>NC_045759.1:15537381-16737381 GCF_009193385.2 Nasonia vitripennis | reverse complement strand
CGGCGAGGGGGCAGAAAGCGGTAGTTCGGTACGCTCCGCGAGATGGCGACAGCCATCAATTTCTATCGTGCTGTCTCTCTAACTTTCACGGCGCCATTCAAATTTTAAGCTTGCGGTCAACTCAGCCGAATATCAATGTCCTTGCTATATGAATGTTATAAAATTAAATAATAGCAGCTTAGATGTAAATAATAAATAAATATTATATATGACGCACTATAAAAATCGTGATACTTTAATTTTTACGTAATACTTAGAATTTAATTTTCGCTACAATGTGCGTAAAAATAATAAATCGGGATACTTGTTCTTAGTTAATATTAGTTTGTTTATGTAATTAAAAACAATCAAACTAATATTATTCGATGGAAACAAATCAGGAAGGTGGCTAAGTTTTCTTCCATTAGGAACAGGTTAGGATAAAAGGAAAGCATAGGTGTAAGAATAGCGATGATGATACGCATAAATTATTTACATTTCATGCAACTATCGATCAACACTCATGCAACTGCTGTTAATGAAGGTATTTACAAATATTTAATTAATTAAAGAAAAGAAAAGAATATGAAAAATCAAAACATACTATTATTTAATTAATGAGTTAAAATATTTATTATGTGCATGCAATTAAATACAAATGATTTTATATTGATGAGTGATTAAAAGTTGTAAACAAAAATAATTTTAAATAAAAACCAGTGCTTATTCTATTTAAAAAATTACTACCGTTTATCGACAATTTATAAGAATTCCTCGGTGAATAAAATAAAATATAAAGTATAAAGTAATAATTGGCTGAGACGACACAATAAGCAAATAAGCACTTTGATTATCTTCGAGACATAAAATTTGTTGCTAAAAATGACTGTAGAATTTGATTGAAAAATTTATTTTTATATACTCGAACTGTGCTTATCGATGGCTTAATTTCTGTAATTTGGCATTCGGTTTCTCACCAGCAACAGCACGTTTTTGACATTTTGCATCACGTGCACGCCAATTAATCCATTTTAATTCATAAAAAATGTGCACTCTCACAAAAAAAGCTACTATACGTTGTCAATGCGATTTGCATGTCCCATCAATATTAAAGTACTTTTGATCCACTCTAAACTATTTTTTAAATAATCTACAACCTGTGGATTGTGATCGGATAAAGGTCGGCGCAAAGGATTTTTGTCTTTAGGGCTTCTATTGTTTAAGCAATTGAAAAGATCATTAACTTTTTTAATAAAATCACCCGTGGCTATACTGTGTGGATTATTTAATTTGTCCCTAGTTACAAAAGAAGCAGTTAATATAGCAGATGAAACTATGTTAGTGAAAATTTGAGCCGCTAAGCTAACATTCATTACTTCAAAGCACTACGTTCGAGATGTTTCATAGTTAATTTAGGTGCCGATTTAGAAATTCAATTTTCTTCTTTAGCGTACAATTCTTTTAAAACGTCCCAAGATACTTTGTTACTCGCAATGGTCATTTGATGAAGCCTAAAATTATTACGGAGGCATTTAAGTAGGTGAGGAGCATCGTAGTTAAAGAAAATTTTACGTTCATATCGCTCAATGTAAGGTTTATCTTTCTTAATTTTTAAAGTATTATCTGCAGTTCGATTTGGAGAACCCCCATCGCAAACCATGGATTTTACTTTAAAACCGGTTTCTTCTACATAATCTAAAATATCCAAAATAATTTTACTGAGTTGAGTACCACAAACGGCGTTATGTGAAACATAGTAAGCGACAGGTTGTCTCCAATTATACTGCATGAAAACATGAAAACTAAAACATGATTACCCGCCTGCACGCTTCGGCCGTGTTCAGCTAAATATGTAAATCCCTCAACATAAACTTTTTTAGAATTGTAATCTAAGCGTTTTTTGATGCTCATCTCATCCCACATTAAATCACATTCGCGTTCTTTTGAAGACATCGCGTCAGCTTTTAACAATTTAGATAAATTTTCAGATTTTCCCGTAGCTAAATCTATTTCATTAACCCATTTCCTAATATTTGTTACGCAAGGGAGAGCAAAATTCTATTATTTACGTAAAAAACAATAAGCTTTAGGAGATGTATAAAACAACTGTAAAGCAAATTGTTTTTCCTTGTCTGTCCATTTACGTTTTTTGATATGATTAGTCTGCATTTTAAAAAGGTTTAATTGTTTTTCATTTAATTTTTCAAATTGTTCAATAAAATCTAAAGTTTCATTATTTTTTTCGATTGTTTTACTTAAATTAACGATTTTTTTGTTTTTACTTTTCAAAACTTTTTGGTAATTTACGATTTTATATTTATGTTTTTTAGTTGAGCTTTAGCGGCTATTTGTACTAATTTTACAGATTTCTTGCAGTTTTCGTCTATTTGAAGTAATTGTTTTTTTTAAGTTAGTGACTTCTTCTTCTAACTTTTGTTTTGAATTCATATAAGCATGAGTTGAAGTTTGATTTTGGAACAGTTTGCTGTTATTAATTATACTTGAATTATACTTCGCGTGCATTTGTCGAAGAAGAAGCGCGTATAGTTGAACGAACATTTAAATCGATCAATCTTGGCTCTCCATTAACTAATTGTGACAAATCTGAATTTAATAAAGTATCATCAAGTAAACTATCATCAATTGGTTCATCGATTTCATGAGTAACATGTTCATTTATGTTTTGAGAGCCTTCTGGAACTGTACATAACACAAATGCTTTTGGGGTTGCAGAAGTCTTAAGTTTTCTCGTACCTGCTTTATTAGTATTCATCACATTATCATCTGCGAAATGTGATGAACAGATACGCTTGTTGTCTAACTGCTGCTTAGTCAAATCTACCAAACTTGCGTTGCTTTTTCGTAGAATCCATTCGGAACGTCTATAAATTTCGGCTGGTTAAAAACTAGATATACAGAGCTACAAGCTAAAAATAATCCATGCTAGACGGCAATTCACATTGGGTACATAATCTCTACGTTATTTTATGTTAGATTATAAAATAATCGCGACTGTAGAAAAAAATAATAGAAGTTGTTTCACTAACCATTTATTTAATTACTTTTTCTTCAAAAAATTAACAAATTATATATTATATATTGGATAAAATCAATTCCTTGGTAGAAATGCTCCGCATTAGTTGAGCAATACATGGGGAATTTTCAAAGTTGAAACGTAAGACTGCTTATTTAATTATTGACAAAAAAAAAAAAAACTAAGTATGTAAGCATCTATATTTTGCATAAGTTAGCATAATCACAAGTTAATATTAAATTAAATTAGATTGCTCCTGTTCAGTAAAACAACCCCATTTTATTAACATATTCGCCAACGAAAATTGTGAAATTACTGCCAGGGTTGAAAAATAGTTGTGTAATTTATTTAGTTTAAATTTACAAAAGGGTTGTATGGGATACAAAATAAATTTTGTTTGTACTTGAATATTTTCCAAAAAATACTAATATAAAAAGAGAATACATGAATATATAGATATTTATGTATATATCAATAAACAATTGCTCGTACAACTTTGTGTATGAACAGTTGTAGAATAAGATTTTAAATATAGTATGTTGCTCAATATTTGCAGAGATCATGAATAATTAAAATAAGCCGACTGTGCAATTTTTTAATGATTAGAAATTATAAATGATTATTATAATAAAAATACAATAAATAATTCAGTAAAACGTGAAAAGACAAACGAGTATGAACTATTGATGAAGAAACAAAATATTCTTACAAAAGTCATCGTCACATGCATCATACAAAACGTAAAAATCAATTCAATGCAATCTTAATTACCTGCTTAATCAAACGTGATAATGAATTTAAAAAAATTACATCTAAATAAAATCTCACTTGCTCATCAAAACCAAAAATTAATAAGTTAAAAATAAAAATCCAAAACCATCACTATTTTTGGTAAAAAAAAATTTGTCGTTATAAATGTTTACAAAGATTTTATCGACTTTTTACCTTGAAGGAACTCAAATTATTTGTTTATTTCCGCAATTTTCTTTTAATTTAGCTACATCTGAAACTTTTACTGATGCCCTGGTATATAGGATATATAGGATTTAATAGGATCAATCGTTTTATATAGATAAATTTCCGATTAAGATTTACAATTAGAACTGATTATATTCTTCTAAATCGGATTTAATGAGTTATTTTTACCAGGGTGTATAAAGATTTTCATGAATTTGGGATGTTTTTATAACCTCCGATTACTGAATTTTCACATTTATTAACTCTAACAACACCCATGACAAACAGATTTATCGTATCTCATCACGCGGAAATCTGTGAAAGGTCAAATCAGGATTTTTTGCCTTTGATGTTCCACAATCGGTGTAGACACAAAGTGCACGTGGAGACGACATGCTGACCACGAAATCTTCTTCGCTAAACACAATAAACCTATCTGAAAAATCTCACGAAACTAGAACGATGTACTTCCCTATTTACTACTATTATTTAACGCTATTTGTTGCAAAAGAACTCTGTAGACTGTGAACAAGAATGACTAACAAACACAGAGACTGCGGCAAAGCTCTCTTCGCGCTGTTTACGCGGCTTTTTTCCTAATCAGAAAAATATGGTTGTCACAAGCAATACTTTTGTAGAGCCTCCTTACACACTCATTAATCATTTTCTTATCATTTATTTATTTTCATTATTGTTAAAAAGTATATTTTACATAATATACTGCGTGAATGATGAATCGTCTGCTGGTGCGTGCTCATATGCGCGACAAGCTGAAGGAAACTCATAGGTGGCGCCGCTGAGCGGTTGGGTAACAGAACTAACGGCCTGTTACCCAAGCTTTCGTCCCCCCATCTTAACACAGAACCGTTCTTCTATAGGAAGTCTATATTCGTTGCTTATACGCGCGCGCGAGAGAAAGAGAGAGGCTGAGAGCCGTCTCGCCCCGCCTTGGCTTGCGCGCACGCGCCAGACCGAGACGGACAGTCAAGCTACTACTGAGTACTGCCTGTGTGTTATTACTCCGTATATATGCAATATGGAATCGCCTGATATGCCGCTGCTCTGCGCGTCTGCTGTGTACTTTGGATCTCAAACATCGAGGGGTGTGGATGCGTGTATGGTATTTATTTTTTTATAATAAATCGACTTCTCGTTGTAAGTACTACGGAATCTACGCTGTCGGTGTGGAAATTCAAAAAATTGTTTTTGCGGAGCTTCGAAGTAGGTTTCAATTATTAACATTTTACATACGCAAATAGAGTCTCTGTGCGATTATGACATAAAAATCGCTGCTCTCTACATTTGCAAAGTTCAATCGATTAACAAATAATTAATCACCGGGCGGCCTTTTTTCTCGCCGATGACTGATCGACGCGAAACTAAATTTAGTCGAAGGCGGGAGAAGGAAACGCGAGTGAATATATAAACACACGCACATGCCGACTTGAGAAATGAGAATTACTCGCGCATAGAAGACGAATCCGCGAATGATATAATACGCAGAGGTTCATCGAATATGCGGGTGTGTTCGCTGAAAAGAGATAAATACAAGGCGAAAAAGCTTTGTGCCGATAATGCGTCCAGTTGTTTTCGAACTCATAACCCGAACCAGAGATTGCGTAAACGTTTTTATCGGTTGTATTATACTTTTCTTTCTACTTTCTCTTTTTTCACGAAGCATTGTCAAAGTCTCGAGGATTTTTATCTGGTGCGATTACACGTCTCTATCGATCTACGCGATATTGTATTGTAATAAAATATACAACTTTTTCCTGTATAATTATTATAGGAAATTTATAATTAAAACGTTTCGCGCGCGGTCATCTTATTTTTGCTAAAGATCAGTATGTATAATGAAAATTAAAATATTTCAACTTTATAACAGTTTTATAAAGTTTAAACGAAAAAAAATGCGAACTATTAAACTTACGAGTTTGTAAGCAAGGTTAGAGATTATTAAACCAGTTTTCAAATAAAAGAGAGCTGCGCATTTCAGCACAACGAGACTATATTTTAGATAAAGAATGTAATTACGCATCATCGTGAAACTTATTAAAAAATTATTAACTTGATTAATTAAAAACTTAGAATACTAAACAATTATATACTACGTTTTCAAGAACCCTTTAGAGCTATTTAAAATTGTCCAAGTAGATCTTTGTTTCCTTTTGTTAAATACAATTAACTAAGGTATAGACAGGACATCTATTTCAAAGTGAACAAAAACAGATATTCAAGGGATCTAGATAAAAAAATAAGCAAAGTTTAAGTTTACATATTGTAACTAACATTGTTGTATTTTTTATTGATTCTAAACACTGAAATGTACAGATATAAAATGCAAAACTTATATAAAATTAAAATTATTTATTATATTTGTAATTCTTTCAGAGACTAAAATGGTAAATGAAAATATCTATCTATTTAAAGAATATAAATATATGTTTATATAAATAACCATTTATATAAACTAATATTATTTTACAATTTATACATTTATACAGACAAACGCGTTTTCTTTACATAAAGTCTATGAGTTCTAGTTTGAATCAACAAGTTCACCTTTCAAACAAGTATGTATGTACATTATAATAAACACAATTCATTCGAATACATGTAACAATAATGCATTCGTCATTCATTTTCAAGATAAACTTTTAACAAATTACATAAATATTTATATCTCAAGAGGCGCACTATAGTCCCGATGGCAACTATAATTTAGTATATTTATTAATCAAAATTTTCGAAAAGATTTTCATTTCATGATTTCAAGTAAAACTATGTATCATAATTAAAGGTAAATTGTTCTGAAATCGTTACTATCAATTTTATTAATAACATGACTAGTTTCTTGGGGTATCAAATTCGTAGTAAATAACTTTTTGAATTGCTATTAATGTTTCATTTTAGATATTTTAACAGTTTTAATAATATTTTACTATTAAATTAGCTATATTGTACCTAATATATTATATGTAATGAAAATATTTATTTCAGATATTATCAGTAGAGGTAGTCATCAATACATTATAAAATAAGTATCATTGAGATTTTAATTGATTTATAAGGATTCTAATAAATTACAAAGTGGTCATGCTATTTATAATCTACTATAGAAATTGGTGATGACGCGTGCCGCCCGCGTTAATTTTATTGTTGTTGAACTCTCTGAAGTTTCTCCCTATTTCCACTGTACCCACCAATGCAATTTTTTGATAACGGTCTGAATTGGCTCTGTAAGAGCTTCCATTCGATACTATCGCAATCTCCCTTTTAGAAATGGATTTTTAGAATATAATCTATACACATATTAGATGTCAAATTTTGCGAAAATTCGTGTGTAATTTTCTAAGAAAATATTCTCTGTAATTTTATTGATTTATTGCCGTAGGTATTTTCTAATAGGTATTTCCAAATCCTTACCTGTATGCCTTTTGTAGCAATAGCAGAAAAAGTAACAATTTACTTTATCTTAATTTTATGAAGCTTCAATTTGAATCCAAGTAATTCTGAAAGAACTCCAGATAATGCAGATAAAAGTATAACTTTCGTTATTGTATATAAATATGGATTCGCTGATAAGCCGGAAATTTTAAATGGACTTTCAAGCTCCTATAAACAAAAACAAAGATTTGACTCTGATAATTAAAAAAAAGTAGTTACTAAATAAAGAAATGTAGCTACCTTTATCAAATCTGCTGCTAATTTTAAAACACTATTAGCAATCATTAGTTCCTCCTTTTTGTGAGGCTTTTGTTCAATTTGCAAATAAAGATTTATCTAGAAACAAAATATCAATTTGAAGAAGTTGAAATCATTTAAATGCAATCAAAAGTAAAACAAAAATACCTGCTCTGTAATCAATACAGAAATATTTCTATATTTTTTATTAATTTTTGTTCCAAGTGTCATAAATCTTAGTATAAATATACCAAGGGCAAAGCTCCAAAATAAGGCCTCAATATTGTAATGAGAATGCAAACTATTGAGATCCTGAAAAAATAATCATCTTGAAGTCATATGTAGACATAATAAAACGTAAGTTATTTTCATCGCATATATTTTACTTACCTTTATCAATTCCAAAGAAACAAATGATAATAAGGCTAATGTAATGATAAAAACCGATGATACAATGACGTCAACGGATCTCTGTGGACCTCTCCTCTGCAAAAATAAAAAAAATATTGATTACCTTGTTTTCAAAATTATTGCATTTTTGTCTTATATTAGTATATATTCGGGATAGACTGACCTTCAAATATGATCTAACACTTAACCATGTTTTAATATTTCTAACTTTGTTCAAACGAAAATGAGGTAGATTGGATTTTCTTGCTCGTCTCGAAGATGTTAAATGCGAAAATAATTTTGCGTAAAGCAATCGTTGCTTATACGTTCGTTCGGCAACTGCCAATAAAAAGAATAACAAAGATGCCAAAACAAGTCTTTCCAAAGCTGAAGAGAGAATCAATATTCGTTCTCTAAAAGTAAAAAAGAAGATTAATTTTCTTACCTATAATTTAGCTAAAATCGAAAAATTAATCAAGTAGAAATACGTACAAAAGAGATGACCCAAAAGCCACGTTGATTAATTTACAAATTAGATCTACAATTGTTTCAGAATTGGCCAGAGATAATTCACTAGGCTTCAAGGAACTAGCAGTATTGTTCATGGGATCTATTCCAAGATGATCACTCACACGTCTCAAAGAAGGCACCAAAGACAGCACAACAGCAAGTACCAATCCAGCATAAAAATAATCTATACTTTCTGGCATAGACTCTACCCTTTCGATTATTGCCGAGCTTATATCAAGTGCTGAAAGCTCAGCTTTTTTAATATCACGAGAAGTCCATATTGTGCACGACACTAAAAAAATTAATTACATTCAGTTTTCAAAGTTATTAAATTAGAAAACTTTCCTTATCTTCTAAATAAAGAATTTTCGGATTTATTTCTTTTATATTTTATTATTGTATCAAACCTCGATCTGCTGAAGCAGAGCCTGAACTTAAAAACATTGATTGTGGAAGTTCAAATTCCCATGCAAATGGACTTTCCATATATTCTTCATGATTCATATTAGCCTCAGTTTGACAATCAGACTCTTCAAATTCAGAGCTAAGAAAGATGGTTTAAAGCAAAATGTTAAATAATCTGTACATTAAAGTATATGGATTTTACGAGTTATCGTAGTATAGGTACATATATCTACATACCTATAACTACATTCATCACTATTTGTTGTAACCCCCATCCACTCAGTTGCTGAGGATGTTGCTTCCAATAAATGATTCGTAATTGCTTCTTCACACTCTCCTTCCTCTTCACTTTCACACTCTTTCTTATCACTTTTTGAACTTTGGATTGAAGGATTTCCACTACCCTGGAGTATAACTTAATTTTAATATTTTTTTTCTAAGTCAGTTTAACTCTAGGTACAATAGATTTTTAAATACTTACTGGACTATCACAATTATCTTCTTCACTAGGATGCAAATCAGTGTTAATTATGGAAATTTCTGGTGCTACATATAAAAAATTTTAGTTTAAAAAACTATTTAATTTTGTATTAGACAGCAACTAACCATAATAAATGTTTAATACCTAAATGATCTTTTATATCTACACTTTGAATTTGAATAATAGATTTAGAATTAGCTAATTGAGTTTTTCTACTGTTACTTAAAGGTTCACGGGAATCTTTAATTGTAGATTTGGTATCCAATATTATTGTTTGTTTATCAATTATTACTTTATTAGTGAATCTCACTGAGGGGGATGCTTCACAATCTACTTTACTGTTAGTGTCTGCAGTTGCATCTTGACAAGTTTTTGCATCTTCATTATCACCTGTAAAGTTATAATAAAAAATTAATTTTGAGTGAAAAATCAAAGGGACTTTAAGGAAAAATTTGCTATTTTACTGCGAATGTTTCTTCTTGCTCTTGTCTTGTTAAGCCGCGATCGATCTTGTCTAGAGCGTCGTATTCGTTGTCTATCATACTTAATACTTAATATTGGACCAGAGTTTGTCGATACAATCTGTGAATGTACCAAACATAATATAAGCATCATTACTGCAGGGGTTATCACCTCTGATATTGTAATAATCTGAAAAAATACACGTTTAATAATTATTCTGTAAGATCCTTTAGAATTTAGTTCATATGCAATAGTGAAACTTCTTACATCAGATTCATTTTCCTTAGGAAAGTAGTTGAAGAATATGTAGAGATTAAGCATTTGCAGGCCATAAAGAAGTATAAATAAAATGTAAATGCGAAAACTAGTTTGATGAATCCACCATTGAGCATGATAGGGTAAAAATAATAGCCTTTGGATTGCAAGATAAACCACTGTTCCAAGTCCATGTTTGGGCTTAGCTTTTGGAAAGGATGAACCTGAAAAGCATAGTACATTGTAATATGGTTTAAATAATTTTTCAAATTCTATTCTAGCATCACATACCTCTTACTAGATCAACATCAATCAATTCAGTTTTAAGTTTGGCTGCTCTCATAGGTACATGAGTCAGCCCACAAAATATTTTTTGCTCTACTGTATCTTCCCATTCTTGTCTGTCGTAAGTTCCAATTTTTTTCTGATACCTGTAAATGTTTAAAAGCATAAGTAAGAATAAAATTAAACTGTCATTATACATGTTCATCAATCAATTTGAAAATTTAAAATAATAAAAAAGCGCACAAGTGAATAAATGATTCAATCGATCAAAAGCAAATGTGAATATTGAAATGCAATAAGTTGTCGAAGAAACACAGCTTGCGAATCAAACATTTATCAAAGTGAATGCAATTTTCTAAGAAAAGAAAGATAACAACATTGGCTTCTTACCAGTAAACGAGCTTGTTCAATGCCATCTTACAAGTTAGTCGCGAGTAGGTTTTGTCGGTTCGTGAGTCGTCGTCTTGCTGTTTCAGTATCTGATCGCGCTGGAGCGTATAAGCTTGCAGGGGCCCAGTCAATTCGAGGGTAAACCGAAAAAATGCTCATCTTACTGGTTTGCTTTAACCTCGAGTAGTCCGCCTTTCTCCGTCTCCCGTTCGCCCCAATAATTATGTCCTCGGCGCCGCGCAGAACACCACTAGTCAAGTCGACGAGTAGTGGTGCTGAATAACAGTAGTGCTCCAAAATTTTCGAAGTTCCCCCACCTCCTTGTGAACTCACACGCTCGAACGATGATGATGATGATGATAATCGTGACCTGTCACTCAGCTGCGGAATCACAACGACGCTGCCAAGTGCCGTTCGCATTGTTTTGACGGACTTCCGTCATTGTTGTCGCGCGCGACTATTATTCTCTCGGCACTGCGGATCGACGACTGCGGCAGCGACAACGCGAAGGTTGAACATTTTCGACGAGCTCGACTGTTCGCTATATATGTACCTATGGCTATACATATATAGCATGTCTACAGCTGTATAGCGCTCGCGCGTGCGAATTCCGGCCTGGCTAAATAATTTTTTGGACGTCGGCCACGTCTGCGCATTGTGTCCCCTTGAGCTGTAGATATATCTGTACATGAAAAAAAAAAAGATAATAATAAATAACTATTGAATCTGATTGCCATGATAGATTGAGACAGATTGTAGCGTGCAATCTTATGGATAATTGGTTTCACAATATATCGTGAAAAAAATAAAAAATATAGGTGACCGCATTTTCTACTAATTTATTTGTGTTTTTTGTTTTGTGCCGGTAATTATAAGCGTACGCTATAATCTACTACATATTTAAAATTCTATAACGGTATAATTGACTTTGCTTTTAGTGCATATTGTTTATAACTGTATACACAGTAGAATAGAAGTGAGAAAAACACGATTAAATCGAAGAAAACTATATTGAATTTTCAGATCACGCATTGTTATAATTTTAAAGTCCCACAGGGGGCGTCTTTTAAAAAACTGTATCATTGTAACCTAATTGCAAGAATGCAAGTTCGCCGTATGTAGCAATTATATAGCTACTGTCAGAAATCTAAACTTGTTCCATATGTATGAATAATAATCGCTATTCTTTCAAGCAAGGTAATTTCTGATTCACTTATGCTCATCGTTATCAATACACATCTAATACTGTTGTATTTTTTTTCAGAATGAAGATGTAAACTATAAAATAGTATAACTTTTTGGAGCTCCTTAGTACTTAAAATGCAATATGAAAAAACGTAGTTATTTACGCTTGATTTCTACTATTAAAAAATAACCCATATGTTAGAAGATGTTGATAGTATATATAAGCTTGCTCACTTTACAATGTGTGTCATTAGTTACGGGGGTGCCTCAAAGGTACGAAAAAAAAGACCTTCTGAAGTATCGTGAAGAAACTCGTGCAATGTTTGATCATGCATATTCTAGTTACTTGAAATACGCTTATCCTTACGATGAGCTGCGCTCCTTGAGCTGTGATGGTTTTGATACATGGGGTAGTTTTTCGCTGACCCTAATAGATGCTTTAGATACATTAGCTGTAATGGGAAATTTCACTGAATTTCGCAGAGTTGCAGAAATTATTGCTTCAAGATCTGATTTTGAGGCTAACATCAATGTGTCTGTGTTTGAAACTAATATCAGAGTTGTTGGTGGTTTATTGAGTGCACATTTACTCTCAAGAAAAGCTGGCATGAAACTAGAGCCAGGGTGGCCATGTAATGGTCCATTGTTACGACTTGCCGAAGATATGGCCAAAAGATTAATTGTTGCATTTGACACTCCTACTGGGATGCCCTATGGCACAGTCAATTTGAAATATGGAGTTCCCCAAGGAGAAACCAGCATTACATGTACCGCAGGAATTGGAACATTTATATTGGAATTCGGTACTTTATCAAGATTAACTGGTGACCCATTGTACGAAGAAGTGGCAATGAATGCCATGAAAGCACTACACTATTATAAGTCTAATATTGGCTTAGTTGGAAATCATGTTGATGTTTTAACTGGTCATTGGACAGCTCAAGACTCTGGTATAGGTGCTGGGGTTGACTCGTACTTCGAATATTTAGCAAAAGGAACACTACTCTTTCAGGATCCTTCTTTAGCTGTTATTTTTCATGAGCATAGAGCAGCTATTGAAAAGTATATTCGTCGAGAAGACTGGCATCTTTGGGTATCTATGACCAAAGGTCAAGTGACATTACCAGTATTTCAATCTCTTGATGCATACTGGCCTGGAGTTTTGAGTCTCTTTGGAGAAATTGGTGATGCTATGAAATCACTTCATAATTATCATAGAGTTTGGAAACAGTTTGGATTCACTCCAGAATTTTATAATATTCCACAAGGCGAAGCAGGAACTAATAGGGAAGGATATCCACTTCGGCCTGAATTGATAGAATCTGTTATGTATCTTTATAGAGCAACTGGTGACCCATATTTGATTCAAGTTGGTGTTGATGTTTTGAGAAGTTTACAACATAGTGCTAAAACTACCTGTGGATATGCTACTATAAATGATGTTAGAGATCATCGTAAAGCAGATAGGATGGAATCTTTTTTCCTTGCTGAAACAACAAAATACCTCTATTTATTGTTTGATCCTGATAATTTTATTCATAATGCAGGTATGCTACTAAATATTGTAATATTCTTATTAATTAAAACCATCTAATGTAATATTTATCGAATCTAAAAATTTTTATATATTTTTAGGCAAACATGGCGATGTTGTCCAAACACCATGGGGCCAGTGTGTTGTTGATGCTGGTGGCTATATTTTTAACACAGAAGCTCACCCAATTGATCCTGGTGCATTGCATTGCTGTCAACGTCCACACAACCTATTTCCTCAAAAGAAGTCTAAAATGCATAAATTTGTTATCATGAATGACAGAAAAAATGAAGATCCGACCAATGTAAAATTTTTTGAAGACGATGCTAATAAAAGAGAAGAAAGCAATCGAACTATGAAAATCGAAAAGCTCTCTGATATCAAAAGAGTTGCATTAAGTGATATTAATAATAATACAAAGTCAGATAATATTACTGAACCTGAAGTAATTTCTGTTAAGAAAGAGGCTGACACCCTTGAAACAAATGGATCTGAAGATTCAAGTAACTATAAGGTTCGAGTAATAGCGCCTCCAAGTGCAATTTATAAAGCTGATGATAGTGAAAATGTAGAAACACTTGTAACTGCATCAAGAGCAAGTGGAGACTTTCCGCCAACTAATGACGATACATCGAATAAAAGTGAATCAATAAAATTTGAAGAAACTACCTCAGAAAGAAAGATTTACTTTGACCCACAAATAATGCTAGAAAGGATAAGGAAAAATAATTTATATCCATCTAATACCACAGCAAAAGAAGATTTCCAATTACTGAGTTGTCAATCACAACCTTTTCTACAACGTATATCTATTGTGGGAGAATTTTTCTGATTTGCATATTATTTGCCAAAAACCTGAATTGTTATACAATACATTAACTTTTTTCTGAAATCATTTGAGAAGTACAAAAATGTTTGATATGAATTTATCTAAAATTTGAAACTCAAGAGTAAGACTAGTCAGTTGCAATTTTTTAGTATAAGTGCACTGATGAAATTAAACATTCTTTTTATTTATATACTTATATCTATTCCTTATACTTTGTGCATTTACTATGTATTTTACTTTATGATGAAAAATGTGATTGAGCCTATTTAAACTATTAATAATTAGGGAATAGATATAAAAGTAGGAAACATTAAGATTTTTCTTGCCACTTTACAATAGAGAAACAAACATTGGCATATTGTAAACTGTGCAGGGATAGCTTTTATACTGGAATCTATACACATAATGAACTTATGACGAGTTTTTGTAATGAAAACATTCAAAACTATCGACCATTTATAACGAATCGCACGATTTAAAAAGTATAATTTTGACTATTAAAGTATGCTAAGAAATGTGTGTATAGAAATGCATGAATTTCAAGTCCACATTATACACATTATAACACCTGATTTAATTGTGAAATTTGAGTAAATAGTTTGAACTTATTGTGCTGTATATCATTACAGTAAGTTCAATTAATCTACTTGTACGATTGTGTATAATTGTATACTGCAGTGACACGCTGTACCTATTTTTGGAAACATATCTGGGAATGGTATTTTTCTGTTTCAATGTTGACTGACATTGTTGTACAGTTTTAGAAATAAAGTGTTATTGTTACAACTGCAATATTTTATTTTCATTTGATTTCATTTATTTATAATAATAATAATCTAGAATGAAATGACTAATTTTGAACTTTTAAAATGCATTAAGAATTCTTTACAAAGGTATTGAAAATTCAGACTCATTAAAACTGACATCTGCACACGTATTCCTACGTTTAAAATTTCACAAAATTATACAAATGTGGGTGTTAAGTATATACGCACCTGTTAGCATGTTTCGCCGTGTGCGCCGCCGGTAAGCGATTCGCTCGTCCGCAGTTTGTTTACGCCCGCCTACCGACCACCAATCCGGTTTGCCCATTCCCAACATTGAAAAAGTTAATATCGATAGCGCAGAAAAAATCGACGCACTAATCTCGAGCGTCTCTCCATGATCTAACGTAAAACAGTCCTCTCAAGAGCGTGTGAACCAACGCGGAATCACCTTATCGTAGGGTCGCATTAAACTTATCTCAACGCTTTATCTGACGCTGCAGTTGGCATTGCCTCTTTCCCGTGATATCGTAAGGGCATATTTCAAAAGTGACCGTTTGGGTTTCGAGTATCCGCGCGCGGCGGCTCGACCGTTTTTTTCTCGGTTTCCATCCCTTCCCCAACCTGCTCGTTCTCTCTCTTTCTCCATGGGCTGTGCTGTAGGACTCTGGTATCCTTCTATATCCTATACGCGACGCAGGGCGGCTCCGATTTCTACGTATAATGAGATACAGTGTAGTAGGATTCGTAGTATAGATGGACAGCACTGCAATCACGCTGTTGCGGTACACTCCCTTCAGAACTCAAACTCAAATGCGTCGCGATCGTTCTAGTGCACTGACAGTACTTTCTGTATACTTATAGATGTTTGGTATTTTTTACGTTACTTCGTACAAATAAGCAGTACTCAGTTCACTTGGTTGACTGCAGGACTGTGTGCAGATTTTGGCATTGCAACATGAATCGCCTAAAAGGTTTTTTGCCCAGCAGCACCGTCGGCACACGTGAGTAAAATGGAAAAATTTTCGTTGTTTCCCTGCATGGATAGACTTTTGTTTTGTTTTGTGACAATTGTCTTACATACCGCCACCTATATACTTCTTTACTTAGTTCGAATGTTACAACCAGCACGTTTTGTTAATGGAAAATGCTAATTCAATATAAGCTCCATAAGTAAGTTCAAAAACACATTTTTTTAAACAAAATATTTTTTTTCTTTTTTAGGCTGTACAAGTTCTGAAAATGGTACTGCAAGCGGTACATCTGATTACAGTACCTGCTCTGATAATCCAGGACATTTATACATGAGAAATGAAAATGCACAGATAACACAGCAATCTGTCATTTTAGCAGGACATACTTTACCAAATCAAGAATCCATAGATGAATCCGATTATTCAGTGAATTTTTTGGAAAAAAATATAGACGTTCTCACCGAAGATGAGGATTGTTTTGAGGATTGCAAAGAGCCAAGTCAATCAGAATCAAATGGAGGAGATCAAAGCTCTGAATACATACCGCTTCAATCTGTATCCAATTTATTAGAAATGAAGTCAAATAATCATTTTTACAAGAGTTATTTAAATGCTAATAATTTATCGAGTAATGCTGAAACAAGTCACTCAACTGATTCTGTACCAGTTACTAATTCACAAACAGAAGCTGAGCGACTAATAACTATTATGGAAGAAACTGAGGTGACATACACTACTAATACTATTCTTGTTAAAAACAAATCTCCGATAAATTATAATAACACAGGAGAGTTAGTGGTGGACATGGTTGAACAGCTCAAAAATTATGAGAAGCATAATAAGACTGATGGGAACTCCACTAAAAGAGTTTTGTTTGCTAATGAAGAAAATATAATTAATGATAATCAAGAAAATAGCAGAGCTGATAAATCTATATTTAAAAAATGTAGACGTGCTTCTAATTCATTAGTTGATAAAAATGTATGCTCTGCTGGAAAAGGAAAAGATATAAATGAAAACAGTAAAAGTCATAATCATAATACCACAGAATCGTTTGTTTTGTGGGAAAAATATCTTGAATCTTCTGAGAAAATAAGTAGTAGAAGAAGCTTGTCATTTTCAGAATTGAACTGTGTTAATGAAAGTTATGGAGGAGATGATGAATATTCAACGACTTTCAAATCACTGGATGAAACTTGCTTATCAACTTGTTCATTCGATTCAGTTCATGAAAAAAAGAATTCACAGCAGAAACGTTTTAGTCGCAGGAGCAAATCATGCGATGATCTTCTAAAAGAAGTAAAACACTTACCACACATTATATATCAAAGATTTTTAAAATGTTTGTCAAAAGAAATTGACAGCATGTTAAAACAAAATGTTGTTTGTACATGTGAGCGATCTTTTAAAAAACGATCAAATAAAGAGAATAATGGAAAAAATACAAAAGCTGCTGTGTGCAGAGCTACAGATTTCAAAAAATATAATAGTACAAAAGGTAAATTTTTATTTAGAAACATAAATAAGATATTTAATGACTCATTCTATTTGTATTTAATATAAATTATTTTATTTTATAGAATCAAGATTGACTCCAGATAGAATAGTTACTAAAAGTCCACTTAAACCTCTTGCTAGTGAATCAAGATTGACTTCAGATAGATTAGTAATTAAAAGTCCTCTAAAATCCGTTACAAATGAATCAAGATTGACTCCAGAAAGATTATTATCGAATGCATCTAAAAATCCTTTAAGAATGAGTCCTAAATCACCAATTAAAACACCAACAAAAAAACGTGAATTATATTGTTGGCAAAAAGAAATTGTTTCACCAGTTGGAGAATACATAAGAGGAAAAAGGCAAAGTCCTTTTCAAAGTTCTCCAAACAAGAAGAAAGTGTAACCTTCTTTATTTATTTTTTGTTTCAAACTATTGCAAAGAAAAGTGATAAGTGCAAACGTATGTATTTTTTTTATTCGTTTTTATTTTATTTTATCTAAATTTTATGTTGGAGACAAATTTTAATATTAATATAGGTTCAATGAGTATTCTTGTTTATATTATTATCTTACATTAAGCTTTCAAAATAATACATTAAAAGTATTTTGCAAATATATAAGTTATAGAAAATAAGAGAATTATTATTAGTAATGAAGTATTTTGTATATGCAAATTGATTGCCAAGAGACTAGTTAATAGAAATATTAAATGTGTCTATTTGGCAATTTAATAAAATATGTGCAAAGTTGGTTTAATAAGATAAAAGTTTTTTACAAAAAGAAAAATAATACATGTATTAACTTTTGTAATATAATCAACGTTTTAAATATGTTTGAAACTATATTTTTCAACTTTGAAGTTACTTTATAATTCTTAGAGCAATACAATATTAGTTATGGCAGCTACTTAATTTATGACATTTTGCATTTAAATCAGTTTTTAAGAAAAAAATGCAATAGCGAAAATGTACAAAAGAATACACATTAAAATCATTTAAATTTAAAAGAGAAGTATATCTAAATTAATGATGATTATACATAAGCGTAATAATTCATCTTGAATTTATTGTTATTTCGAAAAACATTGTACAAATTGTAAATTATTATCAGTAATGTAATAAAATTATTTACACACTACACTGTCTACAAAATTATTTTACTTGAATAATTTGAAATCTGATTTTTAAAAAATAGGACCTGCATACTGATTAAATATAAATTTAAACTAATCATTCTTTTGCTCCGTTTTTATTTGCATACTATATTTCTGCATTTCTTCTTCCATCGCTCTCATTTGCTCTCTATTCTGCTGTTGTGTTATTTGCTCCATTATTTCATGGTTATAAGTTGAATGTAGTAAAAGAGCAAGCACACCTGCTCTAGATGCCATATTTGATCGAATTTGTTTTTCTTGTTCAATAAGTTCATCAAGTTTTAACCATTGACGCACTCTTTCCATATCTATTTCAGCTCTTCGTAATTTTTCCCATACATAATGCCTTACACAGTGCTTTTTCGGAGCTCTACAGAACTCACCTGTAGCATCAAAAACATTTGTCACTAGAGGACACCCACATACTTCTGTGTCACTTATTTTAGGGTCTTTACAATGCTCTGGACAAAGCACTTTCAGTCTTTTACAATAGGTTTGATTTATTGGATTGTAAGAATCACAAAACATAACTTGTCCTTCAATTCTTGTTTTAAAAATTGATCCAAATGACGCTTGAGATTCATACTATAAAGAATATATCAATCAATTAATTTTACTGACATTTTTAGATAAAATTAAAATTATCATTGCATGAATATGTTAATTTTTTAATCACCTTATTAAAACATTTCTCCATGTGTTTAATAGCTGTCCTTGAATTTATTTCATGACCACACGTAATACAGTACATACTCATCTCGGTATCATCAGCATCATCAGTTTCAGCTTTGGGATCTATCATAGCGTGTTTGGCACGTTCTACGATTTTGTCTAATTCTGCATGTCTCTTGTCTAATTCATCAAGAATCCTCTGTGACTCATATATTTGTCTTCGAACCGTTTCCAAAGATATCCTATTGTTTTGTTCAGCTATACAAGGTGTTAGAGCCCATTCTTGAAGTCTTTGAGGAAGAACTTGAAATATTCTACTAGTAGCTAATTTGATTCCACAATCTTCAGAGCAATACTTGCTACCAGGCCTGGATTGTTTTGTACATGAAGGCCCATAGCAATGTCTGGGTGGTTCAAGATAATCTATTCTTTCATTACTAGAATCGCGTCTTCGTTTTCTGTTTAATTTTGTATTACGGTTAAGACTTTTTGATGGCTTTAATGGATCCCCGAGAACTCTACAGGTCCTTTGATTACAACAAAGTTTCAATCTAACCGATGGGCCAAATTTTTTCAAATGCCTGCAATAAAATAATTTAATTCATAAATTTTATTCCAGTACGCATGATTTTTATGTAATCAACGGTTTAAAAAAATGTTTGAGTTGCATCAAACTAAGAATATTGTACCTGCATGCATCACATTTTCCACAGTTATCAGTTCTTAAACAACCAGAACATTCACCACATCTTTTAGAGGATTTCTTAGTTGTTGCTGGATCCCATGCAGCATCATACTCATACCTTAAAACTCTTTCTTTTTCTTTGTATCTTTTATGTTTGTGTTCATCCTGTTCAGACTTCTCTACCCGCTCTGATTTTTTAGGTTTGTATCTAGTAACCAGAGTTGGATCTTCTTCTCTGCATCTCTGAAATAATTTTTAAAATATTTTAGTACACATAATACAAATGAATTATAAATGGCATCAAACGTTTTCTCTATTTAAAAATATAAAATAACTTACAACACAGAAAAATTGTTTGATGTACTTAGCTTCCTTTTCAGTTATATTTATGCAATCCCCATGATACCATTCCTCACAAGCATCACATCCTCTAATAAATATAGAAATTTATGATATCAATAAAATATTGCATAGTTAAAACGTTATTCAGATTCTGAATCACTTACATCATAAAACGAGAACTATCAGAACTCCGGCATATACAATATGCTTGTCCATCTTGCTTTAGGAGTGTTGCTATCTTACTTTTTCTTTCTGGTAACATAAACTGCTTTGCAATTTCTTCTTTCTAAACAGTTTCAACAAAATTATATTATATTAGCATCAAAAATATTTGAAAACATATAGCTACTTGGAATAAATAATGATTTCTTGAGATTCACTAATGTAAATATAACCTAACCTGACCAAATTTTAATACATTTAATTACGAAAAAATCTTGAAATTTAAACAAATTAAAATGTGTTGAATATATCTGATACTAAATAGCAAATTTAATTTTGAAAATGATAGTACAATAAAAAAAATTTAATTACCGACAAGCCATGACGTTTGTCTCCCATTTTATCGAATGACTAATATTTTTTGATAATTATTCTTCGAGCGAAGTGCTGGGATATTATCGAAAAAATTGAAAGTAATAAAAGAAACTGAACAAATACATATTATATTAAATTATTAGTATGCTCGTTTTTTGCTCATGGAAATAACTGCAATAATTACACTCTCCTGGCGCAGAAACAACAAAAATCCACATCACTATATATATATATATAACACTAGTCAGCCATTTTGATTTTTCCCTTGAAGCGCGAAATTTAACTGAAAGCAGACGAAAAATATATATATCAAAATAACGTCACACATCTTTGTGTCTGATTCAAAGTAACAAAATATACTAAATTTAATTTGAATTTCAGAAAACTGAAACTAAAATAGTTATACAATGATTCAAAAAAAAATCTTAATAATACATTTTATATACGAATTCTATTGCAGTAAATTCGATCATTAATAATAAATTATATACGTGAAATATTACTTTATTATTATAACAATGTGCGTAACGTATCAAATATACCACATAATACAACGCATAGAATACTCTGAACCTGAAAATCATCAAATTATTAAGAAGATGTTTTTACGGATGTCATTGTTGTGTCGTATTTCTTTCTATCATTATGACATGACATAAATCGTACGCCTATATCTCCGTTTTTCGTTTTGTAATGCTATAAATATAACAAGTGGTAGAATTATTCAAACGCTGAACAGACGTTCGAAAAACGTCTCAGAATTTTTTTCTAAAAGTTTCCTTTATTTTATTATAAGATGCAACAAACCTGTTCGTATCTTTAATTTGTTTACCGCACACAAAAGAGAGCGATAGCACTGAATCACTCTTCGGTATTATAGCATTTTTTCTCAAACGCTTTATCACTTAATTAAGTTTAGATGATGTTTATAGTAGTAAGCACCAAAAAGAAGTGATAAAATTGTGTTTTCACCTGAATTTTGAAGAAAAGCAACATAGATATAATGGCGAAATTACAGATGGTACCGTTAGCCAAGGAGATGAAAAAGAATCCCGAACTAAAAGAAGCGGATATTCAATCGTTACGCGATTGGTGTCAGAAACAGCCTCACCTGCCGCAAATGACCGACAGCGAATTAGCTTTGTTTTTGCACAGTAATTACTATCGTTTGGAGCCAACAAAAAACACCATTGACACGTTCTACACCGTCAGAACTCACGTGCCGGAGTTTTTTTCAAACCGCGATCCGGTAAACGCCAAAGATCTGCTGCAAATGTTCAAAGTTGTGTGAGTATAATTTTTCGCGCGAAAATTTCGAATTTTATATTTATTAAATTAGTCCCCGAAAAATGTCAAAGAATAATAAATTATTATTATCGCAGGATGAACATGCCTCTGGAGCGTACGACTAAGGATGGCTACGACGTGATCTACGGCGCGCTCTCCGATTTCGAGCCTTCGAATTACGACTACACGTTCAACATGAAGCTCTTCGGGATGGTGATGGATCTGTGGCTTTACGGCAAGGGTACTATGAAGGGACACGTGATACTGGTCGACCTGAAGGGCCTTGTGATCGGTCATGTGGCGCGATTCAGCCCCATGGCTCTCAAGCGATTTCTCTACTATCTGCAAGAGGGTCTGCCGGTCAGGCTCAAGGGCTTTCACTTTGTCAACACGAACCCCGTCATGGACATTCTCATGAACATCATGCGCCCCTTTATGAAGAAGGAACTGCTCGATATCGTAAGACGCATTTAAATTTTGATCATCACGTACTTGTATGTACTTTTATGACACGTTCGTAAACATCGATTTCGTTTTATCATCAGCTTCACCTGCACCAAAGCGTTAACGCAATCGAGGAGTTCAATATTCCCGTGGATATACTGCCGAATGAATCGGGTGGTAAAGCCGGACCGGCAAAGGAACTTTTTGCGGCGGAAGTGAAAAAATTAGAGGCTCATCGCGAGTGGTTTATTCAAGAGGAAAAGACTCAGCGCATCGACGAGTCGAAGCGTCCCGGAAAAGCGAAGTCTGCTACGGATCTTTTCGGAGTCGAAGGAAGCTTTAAGAAGCTTGAAATCGATTAAGTTATGATAATAAGTTTGAATGTTAATATATTTACTTGATGAGATAAATCAATGTCCTTGTAATGAATTCTGTTCCCCTTCATATAGACAGTGATACATAAGATTAATAGTTATGTCAACGTTAAATAAAAATAAGATGATGGTTCATGTTGTGTTGTATCATTTAAAAATGTCGTTTTGATAAAATTTAGGCTTAAAAATTGTGAAGAATCACAACTGTTCTGTTTAAAATTTTATACTGTTGAATTCAGATAATATACTCAGTAATTATATAACAAAACAATATATAGAAGCTGATAAAAACCATTTATTTAAAAATTGATTTAAAATGAAAATTTTATTAAAATGTTAGCGACTATTGAAATACAAAATTTAATTACGATTATCACTTTCATATTCGACAGAATGAAAACAATAAAATAAGAATGATGATGAGAGTAAGAACTTACGGTCTTCAAATATATAAGCAACCAAAATGTATGTGTCACTTCAATGTCGTATAAAATATTACCTTTTAGTTTCACTGCGTCTTCTGTGTCGATACTAATTGCATATCTATTAAAACGTTTTGATGTATCACTCGGATCGCATTCGTATACAAATTATTTTTCAAAGCAACCTATGATTATAATCAAGTGACAAAAGGAAATGTGACAATCATACAAAGCTACAAAAGTGCGTAGCATAAAGCATAATTTGTACTGCAATAGTAGTTGGAATGAGTAGCAGAAGTTAGCTTTTATGATATGTTGCAAATTTTATACCGCTTAACTGTTCGTATGTGACTGCGATCGTGCTGCCGTTTCAATCTAATTGAAATTGCACCTTGGTCGTTGATGCATAGTCGCTCAGTTTTTCCTGAGCATCTCAAGTGTCGAGACACCAACTTGCCAAAGGCTTTAGCAAAGCTAACAACATTTTTAAGACATACAAGACAATCGTTTTAGTTTAAAAAAAGAAAAAAAAATGGCTAACACGATTTTTGTCCCTCTGGAAGAGGAGTTGAAAAAGAATCCGGAATTGAAAAAATCAGATATCGAATCTTTGCAGAACTGGTGCGCAAAGCAGCCGTTTTTACCGAAAATTTCCGATAGCGAGTTGGCCATATTTCTACACAGCAATTATTATCTAATGGAACCGACGAAAACTACGATCGACACGTTTTACACCATCAGGACACACGTACCGGAGTTTTTCACAAACAGAGATCCAGTAGGTTCGAAAGAGTTACGGAAAATGTTTAACACTGTGTGAGTAACTAATTTTATTATAGTAAAACGTTTTTATTTAATGCACAATCAATGAAGTGTTAAAATTAAAATTTGTTTGAAAAATATAAAAATTAATTTTTACCGTTACTTTTTTACATTCCATCGCTGAAAATCTACATGACTAATTCTTTGTATGATTCTCAAGGCCGACAACTTGTTCGAAGCACAAACCTCCTTTTTATTTCTCAATTCGTTACAAGCACGTACACGTGTTCGCACTTGACAAAAAGCATTTGTCAACTGTCCTCTCGTGCAAAGTCTGTCCAGTCCTTTTCCAACTTCATCATCCAACATCGACCCCGCAATTACGTCTCTTATGACGAATTGTGCTTCATATACTGAATGATCGCGTGGTTCAAATTTGCAATTATAGCATCGTTGGGTTATTAATTTCAACCTGCGCGTGCCGTAAGAAATACGATCGTATATAAATTAAAATTACCGACAGTTTTTCAATTAATTTTACTGCATTCACTCGAGCGTTTGCCGCATTTCTGTTAAAATTCAATACCTCACACACACAGCATGACCTTCAGCGCAAATTCGTACTCATATAACGGATGCCCGTAGCGTGATTGTCTTTGAACTATCCGCCGTAAATATACACACGAGCGTCGCATCGCTGACACGTGCGGCTGGTTGTTCGCTCACAGTTCTCCTTGTAGACTAGTGACTACTTATATATAGTGTTATATTTCCAAGATTGTAAATGAAATGCTTTTCATGGACTCAGGTGCATCATGCCGCTGGAAAAGCGCACCAGAGAGGGTTACGCGGTTATCATGGGTCAACTCCTCGACAGGGATCCCGCTAATTACACCTACAACGACCACATAAGAGATCTGTGCATGTGCATGGATCTCTGGATGTATCAAGAAGGCACGACAAATGGCCACGTAATCTGCTTCGATACCGCCGGTGTTACAGTCGGTCATGCAGCCCGTTTAAATCCGATGGGACTGAAAAAGTTTCTCTTTTATTTGCAAGAAGGTTTGCCCGTCAGGCTCAAGGGATTGCATTTTCTCAACACGAGCCCTGCGATGGATCTGATATTGAGTATGATGAAGCCCTTCATGAAGAAAGAACTCCTCGATATGGTAAATCCATCGGGTTTTTTGCATTCCCTGTTGAAAATAATGACGTCATAAAAGGTTCCAATTTGTAGCTTCAGATGACGTCATCTAATGACGTAATTTAACGACATTTAATGACGTCAGTCAATGACGTCATATTGTTTTCAACAGGGTTGAATAATATAAGAACATATTTAAACGAAGCTTGATTATGTTACTGATCGATTATAAACTTTTGTGTTACAGTTGCACATGCATTCGAGCATGGACAGCGTCGATAAGTTCATCCCTATTGAAATTTTGCCGAACGAACTTGGCGGCAAAGCGGGACCATTGATGGAGCTTCACAATGTCCAGATTAAAAAGCTCGAAAGCTTTCGCGACTGGTTTTTGGATGAAGAAACACGTGCTAAAATCGACGAAAGCAAGCGTCCGGGCAAAGGCAAAACAGCGACTGACCTTTTCGGAGTCGAAGGAAGCTTCAAGAAACTTGACATTGACTGACAAGATAGAGACTTTTTCTTCGACTATACAATGTGTTTTCATCTGATATAAAATGAGTCTTGCTGTTTATTTGAAAATCTGACATACCATGAAAAAACATTGCCTATTAATTTATTATTTTATTTTTGCTGTTTTTGTGCTGCTGTCTAGATAATAAAATTGGAGTTTGTTTAAAAAATTATCTTACGATTATTAATGTTACACGGTATGACTTTATGCAGCCTCCAATATAACGTGATGTGCACTATACAGATAGCTTTGACTGTATAACCATCAGAGTCGCCGGGTAAAATTTTAAGCATATTCTTAGAGTAGTTTCAACGATAAGATAAAATAGAATATCATAGGGAAAACTGCAGTTAAAGTGATTTATTTTTAAATCGATAAAAGTTGCCTGCACAGCCGTAATGCGTTGAGAAGTCTTCAGAATAAATTCTGACCATATCGAGTAATTACAAAATATATAATTCACTTTCTTGTAAATTATTGTTCTAAGTGTAAAATAAATAAGCAGTGACTCATTGTAGCAAAGAAAACAGTCAATTTGTAGTTTTTTTTCGAAATATCCATTAATTGATGTTTATAAACATACGCGTTTTCTCGGAACCGTACATAAGAAAGTAATCAAATATAATAATCAAAGGGTGAACGTTTGTGATGTTTTTGTATTTTTTTCCTTGTGTTTTGATGCCAATTTTGAGTTTAACAAACCTTATTATTCTGTAATTTTAACAGCAGAATTTTCTAATTTTACAAGAGCGAGGCTATGGTCAAGCAATTTGTTTCGATTCATCTGAAAAAGTCTCGTTAAAAAGTGCCATCCAACAATGTACCTCAGCAGAGTGCACATCGCTGCAATCGGAAAATTCGGAGTGACATTCATTTTAAAGTCGACATAGAATTCAAGCAGGTATATAGCGAACAACAAATCTTTATTTTCGCTGTTATACGGATCAGCGCGCGTCGCTCACCCGCCTAACCGACGAAACTAAGAGGGGTATCGTAATGATAATCACAGGTAAACACGCATACACGATATCGCTATATATTCTACCCTTTGTCGCAGTCGATGAGCAAAAACTCGCGACTGTAAAGCCTCAGTTTTACTCGAACGCTCGAGATCGAAAAGCTTCTTTTTTCCACACACAATTTTTCGATTTGTGGTGTAATTTTCTTTTTATTTGAATTTTCAAGAGTATCAAAGGCGCCATGAACTCCGTATCCATCAACGAAGAGATGAAGAAAAATCCAGAATTGAAGGAGGATATCAAGGTCTTGGAAGAATGGAGCGGTGGTCTGCTTCATTTGCCGAAAATTAGCGAAAGCGACTTCGCGCTTTTCCTTCACTGCAATTCTTACGATGTAGAAGCCACGAAAGAGCACATCGAGAACTTCTACACCATGAGGACTCATCTGCCCGAGTTTTTCGCCGACAGAGATCCAGAGAAAAACGCAACGTTGAGGAAAACGTTTGATAGAGTGTAAGAAATTGTTTTTTAAATCGAACGATGTCGCATGTAGTGAGTTATTTTTATTTAGCTTAACATTTGTTTTATTTTCATGTGATTTCAGGAGCGTCATTTCTCTGGAAAAGTGTACCAAGGAAGGCTACGAAATAATTCTGGCGCGCTTGATCGACACCGACGCCGACAACTACGTTTTCAACGATGCCATCAAGTATCTTAACATGGTTCTGGACATCTGCGTCCACGAGGAAGGAACCAGTGACGGATACGTGATCGTCGTCGATTTGAACGGAGCCAATATCTCGCACACAACTCGCTTGACCTGGCTGGGGTTGAAAAAATTCATGCTCTATATCCACAAGGCGGCTCCGATCAAATGGTCTTCACTACATCAACACTGGAAAATCTTCCAATGAGTTGGAGGACTTCGTTGTGGAGAAAATCGTGAATAGTATTTTCATTGCAAGGGTGAGTCGCAATAACAAATTATTATATTCCTGCTTTTAGTCCGAGCTACCTTTTTTTTAATTTTTACGGTATGGTTGATTGTATAAAATTAATAATTCAATTTTGATTTTTTTCTGTAAATCCTTTGATTTTTGGAAATGCTTCAGCATCCGTCTGTATCATCTGAGATAATTCTAAAGCGGAATGCCCTTTGAGCGGACAATCCAAACTTCACAGCTGAATTAAACTATGTAAGTATAAAAAATATTAATTTTATAATAATCAATTTATCAACGTTTAACTATATATTTATAGAAAGTTTCATTTTTTTCAGATTCACGCAACATGCATATAAACTGTTCGTTCAATTTGGATTCTGTATATGGAAGATACGACAGATCTCAAATAGTTACTAAGACTAGCAAAGGCCAGAGGGTTTGCAGGGAAATAAATGAAGATTTTTAGTTTCAGAAGGTAATTATACATATTATATCTTGCAGAGATAACAGTTCATTTGAATTGCTGAGATTGTGTTTTGTGTAAATTGCTACGTGCATCGTTTTTAAATCGCATTAAAATTTAGGAATTCGGATTATACGTTTTACAACGACTACGATTCAATTCACAGATCTCTTTGCACTCATCAATGGAAAAAGGACCGGTACAGACTCTTCATAAAGCTGAGATCAAGAAGCTCGAGAGTTACCGCAATTGGTTCTTGAAGTCCGAGACACAATTCAAGGTCGATGAAACGCTGAGAGCTGGAGGACCAATGGATGCAGACAAATTATTCGGCGCTGATATGCCTAATTTTAGAAATCTCGACATTGATTAATCAACGCGCTATAATCTGAAAATCCTATACCTTTTGTGATGCTAGTTTTTCTAGAAAAATTGTCAGAAATGAAAATTCGTGGAATTTAAAATAATTTTTGACATTTAAGATGAAAGCCTTGAAAAGACTGACGTAGAAAATCAGAACTGGTTTTCTGCCTGGATAGTGTCATCACCGGATATTCTATAATACTTGCATGGTTAAATCATCGAAAGGACTGATTATAGCATTTGGATTTATTTTAAGTGATGCAACGTTATATAAAACCAACATCATAATGTATCGTCATTGTAAGACATTGGCTGAGTTATAAATAAAATGAAATCAAGCAAATATTCCTAAGTGTAAGAAAACTAAAACTTTGTTTGTCCGAATCTTTGAGACCTTTATGAATCATTGCATGAAAAAAAAAACAGTGTATAGGCAAATCCCCCACATTATTATATATATATATATATATATAATACGTCGTGGCCAAACTCCTGATGTGATCCCACTCACTCCGCCTTTTCCACACGGTGCGCGTTTCGTCTTTACATCACTTTCACTGGCCGCCCAAAGCAAGAAGCGAATGTCTTCGGCGTTTCGTTTCAGTGGCACATCGTACGAGGTATCGGGAGGTTCGCATCTGAGTTTCTTCTATACTTATATACACAAATTGGATGCCAGGATGAAGTTTTTGATCGTAAGTTTTTGAAAAGCCGCAACGCTCCTTTATTAGCAAAATCGACGATTGCGCTAGTATATGGAATATTGCGAGTATAGACGTATAATGCGCTGCGGAGAGTGAACATTTTACATGAACGTCGCAAAGCGCAAAGAAAGTGAAAGCAGGGGATACGTCGATTATCCAAGTTCGATTTGACACTATACATATGCAACTCGTGCGCGAGTCAAGTCCATTATGTCATTATCCCATACAATTTTTTTAAGCGAAGGAATTTTTATTGCGCGTTGCTAGACGAAATATATTCGCGTAAACACGTTCATGAAATATATGCATGCGAGAGGTAGCTGTGTGGCAAATTCCATCATCGCTAAATAAACTCTTATTAAAAATTCATTCGCATGCAGGCATTTTTGGCTCTAACGAGCCTCTGTCACGCCGACGTGTCCCACTTTCTGCAAGCACAGGGGGCCGTGGATTACCAGGAGCCGACCACAACGACACAGGGACCACCGAAACCCTACAGCTTCAAATACAGCGCGGGCCGATATCCCGGACACATCGACAGGGTCCAGAGTGAGTCTAGCGATGGCTTCGGCCACGTTCGAGGTAATATTATACAATATACACGCATATGCGCAGTAAACGTGGATTTATAATGATTCGCTCGATCGTTCGACATCGGCGAACAGCAACTATAGCGATAGAGGGATTTTGCAATGAGAATAGCGATGAGTTGTAGCAGATGCAAATTTTTACGAATTACTTTGCAGCTGGCTTTTGGATGTTGATGCTAAAATGTTTTTACAGTCGCGAATGTTTAGTTAAATTTTCGTTCGTTTCCATACGTTCTCGCACGTCATCCTGCGGTATACCGATATATCGCACTGAATTAAACTGAAATATACAAAAATGTACTTAAAAGTAATGATAAATTAGCATCGAGTGAAAAATAGGTTTCAATCGGAAAGAACTTTATTATTTCAAATGCGCGAAAACTTTCCGAAAATTGTTTATTTTATTTCTGTACGATACTGTAAGTTTTCGTGTGTTATAGTACTATTTGCGTATGCGTTTTAATACCTTTTCGTAAGATTTAGTACATTTTAGTACGTTTTGTTACGTTTTTCCTTATATACGTTCTTGTACGATTATGTTATAATTATGTATAATTTGGTATTTTATTGTACGTTTCCGTATGTTATTCTGTACAATTCCATACGTTTCCGTACGTTTTTGCATGATTGCGCATAAAGCGCCGCATGAAACGCACAGGAACGTATACCGTACGTACCTCTGATTCTAAATTAATTTCTGCGTTGAGTATTAATGATTTTTTTCCATCTGGGGTTGGGTTTCATTTTTCATTATCTGTAAAGTTGTTTGCGCGAGTTTAGAAGATTTATTTATATACACGATTTATAAATTTAGAAAGTAAGATTCACCCCAACTGACAAACATGTTGACTTGTTGGGCATGGCATACTTATTGGTTCCGTGTGCGATTCTTGATGATATCTCTACATCGAAATTCATTCACGGCCGTGATTGATTTGAATAGTTTTTGAAAAAAAAAAATTGATTGCTTTTAGGATGATGCAAAAGCTTATTGATTATTAATTTGATTACAATTGATAGCTATAACTGTAGTAGCTTTTCTCGGTGATTTGTAGAAAATCTATCAAGGAAATCATTGATAATAATATAAGCAAATTTCTTTTAATCTGCAATCATTTAAAATATGATTCTTTCATTATTTCAGGATCGTATTCTTTTGTCGATCCCAAATTCAAAGTCAGAACTGTGCAGTACACCGTAGATGAAAATGGCTTTCATCCATCTCTGAACAATTACGACGATATATTGAGACAACCAACAGATTCTGAAGCTGTAAAACAAGGTAGAGAAAGACACCGCATACTTTATGAAAATATTGCCGCTCGCAACTCCCAAGGCGCCCAACATTATATACCTCAGGTACATACATACGAGAGTGATATATTTTTTATGTGATCAATTTCGATTTAAGAACATTTGTGCAATATTATAATTAAATCTTTTAATGATCTTTTACAGGATACTTATGTCGTGGCAAGAGCCAAAAACCATCATCACTATCTTTTCCAAAAAATAGCAGCAGAACACGCTGCAATAGGAGCGCAACGCGAGAACACACGTTCGGCCTTTGAAGCAACCTCCGTAGCAAACGAAGTCAACAATTCAGAGGATTATTACAATTACCGTCGAGCCTTATAATTCAATATATAAATCCACATTCAGTGCACGTATTTTACAAAACTATTTATACCAATCGATTTTGACTCAAACCTACCCCAAACACAAAATGTTATAGTCAGTAGAATGCTTATATGTATACTTTTGTAACTTTCAATACTGATAGTCTTGAAGACCCACAGAAAAAATGCCATTTGCTATCTGGATAGTGTACTCCCTAGATATTCTGTTAGCTATGTAATCGTAAGAATTTATTAAATTTAGTATTTTTTCCTTATATCGTTGATTTTCCGCTTATTTTAATATCAATTATTATAATTTATGCGGTATAAAAAATGGGAACAGAAATTTAAGTAATATAAAATAAGACTAGTATATAATTACCATGCTTATTTAATTTCTTTTAGGTATAAATTGCTTTTATATATGGTTTTTACAAGATATATGTTTATGTAGAACAATATCTATTATTCTAAAGATGATAAAGTTCACCAACAGTTGAAATATTCGTTTTATAGAAGCTTTTACTGAATCTCGTAGTAGCATTTTTAATAATGATTATATAATTTTTATAGAAACTTTTTTTTAAATATATTACGAAATTAAAAGATACTTCAACTTATTACAATGTACTTATTTATATATACACAATTTTTCATATTCAATGAACCTGTTCAATATACAATGCACCCTTGAGTGATTAAAAACGTGAGTACACTTCTTACAGTTAACTATAATTCAGTTTTAAATAAAGAAATTCAACGGTACACAGGCAGGTTGACATAAAAACTATCCCTTTCACAATATTTTTAAAATACATACATTTTAGAACTGATTCTAGTATTGCATGGAACTAAATTGTTCAAAATCGTTTTTCACAAGTACATAGTTGATAATTTATGCACCATTTGATCAGACCTTTATCCTAGAACAATTGATTTAATTCGGCCAGCCAATCATTCACTAAGTTATTACTTCTTTAATAGATTTCTAATGTCCTTATTTTGTCGCTGCAGTGTTATATCTGCCTTTTCTGCTTTGTCTGTGATGTTATCAATTAAATCATTTTGTGTCTCAATTTCTTCAGATAAACCAATAGCTAAACCTTTTAGTCTTGCAATAGAGCCACTCATTTCATCTAAATTTTTCTCCAACACAGCAGCTATATTTTTAGTAGGATCGGGACGAAAATCTTCTTCTTCTTCTGTCATACCTCGAAGACGGAAAGATGGATGTTCTGAGTTTCGTCTTGCATTCTCGACAGAACTGTTTAACTTATCTGCTAGAGAACTGTTAGAGATTGGAGATGTTGGGGATGTAGGAGACATTGCAGATTCAGGAGTTTTGATTCCACCAGCACTTGAACCGGGAGGCACGTCCATAGATTTACTACCACTGAAATAGTTTTTCAATCCACCAAAAACACTTTTTATACCTTGAATGTGTTTTTGACTGAATCTTAATGTGCTGTTAATATCATCCAAACGCCTGTCAGTTCTTTCTAACTGTTCTCGTTGCCTAATCAATTCCTACAAAAATATAAACTACGTGTTAAAAACTATGTGATTTTCTACTCAACATTTATTTCTAATTTACAATCAAATCTTTCAATGAATTGGAAATTAAACAACAAATTGTAATCAAAATTGTATTGATACTTTATCAATTTAAATAGGAGTTTTGACATGCAGCAGGTTGTGTCTGGAATTCATCTGGCTTGGTTATCAGACTAATGATAAAAGTATCACATGAATAGCATTAAAATACCTCTGCAGTTGCAGTTCCAACTTCTTCTGTGTCACGTAGTACTGATATAGAGCGTTGAGAGGATTTAATTGTTCTTTCCTCTATTTCTTTTTTTCGCTGGAGTAGTTCTTGATGCTTCTTTTCAAGCGTGTTATCATAATTTTGATAATGATTATTGGAAGTAGTTGGACACCTTGGCGGGGCACTTCGTAAGAATGTATCATCATCCACATCATCTTCTAACGAGAAGAATGGATTTTTTGGGTCACTGAGATAATTGTGACCAGCCATTTCTTCAAAGTTTCTAAATGCTGACAAGAGACAAAGAACAAAGAAAATATATCAAACAAAGAAACTAATGCTCCAGCAATATTAATTTATTCACCAAATTGTAAAAAAAAATTTAGAAAAAAACAAAATTATTCGAATTATCTACTGTTTACTCAATATAATGAGACGTATTATCGAAGAAAAAATTTATTTTGTAATAAATATCTAGTTCAAATATTTTTGTTATCCTTTACTGGCATAACATTCTCTGACTCACCAAGGAAATCCTTATTGACGTGTTAATAACCTCGAAGTACTTTCCCAACACTTCTTTATTCAGAATGTATATTTTTCGTGCAGTTCTTTGAACTTCGAAATTTCACTGATAATCAGCGTTTGATAAACAAGTTCTCAATTAACTAAAAGGCAGTGTAGCAAAGCCTTGTAAAAAGTACCAAATGGTTCATTGTAAGAACAAGGTTGAATGGCTGATTTGACACACCGACTGGCACTGGCTACAGTTAAGACTCGCGACAGCATATATATACAATGACCATAGTATTATACGGGATATATCAAGCAACGAGTGCGAGTGAGACACGAAGCGAATAATCAAAGTTGCCAAGTTGCTGCAAGTCGCCATTCGCCAACGAAGCCAATGATAATACAGGAATTTTTCCTAGTTCAGTTTGTGGTCACTAGATGGAACTACGTGTTGGATGCAGTTTTTAGGGATTTCGTCTTGTCAATTTGTCATGACTGCAGATCAAGACTTAAGCCAAATATAAACATTCATAGTTAGAATTTTACTTGTGTATAGAATAGTTTAATTATAAATTCTCTGTATCCATCAGTTATCATAAAAATATGTATTTGAAGAATTTCCGTCAGTTACATGAAGGTTAGGTGCGTCTTGTAGGGGATTTCCCAAAGAAGTTTCTTTCTAATTTACGGTAACACTGTTCGAGGAACCAAATTTGAAAAAATATATATTTTTACAGTTATAGAAAGAATATGTTTACATTGCTCCATAATGTGATTTCAATAATAATATACACAGTGAATCGTGAAGCAATACTTGCTTTATTTTGGATCTCCATGGTAAAAGTATTTCTAGTAATCGAATCCAATAAGTGATAAATCTATGTACTAAATATAACGTATTTTTTAAAAATAAATATCTTCGAACAGAGACAAGTAAAAAAATATATTTCTCTTAATTACAATTTACAATAAATTATATATTTAATAATAATCAATGAATTTTCGATCTTCGTTGGAACCACTTCTCTACTTCCCAGTGTTTTTCTGATGTCTGCTTGTATTACCGCGACGGCCGTGATGGTCGTTTCGAAAGTCGCTGAAATAGCTGTGCGTACATTTGGCCCTTGGTCTCTCGACCGGAGCATTCAGGGCCGTCGTCCAGATCATTGAGGCCACGATACCGAGAGCCCGAGCCATACACAACAGCAGCTGATTGTAGTTCATGTCGCGCAGTCCGTAAAACTGTCGAGTGTAGATTGGCATTTTAATTTTTTAATGTTGTTATACATACAGTCATAAATCGTTATAAATTGATAATTTACTTGGAACAGAGGTGCCGCGATCGCGTTCTGCTCAGCGACGACCGAGCGATTTCTGGCCTCTTTGATCTGCTTCTTATAGATGTTGGACAGTTCTTGGGATAACTGACTCGGAAAGAGGAAAACACGATTTAAAACAAAACTTTTTTATATATCAATTTCATAATAATTTTCTCATCACCTTGATCTCCGGATCGTTGGGTACGTGGTTCTTCACAAAGTCCCGCAATACTGTGTATCGAGTGTCTTCGAACTGAGCAATTTTATGTCCAGCGATTTGGAATCGCTTATCGATGAGGGTGCTGACGAAATTTCGCAGAATATCGTTCTTTGGTTCTCGGCCAACGGCGTTTTGCAACTGTACCAGGAAATCCATGTACTGAAAAAGAGAATTGTTCGCTATATATAGATGAAACATACTGATGCGCTTCTGTATAAATAGAAACTTTAACAGGATTAAAAAAAAATGCATCAACACAAAAATTCTGGTCTTTACTTTAAAAGCCAGGATGTGTGCACGCATAAAACAATTTTTTTATTTTTGGTTATCATATTTCCCAACAATTATATTTGGTGTAATCTCTGGGAGGCACAATAATAATAATATATATGATATTGCACGAAGCCACACGGCTGTATTACTTTTGGCGAATCTAAAAGCTACACCTATATAGATATACCCACTTGAAATAGAGTGCCGCTGGTGGGTTCATTGGCATAGGCAAGCACACCCGCGGCTAAGGCTCGACTGGCGTCGAATTGGCAGGATCCCATAATTTGCGCCACGTGCGCCCCTGGTATTCCACCGTCGTCGTCTCTGTTAGGCAAATTTTGAATATATTCATCTATCAGTAGAAAATATTCTTTTGTTCTATTTGCACATCGCATATTCGTGTAGCAACGAAAAGCTCTCACGTTATTGTTTACGAGTAAAACGTTTCAGTTATAATCGCGACGATATCCAAATAAACGCTCTGTTATTTTTGCCAATATCGTACTATATTATTGACATTGGTGGCAAAGACAAACGAAAAATAAAATTCTTCGTCGCAGAGCAAACTTACGCATTGACGGCGATGTAGAGCCTCAAAAAATCAGCGAGACTCTGCCTCTGAGCCTCGGTGAAGCCGTCGGTGGTGTTGTGCAGACAGTCGATGAAGAAGTCGACCCAGTCGGCCTTCTCGAGAGCCAACGGCGTCGGTCTTGACTCACAAGCGCTCACGAGGGCGACTATCGCCGGCAGCGAGGCCAGCAGTTCCATACTGTCCTCGTAAATGTGCTGCGGGCCGCGCAAACGTTCGGCGTAATTAATGGACGGGCATAAGCGACCAGAGGGAAACTCGCCGGCCAATTTCGCGGACCTTTGTGCACCCGCCCTCCCCCCTACCCTCCATCCCCGCGCGCGAGCGAAAGCGATAATTAATCGAGACTATTTGGAGCCATTGAACGCGCGAGGCCAGCTTGTACATTGTTTATACGCGGGAAAAGGGAATGAAAATTGCTCAAGTATTCGGCGCGCAGGGTGAGCATCGAGAAAGTGAAATCTCGTAGAGAATTCCGAGGATATTAAGTATGATGAAGGTAAAGGAGCCGTATTACAATGGGGTAATTATACAGGGACCCAGCTTTCGGCGCAAGCTCCGCTTTTAGGCAGCGCGCACATAACGACGGCTCGTTTGTAAAAGAGCTGATGACGGTGGTCGCTGGAGCGCGAGATTACGCGGCCTTTTGTTTATGGACTCGGACCATTTATCTGTATTACAAAGGGCCGCCGCACATCTGCATTCGAGTGCCGGGCCGGAAAGCTCCCGCGAGCCGATCCCAAAATATATAAGATTACATTGTGTGTGGGTGTGTGTGTGTGTGTGTGTGTGTGTGTGTGTGTGTCGGCTTTGTGTGCGGAAACTTTGTGATTTATGGATGATAAGCGTATAATATGGTATGTATCGATATATTTGCTCGCTATATATATATCGGTTTTTACGTTCAATCTCGTATTGCAATAATAATATAATTCGATATAGCATAATACGATATTTCATTATTGATTTATTGGCGCAAATGAATTGACAGAATCCGTCGCAACGTTTCATAATTTAATCATCGCGCGGTCTCATTTTAATAACGAAGAAACATTTGCGCCGTAATTCCTTTCAACCGAAAATCGAGCGACTATATTTCAACTGTACAAGATTGACGGCTCTTTTTGCCCGCGGCAGCTTTATATAGGGGAATCCCCAGCGCGGTATTTTCCAGATAATGCTATTCGCATTCTGTGCGCATTCAACAAGACAGCCTGATAGATCGCTTGTTCCCTGCGCACTTACGAGCAACTGATAGATTCCCGGCAGTTCGAGAAAACGTCGCGAGCACCGAGCAAACGAATCCCTTTGCGTAAATCAACGTCACAAAAGAAGGAATTGAACAGATAGCTCGCCCCTTCATCTCCCTATTCGGCATTAACTTTCGGCACAGTCCGTTCGGTGTGTTAACATACTTAGTCCAACACTAGAGAGCGACTCAAATCGACCTACTCACTTCCCAATAGGTGTAGCTCATGGCGCCGCTCTCTACGGCCTTACGGTAGTGCTTGTCGGCGTCGAGGGCAGTCAGGGCGATGGCGAGTCGACCGACGGGCGCGACGTTCTTGGGTAAAGCTCTGAGGACGCCACCGACGACGCCGCCGATCTCGCCTGACGAACCTGACCACCACCAGTCCTTGCGACGCTCCCGACGTTCCGTCCAGTCCGCTGTCAGGGCTTCGGTCTGCTCGTGTGTGGGAACGTCGCCGGTTAACAGCAGCCAGAACACGGCCTCCGGACTCGGAGATTTACCTCGCCGGGGTAACAGCTGGTAGAGCTCCGGGATCGAGAGCCCTCTGTATTTTATCTACAGGTTTGATTTTTACGTTTTAATTTTAAACGTGAGCTTGCAAGTTAAAAAGCACTCGACAAAAGGTTATACTAGGTTAGTTAGGACTTCACTTATAGGACTCACGGAATCGCAACGAAATGTGTAAAACAAAAAAATCTGCGAGTAACGGGCGACATTATGTTCCTGCATGGTTGAATAAAAAAGCTTACACCGCATTGCGAGTCGATCTCGGAGGTCTCCCTGATGAGGGCAGTGACACCGTCGAGGCCGCGATAGATGTCATTGACGGTTATCTGGCTGACTACGTCCAGTCCGTGCTGCTGGCGAAACTTCCGCAGAAGATCGTGGTGAAGGGGTATCTTCTCGCAGAGCGCCTCCTTCAGATCCGTGCTGGTGCTCGGCACTCCCCTCGTCACGCTCAACTTCTCGCCGGGAATTAGAATTTTAAATCGTAAAGCTTCCCGCGCTTTCTCTACTGGAGCAGCACGGGATTCTCCGCTGCTCGACTGCGACCGAATGGAATTAGCGACGAGAGAGAAAGCCCTTTCATAACGAAAACTTTCAAGCTTTGTCCCTCTCTCTAACTTTGAATTTCAACTATACATAGTCTCTCGCGGCCGGATTTGAGCGGGAAATTATGAATTTGTGCTGTAATGGAAAATTACGAAAGCCGCGATGTTGATATGAAGCAAACATATCTTCCGTTCGAATATTTTATTAAAAAGTCACAATGGAATTTTTATTTAAATACATCGAACGATATACCTATATATGCACAACTGCATTGAAATACTTGGAGACTAGAATCTAATGCCATTAAGCAGCGCCACGTACACTACATGTATACATATTCAAAGAAGTGCTTAACCTAAAAAGCGAACGAGTCTCTCTCTCTCTCTTACCTGAGTGAATACGAATCCTTCCTGATTATTACTCGCGAATCCAGCGGACGACGCAGCCAAGTGGTCGAATTCCAGAAGCAAAAGGTTAGCGGATTCCTTGAAAAACTTGCGTTTCTGCCTTGCACCACGACAAAACTTGAGCATTTTGCGACTCTCGTCGGAGCTCTCGGGACGTCCTCTACTTATTTTTTATTGTGCAAGTGTGTAAGATCACTTTACGATTTTTCGCGGCGCGACAACAAAGCTTCTGCACCGCGCGGAGGTCATTGTTACTGAAAATTTTGAAAACAGCCCGCGCGCTGCAACCGAGCGCGGTCGAGAGAACTTGAGGATTTGGAATGAAAGGTTAGACACACTGAAGACAGCCGAAGTCAAGGTTTTCGATCTATTTATTTCACGCTCCTGCACTCGACGTCTACTCACTCCCGCCAAAATCTCAAACTGCAACAATGTTCATATAGTTCATATAATGCACCTTATACTCTCAATCTAACTTTCTCACTCTGTCTTTCTCACTTTATATATATATATATATATATATATATATATATATATAATAGATTTTTAATTAACCGTAAGAACAGTTTTTCCTTTTTTCATTTCCTCAGCTAATAAAGAGTGTAAGAAAGTCGCGGTAAAAAGAGTCGACTAAAACTGATTTATACCATTGTATATATGATTCGAACATCCGTGTGGCTAATAATACGCGCAACATGGCACAGTTTCAACGTTCGCGCGCATGAGCTTGCAGTTGCGAAAAGGAATCACTTCAAGGTTATATGCACACTTCATGTCATCACACATCTAACTTAATTATAACGAAGGCTCAAACTAGATAACCATTGTTTTTTTTCTTTTGTTCAGGCTCAGCTGATCGTTCGCTCTCTCGCGGCTCACTGCAACAATTAAAGCTCTCTCACTCTGCACCTACGCGCGAGTGTGTATAATATATGCGTCGCCCGCGCAACTGCGTCACGAATAACAAGACACCCTGTATATATATTTATATGATTCTAAATCAAGTGTAACAGATATAAACTTGGCACTGCAATATATAATCATATATATATATATATATATATATATATATATAATATATATATATATATATATATATATATATATATATATATATATATATATTATATATATATATATATATATATATATATATATATATATATATATATATAATATATATATATATATATATAATATATATATATATATATATATATATATATATATATATATATATATATATATATATATATATATATATATATATATATATATATATATATATATATATATATATAATATATATATATATATATATTATATATAATATATATATATATATATATATATATATATTATATATATATATATATATATATATATATAGTATTATGTTCATCTGTATATGTTGTCCTCTGGTTCGCCACGCAAAGTTCGCCGCATCGATTATCGAAAGCCAATTTGAAAGTATTCATGGATAAAGGTTTTTTAAGAAAGTTTCTCCTATTCCGTTTATCTTTATCTTCTCTTTGTTTCGTTCAATGCCGTTCGTAATCGTTTCGTAAAGAGCGGCTGTGCATATCCTGTCATTTTTATCTTGCATCATACGCACGTGCAGCCTACAGATAGCCGTCGATGCTCGCTTTGCGTTCCGAGGTATACAAATTGACGTCAGCATCGTATAATATATAGTATAATAGTTGTGTTTTTCTTTTTAATTTAAATCCTCATCGTTATTATATAATATCATATATAATTACAGTGTCGTCGTCATTTTTTTTTTGTTTTATACATTTTACAAACAATATACTGCAACACACATCGCGCGTCTCGGTCTCGGACGCTTGCGTTTATATAACGGCTAGTTTTATCCTTTTTCCACTTTTGCTTTCTGCCGTATATGCTTTATCATAATGTACTTATTACTAGAAACGTGTGTATATTATTCGGTGCGTCGTTTATTTTCGTAATCATAATCATCAACCTTTTTCGCATAAGTATCATCCATAAGACATAGACTCATTATTTTTTTTTTTTATGGCGCAAAAGACTTTTCTAACGTTTATCTTATTACAATATTAAAATATACAACACGTCGTCACTCAATAATAATAATAATATTGCTTGAGCCGCCGTCTGCCACACTCGCATGGCACATTGCTACGTTAGGCCGTGTATATTATACGTTTAATCGTAGTTATAATATAATAATATCGGATCACTCTTTCCCCGGTAAACATCAATCTCCGTCACTCAAAATTCAAACTACGCGCGTAACGAATAATAAGCATATACAAATTCCCATCATCACCGCACGCAGACCTGATGCACACTAACAGCAATTAACGTCGTCTCTCGCTGGCACAAACGAAAAATTCAAAAGGAAAAGCTCTACTTCCTCGCGCGGCTTCTACTCTCTGGCGTATACAGATCTACAGTACCTATGATAGATGCAGCGCTAACTAGATGGAAATATAGGCGAGGATCCTGTTGGGGGGAAAGAAGCGGCTACCTCTTCGCCTAATGTCAGAGAAGAATACATTTCTCGGAGTTGCCGGCCTGTCCGCTGGCCCCCGCGGCACCGGCGGCCGCCGAGCCGCTTTCCGGCGTTTGTCCAGCGCTGCTCGCCCCGCGCATCAAGGGCTGCAACGAGCTCGTCGGCGTCGGTGAGGACGGCTTACCCTCCACTGCCTGGATGCTCTTCATCAGCTCCCGGAACACCTGCGCATGTGGATATAGCAAGATTAGGGAGCTTGCAACTTCCTAATGCATGGCTCGGGATATAAATTCGACGGGTGCACGCGACGCTGGAAGGCCTTAATATGCGAGGGAAGCTGAATACTCGCTGATAATATAGCGGGGGCTGGGAGAGTTGTCGGGAAGTTTCGGCGCGGGCGGGTTGTTAGCGAGTTTTGGTGTGTATAAGGCGAATTTTTATCGAGGCTTCTTTGCGCTGATTATTATTGCGTTACGTTATTAATGAGGTTCAAGATTCCAGAGCTGCTTTGCGATGCGCGCAAGGAGGAGTTAAAATTGCTCGGAAATGGTAGATTTCAAGGCTTTTAATCGCTCCGCGCTTTTGCTAAAATATCTCGCATTTTGTTATTGTCGAGTAATTCGGGCGCGAGCGAGATTGAACAAAGGGACTTTTCCCTTTAAAATCGTGCCAGCTCTCTCGAGTTGATTACTTATTCATTCTTCGAATCCATCGCGCGGGATTATCATTCTTCCGATAGTTCATGTATGAGCTTTCTGAAATATCATCCTTTGAGTTGCCATTTGTAATTCTCCGCGTCGCGAACGTTATTCCAGGGAATCGATTTCCTGCCAATCGGCTGTGCATATCAATCAACGTGGAATTCCGAAGATAGTTGGTGAAATAATACGTCACAGGTGCACGTGGTTAATAGCGATTCGAGGTTAGAATTGGAAAATCATTACAAGCAGGCTTATATTCGAGTTTTTTTTTAAATGAAAGTATATAGAATAATGATTTGCATGCGAAAAATCATCCGAAAAATTTCGAGCGATCTGGGACTCGAACCCGAGCCCTGCACAAGGATAGCCGCGTGCCTTAGCCAACCGAGCCAAGTAAACGTTCTTAGCTTTTTCACCATTTTAAATCGGCCAATTTCTACAGGGTAGGTTGAAACAAAAATTGCATTATAAATCACGAAACCCGGGACGCGTCACGTCCTCACGACCCGTTGCACATCAGTCGGGCGCAATCACGAGGTTCGCGCGATCAAATCCAATATAAGGAACAAGCCCGAGCAATCGATAAAACCGCGCTGACCCACAGCCATATACCAGCTCATATGCGTATATGCAAAATAAAAGCCGCGTACTCACCTGCACGACGCGGCAATTGAATCTGGCGCTGCACTCGACGTAGCCGCATCTCCAGTGTTTGCGCACGAGGTTGACGATGTCCCGGTGCCTGGAGCTCGAGGCCACCGTCGAGGGAAGCTTGTCCTGTTTATTGCCGACGACGAGCAAAGGGACGCTCCGCATGTCCCGGGCCTCGTAGATCTGCTCGCGTAGCGTCCTTATGTACTGAACAAACATCGCGCGCATAAAGCTTTCCGCTTAATCTCTCCCTCTATACTACCTCCTCATCCCCAGAGCTATGAATATACATGTGCCAGTGCTGTGTGACATGCAGACGAGGCGCCGAACGTTTCGGCGCTGCAAGCTCTCTGTGATTTTCCGTATAATGATTCTTCCCCGTGCATGTAAAATTATGGGCTTGTGTGCGATTGAAAAATCACGCGCAAGCTGTAGTAGATCACGTCGCGCGGTTCGAAAAAGCCGTGCATGCAGTTGGTGCAACTTTTTTACTCTGTATGTAAATTCGCGAAATCCCGCGGATTATTATTCATACGAAAACCCGATGCCTGCGCTCGCTATAGAAATTTCCATTGCAAGCTTCCAGCTTTGTATTTATAGACATTAAACTGCACTCGAACTAAAACGCGGTAACGTAATGAATTTCATTATTCAAACGATACTATACGCTCGATTCGTTGCCGCGGGAGAATCAAGCTCGATCGCTCGCTACATAATACATAGTTGTATTCGAAAAAAAATAAAAAATAAATAAATAAATGCGGGTTCGATTGAACGATACTATAAATACACGTGTGTTTACACGTTGGAATATTTAAGCTCTGATCGCGCGAGCCGCCAGTATATCCGTTAAAATCGTTTACGTTCAATTACTCATTTAAATCGGCGATTCTGTCGAGCTTGTTTTGATTCTAAATTCTTCATCACCGGCTTGCAACTAAGTCGAGCGGATATAACCCTTGTGCACATATACCGACGGATTTTTGACTCTAACCACTTCGGCGTGTATATGCTGATTTGCCCAGACAAGGGCTTCGCGCAGCAGCAACAGCCCGTGTGTTTGTTGTCGCGCACGTCAAATTGCGCTGCCCGCCGGCTTTAGGCTATTCCACCTCGCCCGGCCGGCGCATCGCAGCTCTGTGTACTGCGTTAAATCGCCAAAGGAGCTTTTGCGTGGGAAAATATGCCGGAAATGACGAGGAAAGACGCGCGACGGAAAAGTTCGCCCTCGCGGAAAAGAGAGATTACACTTCTATTCAGATTTGCCCTAGGGGACCTGACGTTTTCAATAAGATGCGCGCACCTTCTTTCGCCGTCTCTTGGTTTTCTCTTATATACATATATTTCTCGAGCTTACGGACGAGGGATCAAAGCTTTCCGACGCAGAGATGTGATCGTTATTTTTTAATTACTCGGCAGTCGCATAGCGCCGACGTCTCTTTGATCCGCGGTGTAGCGAAGAAGGATGCTTTGTAGTAATGGGATAAAAAGCTCGTTGTCGTATTTACAGCCTCTTCACAACGATACATATCAATTCTTTTCGATCTACGAGGTCTACTATGATGCTTTATTTTTTTCTCGGAAAATCACACAGCACAGGAGTACGAATTGAACTTATCGCAGCGGGGGCATCGCGTATACACACAGCAGCTTTATCAACTCATTAGCCTGCCGCGAGTAAAGCTCGAATGGCTTTATAAAATTTTACGCGTTATAGCTGCGCGCGCGCCTTCGGTATTTACAGCGTTTAGTTCATAAAAAGGCGAGCACGTGCGCCTCTCTCTCTCTCTCTCTCTCTCTCTCTCTCTCTCTCGCGGGACTCGGAGCAGATCCCAGTAAAGATTGTCTCGCCGCGGGTTGAACAAAAAAAGCTCTCGTGATCTATGCGAATTTTTGCATTTTTAAAGCTCGCGCGCGTGCGCTCCGCGAATATACTTTACATTTATCGGCTTGGCGGTACAAATTGAAACGAAACGGTTCGCGGGCTCCGTCTTGATTCCTTATATAGAGAAGAAATACGAGTATTATGCGAGCTCGTTATATTATAATACAGGGGAGTAGAAGAGAGGGACGATCGTCCGCGCGAAATTGCTATTCGTCGGATCCCCGTAAAACTTGTTAACTTCCGTGATTGCGGCGTCGGGATGCCCGGAGATATTTTTCAATTAAACTTGGAAAGCCTCTGCCGCGTCGCACGTACAATAATCCCTCGGCCGAGTTTTCTCCTCCTCGATGCGAATAAAAAATGAAAAGCGAAAAAAGCTCGGCGCGAGTATAAAATAATTGCGATCTCACAATGCGCGCATAATAATACGTATAAAGCAAATCCGAGTAAAGAAAAGCGTCGATTTAATAATAATAATAACCGCCGTGTGCGAGGGAAGCGGCAGAATTTAATATTGTCCCGCCGGAGACGCGCAGCTCATCATCGTCGCACCACCTGCGACGCATATCACACGCGCGCCTAGCGTTGGGCTCATTTGCAGACACGGATGCTCGTGGGTGTAGTAAGCGCACAGGCGCCTCGAAGCAACTTTATCGAAGCCGCAGGGGGTGTCGGTTTCCTCTTTGTTGCCGCCGCATCGATACGGATGATTCAGCAACGCGGCTCTGCTGTCGATTGCTGGGGGCAGGGGCTTGTTAGGTATGCGGCAACGTGAGTTTTCCAAACGTACGCCGCGCGAATGATTAGTGCCGCGGCAGCAGCAGCACTGCGTGCGCGTTGTTAAGCGCCCGAATGGAGCTTGATGGGTGGTAAAGCCAACGAGCTTTGCGTTCGACAGCTTATATAATGTGTAGCTGCGGGGGCTTCGGTTGCCGTGCGAATTTTGAAGGAATATCGAGTATCGTGATGGGGAAATCCGAGAAAAATATTGAGTTATTATCAACCCAATTAATAATTCTAGGAAGCGGGAATGTTATACTTGGAATTATGGAGGGTAGCTGAAATAAAAACGAGCTATTCTTGAAAATGCAAAAATAAAGTGAATGAGAATGTCTGGTTGAAAGATCAAAATTTCATTCACTACAGTACGAATCATGGATATGGATCGAAATCGAAATGAAATCAATTATCCGACATGCGCATATCCATAACCGACCCGCCGCATAAATATTCAAAAGCTACATCTCATAAATGACGGTCGAGCTCCTTGTTATCTCGTAAACCCTGACCAGAGATCTATGAATACGACAATAACGACGCATACCTGAAAGGTGTCCTGATTGCTGAGGTCGAAGACGAGCACGTAGGCGGTCGCGCTGCGCAGCCCGTAGTACCGGAAATCGGTCCATTCCAGGTGCGAGCTGACCGGGAAGTAGGGTATCGTCGGTAGATCCGTGATCTTGAGCTCGTAGAGCCGCTCCGCGAGGACGACGCTCGGGTAGTAAGTCTCCCGGCGATCCGTCGGCCTGTACTCCTCCGAGAACTCGCTCCAGACGAATTGCTGCAATCGACGTTTGTTTGTACAACTGACAACGTCAAGCAGCGCTGCGCTGAATAGCCTCGTCGGCGCATGTTGGATCAACGTGTACCCCCATACATGTATATACGATTCATGTGTCCTGTGTAATTACGAGGGGCCGCAGCTGTGTACACTCGCTTGTATAAGCCGCGGATGTACGTTGCAGATGTTCCATTATACGAAGGCGAGCTTGATTTTGATTTGTGGATGTCGCGGCTAAGTTGTGTCCTGTCGCGAGTTTCGGGAAACAAGCACCGATTATCGCTAAGAGCTTTAGGTTCTATAGTCTAGAGAATTTCTAATCTTGACTAGTTTATCCGAAGTATAACTCTGGGCGTTTATTTTCCTTACACCGTTCGGAACGAAAACAGCGAGGAGCTCACATCTCTTCGCCGGAGATATTTGTCAGCGCTGCGCACGCGGCTTCTTAATTAATCCGAGATTAATGATCGCGAAAACTTTTCCAATTAAGCCGCGCCCGCGTCGGAAGAGACTTTTTCGCATATAACAGTTTAGTATTTTATCGACAAGCCGCACGCGCGGTAAGTCGCTTAATTAGTGCACCGACGCAACAAGTATATCGAGCGCGGCGCGTATGAGCTTTTCTTCTTGGCGGCAAGTTCGAAATCCGATGCGCACTGTTGGATCGTCGTTGTCGGCTTCGCAGCGCATGGGACAGGCCGGAAACGACTCTCGGAAATGAGCGGAAGTCGTTCGCACGTTGGGAAATGGATTTTCCTCGCGGAGCCCGCTCAGGTGCAGCTGTGTGTCTATGGATAATGCGACGAGCGAGTGTATGACGCGCTAGAGGAGCTGAACTTGTATGCGCGGGCTTATTTCCTTTCGGAGCGCGCGCCGAGTTACCGAGCGAAGTTGTACGTAAAATGTGGATGCGGTTTTTGGCTGTTTTGGAGTTCAGGATCACTTTTTCTTGACATGTTTTTGAAAAGATCTTTGCTCGAATTAAATCCCTCTAAAAGAACCTTTTCGCGATCCCAACGTTTTCGCACACAGGTGTATAAATTCCGCCGCATGCACGTCCTCATTTTCCACGCGGATCGCATTCCATTCCACTACTCTCGCTTTAAAAAGCGTCAATGGCGGCGGCAAGGTTTTGAGTTCGACCAAGCGGAAGCATTCCGCGCGAACAACTGTTTATCGAATTTTTCGCTCACAGCTCTCCTTTCAACCCTCACGCAGCTCTCATTCTTCTTTCTCCTATTTCACTCCTTGCCGGTTCTCTTTTTTACGATGTTGTTATCTTCGTTCCTAGAAGGCTTTCTATTTCCCTCTCCGCCGATGCAGGACTGCGCGCGTATTTTTTTTTCGATTCGTTTCTTTTTTGCCTTTCATTCGCGGTCGTTGCAGCGCGAGCTCTAGGCAACCTGCTGTGCAAAGCTCGGCCCTTGTGTGTGCCTTTGCGTTCGTTTATTTTTTTTCTGCTCCGAGCCGCATAAATTGCGCGCGTGCGAAGGGTGTGCTTTTCTTTGCGGGTATTTTTGCTCTGATGCTCTGAGTTTTTTTTTCTCTGATGTTGAGGTCTGTGAATAAATCTGCGGGAGAGTTTTTCAGAGGTTTGATCTCGATACTCGCGCTGCTGTATCGCTCGCGAGATCTTTATGGGATTACTTTTGAAGTTGGGGCGCAACTTATCGATGCGGCGGAGAGTCGTGACTGAATTTTTCGAGTTACACGCGTTTCCCTCGATTTTATCGAATGTATATACCAGTGTTAATATGAGAAAAAGCTCGAACGTGTGAGCATTTATGTAGCGAGCGAGAAGTGCAATTAACGGGCTAGTACTTTTTATACAGTGGTGAGCTTTTTTAGAAAGCTGTTATTGAGTAGATTTTCTTTATGAGAAAATCAATGAACTTTGATTCTAGCAATATTTAATTTCCGTTTACACCCACCAATATTGAGTACGTGACGTTGAGCATAATTGCATGTTCATTTTCCCATGTTCCAGAGAATTCAAACTGGCTGCCATGTTCAGACCATCTAGATATTTTTCTCATATTCGCTATACATTTATCCACGCCACACATATAGAATTTCCTGCAATCACGGCGAGAAAAAAAATTTGTTCCCCACACCTGTACATCCGCGCGGACGCTAACAAGTGCTAATCACGAAAGCTCGTGTCCCTGTGAGTGTCAATCTCTCGCGCCGCAAAAGTTTGCCAGCGCGCGCTCGCAGCGCTTTGGTCTAATTAGTTTGTAAGCTCCGCGGCAGCGGCGGCGGTAGTCTTGCCAGAAACGCAATTACACGCAACGCGTGCGCCCAGCAAAGGCCTGACAAAGGCAAATTAAATTTATTATCCGACGTGGCCAAGCGTTATGCAGCGCCCGCTGGTCCGAAAAAAAGCTCGAATCGCTTTATGCGCTGCAATGAACGCGTGTAATCTCATCTCTGGACCCTCTCTAGCCTTGCTCTATAGTGTATATAATCGTCGTTTTATCGTACGCTCGCGCACGAGTGTCGGGAATAAGAAACGGCGCGTACCTGTTGTGCAAGTATATTGTCGTCGAGCTTTTTTTCGAATGCCCGGATGAGCAAAGGTATTTTCTGCTTGGATAGCTCTATTTTTATTCCGTAATTCCGACGAAAGTATGCAGCTCATAAGCATTCTGACGATTTTTCTGCGATACGCGTATACATACATAGGCGTTGTAGTTGCAGAACAGCGCAATGAAAGCTCTCTCCGCGAGGTTTATGGATTTTTTATTTCCATATCTCTCGCGCTGAATACTCGTTTCTTTTTTTCGTTGCATATCGTGCGTTGTATTTTAAGCTGCGAATAGGATCTCGTTTGTTTAGATTTCGCTGAGCCGCGATGTAGGACGAGTAAAACTTCCCGTTGGAGCTTTTGTGGAACGTTACGCTTATTGTAGAGTGTAGCGCGGGAATTTACATAGAACTTGAAGTTGCTGAATCAAATCTTAACAACTGTTGATCACGCACTCGTCATTGTTATAGACTAGACGATCGGGTTGTGCTTTATATTTATGGCAGGGAAAAAACTGCCACTGAGAGTGGAAACGTTGCGTCGCAATTTGCATCGCAAACTCCTGTGCTTTGCATAGACGATCGATGGAGAACAGAGTCAAGTGTAAATGTTTATTTTCAAATGTTTATTTTCAAATGTTTATTTCCCGATGTCGTTACTTCGTGTAAAACTGTAGGATTGAGAAAATCTGTCCCTTTCGCCCTGAAATATAGATCATTTTAATCTGCTTGTGTGAAGCGGGAACGGGTGTTTCAAAAGTAGGTCAATTATTCCACTAATCTGTCCTAATCCGCTCAGTCGACGACTAGACCGTAAAAATGATTTCACTCGTGTAACGAAGAAAGCCATCTAGAACTCGTTAATACAACAGCAGCAGCCCCTTGATTACCGTCCCAAAAAATCCTCATCGCATTAATAATAAAAAATAAAAAAACCCCGGCTTAATTACTCGCGACGAGATATATCTGGTCCGGGGATTCGAGATCCAATATCTCATTTCCTGTCCTTTTCGCAGCCGCAGCAGCCGGCGAAAGCGCTGCAAAATGTGCGATGCACGCTCGGTCAGCTCTCTGCGACTGCACGGCGTCAGTGCTCGGAGGTTCGGGAAAATTAAAGCCAGCGGTATATACCGGGGGACGCAGCTTACCCGAATGATGCTGGATTTGCCGACGCCGGGAGCACCGAGGAAGACGACCTTAACGCGCTCGAGGCTGTCGGCTGGACTGTCCTCCTCCTTGCTGGCGGATCCACCGCTCGTGACTTCCGGCTCGTAGCCGTCACCTCCACGTCGTTCCAAGTAGTCGAGGTCTAGCTCTGCAAAGAGAAAGATCCACGTGTATGTGTATATCCCTAGGAACGAGACTTTATATACACCTTCGCGTAAACACACACACACACGCACACACACACACACACACAAGCTCGACTTGCGAACCGGTTACTTGTAACACTATACACCAGTGCCATTCAACGCTGCCGCTGATGGTCTATTGGGCACGTATGTGTGGTGCAGGCCGCGCGAACCCGCTGGCTTGGAACTTTAATTAGATCGGCGACTTTGCGCTACTTTGATAGATAATTACCGCGGGCTGACGGCTTTAATCTTGAGATTTCTGGCACGTCAGCCCACGAGTATCATTCAGTATTGCCCTTTTGGATCGATTGCGTTTTACGGATGAGAAGTTTCAATGGTTAAATTGTTATGTTATTGCTCTTAATGGTTCATAAACAAAGTTAAACAAATTTTGCAATCACGAAGCATCTGATACTTGAAATAAATCGTTTTATGACTTGCGGAAGAGAGATATTGTTATTGCCAGTAAAAGTATGAAACAAATACGATATCGAATATTCATAACGAAACTATGAATCTAGACAAAAGTGGATATTAATTATTTCAACCGGTATATCGCCAAATTATAAGTATAAATCTTTTAATCAACACGCTGAAAGCAATTATTACGTGGGAAATTATATTTTATTGACCCTTTTTTTTTCAATCTAAAGAATCATTGTCAGCATGATTTCACATTTCATTCAAGTATCAGCTCTTTGGCACATTTTATCAGTATATACAGGTTATTTTGCTAACATTTATTCAAGCACATGATACATTAGAATGTGTTTTCCTTTGGTTCAAAGCAGCTACTGCATATCCCATACATATTAATAGCAGTCACGCCTTTTCCGTTCGCTACTTTATTTTCGTCAAGTCAAGCTGCGGAGTGAATAAAAGGGATAAAGGAAAAAGTGCTCCACGCGGGTAAATGTAGGACGGGGCGAAAGTCATTGGCTGAAGGCGAAGTTCTTTCTTCTCTGGATTCCCCTGCATACACCTCTACAAAAGACGAGGTAACGATCGTGAAAAAATACTGCCTTTTGTATCCTTTAGCTTTCTCGCACAATGTGACCCAGTCTATATAGTTCCCCAAAGGTAATACCTAATTTCGAATTCCATCTCGAACGTTTAAACGAGACCCTTTTGTACGAAGCATAATTGGCGTAAAATCTCGACGTGAAGCGCTCTACAGTTTCACGCTTTGAAGCGGGGAGAAAAAAAATTCGACGATCTCGGCGCATGCATGTAACCCACTACACGCGCACTGTAAGCGCGGCGGCTTTATGCGCGAGCTATATAAAAAGCTCGGCTCGTCGAAAATTCTCCGCTCATTTGCACTCTAATTGGGCACGACGGCAGGCGAAAGCTTTCTAATTTAGCAGAGAAAAATACAGGCCGTTCAATTAACTAATACGCCTCGCATCATTTTCCTCCTCGACTTTACGCACGGCAGAAGCGCAATAAAGGCCTGACGGGAGTATAAAGGATCAAGAGCGTCGAGCGAGGCATCAATGACGGGTAAAATATAGCGACGACGACGCATACGACTCTGACGAAACAAAATTCCCAAGCTAAGCAAGTCCAAAAGGATGTGATGCATCATAGTCAGGTCCCATTAATTTCGTACACACACAGACAGACACAGTGTATAGGCTTATTTACCCAGTAGAGTTTTGCTGGCGACGAGCGTTCGCGGAAACGTGTCGCTCTTCTCGGCAAGCTGGTCGTCCATCCAGTGTCCATTCAATATTTCATTGGCCCGAGCGACGAAGGAGAAAGCCGACAAGAACCAAAGACCGCCGCCGGCGTCGCCTGGCGGACAATCCCTGTCCGATAGGTGGATCCCGCTATCCCAGACGCCGGATTTCGAGCTATTAACAAACTGCCTCGGTCGTCGCATGAGACTCTATGCGATGCTTTATCAAACGCCACCGTCCGACTTTTTTTCCTATCCGCGCCTAGATTTAGTCCTACGACGCTTGTGTACGTCCGCTTGTGTACGTTCGCATTTGCATTCTCGACTGTTTTTGCACGCCACTCCATACACCGCAATCATCCTCTTACGGAAAGTTTTGATCTTATACGCTTGTTTCGTCCGTACAAACTTTGGCCCGGACGGCTTAGCCAAAACTTTCCGAGAGCGTATACTACTCGCGGGCATAAACATGTAAATAAAAGAAAGTTTCGCGGGGGGGGGGGGTCGTTCGTCATCTTATCCGCTCCGATTCGAAACTTTTTTCGCGACTCGACGATAAATTGTATCAGACGAATGTATGCTAAGTCTCGCGTGGTTTTAATTTTCTCGCGGCGCGCGATTCTAGTATATAGTTTAGAAAAGTCCGCTTTTCGCGCGCACCGCGTGTCGAGTACATGCGGCGCGGCCGGAAGTTAAGTTTTATTATACGTATTATATACAACCGGAAACAAATTATCGGAAAAAGTTTCGTGCTGCAGACTGTGGGGAGGCAACAAATCTGGCACTGTAAATCGGAGTGTGATACGAGCTGCTTTTCAATTCATCCTCGCCAGCGCGTATACTTGAATATTATATTCTGGTCATGCATAAATTGTGAAATTGGATCTTTATTACGCATTCGCGCTTTGATTATAACTATAAAATAATGCCACGTAACGGCGAACAATTGCTTCGCGTTTCGATACAATTTGAGCTGTTTTTGCAGCATATCATACAGATTCGTTCGATGCTGTAATTTAATCAATTATACTTCATATTGTAATTCAATAAAAGCATTTGTTACATCAGTCGTGCAGAAACACATTTGCATACGCAGAAAGCCATCGTTCACGTATCTAAATTGGTCTCGACGCACGATAGGAACTTCAAGCAAACAACGTGTAAACGATCATTAAAAATCGGCAAGTCTTCGATATAACGAATTAAATTAATTAGCCGCTTCATCGCCCGGCTCACAGCTAAAATAGCAGCACGAAACTAATCCCGATACAACGTCGCCCAGCAGCAGCGCATCGAATACCATTTTGCATAATTTCCCGCATTCTAGCAGCGGAACACAGAAGGGCAGCTTCCCTAAGCAGTCCAGTGCGGCATCATGAGAAATTTTCGCAACTCGCTCGAAGCCACCGCTGTTCCCTCTCAAGAAAGAAGAAAAAACTCCAATAATTCGCTCGCTCACTGAACCACCCCACAGTAGTGCCGCGTGCCGAGTTACGAGTCGCGAACGTAAACACCGTGTATACAAGGATAAACACAGAGCCGGAGACTCGTGGCGCGCGAGTGATAAGAGCCGGGTACGGTCGGACAGGGCGCGATGCGCCAGCGACCTTCGCGCCGGAGTTTCGCGGGACGACTGACCGTCGGAGTATGGAAAAGGCGCGCGTTGTCCGCCTGCGGATGGCACGAGCGAGCAAGAGAGAGAGAGAGAGAAAGAGACCCCCTCCAGCGCATGCCTCGCCACCTCCGCGGAAGGGAGGATGCTGCTCTGCTCTATGTGTGTGTGTGTGTGAGAGAGAGAGAGAGAGAGAGAGATAGTATATACTTACGTGTGCGGTTCCTCTCACCCTCTTTCGCGCGCGCGCCTTCGAGCGGCCGTTTCCATTGGATTACGCGGCGCACAGGGGAAGTTCGAGTCTTTTTGGCCGAGCGAACGCTTCTCTCCTACAGCTCGACAGAGGCGCTTTTCTTATTTCTCGCCGGCGAGGACGCTACGCACAGCAAGAGGAGAGCTTTTTTTAAAGGGCTTTACTTTCGACGGACGACAGTAATTAGCCATTTATACCCTGTGCGGCATTGCCTACTTTCTCTCTCTCTCTCTCTCTCTCTCTCTCTCTCTCTCTCTCTCTCTCTCGCGCGCAAAGTCGCTTAAGTTTTACTCGCGCGCAGGAGATTGATCTTGCTGTCTTTTAGAGAGGAAGTTTTTCAGAGATTTGCTCGCGGTAATTAGATTCGAAAGGATATGGACTTGTGACGCTGCGCTCGAAAATGCAGCTTGACGGTGGCGCGCGGTGCGTTATATTCGCCGGTTTTATTGAGAGAGGGAATATTTAATTAACGCGCGCGCGTTTAGTTAATAAATGTTTTATACCTCTGCTGGCCGTATAATTTTGATAATCATATACCGTCGGATTTTCCTAAAAATGTGATGGGCTTTTTTATCTGTTATAGATTTAAGCTTATTTAAATAAACTTGCGGAGATACTTAAAATTTATACAGCTAGTATGCGATCTAGCTGCAATTTAATATAATATCGGTCATAACAGTTTGTTTTGCTTGTTCCGAGACCGAGAACCATATTGAAAGCTTTCATATCGAAACTGAAATCTCGCAGTTCACGCGGACTACTACAATAATATACTTAGTTGGAGAGCATGATTAAATCAACGCAAACAACGGCATAAAGCGCTATTCTCATTCTTCCGTGGAAACTCAACGCGAGAAAGCAAACGAAAAAAAAATCCGTTACGTTCAATCACATACGCTCATTTTTTCCGTTTTAACTTTTTACTTGGGTCACGCATCCTTATATGATTAAAAAATACAAATCTGGAACAGCATGGGATCCTCTTATACATTTGAACTGCGCACTGATTTGAATATTACGAGTTTATAATATAGTACTCCAGAGGATTTATGCAAGAGTCAGAGGAACTTGAAATTCGGAATGTAGTTCAACTGGACCCATTCCAAATGCTACAAAATTAACATCCTCGCCATCATCGCCGATCTCGTACACACTTGTAGGTCGATGTAGGTACACCACACATATAACTACTCTCATGGCCAGTAAACATAATAAGCGCAAAAACTTGGAACATGCTTTTTGCTCGACATCACACTGTAGTTAGCACGCGCGTAAACACGATATTTTGCAACACCAACAAGTGCAGCACTTGAAAACCTTGCATACGTGTACGAAGTCTAATTTTATTATTGTCCATCATGTTGATGTAATTAATCATGTTGATTAATTTTAAAAAAATTTTAAGATATAGTTTCATAATTTTAATCGATGTCTTATATAAAAGTAACGTGTCATACGCAAGCCAAATATTGTCTTCGCAAACTTAGCGCGTTATGCTATTAAGCCTCCCACTATGAATGTGCAAACTAACGTCTTGTTGCCTAGCCGCATATTGCCTCCACTTTTCTCCTAATTAAGAAAGTGTACACGATCGCTCACACATACGAGCGCGTTGGCATCGCCATTCTAAATAGACTTGCAACTATACACATATGCAAGCTCCTATATAAGGTGCTTGCGCAGTAGTGGCCCAAAGAAGCAAATGGAAACTCGTGTTCGTCAATATTGACGAGATGCTTGGGAAGTATCGCTCGCTGACCATACAAAAGCAATAACGAGACGATACAGCGTCAGCAACAAGCAAACGCGTCGACTTGACACAGTACGGAAATTAAGATTGTGAGTCATCTACAGAGCTGAAACAACGGTCGCGATTCCATACGATCACGCGGCACAGAAAGGGTCCAATTCGTGTATTTAACTCGTATTCTGCCTTCGCAAGCAAAGATATTTTAATCGATGATGCTTCGCTCGCCGCAAATAAAAAAGCTTTGCGAAGCTAGTCTTGCTTTCGCCGCACCACGCCTACTCTCTGCTCTTTCTCTTTCGTGTCGTCCGATTCATCTCTCCGCCTCTCGGCCGCTTCTCTCTCTTTCTCTCTGTGCTGCAGTCGACGACGTGAAACTGCGAAACTGCACTTTTGATGCGCTCAAACTTTACCGCTTGCATGCTCCGCGGCTACGGGCTTGAAAAACTTTTCAGGCTATCGACGGTGCATGGAAGCTTGTCGAAGAGCTTGCAGCAATTATTCAAGAGCTTCGGGCGTGGCTTTGCGTTTTTTTGCTGTAGGAGTAATCGATTTTGGGAAAATTTTTCATCGGTAATTTCGCGAGTGCGATATCGTGTCGCGTTGAACGAGGATACTGTGTATAAGTTTCTGATGTATCAAGTTTATGAAGTATATCAACAGAAAGTTTGAGCCAATTTGCTAATTTTGTTTTTCTTTAATTGGTGGAATACGGTTAGCATATTTTCATACAAAATCTCCCTGAAATAAAAAAAACGTGCTTCCTTTTTAAAAATTCAACTTAGCTCGATGTAAACCTATTTTTGAGCTCTAAGTCACAAAGTTGTTTTCCACACGAATGAAGTTCGTTCGTGAAAAAGTTTATAACAATCTTCCGGATAGAACAATATTAAAAAACTTTCAAAAGAACTTATTTAACTTATCTTTCCTCTTACAATAAAACAGCTGTGATATACAAAGAAGGGTAAAGAATATGGATCATAATTTTGCGCTCCTTTATACTTAGGCCTCATAATTCCTTTTTATCAGGTTGTACGCAGTATACAGTGTTTATAACTATATGCATAACTGTACGTTACGAAAGTAAAGAAGTATTAAGATATCAATATTATGAAGTTCTTATGAAATAATACAATCAATGCAATTCTCTTCAGCATCAATCAATTTAATAAAAAGCTATGCATATTTGGAGCAAACGTTCCCAAAGCTTTTCCATAATGAATAGCTTGAATAGACGTTACAATTTAAATGAAATAGAATTTGAACTAGCGACGTAAATAACTCGAGTGCACTTGTTTGATCAAAGTTACAATAGAAGGGCTCAAGTTTCTTTAGTACATAGTCGAGTATCCAAGACTCGACAAGCTATAATCAAGTAATCAATGTACGATCACTTAATCACTGATTCTTTTCTTAATTTTCGTTCTATACGCACACCTATCAAACATAATTAAATATTAAAAGTTTTCTCCGTATTTATTGACCCTAGAGAATAATTGAAAATTAGAATGTTAGCGTGACGTTAAGTACTGCCTACTCACAAATTATTAATCCTTTCATTTAGCTGATATCTGAAGTGCTATTGAGAATTACCTTAAAACGACTGCGTCAATTAAAACTCATGTAACGCATGTCTATTATCGCTCCATTATTGAAGGTCTCTGATAATGAATAAGCTAATGAGTTTCTAATCACCAAGATATTTTTTAAAGTCCTGTATTTTGTTCCTACATCTTGCATAGATTAATAAACGTTACAAAATATAGTATTGAGATTTTTTTATAAATCTAAATTAAATTAAAGAAAATTAAATTAAATATTGTCCCGATGCAGTGCTAATCGTTTCTGTAATCAAACTGATCTAAAAAAACTGTATCTAAAAAAAGCAAGTAAAACATTGATAACAAAAAAACTAAAGTTTGAGAAGGTTATCTTAACGATCTGCACATACAAATATCCAGCCAAACACCACCAGTTTTTACTCCTATGTGGTTTCAATACCTTCCGAATAACCAGAGTATACAAAAACAAGCTCTACAAATCAACCCCCACGTCGCGATAGACGAGAAATACAGCAGTGCATAATAATAATCCCCACAAAGCGTTAAAATAAAGTCTCGGCTTAACACTCGATAAGCGAGAAAGAAACGAGAGCCGAGGAAAAAGCTCGTAGAAAAACTATTATACGATACCCGCTGCTCGACCCCCGTTGCGTAACGCTGGATATAAACAAAGAGCAAAGTTTCCCAATCTCCGCGCGCCATACGTAGCAATAACGCACAGACTTTCGCCCGCATCGTAAGCTCGAATTTCTCTCTCACACATAAACGCTGCACGTATGTATAGGGGGAAAAACACTTTAGGAGAGGATATAAGTATATATACGATTATACTCACGGCATTGTCTCAGCGCCGGGAGGCTTTTCCTCCTCCTGCCGCTCGCGGTTTTCGTCCCTATGGTGACTGCTTGGCTGGAGTCGTCCCTCCAGCGGACCGGAGGAATGAGCTCCGCATTCGTCGCGGGTCAGGGCGAAACAACGAGGACGTTTAGTCGGGCGTTAATAACCAGCCTTGGCACGCTTCGTCGAAGATTCTTTTTGGCCGCGTTGTCGCTTCTCCATGCTTCGTCTCCCTCTCGATGTGATACGCTTATTTTTGTATACGTGTGCAGGCTCTCTTCGACTCTTCCGTTTTTGCGTCGCGACGAGCCCTTCTCCGCTGTCCTACAATCTGTTTTTTTTTTTTTTTTTTTTTTTTTTTTTATTGGCGCTTAAGTATTTGTACGTTCGTTCGATGCCCCACGAGTGAATACACTCTTCCGTACTCGTGGCACTGGGTGTTTTATTGCTTCCTGCAGCTGCGACGCGTGATCGTCAACTTCAATATTGTCTTCACTAAATCTTGTACAAACAACAACAATAACCTCTCTCTCTCTCTCGTGTGCGCGTAACATGTTTCGGAGAACGCCGAGCACTCGATCTCTCAAAGTCGCGCGTGTACGTCAATATAACAGAGTCAACAGCAGCGCGGTAACAACAACAACGTTATAGGCAACATATTTATCCAAAAAGCACCTGCGACGTCCTCTCGGTGGCAGTGAGCGAGGAATCCCTCGAAGCGCAGCGAGCATCGCCGTCGCTTATCCCAAAGAGAAGTGCCCAGAGAGGATGATGAGAGTGAAGTGCGTGTGCAAGGCAGAAGAAGAAGATGACGAAGAAGAGCGGAACAGCGTGTCAGAGCACTGGACGGCCCTCGGGCCACTCGACGGCAGCAGCAGCGAAGCCGCGACGGCAGTTGCGCTGCAGGCCGAAGCTCATTTTCACCACTGGCTCTTCCGATCGACGAGCTCCTCGTCCTCGTCCTCGCCGTCCCGGCTACACTTGCTCGTCGTCATCCGCTGCCGCCGTCCGGAGCTTCGACTCGCCAAGATGAGATCTCTCTCGCTATGTGCACACGAGAGAGAGAGAGAGAGAGAGAGAGAGAGAGAGAGAGAGAGAGAGGGAGAGAGCGCGCGCGTCGAACACGAGGTTAAGTCTCCCCGTGTGCTGTGCCTGCCTCGTTTACGCGGGTGAGGGGGACAGGGAGGACGCGGCGGCGGAGGCGGCCAACCCCCGAGACGATCGAAGCTCCCCTTCGGGCGCCGACTGCCGTTTGGCGCATGCGTCCGCTCCCGGACCGACTGAGAGGGATGTATATGCTATATGCGCCGAGGCTGGATGCTGGGCTGCTGCGCGATTTAGATTTTCGAACGTCGAATCTCGACAGCTGTGATGCGGGGATCGATCGCTCGCGCTTCGATTTCGCGCGTGTCTGAGCGAACGCGGGCTGTTTCACTGATTTTGAGTTTTTTATTGAACAATTTTTATTTATCCATGATAAGGCAAAGAAATAATAGAAGTTTATGAATCGCTTGAGAACGATACTCCGTATGAATAAGCTGCTACTAGACAAGTATTCACGATTTAACTATGTTTGTGTTTACGCTGATGGCTGCGTCTGTGTCGAGATTATGATTAGGCTGGATTAGACGGAACTGTGTACACACGAGAAAGCAATGCACACAAAATTAGGTGACCCACATCAGCGGCGTTTCCATAGGGGGCCGCGTGTCGATTGAGCGGTCGATTAGCTAAAATTTGAGTAAACTATACTGCCAACGTAAACATGGCAAACTCGTATGTAATTTATCGAACTGAATGCAACGATTTAAAATTTCGAGAAAATTAATAAATGAATCGCATATAGTATATAGTATATGATTAATTTACAAATCTATACGATGCTAACAATTAACTTCTGATGGTCATAGTGTTGTTAGCAAGGCTTTAAATTTTATGAAGCAGGTTTAAGAAGTGAACATTAATGAAAACTCGTGGCCTTATTAATATAGCAGACCTATGACCTATACGGTTTACCTATAGACACCTCAAAGATACCTCAAAGACAAGCATAACGTACGCCCCCTGGAGAATCTATATGTGCCCGGCGGGTTCCATTATTGTTGACCACAAGCATTTATCTCACACAATAAATATCGGCGAGTCGAGAAATTCCGTTGATGCATTGGGCTGTTATTTACAATTGGTAAAATACAGTTTCAGTTTAAAAACGTTTACGTGAATGCTTTTTAAAGTAAATAACAACAAATAAATGCCGCAACAAAAGTTTGCTCTAAATCGATGTATCTGCGCCACCGACTTGTCTTTTGCCACCCCGTTTTTTTCACATCTTACTCTTGCTTTTTCAGTTATATTAGTTTTATTAGAAGTCTTTCGTAGCCTAGATGTGTCTGAGATTTTCTCTATATAGACTCGAATCTTTTTTTTTTTTTTTTGCTGTTACCGTGTCGAGATATTTCTTGTCACTGGCGCACATGTGCGCTTTGGCTGAGTATACAATACCGAACTCCAGGGAAAAATGACACTTGCGCTATTGTGTAGAGAGAACAGAATAGCTCTGATGCATGCGAGCGATGCGCAACATCTTTCTCGTTAACACGTGTTATCTAAGGAACGAAAATACATACCGAATAAAGCTTCTTTCTTACATTAGTTCCGATTTTGAGATTTCTTATATAAGAATGAAAAATATCTGTATTTTGTGGTATTTTATTAAAGAAATATAATACAGTTTACATAATTTTACAGAGAAAATCATCTTCGTAGTACTGAAAATACAGATCGTAAATTAAACCGTTACACTAATTATTTTAAAGATATTATTGCGTATGATATTGAGTTTAATTGATACAGCCCCAAATTATACTTCGAGGGGACCCACATGTGTAAAAATAAATTCGTATTTACTATATTGAATCTTTATTTATATTGTTCGAAATGAAAAAAGATTAGTTGTGAAAATCTTGAAACACCATTCGATACTATAAAACACGTTTTTTTATTTTCATTACTTGCTTTACAAAAACATTCCTCAAGCCATACGCAAGTTCTTTCGGTTCTTGACGGCACTTTTGCTTCGTTATGCTCTATATACGAGAAGAAAAATTGTGAGTTATTATAAATATAGCAGTAAACAAACAGGTGGTTCTAGGTGGTGATCACAGATATTTTGTATTATTAACGTAAATAGCTACATTAATCGATGTTATCTTTGTTAATATATACGAAGATTTTATATTTTTACAATTATAGCATTTCGAATCGCATTGTATTATACATATACAAGTTGCGCAATTTTTCATGTACAAGCTCAATTTACGAGATGAATAGCATGTTCTCCTTTTTTTTTTTTGATTGACTAGCTCCGACAGCTGCACTTCCGCACATATGAGTGGATAAACGTGCAAAACTTTGGTACTTTAAATTACTTGCAATGAAAAATGCCTCAGAAGAAAAACAGGCCACCAAAAATATTGAACGTTGTATTTACAGTGTTTTGCATCGTATATAATAAGTATATTTCAAAAAGACCATTCTTCATCATCATATTGTACATAATTATGTAGCATAAATAAAATTAACTGAAAAGCTGCAATAGATTTTTAATAAAATATTTGATGCGCGGTATCAATACAAAAAAGATTGAAAACTATTTTTTTTTTGGCCAGTCGACGATCGGTTGATTGATAATAATTAAAAAGACATAGAAAAAGACTTATCCGACTATTTCGTTCAACTTATTTTGCAAACTTTTGAATTTTGAACTGGTTAATAATCATATAATCTACATTATATTTAACTCTACTCTGAAATGTACGTTATAATATGTATTGTCAACAGTTAACATTGATAAATCATGTACAAATAATATGCATTATCTCTTTTCAATATACAATTAAAAAGTCACTTAATCGATGCATATATAGATATCTATATGTCAGGTATATCTATTTATGTTTATAGCGTATTACTTCCCCTGCAGTATATGATTGCGTCTACTGTTTCAAGTATACAAACAAAGTAAAACCCGCGAGAAAAAGAACAGAAACAAAATAAAAACGAAACAATAAGAATAATCCTGTGAAAATTTCAGGACACTTGCAACGAATTCATACCGATAAACGAATAATAACGACTGTTGCGAGACCTTGGAAAGTTTGAAAATTGTTGGATTATAGAAAAATTGATGAAGCAAGGAACTTTGATAGTTTTGTATTGTGCCTTTAAATGAATAATAAGCGCGCGCCGTACGCTTCCTCTTGGAAAGCTTCTTCTCGCAGCTGTTTCTCGTTCGCCAATGTTCCTTTCCTTCGATAAAACCTATATACGCATATAGGAGCTGGGATTCGAGTGTTTTCGAGATATCAAGAGATATATGTAGAATCGTTCGGCCGAGTGCAGCAGCACAAGGACAACGCGAAATTCGCTCGGCTGCCAAAAGCGCTCGTCGGAATGATCTCGCGAAACTCGCCGAGACAGAGAGAGAGAGAGAGAGAGAGAGAGAGAGAGAGAGAGAGAGAGAGCGAGAGAGAGAGAGAGAGAGAGAGAGAGAGAGAGAGAGAATCCACGCGAGTATACGCAGAGCAGAGTGGGTTCGGCTCTGCCAGCCGCGCAATCTCTAAATAACGAAGTTCGAGCTTTACTTTCGCCTCGACGAACTCCCTCTATCTCAGCTGTACTGCCGAAAGATTGCTACCGCCGCTGTGTGTTGGAAAGTTCGCTCGGGCTTGCGGATGTACAGCAAGTAGTAGGCGGCCCATCGCGAATTGTAAAACTGATGTTGCAGATGCGCCAGCCAGCCAGGATTTACTTCAGCTGCACCAACACCATGAAGTATGTCACCACGGCTCCGAGGACCTACGCCGAGTTAACGTCATTAGTTTCAGCAAGTCAAATTTTTGCCCCTCGAGTAAGCGCGACGGAGAGAGCTAGACTGACTAGTTATGTGTATGTATGTATAAGTACTCGAGCTTTTTTCCCCCACTTGGAGTTCCGAACTCCAGACTATACAGCTCGTTTGCAACTTTTTCTCGCGAGACATCCTCTATAGCTGATTGCGTCGCATTGTGCTTGTTTCTCTCTCGGAAATTTTCTCCACCCGAAATGTTTTCAAAAAGAATTTTCCTTACCGAGGCGAAGAGATCCAGCGACACCGTGAAGAACTTCGCGCCGGATATAGACATGGCTTTCTGACACTGTTGACACACAATTTGCACGAAGGTCTTGGCCTCCTCGGATCCGTCGTACCAGTGGCAGGAGTAGGCGGCTTCCATCACCGACGAGCTCTGCGAACGACATAACGCGTCATGAGATTTATTCAATGCAAGTAGGTATACACTTGAATGTCGATATGTGTAACCACCTCTTCAATCAGTCGGTTTCCGAAGATACAGAAGAGGAACACCTGGCCGAGAGTGTAGAGCAAGTAGCCGATGACCGTGGCCGCGTAGACGTTCACTCCGTTCACCTGTGGATCGACGATTTATAGACACCGATTCCGATCGATGATTTCGGTATAGTATGAAAGATAAGTACCTTCGTGGCTTGGTAAGCGAGCAGCGTCAGAGTAATGGTGGTCGTCAACATGTGCAGCAGCAGCGCAACGCCGTACGCGTCACCGACCGACGTTACCAATCTGCAACATTTTACTCGTTACGATATACTTCTCTACTTGGCTAAATTAGTATGCTAATCAGCATCAGGAGTCAATTACAGTCCGATGACCCTCCCCCAATAAACACTAGCATCCTTTCATCGAGGGGGGACCCAACGGCGCAATGATAAATTAACAACGCACACGAGCCATCGATACTACCATCGAAGCAATAAGGGTATCATGACCGGCCAGGCCATCATCGAGCACACGATAATTCCGCCGAGTCATACATCGTCGAGCGCGCTCGTAAAGCGGCGAAGCAGTCCGTTAAAACGCTAACGAAGCGGCCATTAAAGTTTGAGTCGTGCGCGGGCGCGCAGCGAGGGAATTAGCGGGCAATTACGCCGGCGATACGCTACATTATTCAGGGCCAGCGCGAACTTTAGGCCATGCCTGCAGCAGCAGCGCAACGACGGCATCGGTAGCTTGCGCGCGCGCCTCCGGAAATCGATAGCGGAAAAGCGGCGACATTTGAAGGAGAGAGGGTGTGTGTGTGTGTGTGTGTGTGTGTCTAGAGCCATGTTCCGCGTGCGCGTAATAACGGGAAAAGCGAAGAGCGTAGATATGGGCTGTAGAGCGAGTGCCGTTCGCGACCAACTGCGGGGGTGGAGGCTATACGCTGCTTTACGAGCTGCTGCGGCTAAGTAAGACCGTGTACGCGGGCTCGCGATTGATTGCCGTGTACGGAAGCGTCTAGAGGTCTCGGGGCCTCTACACACAGTCACACACTCACACACACTCACACACACTCACACACACGCACACACACACACACACGTGGTGCGCGCTGCAGCGAACGTCGCGAGCCTACTACATGCCCCCCGGCTTTTATAGCGGTTGTTATGAGCCGGAGGATCAAGCGACTGGGATGTACGAGGCTTCATTCATTGCCCGTTTACCTTGATTCAGTTACGGATTTTGCTGCACGGATGATTCCGCAAGCTCACGTTTTATTCTCCGTCTCAAAATATCCTCCTCTCGCTGAATCATATCACCACTTATAAATTATACTCTCATGCATACGAAAGCCTCGCAGAAAACCGACCGATGTTCGCGCTCGAGAAACAAGCAAAATAAAAAAAGAGAGAATCTCCCGTCGTATACCGATAAAACAAACCAACATCGACATCGAACAAGCGCCTTCAAATCTCAACTTCCTCCCCCTCCCACCCTTGAAAAATACACGCGCAACCCGCAGCATCTCTCGTCCGCGTGCAATCGAGTTAGAAGAATATCTTCCCGCGGCAAAAAGAAAACTTTTTTTCTCTTTAGCCTCTTCCCGCAAAGCTCGGGAGAAAAAGTCTCGCGCAAAAAAGCTCTCAACGCGTTCATTAATCTGATCAGCGTCGACCTGTCTCTTTCTCGCTCGCTCGACGTTATACCGCTACAGCCGCGTGTGTGTAGAGTCACGTGAATATTTGAACGGCTGCGGCACACAGCTGCTGCGACGGGAAATAAAACGCTAGCGCGAGAAGAGAGAAAAGCCCTGCTTGCACGCACACTAGTTGCACCGCAGCGATCCCTTCCCCCGTTGCGGTCAATATCGCGAGCGTAGTGCCGCGCACCGCTTGGATGAATACTTCAGGAGCGCGTGCGACTATATCTTTCTTTTAGCGCGTTATCGCGCGCGGTGGCAGCTCCCCTCCGTATACTCGATTCTTATCGCTCTCTCGCGTGATGCGCTGCAACTTTGCACTTGTGTTATACTCTTGAGAGAGAGAGAGAGAGAGTGATTTTTTTCTCTCGGCTTTTACATTACGCTATATGAAGTGATCGGTAATTTGCTAACTGAGAGGGTGAAGCGTATAACGCAAGTCGGACGTGGACCGAGTTGGCTCTGAATTTACAAGCGAATCGATCAATTTGAAGCATCTGCCGCAGCGGTCGGTAATTCAATCTTTCGACAAATCGATTTGCACTTCTGATTAGGGAAGTTACACTCGTAGCGAATCAGCCTCGCTCGCACCTGGGACTCTCTCCCTTGTAGCTCCCGCGGTGTGTATACACGCGCACAATGCAGCGCGACGAGGACATTCGAGCGCTCTTGGATGGGCTACGTCGGATGCGATATAGCATAGTGAATAACCAATGGTGATTGAGGGATTTGATTGGAGAGTGTCGTAGTGCGTTTGTTCGGAACCAGCTGCCCCAGTGATTGTGTGTCCGATTTCGTATAGCACCAGTGATTATGTCGGATATTTTAAATTCGCTCTGTTTATGAAAGCAAACTGAATTTCCTTTCGATCGCTATACGTCGATTGCAATCATTGCCAACTTTCTTTTCATACATCACCAAAGTGACAATTTTTCCGAACAACGAGCATCGACGGACTAATTCTCAAAAGCTTCCGGATGAGCGTAATAATAAATAAACGTCTCCGCTATATTCCGTCGAGCCGTTTTACGCGGGGATTTATACGTCGAGCAGACGGGAATCAGCCGCGCACCTACGTAGCCGAACGCGCGCTTTACCATAAAGTTTTCATCTCATTTTCCCGGGAAATCCCTCGCGATTTTATTGCTAAATTTAACATCCTCCCGCACTGCGAGCTGAAAAAAAACGCGTCGTTTCCTTTGATGCGGCACATAAGTCCGCGACGAGCGACAGGTATTTTTTACGGTGCCAAAAGCGCGGAATTTCATTTTGGACTAGAGTTGCAGGGCGGTGCGATCCGGATTACGGAACTTTTATCGAGGGATTCGCGCTCGTTTTCCTTAATTGGAAAACCATTGGATTGGAAGAGGCCTTTAAGGCCGCTTAACCTGTGCAGACATCGCGACAACCTATTTCTCGATAGCCAGCGACGAAAGTAGGAATGCAATTCATATATCTCTCTATACAAAACGCGCGATATTCTCCCTGTGTCCCGAGGTCGTCGTACGTGCCGCGAGAATTCAACGAAAAACACGACGCACCGCGCGAGTATAAATTATTTGGTCGCGGCATACACGCGCTTAGGAAAGGAGGCGCTGCACGTGACTGCATCTCGCTGTAGGTATAATACACATTACGCGCTAGGTGTACCGCGCGTAGCCTCGCCGAGTATTTCCCGCAATAAAGCGCGCTCTATATGCATTCCTCGCGATCGATCTAAACGCGCGACTATTATCTTCAAGAGCGGCTTTCTTTATTCTCTCTTTCCAATACTCTTCCGACGTAGTGTTATATGGCATAATATAGCTGGCCTTCGCCGATGCAGCCGCGCGTGAATTTCCCCGCGACGAGCCAGACGCTTTCTCCGGAAATACATAGCTCCCTCGCCGATGCTTTTTGCCGTATAGACTCGCTGCGAAGGCTATGGAGAGCGAGAAAATGGAGAAGGAGAAGCAATCGCCGGGAGGAAAATGTACCCCGAGCTATCTCTGATGTTGATCGTCCGAAATTGCGCCGAAGTCTGTACAGTGCGTTATGCTGATGTTGCTTTCTGGAAAGCTCTGAAAATTTCACTCGCACGCGTGTGTATGTGTGGTTAACGCCAGAAAAGCTTGCCCAGGCTCCTTTTTCCAGAAATAGCGACGAAAAGATTGCGCGAATCGCCATTGAAAAGGATTGCCGTGCGGGAATATATTCCGCGCTTGCGCGCGAAATGTGCGTACGCAAATCTTCGTGTAACGTTATACACCGGGAAATGTTTGCAGCCAAGATTGCCGTGCGGTTTTTCTTTCGTCGCGTTTATTTGCAACTGCAAAATGTTTACGAGGCTGTATATTTTTCACGACTCTCGTCGGTTGACACTGGGTTTCGCGGAATTGAAAAAAGTAACGAGTAAAAAAGACGTTTCTTCTATTTTTTTTTTCATCTGACTAATGCTTTCCTTTTGAATTTGAGCGCTTTCGTTTCGTTATAAGAAAATGAAGAAAAAGCGTAGGTGTAAAACCGAGACGTATAAAACTTGCCTCCATTTCCCAAGTGCTTCCCTCCCACGGAGGAATCATTTAGTTTATACTGCAAAATCGAAGCGGACGGTTCGTTTTGCATAAAACCACTATACCCGGCGCGCGCGATTTACGACGGCAGCCGGCTGATTTACGCTCGAAAAAGTTCATCCGCGAATCTTCTAAATGTATATGACAGCGAAGCGCCATTGTGCGCAACATGCGGCGCAAGTAATTACAAACTCAGCGTCTTCTTCCGCGCGCCGCAGTAGTAACAGGTGCGCTACGGTCGGACGTCGCTTTGGAAATTTAATAAACCCGCGCCTCCGCTCTTATATATATACTTGATATAAACCGAATAAGTGTATCACGGCCCCAAAGTGGAAGTAGGTTCCCGATGAGGCAAAGTAAACAGTTGCTCGAAGAAAAAAGCGAGAAAACACATTGTATAGCGAAAGAACAATACGCGCACGCAACCGACAATTAAACTTTCGCTCTTCAAAGTGCCTCTGAATTATAGAGCAGCAGCCACGTGCGCGTCGTCGTCGTCGTGGGTTGAATTAAAAACCGGTATAAAGCGAGCCCTCGGAAAGCGCGACCTCCGAGAGTCGAGCAAACGAAGGTCGACGCTCGCGCAAGCTCGGAAAGCGCCGAAAGCCCAATGAGACAGTGTTTGCTCAGTGTGAGGTTTGACGTGGAAAATTAACGCGGCTGCGGCTACATACAGGAGTCGCAGTCGGCCTTCCGAGAAGCTATAGAGATTATAATGGCATCAATGATTCAAGCGCGAAAAACGCTGTAGCCTCAGAGCGGTGAAAGCCTCGAGCGCAGCTTTCCATGAGCTTCGTCGCTATGTTAGTTCAAGGGAATTACTACGTTGAACGCGGCTCGTTGTTTTTGTAGGATATAGCATTGATGCGACCAACTCCGCCTCTAATTAAAGCCTCGAAGGTAACGAGATCTAGAGCGAATAAGAACAAGGCGACTACGAGAGAGAGAGGGTTGATGCTCACAGCGGATAAACAAGAACAACAGCGAGAGTCACCGCATCAGCTCTGTCTCTCTGTGCTTTTTTTTCTCCCTCGCGGCCATATTCAGCGGAGTTATTTGCATGAGCGGAGAGAGAGAGAGAGAGAGAGAGAGAGAGAGAGAGAGAGAGAGAGAGAGAGAGAGAGAGAGAGAGAGAGAGAGAGAGCGAAGCGATCGAACGAAAAATCTCCCCCGCTGGGCTGCGGGTGCTTTGTTCACCGAGTGTTGCTGACAGTACACACACGGGGAACATACGGTTATGTATTTCGAAGCCTCGCAGCTCACGCTCCAGATTTCAGAGAGCGCGAGAGGCTATAATTTATGCCTCCGCCGTGGCGGAAATACGTCAGTCAAATTCTGACAGTGTCCCGGGCTTTTTCAAGGGGGTATTTTAAAAGGCGCGAGATCTCGTCGAGCGATAAATTCTCCCCCTCACCTGACGACGTGCTTGTGCCTCTCGACCCAGTACTTGATGGCGCTTCTCACGAGCATCTCCTGCTTCTTGGTCAGGCCATTGGGTCCGACGCCTCCGTTAAAGGTCGTCCCGGCGGTCGGTCTAAACGTGGCCGTAAAGTCCTGTCTGTTGCTGTAGATGCCTCGGAGATCGACGTCGAGGACGTTGTCGCCGTTGCCGCTGGGCTGTACTCCCTGAGAGTCCCTCAAGTGGTCCGCGCTGCCAGCCTGGACACGAGCGGTATGTTGTGTTGCAGTGGACAATGCGAAAATTTTATGATTTTGATTTAACAACATGTCCGAACCGAAACGTTGATTAATGATCGAACCGACAGACTACGCGATATATCGACGCATCTAGGATTATAGTTTTGTTTTGTGTTACAATTCTCGACGCGTTAATTATACGCATCACTATCCCCGTTATTTAGCGATTCTTCGCACAACAATAACGCAGGACGCAGTGTAACAGCGAATAAAGCTGCAGCAACGTAGTCGGAAATTTCTCGAAAACTAATTTAAATATCAAAAGCAATGCAAAACGTGACGTGAAAACGAAGTGCCGCGCATCCGCGCATACAAACCTTGAAGAGTTCGCCGCTGTTGGGAACGACGGTGTCAAGGGTCGCGCTGAGCTCCATGAGCGGCTTCATGATCGCTTTGAGATGCTGGAGCTGCTCGCAGGCGAAGAGCAACCACGAGCAGAACAGCACGTCGAGGGAATTCGAGATGGCCATGGAGATGATCAGGTAGTAGAACTGGTAGATGAGGGCGAAGACGTGCCCCGCGCCGCTCATCGCGTTAAACGGGTAGAACGTGCGTATCATCAGTCTTGGAATCTATGGATTTTTTTTTTTTTTGAGTATAGAGCAGAATTCGCTATACGAGATCAGACAGTTTTGACTTACTGGAATAATGGTCGTCTCGTTGGTCTCGGGATCGACGATCCTCTTGACCGACTCGTCGACGAAGGTGATGCCCGTCCAGGAGATGACCGAGAATATCGTCGCTCCGGCTACGCAGAAGAGCAGCCGCCTCATCTTGGTGATGGCGAGAGCGTGGAAGCGAGCGTTGCTCTCGGCGAACAGAGGATGACTGTTGGGGTTGTTCCAGATGGCCAAGGTCTTGTAGAAGATCTTACTGCGCACCGGGAAGTAGATCATCTTCACGATCGGATGGAGGAAGAAGAGCATCGTGATCGTGTTGGCCGTCAGGTCGTCGACGTCGTCGCTCTCCATCATCAGGTTCACGGCCATCATGCCGTACTGCATCAGCAGCATCAGTAGCGTCACCTGAAATTATTCGTGGACGTCGGGTTTATTATGTACTGCTTTGCTCGACGCTTCGAAGAGAATCGAATAGAATAGCTGGCACTCACGATGCAGTAAATTCTGTGGGGAAACTTTTTCCCTTCGCTGTAGTAGTTGAACATAAAGTGACCCACTCCCTGCATCACCCTGATGTTTGGTAGCAGGTCCGCTACCAAACCCTGTTGCTTCATTTTCATCATCTGGTGGACAGAAAATGGTTAATCGTGAATTTTTTCTGCAATATACACAGCGAGAATTTCGATAGAATTGCAGAGCCAGCAGATATTCAGCAAAAATATGCAAACATGTGCAACGAACTTCAATAACAAAAGCAGACTTTCCGGTAAAATAATTTCGCAGCAAGCCTGGAAGTTAAAGCGATATTTTCTTGCGCTACACCTTATAATTTATTCAGGCAAAAGAATATTCCACACAAGACACGTTAACCTACGTCGATTTCGTTCTCGCAACGCGAAGACTACGTTGAGAAGAGCATCGTGATACAAGATTGCACGTGCGCACAAAGTGGAACGTTCTCGAAGCGTTAAATCTCTAGATTCTTTAGCGCTGACATGATGTACGTGCTATCAAAGCCTCGTCGAGAGCTTTGTACATGATATTGATTAAGAACTTTTGCTCTCTCTCTCTCTCTCTCTCTCTCTCTCTCTCTCTCTCTCTCTCTCTCTCTTACACTTCACGGTGGTGCCTACCTTTCTCAAAACACGAAAATTCGTATTTTTAAGAAGCAACGTTACTTCCTTTGTATTTCCATAGCTGACGTAGAGCAGACCAGGTATGCATAGGGGTAAACTGCAATTATTGACTAACTTGCAAAAGTATTTGACGTTGTCATCAAAACTGTATCTAACCTTTGAACGTCTGGTGTGTATCGTAGTCCTTGGTGGACTTTGGGGGTATAAGCACGCTCAACTCCGTTTAAGTATGTATAGCGCTGTGGTCGCGACGATCGAACGGAAACTTTACATTTTAAAGGTTGTTACATTTTCCGCGATTCGTTTGTTCAGTAAGCCCCTGTACTTAACCGGGAATTAAGAACCGTATATAATTGATTCCGGATCGATCTATATACGAATACACGATGTTTTTCCCTGTCGAAAGAAACAGCTCTGCACCGCGAATAACGCACAAATAGACTCTGGCTGCGGTATAAACTTTATGCATCCATTATTTAACGTAAGCCGTACAGCGCGATATATAGAATTCGCGATTTTGCTGGTATTGCAAAGAGACTTTAGGTTGGAATAAAATGCTCGGAAATGGTTTTGTAAAAAGAAATATCGTATCAAAGCGTATCTCTCATCGAAGCTCGAATTTTCGCGGTATTTATTCTGCCGAATTTAAGGCGCGACTTTTGTCATCGTGAAAAATAAATTTTCCCGAAACTCCGATATAATAGTTTCCGTGTAATATTGTTTTCAAAGCGTGATTTTATTTAAAAAAAGGAACCTTTGATGTTTGTGTTGTCGACAATCTTTTGCTAACAAAATTAAAATCGTTTACCTGGGCCGCCTCACAACGCCTCGAAACAACACAGACACACACAAACACGAACTCCCGACGAAAGCACTGTCATCACCTGCACCAGAAGCACCAAAAACCCGCGCAACAGATCTTCGCTCGTCCGCCACACAGAGTCAGAGAGAAAGATCGAAGAGCAAACCGATCCTACCTTGAAATCGTTATCCTTCTCGGCGCACTCGGGGTAGAGAGTTGAAGAACGCGCCGCGTCCCAGACGCGATTCGCCTACGATCGTCGCAGTGAACGCTCGGCCAGCCGCACTCGCCGTATGTATACTTATAAACGCGCGTCTATAGATGATACACACGGAAACAATAAGACGAGTGCCGTGCGAGAGGGTGAACGCAGCACGACTGGCGCACCTGGCGCGCCGAGCTGCCCCCGCGTTTCTTCGCTCCCCTGCCCGCCGCGGCGAACTCTACCTAGGCGCCGTCGGTATAGGTACCGAACCAAACGTGGACCAATCGCCGACGCGGAACCGGCAACTCCTCGTCGTCGCGGGCTAACGTAGGGGCGCTGCTGCTGCTGCTGCTGCTGCTACGGCTGGACTTGCTCTCGATGATCAATTATTCATGCGCGAGTGTTGTTGAACGAGGGGACGCTCCGTTCTGCGCCGGACATCTATATCTATGTGTATGGTATAGCGGGAGAGGCGAGGGGAAGAGAGAGAGAGAGCGCGATTTTCCTGAGGGGACGAGAGCTCCCACCGACGTTTTTCTCTTCCATTTTATTGCTATCTTCGAGAACGAGTGTCTGGAGATTTTTATGGAATTTACTTTCTGCTTTGGGAGCGGACGCTTTTTAGCGGTGTTACGACCACTGAACTCTGTCGTTGCAACAAACAAAAAACAGTAATTTAATATTCGTAATTGTTAATGCGGCTGCAGAGATTATAGACAATATACAAATACAGCGCGGTACGCGAAGAGCAACGCAGCACAAACACGCTTCGCGGATATAATACACCATATTTAATTATTTACATACGTTATACTTTCGCAATAATGCTTCATTTCGAAACAATGGGAAAACGTAAATTTAATCCCGCAGTTATAATTTGCTTTTGAAACGTAATAAGCGCAGTTGATTCGCAAAGCGCATATCAGCTGAAAAGCGTGTATAAGGCCAAAGGCTTGCTCCTGAAATAGAACAGCCCAGTATATATCCGATGACTTTTTTTTCTAACGCGCGCATTACCTATGTGGATAATTGTAAAGGGGCGGTCAGCACTGGCATATATCGACCAACAAATAACTATAATTTCTCGGAGGCGCACATATGGGCAAATTCAGAAAAAACCGGACACTTTTGGGGGTCTGAGTGAACGAAATTAAAATTTGAGGGCACACCTACAAGACCAACTTTTTTGGGTTCTTTAGGCCACCCAGAACCCGAAAAACCCTGGGTTCCCGCGATCACGAAATACTTATTTTTTGCCGGGCACTTTAAATTCTCTTAAGGGAATTTAACATGGGAAAAATAAACGAAAATTAGCCATGGTGTGTATTACTAGGATCGAAGTATTAGAAGAGAGCTTTAATTTAAGGGCTGGTGAGTAGCGGTCAATTTTAACCATCTAGCCCCCAAATTAAAGCTAATTACTTCGACTTTTGTTTTAAAAATTATATATATGCCCATCAATTATAACTCTTTTTTATCTTTATATATATATATATATATATAATGAAACCGGTAAAATGTTCAATCTGATTTTTGAAAGCAAAATTAGAAGAAAAGAGCTTTCATTTGAGGGCAGGATGGTTAAAATTGACCGCTCGGATCAAAAGTTATAAGGATTTTAAAAATGGGGAAAATCGCTAATTTTCGTAAAAAATCCAAGTCTTAATGATTTTTCGCTATTTTGAAGCCTAGACAACTTTTTCCCTAGGCAATTATTTTTAACTCACCAGCCCTCAAATTGAAGCTCTCTTCTAATACTTCAATCCTAGTCATACACATTTTTTTATTACGCCTTTAGACACTGATTGGGTGAAGTTGAACCATGGCTAATTTTCGTTTATTTTTCCCATGTTAAATTCCCATAAGAGAATTTAAAGTTCCTGGCAATAAAATAAGTATTTTATAATCGTGGGAACCCAAGGTTTTTCGGGTTCTGGGTGATTAGAAGCCTAAGGAACCCAGAAAAGTCGGTCTTGCAGGTGTGCCCTCAAATTTCAATTTCGTTCACTCAGACCCCCAAAAGTGTCCGGTTTTTTCTGGATTTGCACATATGCGCGCGACCGGCCGCAGTATGTCCACGAATAAGTTATATTCCGCTCCTTTTGTACCCGTACGACGCTTAATACCCATGTCAATATCCGAATCGTTAAAAGCCCCGAAACTCGATACAGTAAAGGCTAATTGGATTAGCCACGCTAACGAGCATGTCAATTAGTCCGTCCTGAATTTCGTCGGCTCATGATACACCGACGAGTGATCTATCGATCGGCTTTGCCGTATTTTGTCTACTCAAGTATATACTCACCGATTGTTTGTACTTTCTTTCGTGGATTTTATTCATTCAAGCATGTAACAATAGATTTAAGACGTAAATTACACCGAGGAGAAAAATACCGAAGCAACTCGACTCAGCTGTTTGGCATTGCCAGGCAACGCGACTTCGGCGTTTTATACACATAATAAAGCTCTAAAGTTTTCACGGCGCTTCTCGGAAAAGCGCAAGCTCCTAATTTTCTTCTCTCCCACTCTCGCGAAATAAACTTTGATTAACGTTTTACGCGATGAAGATAAAAGAGATCGTGGCGTTTTGCAGTCTATTCAACGCGCTGTGCTTCGCCTCTGGATTCACTGCTACTAACCGATCTGGTAAATAAAATATATCGCGTGAATTACGGCCGGGTAGTTAAGCGTCGCGTATAATAGAAGAAAAATATTTTTAAAGCACAAGGGACGTGATAAATTCCTGTTTTATGTTTTTTCACGATAATTGCTAGAATGGAGCGCAGTTCCGCAATTAAAGCCTCGGCCACAAGTGTCAGCGGAAGTTTTAATGAAAGACGCTCGAGCTAGAGGAATTGATGACGCGTTAAGAAGTTCAGAGGAGAAAAAGTCGTTAAAACGGGAAAACGTGACGATAGCGAGGAGAACTCCTTCGCTAGAGAAAAGGTTAGAATTTTGCTTCGGACGTTAACAATATATTGAGCAATTTGGAAAAAATAAAATTTACTCGGCTAAAGTTAGACAAATTAGTTACTTTAGACACCTGTTCATCGTTATAATATTATTTCAAAAGCGATCCGGAGCACCAGACCAATCTCGTGGTCGATTTGATGACCGGGCCGGAAGTCCGCTTCGATCAGCGCGAGAAATTCACCAAGGGCAGCGGCAAAAACGAACCCTTGAATGTGATTCTGTTGCTGATCGATGGACTCGACGACGCGGAAGAAGATCTCAAAATGCATCTCGAGAACCCGGACTATTTTCCGACTCAAGGATTCTTGCAGGTTAACATCTCACGGTTACGCTGTATCGTATACGAAGCGAAAAAAAAAGCGAGATATATCATGAGAGCATTACTTTCAGAGCTGTCCTGAAAAGCCGAATACAGAGCCCGAAGCTTTCTATTTCGCCGAGAGAAGCATGAACTGCGACTGCGAGGATTTATTGCGATCCAATATCGTCGCACTATTATCGTGGGCGCAGCACGAGAGGGAAATGTCCACAAGTACGTATTAAAAGAAGCGCGACGACAAATTATTGCGCCCATTCGGCACTCTTACTCGCGACTGTGTAAATATCGATTCGCAGGCGCCCTTTACGAAATGCCGACGGTCTACTCGCGGAGAATAGAAACGGATAGCCCTGCTCATGTGCGTCGGATCGATCGCCAACGTAAAGCCTCAAAGACGCCGAGCTCGCAAACTGGTAACGACCCAATTATCATATTATTTTTCGACGACCATCCGACGACGACTCGTATATGTGATAAAAACGTCTCGGAATTCAGAGCCGAGAAAATCCCGCCACGCGGGCAAAGACAAGAGGAGCAGCAGCCTGCACGAGGAGGGTCACGTATCGGGCGTGTTATCGCGTTTGCGAGAGGCTTTCTTCCGCACTCTGCTGAAGAGCCTCGGCAGTAGCGAGCAAGACGAGCAGAAGCGACGTTCGTTTCCTCCTCGAGGCTACTCGAACTTCCGCGAGCTGGCTGCTCGCACTCTCGAGGAGCTCAATTCGATGCCCAACGAGAGGGGCTACGTGCTGCTAGCCACCGCCGCTGCCAGCGAGCTTCCCGGTGCCCTTGAACTTTTACGGCTTTACGTAAGTCTACGATATAGTCGAGATGGACGCTAATGATTTCGTTGTGTGTACATATACATGTTATAGTGTGTAAAAGTTGCTCGGCTTGTATACGATGGGGAGTTAATTGTGCGGAACGATTTCTCGCGCGGTTGCTCAATGCGCGCATGCGTTGGCAAATTTATTGGAGATAATTCCGCGGATCGGGTGGATTTCGCGGCGGGAAAGTTTTTAGGCGCATGGAGTTGGTTAATTCCTGCTGGTATACATGCACGATGTGTATTAATTTTGCAATGCCTCGATATAAACGAGAAGTGCGTTTGTAGGGGAATTCAACTCTGTGAAACGGTCATCAAGAAGAATTTCCTCGAACAAAAGGATGTATAGTTTCCTGAACAATACAAAGCTTCGCCTCCCGTCTAAACCTGTATCGAATTTTTAAATTCTCGCTAGACCACTTTTTTCTCAACGCGCTTATGGCCGGGGGAATCGACTTCTACAAAAACATAGCTGCTCATGACGCAAAACTCATACGAATTCCGGTCTTTGAAATACGAATTAAAAAATCTCAACTATCCAAAGGTATCTCCACTGAATACACTGGTCATCGTCACGAGTCCCTGTCCACGCGACAAATTCAGCCTCATTCCATTCTTCGCTCGCGGTCCCCATTCGGAAGATATAATCGAAGCCAACCCGAGCAGTCTACAGGAGATCCCAAGCGTCATCCGCGGTATCATTAGCCGAAGCCACGAATGTCGAGATTCAACGACCGGCTGCGAAAACGCCTTTCCCGCGACCGTTCAACCGTCGCTCTTGACATTCGGAGATCCGATCCTGATTCTCAGCGACGAGGAGATACCCATCCAAAGATTCGCCAGAGACGAGCGGGTGGAAAATAAAACGCACCAGGTGAGAATGATCGACTTTGGTTTTTGCGAACACTTTCTCCTCGATCACATCGATCTAAGAGTCTTGCGCAATGGTCGGAGGCTTGCTACAGACTCTAACGCACTGAATATTACGTTTCAGAAATTAAAGAGGTCGGAAAAAGAGCAGCAGCAGCAGCCGGAGAAAGTTGCAGAAGCTAAGGTAATAATCCAGCGCTAGAGAGACTTCTCGATGTTTTTCACGCGACAAAAGCCGCGAAAAAGCGAGTTAGCGCACTGGGGATATGTAAGTTCCATAATTTCGTTTTACAGAAACCTCGGGAAACAAAAGCCATTACAGCTAAGAGAACCGACGAGGCGAGAGTAACTGTATGGAACATTGTTAAATTAGAGGAACTTTCTCGTCTACGTCATATTATATATACGAATATAACACACGTCCGATCCTTTTCAGGATGAAACTTCCAAGGCCAAAAGCGTACCCCTCGACGTGGAAATTCAATTGCGAATGGGAGACGAGAGCCGAGTTAAGAACTCTCAAGCCACCAATTTGCCGTCGACCCTCGTGTTCGTGACAATCGTTACTTTTTTAACGGTGCTCGCCTCGGAATATTGAATTTCCTATCGATTATAAAATGCAACATCGCCGTAATTAAAACTGTATAACGTATCACGCAATAAAATCGAATTACATCCAACCCGTGAATAATTCGTCAACTCGCGATGCGCGACGTCGTTGTCCAATGCGCGCATCATACGGACGCGCTGCACGCGCTAACGAATTGCCATTACACAGGCGCGTAGTGGCGGCCGTTGCAATGTTAATCGGTCGTGCACCGCTGACTCCCGAGTCAGATTCACGCATCAGCTCGTTTAGCTCTCTGTTTGCACCGAGCAGAAATCGATTACTATCGCCGATTGGATTGATGCGTTGAGAAACGAAAAATACTCCTCCTCGTCGTTGTCGTCGTGCTATCGCAGTGTGTGTAGCGTCGTTAGTATAGCTAATGGTCGCGCGGTGTGTGAGGTGAAAACGCTAACGATTTTTTTTTCAAACGAGCTAATAATAAATACTCGGATTCGCTCGAATCGCCAGGCTAATTGCTACGCTTCCGTGAAAATTCAACGTTGGAAAAAAGATATAGGCAGAAGTATAAGAATCACTGTGTAATCGTGAAAAAGATAGACCAGTCGAGCGGCCACGCGCGCGCACGCTAATTAGAAAAGCAATTTGGCCTCATAATTGCAAAATATTCGCGGCGCGGTTTGCGCGACGGACCGACACTCTCGCGGAGCTGCAGCGCTCGAGTGTGCTGAGTTTATACACGCGATATATGCCCTTTCGCAACTTTAGCGCACCGAGTCAGCGGAATGTTTGACGCGTCGCTGAATGTATATATAGGCGTATGAGCGAACGCGCGCCCAATTACGTTACACGCGCGCTTTTTTGGGGCGAATAAGGAGGAAAATGATATAATAAAAAGAAATAGTGCGCGTTGCGAGTAAAGAAAGCGGTCGGTTGTTGGGCAAGCTGGATTTTTCTATCACAAGTTCAGGCGCACTGCGCGATTTGATGCACGTATGAATCATGCGGAGCTGGTGTATGCGTACGCAATACAGCCAAGTCTGAATAATTTATTGTATTTCCATTTGGAGAAAGATTACTCGTGCATTATTTGTGAGGGATCGCATTGAAATTTTGACGTGAATGACTCGTGGAATATCGGAATTATTTTTTAGTTGCGTTGTTACAAGAAAAAGTTCTCTACCGATCTTACAAAGGCAAAGAAACGAGTTGCATGTGATGTCTTTCGTGAAAGCTGATATTGTATTCCGGTTTCTTTTTTTATCTCTTGGTTTTTAGAGTAACGAGTCACCTAGCAATTCGTGATTCATAGTAATTGTCTTTAATTTTTAACAAGTTTTTGCGCATCCATGCGTTAGATAAGAATCCACGGTGTTTATAAGATGTAAGAAACGCGGATCCGATAAATAACACTGTGAGCGATCATTAATTATCAAGTAGTAAACTTTCTATTTCATTTGTAAATTTCTATATCTCTGTTTAAAATAGTTACGTATATTGCTGGATAAAACAACAGCTAGTTACGTTCAACCCAACAATAGTTTGTGCGGGCACAAAATATTTCAATTTTATGTGGAGCATTGCATGCCTATACGTAATATATGACATTTTCTAATCTTAAAGAAAATACATTTTTCGTCGCGCAGTAATTGGCTGGATAATCGGTTGATGACTAAGATAATTAGCGTATGAAGCTTTTATTATTGAATGATTGTAGCTTTGAAAACAACGTTGATTGTTCCGTAGATGGGCATCATAATGGCGTGTCGTTAACATGCTTTTCCGTGTTAAGGGAAGCTATATACCATGAGAACGACACTAACGAAGCTTGACAAGCTATTCGACACAATTATCTGTTGTTTTGAATATTTCGAAGGTTCGTCTTTTCGCGTATGACATAATGTCAAAAATATAAATTCAGTGTCCGTGACATAAGTAGGCTGATGTTCAGCGTTGCATGTGTTATGTCATCTCAACGTACGGTACCTTGTTAAAGATTCTATTGAAGATTGAAATTCGAATGAAAAAATATTATAACTAGAATGGTACATACATGTATTTGATTCAAAATTTTTAATTAAAAATTTGTTCAAATCTCGAGAGCAGAATTTAATTTTTAACGGTTTACATTGGAGAAAAATCGATCCAATTGCATTAAATGAAATAACAGCACGAACTCTTTCAGCATCGAGGAAAGAAATTTTCTTTAAATTTCTCGCGTGTAACGCAAGAAAGCATTAATTGGATCACACGTACACAGAACATTGTTAAAAAATAAAAAAAAAATTCACGGTTCAAAGGACGTGGGTCCATCATCCGTGAAAGTAAAGAAAAATTCCAAACGTCGTATTCACCGACAAAAACTCCCATCGTGCACATAGACCTCATAATCCAGCAAAAAATAACACAAGCCGGTATACGCGAGCCACGCGTGGATACGGTTGATCCAGTCGAAAGTCAGCCGAAGCAGGTTATTGGCAAAGCGCGAGCGCGTATATATTTCGGGCCTGCGCTTGCAGCTCTCTCAAGTGAGAGAGACGTCGAGAGGAGGGGGGAGAGTAGATATAAAGAAAGAACCGGTCCACCAGACGCTTTCCCACTCTCGGTGTCTGCTCCCCCCTGTGTAAGAGGTGTAGAGAGCGGCGGCTTTGCTCATCAGGTGCGCCCGGCGTTTTCGAGTTTTTCCCCGTTTCGCCGGACGCTGGTCCACCAGTTCGTGTTCGCCAGTCCCAGTGTGCGCAGTCGGAAAGGAGCGAGCTGACGTTTGCGACGAAATCGAAAGTATATCGAGAGCGGTCAAGGTGAGTCGCGAGAGCCAGTTTTGTTGATGTAAGAGCGATGAATTTTTGGGTCAGTGCGGATTATTATGTCGCGCGCGGGAATGCGGTGCTAATGGCTTTTGTTGTTATAATGTATACTATACTGCTGCGAGTGCAAGTTTAAATTTGCGCGCGCGAGAGAGAAGTTGCGCTTCTTTTTGGATTAGTCGTGTGGATTACGCGCTTATGTTTAGAGGCTGGCTTTGGCTTGTACTTGCGCGGTGTAACGCAACGTACAGGTGGAATCGAGAGAAAAAAATGAAGCGTGAGGGGATTGCGAGATGAAGTTGCACGTGCATTACTCAAATAATTATTAAAATATAACGATGGTTGAAATTTTCTGATTTTTATGCATGGAAAATGATGTGGGATTATTTGTATTATATTCATGTTCGAAATTTGGTTTTGAAAAAGTTTAAAATGGTGAATGAAAAAATTAATTATTTAAAAACTGTTGTCATAATGAACAGTATTTACCAAAGAACTAAGTTATTTGACCAGTACAAATTTTGTTTTGTACGGAAATTTGTATGCAGATAATGTACATTTTCCACACAAATCTGTCGGTTCATTATCAGTTTGTATATGTGTTTAATTTATTCGTAAATGTTCATATAGAATCTACTTTCCAAAATAACCTTTCTTTGCAGTATACAAACAATAATGTAACTAAAATAATGAATAGTAGTAATATTCTATGAAAAGTATAATGAACTAAAAAAAGTGTTAATACACAAGCTAACTTCTACTTACGCATTTAGGCGATTCATCGCAATAAAAACATTGATTTATAACGCTAATGGTGCAACAGAAAAAAGACAGACAACGCGCTCGGTTTATTATTAACGAATGAATTTAAGGAATTTCCTAATACAATTTCCGGGTTATGCAAAGAAAAAATCAGAAGCGCGTATCTCACAAAATTAGACGTTCTCTTGATAGTCTAGCAGAGACCGGTACTTAAAACGCGTTCCATGAAAAGAAGCAATGCGCCATATATGCGACGTGCTTAATTTAATAACAGAGTAGCAGGCCCGCGCGCGCGGTAAAAAAGCGATTATTGTTTTCGATCCTTCGAAAAACGTTCAGTAGCGGACGTCAGTGACGCTAAATCTCTCGATATCAGCCCTAATGTGATGCATGACGCAGTCGTGTCATTATAATATTATTTTACACGTGCGCGTATACAGAGTTGGCAGTATAGATGAATTAGAATTTTATATTCTGCTTAAAAAAGCTCGATTAAATTCTCGCGTGAAAGTTTTTTTCCCACACGAGAACCCGCGTAAAACGTGTACGACGATGAAGCAAAACCAAACGAGATAATATCGTCTGTACACTCGACTCGCCTGCGCTACTGCACAAAATGAAAGTACCGCGCACCATCAATCCCGGTCATAAATAATGACGCGACGCACACAAGTGAACAGAGATTTAGGCAACAGCACCGTGCAAAAGTCGGCGATAAACATTATTCTCGGCTCTCCCTCATTCCACTCCGATATCGCAAGCCAAAAGCGATACGAATTTAGCGTCCCCCAAGGAAAAATTCCGCACTTCCCTTTCGTTCCTCTTGAACCAGAGCGCGAAAACCCTAAAAAATCGCGAGCGCGCGGGTCACGGTGAAAGTTGCGGATCCAGACAATCATCTTCCTCTGTACCGCAAGTATAGTCTCCATTTTCTCGCGGCGACAATAAACAATTTCTCCTGTGTATACCGCCGCGCACCGAAGAGCATTAGAGAGATGCTGCGCGGCGGATCCCTGACAAGCATCGGCCATATCTCGTTACATGGCTCATAAGCATCAGTAGTAGTGGCGGTCGCCGGAGAGAAAGTCACGGTGAGGCAACGGCGAGCGCAGCTCTCTGGTCACCGTCGACGCATTAAATCCTCACAAAAGTCCGAGCTCGCCGTAATATCTCGCGATCTACGCTTATAACATCGAGTGTGCATGAGCTCGAGCGATGCTTACGCAATATCTTCCTACTGTTCTATGACTTTCGTGTAATACTTATGATAGCACGTGTGCAATGCATACGAAAAGGTTCATTGCGTTTTTCGACATCGAAATTAGCGTGTTATATGATATTGTAAAATTCTTCGAATTGTTAAGTTTTTTTATATCGCGTGTATAGCTAGTTGGGCAATGTAGCGCCAGATTTGTGAAACCTTGATTTATCGTGCGGCGATCTCTTTACTCGAAGGTATTGAGGTGTAATTATGTAATGCGATGTATCCATATTTGATTTCTATGTTTGACGGACGTTTCTGAAATAACTCTGCGTTTGACATCTATATACAGTCCCGATGTATATACGTTTTGAGTAATCAAATAGTTTGAAGAAAAGAAAAGCACGTTTGTGTTCAGTGAGCAATGTACTGTAGGTGAACCTTAGCTCATTAATATCCCAACTTAATATTGAATCGCGCGCGTTTACGAGAAGTGAAATGACCGATTTTTAGTAGGTTATAATCTTTACTCGGAAAAGCAGTGCAATGTCTCGAGGTCACCTCCATGATTAGTCACGAATTGATGAGCTCCGAATGAAAGGTCTATTCCGTTCCCCGGCCGTCGATATTTAAAAAAGCCACCAAGGTCTCGGATGAATGACGGCTTTACCATTATCTATTGCCCAATCATCACAATTACCTGCTCCTCTAATGAACATCGACAAAAAAGAATCTAGAGACGTCGAATCATTATTTGAAAAATTTCTTTGCCTCCTGCATCATCCATCGTTTGTAATTGACTCCCGGTATCGTTTCTTCGACGATCGCTTAAAGAGTAAAAGCGAAAAAAAGATATTAACAATGAAACTCGCGGGTGAGGACAGCGCAAGATATGGGTCTATAAGCAGAGTCACGAGCCGGCTAATGTACGGACAGGGTCAAGCTTGAAGATCGACGACGCGGCATCGTCACTGTTAATGTCAACTTTTTATATTTGCGCACTACGCGGACCATTATTTATTTACGGCGCATCGATCGCCGTTTTTACCAGCTCATTCAGCGATACTCTATAACTTAAATACGCGGTTTTAAAGTATTGCACTGCCTGCGCGACATTTCAATGTCAGTACACACACTGCCAATAATTATGGATTTTAGTTTGCTTTTCGTCACTATTTTCGATATAATATAAAAATTAATTAATTTATGATTTAATTCGCATTGCAGATGTTGCTAATTCAGCCAACAGAGGAAATGTCCAAGCTGATCCGCGTGGAGCTCAACGAGAACGTTGACACGCGTGAAAAGGACTTGGCATACATCAAAGATTGGATTTCGAAGCAACCTCATTTACCTAACTTTGAAGGTACTTTATCGCGGAATATATTTTTAGCTAAAATGAAAACTTTCTTGTTTGGTAAAAAAAAGAACATTTTGCAATTTACATGGAAATGAATAATTTTCTTCTTGACACCTTATTATCTTTACAATATTACGGTCGACTCATTTTCATTGTATGTCCCACAGACGACTACAGGCTGATGACTTTCCTGCGAGGATGTAAATTTTCCCTGGAAAAGTGCAAGAAGAAGCTGGACATGTATTTCACAATGCGCGCTCTTGTCCCAGACTTTTTCGCTAACCGAGACGTCACCAGGCCCGAAATGAGGCAGATCACAAGCATTGTGTAAGAATATGAAAGTAGCTTAGTTCAGTGTCGTTTATATTGGAAATTGTGAAACTTGAAGGATCATTCTTGAACGTATATAGAGGAATTTTTATAAGCCTATTTTCAAAACATACGATAAGCAAGTAGGGCATCGTGTCAAATTTCACAGAAACTTTTGATTAGCTTGAATTATTTACCCTGGTGAATATACACGCGATGAAAATAATTTCAAAAAATAAAATGTCGCACGTACTCATTCTAAAATGCAAGGTCTATTCTTTTACGCCATTGAGCTCCTCGTATAAGACATTTATATTTTAATGTTTGAATATACATCAGTATTTTAAATACTACTATGCATATTTGCGTGAAATCAAATCTTTTATATCTTTTTTATGTTTCTATTGGCCGTCTATTGTATCTTAACGATTGAGTCATTAGGTACATTAATTCAGATATAGACAAAAACAAAGAATCAATATATAATGGAGAGAATAAGAAAAACGAATTGTTTCTTTTTTCACTATCCCCTGAATAATGTATCAGATTTATAATCAACTTCTGCAAAATACTTATCGTACACAAACTTTGCAGGCAAGTACCACCCCTACCAGGTCTGACCAAGAACGGCCGTCGCGTAGTGGTGATGCGCGGCATCGACAAGGACATGCCGACACCGAACGTTGCCGAGGCTATGAAGCTGGTCCTCATGATCGGTGACATTCGCTTAAAAGAAGAACTGATCGGTGTCGCCGGAGACGTCTACGTTCTAGACGCAACCGTGGCCACACCCGCCCACTTCTCCAAATTCACACCGGCCCTCGTGAAGAAGTTCCTCATCTGCGTACAGGAGGCCTACCCCGTCAAGCTCAAGGAGGTGCACGTAATCAACGTCAGCCCACTCGTCGACACCATCATCAACTTCGTCAAGCCCTTCCTCAAAGAGAAGATCAGGAACAGGATATTCGTCCACAGCAACCTCGAGAAACTCTACGAGTACATTCCCCGAGAGATTCTGCCTACGGAATACGGCGGTGACGCTGGTCCCATTCAAGCTATTCACGGTATGCGTTTTCATGGAGGATGATACAGGGCTTTCTTTGATTGAGATCCTCTTTAAATCTTGAATATTTTTTAAACGTTGCATACATGCTAGATTCGTACGCGTTTCATCTATTGATTCTGCTAATTCGTTTAATTAAGGAATTCTTTCTCTTTCGTACACACGAACGTGGCTTAATTCAATTATACGCTAAAATTTTAATACAGCACAATTGAAACTGTACTCGTAGTTCAAACAAAATCAACGTAGATAATCTGGAGTGCTCATAAACAGAATCACTTTCGAAATGTACATATTAAAATCACGATCGTACGAATAATTAATGAAAATTTCCTGATACGTGCAGAGTATATGTTTCGAGTGAAAACCTGTACCTTATATATGCAGGTATAAAAAGGTCAGTACTTACAGTGAATGATGCTATTTGTTTATAATACTCAATCAAGTGTCAACTCTGTTCTGTATAAATCAATGGGGGAACGCAGATTACATATGGAGTTTTCAAACCCATTCGCGTCGAAATAAAACAATCAATCCCATATCAAAACTTCCATACAAGCTAAATCCCTAGCAATCACGTAACGCTATATATCGATACTTTGAAACTTGAAACGAGTGACCATTTAAAAAGAGTGTCCGTCGACGCCGATCGTTATTAAAAGCCAACCCATGCGGCTGAAATTTTATTCGCAATCAATACGGCGTTCCGTAAAAAGTTTCCTCCCCCGAAACTCTTCCCTATACTTTCATGCGCTCATGGATATTTTATGTGAGCCTTTACTTTTAGAAACTTGGATAAAGAAGTTGGAGGAGTATGGGCCGTGGTTCAAGGAGCAGGAGGCCATGAAAACCAACGAGGCTCTTCGGCCCGGCAAACCAAAGACCCACGACGATCTCTTCGGGCTGGAGGGATCTTTCAGGCAATTGGCTATCGACTAGGGCAAATTATTTTCGAGGGACATACGGAACTTCTTCCAGTATCTTTCATCCGCATATTATAGCTTCTGTATCATCGTATAATTTCAACTTGGAAGGTGTAGACTTATTGGAAAACCATTGCATCGTTTGTTGTATTTTGTTTTTCTTTTTTTCTTATTATTATTATTGTTTTGTATAAAAAATATATTAGGTTGTAAGGAGCACGATTATCGGTACAAGTTACCATCACGTCTATCACACATGTATAGCTCGTAAGATCCTTTTGTATGATTTGTAAATTGAAAAAGCAAAAAAAAATGTACATTTCACGTATAGTTAAGGCTAAATTTAGTCTCCAACTCATTGGTGTGAGCTACATCAGCTGTATCAAGCGTTATATATCCAGAGTCTTCCAAAAAACTGTTCGCACAAAAGAGATTATCGCTCGAATATACCAACTTTTGAAAAATACCAGTGTATTGCGCGCTATAAATTCCAACGCCGAGGAGCATTCTCCAATGTGTATACCTATATATGTAAAAAATAAAAAAAATAAATAAATTCCCCATCTTTTCGTACCAAACCAGACACGTATCCGCTCGAACGTTTCGCAATCCCAACAATCCCATAGCCGCTCGTACATCGCCGCCCTATTACGGCCTGTCGATTCTATACGCCGCAGCTCGAATGCGCGGGGCTATCGAAATTCCGCAATTGGCTCACACAGGGCCCGCCGTTGGTTTTGTTTTGCCCGCTCCGAATCTCGCAATTATCCGAGCGCGAATTAGCCCGAAAAAATCAGTCCGTCTAGAGAGAAAGAGAGACGTACTGCACTTGTGTAAGCCGCAGAAGTGCGCGCCCGAGTGAAAGTCGCGCAGGCTCTAACGAAGTGCATAAGAGTTCGCGTTTCCGTTCGGCTGCTTTATGCGCGCTCGTATGGGTATACGGCTCCATACACGCGCTCCTTGACTTGCGTAATGCGAGTATCCCGAAAGCGTCGTTTATTTCTACGCGTTATGTCAGCTTTTCGTCTTTGCTACTTTCTTAGATAAGCGTGTGCAGCGGATTATTGTAATGTGCATCGTTTTGCCATGACCATTACCGAGGCGATTGTAATTGTTACGTAAGGAGACTCCTGTGCGCGAGTTTTTGTGCATGCGCGGCGGTGGATTTCGCATGATTTGTATTATGTATACTCTTGGGACTTTTTGCAAGAAAATTCGGAGGAGAGATTTTGTTTATTTTTCGTACGCGGCAACGCGAGTCTGAGAGAGATAAAGTCGAGAGAAGTGAGTCACGCTGGACGATTGACGACAAGTGAAACGGGTTTCGCAACTTTCTTATCTCGGATTTAACTGCGATGAGTCGTTTTCGAGAGACAATGCGTTTCTCTGGCAACCGAATTTGTAAAATTATTCACTCGAACGTCGTGAAAGCATCGATCGATTACTTTCTAACGCGGATCTGATGGATTCGACCTAAATTCAGTTTGAGCCTCGTAATTTATTCACTCTAATTACCCCGTAATCGCGTGTGCGACATAAACTTTTCGTTGGCGCAACACAAATACGAAGCCCTGCCCTGATCAGTCATGGACGGACTAATAAGCATGGAAATTCAATACAATCACGACAGTCGGAGCTGCAGCTGCGAAATCCCCGTCGTCACCGCATCGACGTGTAATAATCTCGACGAGTCCTATATGTACATAATCGAGAAATCGATAAACTCATCAAGGGATTAAAACTGCACGCGGACAGGAAGTCAGAGCGCAGTAGCTACTGGACGGGAAATAATCGCCTTAAATCAATCGGATACAATAATCGCGAGAGGCTGGTCTTGGCGCAACAAGCTTCGGAAAGCTCGAGCTCCTGACAAATTGAACAGGCGCGCCGTTTCAATCAATTATAACCAAGCGCTATATTCTCTCACTCATATATCGCGAAATGAAAAAATTCACGCTCTAATCATCGCGCATTCCGAGCACAGCGCTCGGCACAATCGCAAATTGTTTATCAACACACAGGCACGTACTCGCCGACGGTATAATATAACTAATCTGCTCGCTCAAAATAAGCGCGAGAGCTCGAGAGAGACGGCTTGTTCCGAGCAATATCCCCACCTCGAGCGAATACACGCGAGAGAGAGAGAGAGAGAGAGAGAGAGAGAGAGAGAGAGAGCTTCGTCGGCGCGGCAGTCGCTCTCGTCGCTGGCACACCATAATCCCATCGAGTTACGTGCCGGTCGCCTCGGCGCCCGCGCACACGCATGTCGTCGGCTCATCGATCGCGCGGCCGCCTCGATCCGCGGTGCGCGCGTTTCTCGATGTCTTCTTGAAATCGGGGCTGTTTTAAGGAACAAAAATTGCAGAGCGCGTACGTCGCTGTTGCAACGGATTATTAACGACGCTGTGACGTGAAGGAGCTTTTTCTCTCTCCGAGGAGTGGGCGGCGTGGGAGAGGCGGACCTTCTTCTTATTCTTCTGCCTATTCTTCTTCTTCTTACCTGCGGTGTGAGTAAGGAACTGTATACACATACACGGGACACGGGCTTCGATGTATTATTATTCCCGTCGCGTGTGTCGCCTGCATTTATATATATATATATATATATATATATATATATATATATATATATATATATATACATATATATGAGTAGGCGAGACACGGGGGAATTCGCGCGCGCTCGCGAGCCTCTCAACTTTCCTCGCGAGCGCGCGCGCAGTTATTCCATTGTCGCAACTCGGAGAAGTTTGAAAAAAAAGTATGTAACTATAGCTGCTGTGTATTTGTGCACGCGTTGGTTTTTTCTCCCGGATACGGCCCCTCGAGTGCGGATTTCGGGCGGAGGATTCTCGAGTGAGCAGGAGATTATTTTTGTCGGCGTAGCTTATATTTGGGACAAAGACAGTGTACATAGAATCGCGTAATACACGCGTCGGTACGTCGGAATATTCCAAAATCGATAAGCAGAGAATTTTCCTTGGGCAACCGGCTCGCTCCACTACATCACACGTGTACATAATACCTGTGCTATGTACACAATCGCTGTTAATGGCTCCAAGTTTCTCTTTGATTTTCCTAGTTCGATTCCGGGAAAAATTTATGTAAGGGGTATCCGAGTTGTACGTCAATTTGTTGATGTCGCGCGAAATACACGGCAATAAACCGTGTAACCTTCGGCCGTATAGTAATAATATAATAGCCTCGATCATTGAGAGCCGTGCGCGCGGCGCTGATATTGTGAATTATGGATTCCGGAATGGCCAATTGTACGTGAGGGAATTGGCGAGTGGGATATATAAGCGACGAGTAAATACATATTGATAATCGTGAAACGTAATTCAGCTTACGGTCGCGGTCTGAGAGGACTATTGTTCTCTGCGTGTAACTCTGCATTTATCAAAAATAAAAGCTCTCGCATATTTAAAACGTGCCGGATCATTTAAAAGCTTTTTAACCAACGTTCGGCTTACGATCGGCTTAAGCATACGCCACGAAAAACGTATGTAATGTTTCGCATAATGCATGCACTGATTTTTTTTTCAAAACAAGCTTTCAGTCAGCGCGGAAATTAGCTGATTGCGCGGGTAAAGCTCGCGCGGTGGAAGGATGCGGTTCTTTTAAAACGTTAAAAATTTAAAACACGAGTTCATGGTGAAAAGTAAAACGTACCCGCGGAATTAAAAAACGTGTTTTAAAAAACGGATGCGCTTTCATATTTTCAAAAAATAGGAATTTAATAAAGTGGGAACGCGTGTTTTTTTCAAACAGACGCACGCGTCTCGCGTCGGCGAAAGTAGAATTAATTTAGTTTCAGAGATATCCTTTGATTTTCCTGATCGGACTTATAAATAGACGTATACGGACGCTCAAGGGTCGATAAGTATCGATCTTCAAAACCTCTTGTGATTCGCGGAACAAGTGCGCTACACATGATCAAACGTGAACACGTAACTCGTGCGTCGTTTAATTTTTCTTTTCTCCCGTAGTTACATCGCATTCTACGCGGATAAATTAGTATAACTGGAAAAATAATGTTGCGAAAGAATGCAATTATAGCGTGGAAAGCCTGAAATCATTTTTTTCTCGTAATAACGTAGTAGTCGCTAGATCGATCGCATTTGCATGCTCAATTTTTCCAACCACCCGTTGTAAAAATTTTCAATTCCACATCCGGCCTTTAAAGAAGACGACAATTTCCCAGCAAATCGGAAGCACCGAAAACTCCAGCATATCCATCTAGCCGACAGCTGTCCAAAATATCCACCCCCGCATCCCTCCGACCATACAATCCTCCACCGCAACAACATTAGCGGCAGCAGTCGCGAGTTCGAGCAAACTCCTCTAACCGATCTATTTTTCCACATGTCAGAGTCCGAGCGGGGAAGCAGCGCAACGGGCATAGCTGCATCAGCTATACGCCGAGAGAGATGCGCCGTACAGATCCGAGTCGTCCAGCCGCAGCAGCAGGAGTAGTGGTAGCCGTAGCGGCGGCGCATCGCACGGCTGCACTTCGCAGGATCAGCCTTCGAAGACGAAGTTCGGCTTGACGCGCGACACTGGACACACCGCCGGCGGCTGCAGCGAGACGAGGAGAGCCCACATACACATACAGAGCGAGAATGAGAGCCAGCGCTTTCATCACGTGCATCACGGTGAGTTAGCCGCGGGAATTTTTGCCCGCACTTTCAACTTTTTCTTCTCTCTCTCTCTCTCTCTCTCTCTCTCTCTCTCTCTCTCTCTCTCTCTCTCTCTCGCTCTCCTTTCGTTCGAGGTTCCTTTATACTGCACGTAGACGTGAGATTTTTGTGTGCTCGCGAGAGAGCGAATGAAAAAGTTTCTCGCGATCGGTTTTTCTTATATAGCTATATGGCTCTCGGCGAACGATGACGCGGAAAATTTGTGTATGCGTGTAATGGCTTATTGTCGAAGCTTTCGAGCTCGCGTTTAATGACGCCTGCTATACTCGGAAACGTCTCGCACTCGCGTATAGCAGCCTTTTATTTTACGATTTCGCCGATTTACTCGAGTTTGCGTAAGTAGGAAAGGAAAAATATTCTAAAATCGTTACGGCGATCGTTAGACGGATATATGAGCTGGCATTTATCAAAACGAGAGCGAAAGATTAGAAAGATTCCAGCCCATCGATGAATTCCCGGTCTCGGGAATTCGTGATGCATTCGACTGCACTGGAAATACTTCCCCCGCCCGATGCTTCATTCGTGAATTCCGGGAACGTTGGAAAAAGCAAGTATTTCATTAAGTCGAACAGATCCATAGAGCCCATGACGATTCTTTCTCTTCTTTTAAAGTTTATTTACCCGATAGTGTAATATCTGTATATGGACGTGAATCACACAGCGTCGAATTATCCGGTGAGCTGAAAGGCTGCTCTGTTGCGCGTTTAATAAGCAACGAGTGTATACCTACAGGCGAAAGAAAGCATCCGCCGAGGAATTTCGTATATAGGAATTCCCCGGAGAAGAATTCCTTCAATCACGTGTCCGAAAGCTCATTAAAATGACAGCGACGAGAGCTTCGTAGTCAACTATACGATCCTACACTATATTTCTTCCGCAAAAAAGGCAAAGTATAATTCATACAGCCAAGCTTTTCATTGAAAAATTAAAAAACAGCCTCTCGCCGCAACGTCATTACACGCAAAAAAGAAGAGCACGTCCATTACGTCGCCAACCGAATTAAAATAAACCGCGCTCTCGCTTTTATCACTGCGCGGCGAAGCTTTCAAGAGCGCGCGCGCGTGTATGAAATCAGGCTGCATCAAACGCGTTTATTCGCAGAGCGGCTTAGAGGCCAACGAGTATACCTATATGAATAGTTACCGATACACACACCGGCCGGTCATCATCATCGCATCGCGAGCATGCGCCGCCGTCGACGCGCGCGCGCGCGCGCGAAGTGCAGCGTTACTTTTCCGAAGGTAATAAAAATGTAACGCGCCGCCAGCGGGAACAATTCAGCAGCGCCCGTCATGCATCGCAGATAGGTATGGAGGATCGCGAGAAAAAGCCTTTCCCCACCGGCGTGATAAAATTCAACGCGCCGCGTGACTCGATGGAGTCCTGCGATGACGAACAAAAAAAGGTGAATGCATTACACTGGATCGGTATTATACTCCCGTGAAATTATTTTCTGCGGCGGTCGTCGTCGGCAAAATATGTAGTAGGTGAGGTAGATGCTATTTCAAGAGAGTAATGATGTATTCCAGTTTTTCTGGGAATATATAGGAAAAACCGACGCGCGAAGTGACTCATGAGAATGTTATAGTCGCGTGCTCAAAGTTCGACTTTGAAAATGCTCTGCAATGCGTGAAATTGATAAACGTGAGGTACAGGATTTCGCTTCGAAGGCTATATACGTTTGTTTATTCTCGTGTACACTACTTTGAAAATCTTGATAAGCGTATAATTCGCGCTTCAGAGAAACAGCAGTAAATTTCCGAACGACTCGCTGTACACGCATATACGTAGAGGCCAAAGTAGAGTCTATTTGTTCGAAAGGCAAGCTCGCTATCGCGAATCTTTTATGTGAGAAATCTTGAAGATAAATCTATGAAGATAAAAGGGCGAAGCTTCGCCGTAACGGAACTGCCGACTCAAGACGTCGTCGAACACGATACACAAACTCTCGAAACGAGAGCTGCTACGGAAGATGTTAATCGAAGGCTGTCGCCCTCTACTCTCCTTCCGCGTTTCCTGCGCTGTCATCGATTTTCATTTTACGACGACATTACGACTTTCTCTGTCTCCGTATAAAGTTAAATGCGAAGCAGCAGAAAACGTATTTAAAAAATAAATGTACAAAAACTCCGACGTTTCCGGCAGTCTTCGCTCAAAACAAACTCGAAACGTTCGATAAACGTAGCGTTGCAAACGAGGAACTATGCACAATGAAAAATAAACACTTCAAGAGGAAATCGTAAGCCTATAGCGCACTCATGATCGCTTCATTATATAAAAATATTTCCAGGACACGTGGCTGCTTTTCTTCCCCTCGTGTTAGCTCTCTATGTGCCTATAAAGTCCACGCATTATCTCTTTCTCTCCGGTTTCGAGGAAAATCAACGGGACGAGCGCCAATACACGCGACGCGCAAATATGACCGTCGAAGTATTATGCTCTTTCGGTCGTGTGTGTACTCGTCTCCGTTCTGCAAACTAGCGAGCGCTCCTTTTAATCTTCCGCCAGCTGTCGGCGGTTATGGCGCGTTTCGCGCGCAAACATTGCGAATCGTCGTCGAAGCTCGCGTGTGTCGGCACGAGCTTTATGGCGTGGGAGGCTGAGACACGCGATGATTATACCGCGACTGCACGTTTCGAGCGATGCCTCTTTGGGCTTTGTTAATTTGTGTGTTTACGGAAGGTTCAAGTGGGCTGAGAATTATCGATTTTCATGCGTATAATTGTGATTGCTTTTTTGCAATTTACTAATCCGTATACGTCATTTCCACTTCTGCGTACAAAGCATTTTTTCGTGCAAAAAAAAACAATATTAACGTTTGCTTCGAGCGAGAGGTAACTAAAATGGAATTATAATTGTTTTGTTGAAAATATTCACTTTTCCTGCAATCTATTTGTATGCGTATTTTCACTTCTGTTTGAAATCTGCGTTGAAATTGACAGCCTTTAATCGAAAGGGAAGTAATTAAACATTTGCCTCGAACAGAAAATCAATTTGAAATTGTTACACGAAATAGTTTGTTGAGATTAATTTGTAATCTGACGTTATTTAAATAAAAAATATTTCGCGTGGGATTGGAATAAGAAAAAAAAACGAGTACTTCAATAATAGAGTAGTAAATAATTAACTCTGACTTATCTCTCTTCAATACGTCTTGAATTCTTTTCGTCTTCACTTCTGAGCGTCTGGTCGGCTTCAGAATGCTCGTACGCGTGAGATTGCGGGTACATTTTTCTCGGCGGTATAGATAAGGAGCGACACGTGTGCGCGCAAACATTGAAAAAATTGCTTACAATTAGATACTCTGCGAATATTTCGATAACTCTGAAACCAAAAAAAGTTACTATACATCAAGCATTACGTTGAGGACAGCTGATTATGATACGTACCGATATTTATACGGATTCTTTAGAAGGAAAATGAAATGAATGTCGGTTCTTTAATCTCCAACGCTTCGAAAACTGTGTATGATTTCCATCCGCGCTTATTATACATATGCACTGCAGCACTATAGAATTTTACATAAAAGAGCCCTGGATTAAAAAAAGATAACGATCTTTCACATGAAATAATTCGGATGCTTTGAAGCATTCACGTTTCAATTATATACCTACTATTCAAGTATCATCGTATCGTTAAATACTGATGACATTCGCATTTATAAATGCTTCCTTTTTAAATCTTTGATTTCCCATATTTTTTCAATCTTTTTATGCGAGTTTCATTAAATTTCAACTCATTGCCGTTATAGCCATACAGCAATAAAAAGTAAACTCGCAAAAACTTACTGCGCGAAACAAAGGAAGAAAAAGTCCCGATCGTGCACACGTGTATTAGTCTAATTCCTCAAATATCACGTCCGCCATATCTCACCCAATAAAACAGCGCGTTTCCGCTGCCTCCGCAGCTTCCACCATATCTCCGCATACAAAAATACGTCAGCCATTCTCATTCTCCCTCTCCCCCGTACGAAAACCCACGATTCAGCAGTGCATCTCCCAACGCAAAAAAAAGAAGAAAAAGAAAAAAAACTGACGCACACATCCTTCTTCTGTTTGCAGCTGCTAGTGGTGACAACGCCAGCGGCGATCGTGGTGGTAGTAGCGTCACCGGCCTACATGCTGGTACGTCCTCTCGAGGACGAGAACGACTACGCGCGAGTTCTGGAGCTGTCGCTGCTGTTCTACGAGGCACAGCGCTCCGGGAAGCTCACGTCCGAGGCCGGCAGAGTCGCCTGGCGTGGCGACTCTGCCCTCGGAGATCGTGGAGCCAACGGCGAGGACCTCACCGGCGGTTACTACGATGGTAATCCCCTCCCAATGTGTTATACATAGGAGCTAGGTCTGTAAAAACGCGCCGAGAGGTTGAATTATGGAACGGTCCTCGCGTGCAGGCGTAAAACTTATTAGTTATTTACTGTGCGGATTACGCGGATTTCATAAGCGCGATCGATCGATGAATTTTCATCGGCTCGTTTATTTACACACTCGATGATTTATATTTCGCGGAGTTTTTCACCGAGCCGCAGTGCTGTGTGTGAGCTACGGCGAGTAATTAATCCGCTCTATATCCAGCCCGAGCGTACTTTCACCTTTGAGACGTTAAATATTTCCTTGGCAAACACGGCGCGCTGTTTCTTTTTACTAGAGCGCGGACAGAAACAGGAGGAATAACGCGTAGCCTTTTATTTTCGTCCCCGCGAGCTGGCTTCCTCCTCGTGCAATAACTCCGGCGGGATTAAATTACTCGACTTTTTAAAACTCGCGTTATGCCATTTATTAAATTAGAAGTCCGGATATTTCGCCCCGGTGAAGCGACCTTCTCCCCCTCTCATTTCGGAGTATACGCCCTGTACATCCGCGCGTTGGACATCTCTTGTTGAAATGCACAGTGTATATGCATAGCCCGAGTAACGAGCTCGCGTCCGCCGAATAATACGCTAGTCCGAGTTTGGATGCTCCCGTAGGGCAGAACGCGCAGCTGTAAATAATACCCTCGAGATACGCGCAGGTCGTCGAGCATTTTGATTGCGCAGCATATCTATTAAAAACGAATCGTCGTCGTTGTTGCATTGCAGCTGGTGACTTTGTCAAGTTCGGCTTCACGATGGCCTCGACGACGACGCTGCTGGCTTGGGGCGCCGTCAGCTGGCCCGATGCTTACGCGGCCGTTGGCCAACTGGACGTGATTCGCGAGACCGTCAAGTGGGCCACCGATTACTTCGTCAAGTGTCACGTGAGTGAATTCGAGCTATACGGACAGGTTGGCGACTTCGCGATCGATCACACATTCTGGGGCAGACCCGAGGAGCTCAACACCAGCCGGCCTGCCTTCAAGATCGACCCCGAGCATCCAGGTGAGAGACTCGCAGATCGAGTTAAAAATACAAAGAAGACAAAAAAATACAAACGTTCCTTCCTCGTCTCAGGCTCCGACTTGGCTGGCGAAACGGCAGCGGCTCTCGCCGCGGCGAGCCTCGTCTTCCGCACTAGCGAGCCGTCTTACAGCGAGAAGCTTCTGCGTCACGCCCGCGAGCTTTACAACTTCGCGAACAAGTATCGGGGCCTCTATCACGAGGCGATCAGGGGCGCGGCTCAGTACTACGAGAGCACCGACTACGGCGACGAGCTCGCCTGGGCGGCCGCCTGGCTCTACAAGGCCAGCAACGAGTCGCGCTACCTCGAGGAGGCCGAGCACCACTACCAGCACTTCCATCTTCGCGAAAGGCCCAACGAGTTCTTCTACAACAAGAAGGTCGCCGGTGTACAGGTACTCGTCGACTTTGCTTTTATTTATCAATTTTTCAAAGAGTCAAAAAGAGAAATCATACGTGCGTTTAAGTAGATCAAGTCCGAGTTGCGCAAGCCAGGACTGTAAACTGTTACACATCGACGAATCGAAGGAGAAAATAAATCGGCGAAATAAGGAGGCTAAAGGAGGACGCTTTGCTTTGCCTACAGGTTCTTCTGGCGCAGTTGACCGGTACGCAAGAGTACCAGAACGCGGCTCATTCCTTCTGCAACTTCTCCGTGCGGCGACAGAAGCGCACGCGTAAAGGCCTGCTCTACATCGACAAGTTCGGGACGCTTTGTCACGCTGCCAACGTCGCGTTCGTCTGCCTCCAAGCGGCCGATTATCCGGATATCGGAGATCCCAAGGAGTATCGGGAATTCGCCCGACAACAGATTCACTACATACTCGGCGGCACAGGTTATTTGATCTCTTCTACTTAATCCTACTCATCCCCCCCCCTCTCTCTCTCTCTCTCTCTCTCTCTATCTCTCTCTCTGTCAAACGCGTATGGTGTATACGGATTACTGACGCTCAATTTCATACGCGCTCGATATTCGTGGACGATACGCGGGGTATTATGCTCCGCACTTTGCTTTGTTTTATTTCATCGGAACGCGCGCTTTTGTTTGATTTTCGAAGCTTTGAGTTTTATTTAAATTCGGACCGATCGCTTATCGCGTTTCACGATTCAATACAAAAAAGTGATTCGATTAATTGATTCCTCAGGTCGAAGTTACGTCGTTGGCTGGGGCCGCAACCCGCCGAAGCAGCCGCACCACGCAGCCTCCTCATGTCCGGACAGACCAGCTCCCTGCGGTTGGCCCGAGTTCGACCGAAACAGACCGAACCCCCAAGTGCTCTACGGAGCCCTGGTCTCCGGCCCTGACGAGGCCGACCGCTTCCACGACAAGCGCGAGGACTACGTCTACACCGAGGTGACCCTCGACTACAACGCCGGATTCACTGGCGCCCTCGCGGGACTGCTCCAGCTGCAAGTCAAGGCAGCCGCAGTCACGAGCACACCGAGAGCCGCTTGAGGGAATTATATCGTCGCGGACTTTTTCCTATTACACGCTCGTACCCCGAGCTTTTTCTTCGCGCAAGCTCAAGTGATTTATCCCAGGGCGACGGGCGTGAACAATTGCTTACGATCGCGATGGTTCTTCGCGCGGAGCTCTCGCATTGTTATTAATCGGATTATCTCAAGCGCTCCGTCTCACGATGCTTTCGCTGAAAAGTTTCGGAAATTCTGGGGGACTATGCTTTCGCCTGCCGGATAACGTTTAGTCGACGCTATGAACGTTCATTCGGATCCGAAAGGAATACTGCCTGGAATGCGCGCGATGCGTTTTAGCTGGAGAGATCGGAACGAACGCGCTCGCTGCGATCCGATAATAACTCGCGTTGCTGCTCTTGTTTTTTAGATGATTTTACGCCAAACTTTATAAGCACTTGAAACCATCGAGATCGTTAGCTTTCAATTGAGCGACAGCGAAGACTCGAGACTTAGAAGCGAGCCGAGAATTCAAATTCGCAAGCGTTCGGTATGACAGCGGAGAATTGCGACAAGTCGACGGATGATAATGAGGGATCGATGATAATTCGAAGGGATAACGCTTCCATCGGAGAAAAATCGCGGAGATGATAAAGAAACATCGCTGCGATCCTTCGACGATGGAGCGTTCGAATGGTTTTTACGGCGCGAAAATCGTTCGTTCCGATTAGCATCGAATTCCACTTTATTAAGTCACGCCGGCGAAATTATTCATGGATTTTCAACGCAGAGAAGCTATTATATTGCCACATCTTCTCTCTCCGTCGCTTATTTCGAATTGTGAATTCTCGACGACGACGACGACGACGAAGTCACTTCTGTAAAATCAAGCGATATCGTTTCGATAGATGTTTTGTATTCTATTTTTTTAATTAAACGAAACGATTATTATACGATACTTTTACTTCTTAAGCGCAAACATTTATTCCTAAGCCAATCTACACGTGCTTGTGTATCAGACTATAGCAATTAATTATCGAGATTATGATACACGTTTAGCTCGAGATTAAGGTAGCCTTAAACGGGATGAGCTTATGTGTACGGAAAACGATCCCGAGGGGGATGAAGTCGCATTAGCGAGCGTTAATCTCGGGATTTCCAATCGACGAAGTGTCTCTTTCTTTTTTTGACGATAACTCGCGAACATTTTTTTACGACAACTCTGCCGACTGTGCAAACTCGCTGCGGCTCGCGGGGTGATTATACTCCAGAGCCGATGAAAGTTTGCGTGAATCGGAGACTTTGCGACGAGATTCTACTGCATCGAGTTGTTTTATGAAAATTACGTTATTACAGCTGGACCAATTCTGCTTTCGATGACAACACGGAGACGATATTCCGGAGACGATTCGTTCGCTCTATGCCACTTCTGACCCGATCTATACATCGTAGATAATCGGATGTAGAAACTTCGGTAAATAGAAAACACTTTCCCGCGGACAATTAGGTAATTTATTGTACTTTACTTTTCGTAAGACATGATTATGTGGTGCCAAAGCGTTTAGAGAATCGACCTGAAATCATTTTAGGCTATAATTATAGATATGGGTATTATCTTTAGGTGAAAGGAGAAGATGCTCTTTTTTAGTATGATAATATACATGTTACATTCACGCGTATTTTACTTTTTATGCGACTCGCGCTAGATAAGAAAAAAAAATCGACGCTCAATCGTTTAGCTTTAGTTTTATAACGTTTTTTTCTTCTACGCTATGATGGCACATTACGTATACCTAAACATGCGCTGTTATAATTATTGGTTTAGTCTCTAGTATCTATGTAGTTTTTACATTGTGTATTAAATTATTTAACATGAGTGTATGTTGTGTACATTTTAAATGATTTGAATACCTCTCGGGTGCGAACCGAGGTGGGGATTAATTTATATGATGGTACCTATACAACATATAATTTGGAGTCTTCCATTTTATATTTGTACACCGATGAATTATATCACATGCGATTTGTAGTTTATATTTATATAAGATATATAGCGTTGCGCGTACAATATGTGAATGATATACTTTCACAGTTAAATCATAACGATTAAGAATTTTATATGAACAAACATTGCAATGAAATAAAATGATAGCATTACCCGCAACTGTACAGTTTTTAATATACCCTTCCCTCTTTAAAAGCTCCCAATGAGAAACGGTATATACGGAGTCGCATTTCAATTTTAAAATATATCCGCATAAATCCGAGACACGCGCGGCTGGAAATTCGATCGACTGAAATTCCTCCCGTACTCGTCACCGAAGCTCGGCTCGGCTCGCGGATCCTGGCCTGGCTATACGACTATATGCGAGCATAATATCGCAAATTTTCCAATCCCTTATTTCCACTCATCGCACATTACGGACAGTCGGAGGAAGAAAGTCGCTTTTGCAGAGAGAAAAAAAATTGTTGACGAATTCGCGCACGAGTCGCAACGCGTCGGGTTACTGTCGCGCGTACGAGCTGCAGCCGTACAGGCGTAACATTTCAGTGGCTTTTCACAGGCGCATCGACATGCATCGGAAGTCTCTACCGGCGCTCGATACGACGAAGCTGCTGCTGCTGCTCGTTTTTGTTTTCTCGGGAACGCGCTTTCCCGCGGAAAATCCATACGCTGCCGGTGAGTTTTTGGAGGGCTGCCAGTGTCCGGGATATATATATATATATATATATATATATATACGTATAATTGGATTGGACCGTGGCGCGCGCGCGTTATATGTGCTACGGTGAGAAAATAGAGCTGGGGGTATGACTTGAATTCGAGCTTGAATTTGAATTTAATAAAGAGAAGGGGATCTTTTCGAAATTTCGTATAGCTATCGTGTGCGGTTTATGCGATTCCTCTATCCGGGAATTTAATACAAGATAGGGTACACGCAGAGCGTCATTCGATTCTGATTTGATTTGATATTTGCGTATAATAAGCGATTGAATATTATTGCTATCAGGTGCTGATGTCGAGAAAGGATGCGACGAACTGATATGCAAATTGGGTGAGCAGTGCGTGAGTCGAACGTTCTGGTGCAGCAAGTTGCCGTGTCCAAGTATGAGTTATTGCTCCAAGTCGAGGAAAGGTAAGTTAAGAATATATCAGTCCCAACGTATACGGCCGTCGATAATAGAGCAATTTTTTCACAGAATCTCTGAGAGGACCCGAAAGCTGCGGCTCAGTCCAGTGTCCCTCCGGCTACAAGTGCACCGTTCGCGTCCGCGATTGCAGATGGAACGAAAGTAACCATACTCCAATTTAATTTAACAAATGCACCCAAACTCTACGATATCGAACGAAAGCTTCAAACAGCGCGCTCCGGGGTACGAGTTTCAAAACACGCGCACATATACAGTAGCTTCGTCGCTCAATAGCGCCGAAGAAAACGCTATGCTCTCTCGACTCCCGCGCGCTCGCTCGAACACAATATTGACACGTGCAATAATATATAGCTATATACACGCCGCGCTGCTCCGGTCTATCCATCGGTTGAAAAACAGAACACAGCCTTCGTCCATTCGCAAATTATCCGCTTTTGACCTTTCACCGCGCTCTCGCTGACGCAACGGACGACCGAGTATAAAGCCAATCCCCTCTATACACACACGCAGCTTTATTCTCCGTTTCTCTTTCGCCCTTCACGCAGATTGCAAGGACCGCGCGGCGAGATGCATCTCCGAGAGGGAGTTCCAAAAGACGCCGACCAGCTGCACGGACGTCGTCTGTCCCAAGGGCCATCGCTGCGTCCTCAGGGAGACACACTGCCATCGGCCGCCTTGCAAGCTCACCAAAAGCTGCGCTCGGATGGGAGGTGCGTCTTCTTTCTCTATGTGTGTGTGTGTGTGTGTGTGTGTGCGTGTCGTACAGCGCGAGGCTTGATGCAAAAGGAGTCACTCGGAGTGTCAGCTGCATTTTTCATGGAACAGCTGATGCGCATTAGCGAAGAAGAAGACGTATGTGCGCGTCGCGCGTTCTACCGCTGAAATATTCAAAGTCTGATATGCGAGCATTGCTTATGTCGTCTGATCTGGTGCTACTACTTGAGAATCGTATCTCTGTATTATGCGGATGTTTTTGCCGAAAGTCGCGAGAGTATCTTGAAGATCGATCGCTTTTAACACGTGCGAATTTTCAGAGGAGCTTTTTCGAAAGAGCTTTGGAAGCGTAAATAACCGTTATCGGAAAGCCGATAACGTCTGCGACCCGAGGGTCTCTCCTCTCTTTCTATAATTCAATGAAGAATGAATAAGCTTTTACGAATGCGATTTAACCGTGAAAATCGAAAATAATCTTATGATTGGATCCTCGTTTACGAAAAGTAACCGTCCAACGTTAATATCTATATTTACTTCCAGACATGGATGCTTGGTTCGAGAAGTGCAAGCGACTGGGTTGTCAGTCGGAGCACGATTGCTTCTTGCGGAGGCCCCCGGAGAAGTGCGCAATAGCTCCGTGCAGTCATGTCCCGGACTGCCTCTCGACAATCGATTTCAGTAAGAAAAACATTTCTCTTTTCCCGGCGTCCTGAACCTAATACTTACTCTCTTCGGCTCTATCCCAAATGCAGCAGCGAGTCCATCACTTCGGAGTAGCTTCAAAACAAACAATCGTAAATCCGCGCATTCACCGAGCGAATAATTCCAACGTCCCCTCGATCCCGAAATCGCCCACGTAAACTTCCTTGTTACGCGAAATTCAAACACACACCCACATCAGACGCGCGCGAATACTCATGCAAATCCCAAAATGAACTTCGGTATGTATGTGCTATGCAATTTTCGGGCGGCTGCGAAATTTAACAGCCCGAGCACACACTCGCGTACGAAATTCCTCGCGCGATTTCCATATATAGCATCGACAGGCTTTTCCAGGTGACGAGGAGCAATGCCGTGGCTGGATATGCCCGGCGAATCTCGAGTGCCGAGTCGAATCCAGCTGTGACAATTGTCCGCTGGTTAGATCCTGTTACGAGCCGCTGACGCGACGAGTGAACTCGTCCCAGGTAGGTGTGGAGAACGAAGCTTTTTTTTATTCGATGAAGTGGGGACGTTTCTCGTTAGGACTGATTTTTGTTTGTTCGGTCGCTAATTGCGCGGGTTCGTTTGCGCGAGAGTATTTCGATGCGACGTGTACTAGAAGCTTTTTTCGTTCGTTCTCTGTGGAAAAGCTCTGGAATAAATTTTTTGATCGAGACGAAAAGTAAGCGCTCGTGACAGTTTCATCTATAGCGATAATACGTCATCTTCGGTCTCAAAAGAAATAATTTTCATGTTGGTTATCTCGAGCACAGCCCATCGATATTTTATCGGCACGAACGACTTTGGCGGATCTCGAGAGGGAAGTCTTCCTCGAGGAGCGACGCAAGTTACTGACTCTTCTCAAGCCCACTTCAGCTTCGAATTTCACAAAATTGGTAATTATGTTTGCTCTTGAATGGAAAGAAATAAACTTGGCCTGCGTAGATCGAACAGAGAATGGATGAGGAATAATCTTTTTTCTTGATTATTGCAGACGGGACCGGATGAAAATTTCCGGGATATCGAGGCGTAAGTAAATACTGCAAATCTACGTACACCCTAGAAAGTTATATTACTAAAACAGAACGATATAGGGAGTAAGGGAGATGTTTCAATATCGTCCGATGTAAAGCGGAAACTCGCGTGTTATTAAAACTTGAGGTTATTGCAAACTTTTTTGTTAATAACTCACTACGCGCGGTAAAAACAACGATTCTAGGTTAAAAGAACGCCGAATAACGTATAAAAAGATAGTTCGAACAAGCTTTCTCATTCCTACACAATAAATTCGCCATACATTTCCGATCGGATCGATCGAAATAAAGTAAATTAAATATGCCCTCGCAGTACTCAAGTCTCGATGTCTTATAAAAATCGGGATTACTCGACGGGGAAGTCGAAGCGCGTGACGGCGATGCCGAATATGCGGAGCACATCCTCTGGCTATTCGCCCTGGCTGACCTATTTGAAGCGGAAAGCCGGAGCCGAAGCTGTGCAGTATTGGATTGAAAAGGCAAAGAACAACGAGGAGTACGAGGTATTTAACGAGAGCATTCGGAAAATGCCCGCATCTCCGCTGGGGCTGCTGTAATTTTAAAATTATAATATTCGCTTCATTTTTTTTCCGCAGTATAGAGAGTAATTTTAAACATCCATTGAATCACTGGCGTTGCATACACGCCCACCCACGGATGTATCCGTTCGACTAAAGAGTTAATTAAAACTTTTAATTAACGCGCTTATACCGTAATGGATGATGCGGGAATGCTTCGAATTATTTTAAAATCGTACATTTTTTCTAACGTCAAATTCAGCTTGGTTATTTCATAAATTGAATTAATTAGTTCATTACAACAACGATTGTCAGTGCGCCGGAGGAGAGGTATTTCTGTTTCGTGTTCGTGGAATCATTTTTTGAGTGCATTACGTACGCACACGTAATATTTTTAAAAATCAATTTCACGAAAATATTCATCATTATTATAAACGAAACGCGAGGACGCGAAATCTCGCATCGAAATCCATATAGCAGTCTAGCAACGAAAGCCCAAAGTACACGAGAAAGAGAGAAAGGCTTTCTTCTTTGATCCAGGAATTCTCGGAATGGCTAGAGTCGGTGGCGGGCCTCCTCGAGCCGGAGACTTATCGACTCTGGCTCCGCGAGCTCGAGCAGTTACCCGAGTTTCAATCGTGGATCTCCCCTCGGAATCTCCCGGCTCATCGGCCTCCAGTTTCTCAACCACGTCTGCCCACAGCTGACGACGAGGACGGCCAAGACGACGAGGACTACCAAAGGCGGCGATCGGAGCAGGACGATATCGGCGACGCCCGAGGGACTTTTCCGGGTTCGATAGGCCGACAGGCGAAAAATCTCTTCTACGCCGATGTAAGTACAGCTCGTCTTCTCGTGAGTCTCGCGTTTGCCGCTGTACCGATTGTATCGATCTCGCGCGCGAGTATACCAGCGCGGGAAAAGTGCATCGCGCGCGCCGGGGAAATTGGGTCAGTGTCCTGCTGTGTATAGGTATACTGTGTTTTGCCCGCTTTATTGAATTGCTCTTGGGTTGAAATTGGATACGCTGTTCGGTCGGATGCGGTGTGTGCGCGTGTATATTTATAACCACTCGCGAGTTTACGCTTCTGCCATTTGATATCGAGCGCGTTGAATTCGAGGGCTCGCGTGGTAATGAACGTTTTATGGTTCATAAAGCTTATCATCGCGTATTGTCCTTATATGCTGGGGATTTTTCCACTACTTTACGCGAGCTTACATGAGCGATAAATATATAATTCTGAAAATTAACGAATTTATTATTCGCATTAACTGTTTGCGTAAGAAGAACGCGAGATGCCGGTTTAATCTCGACTTTATAATTATATCAAACGACATACGGGTGACGCTCATCGTTTTCCTCTTACGTATACAACATTATACCGAATGAAAAATTCGGTATAATGTTGTATTTTCCCAAAAAAAAAATATATATATTTTCTATAATGAACTCCTTATCTTGCAGAATAGCTTCGTCTCGAGACTCGCCGAGCCGGATTCAAATTCTGACAGGCATCGGCAGACTTTCGCGGAAAAACAAGCAGTCTCCCCGATAATTGCCGCGCACCCGCACGTACCCGAGAGTCAGCGGCAGCAGCAGCATCGGGAGGCATCCAATTTCAATTTCAATGAAGCCAGGCGATTCGATGCTACTGCACCGGCGCCTTTTCCATATCTCGAGGTTGCGCGTCCAGCGGAACTGCTCGGCCGCAGGGTGAGCATTCGATTTCAGGCTGTTTTCCCGGATGCCATCGGAGCGTGCGCAAAAAAAGGCTTCGATATCTTTGTATTTTTACGTGTGCCTCGGTGTTTCGTTAAACAACTTTTTTCCGCGGCGGTAACTGCTTGAAATTCGCGGGGAATCTCTCGAGAACTATTCGAGAGCAGGCGGGTATATTGAGCGTCTTGAAATTATGAGGGGAGACGCAGCAGCGGGAAACACTGCACTACACACATATTCGCTTATCCGCACTCTAAGGACTTTCGCGAATTTCGCAGCAGCAGCAGCAGCAGCTGGCTCTGTCGCGCGGAGCGCAAGAGCGCAAGTTCAGCGATACCGTCAAGAACTCGTGGAAGTCATGGCAATCCTATTATCAGCTGAACCCGCCTCCGCCGAATCTGCCGGGCTTTCCAGCGCAGACTGCCACTGTCGGCCCGTACTATTTCAGCAACTACACAAGCCGTGGAAATTTCAGCATCGACTCCGGTCCCACTTCCACGATGCAGCAGCAGCCACCGCAGATTTTTTTCCCAAGCGGTCAGATCGGCTTTGGGAAAGCAATAGCGGATTCCGATGAGAATCGATCGCCGGAGCTGCGACGGAGCAGCGATTCGACGCTCAGGCGAGTCAAACTGGATGGTAACTTTCCTAGAGCTTCTAATACTCTTTCCGAGCGAGACAAGCTGCCAGTGGGCCTTGACTCGATGATCGATCAGATCGCAGGTGAATCGCGCTTTATGAGTTTCCCTGACGTTTGATACTTCCCGGGCTGCTATATCACTCTTACTGACGAAAGTTCGGTCATTTCAGGTCTTCAGCGATTAGGCCAGTCGAAGCCGAACGTCATCAAGTTGGACCCGAGCCAGCCCGTATCTCAGTTATTGCTCTCCTCGGGCTCCGACGAGGATGAGAATCCGCCGAATTTATTGATCTACTTTCCACCGCCACTGAACTTTTTCATCTATTATTCGACGAATAATCATAACCAAAACGCGAGCGCCAATACCTTGGCGGAATCGGACCTTCCCACGAAGAATAACAAAAGGATCATCCCGTTTGATAGCTCGAGTCTGAATAGCACTGGAATGCGCGAGAGTTCTGGGAATCAATCCGGGAGCGATGGCGATGTGAAAAGTGGCTTAGAGCCGGCTAATAAAACGGCGAAACACGATAAGCACAAGGAACTCGAATACATTCGGAAGATCATAAAGGAGCTGTTGGATTATTGGGACGAGCAGGAGAAGACTTTGGAGAGTACGATTGCGGGGGAGAAGAACGAAAATGATAGTGTACCGACGCATGAGGCTAAATTAGCGAACGAAGCCGATGCGAAGCCGACTTTTAGTACGTTTCTGGAATGGCTGAGCAAGAACACTACTCTGTTGGTAAGTGTTGAGAGTACGTAAAGATCAATGTTCTGTTTGAAATGTTAAAGAATTAATCCCATATCTGCCGCAGGATCAGAGACCGCGAAAAAAGAAACCACCGAGTTTCGACGAACCCGACGAACATCCAAAAACTAACGAAGGTCCGGCCCATCAAAAATTAAGTTCCAACGATCCAACGTCGGGAGACTCGAAAATTCGAATACTCGTCGATATCGACAAGAATCCCGAAATGATGAAGGCGCTATTCTCGAGAAATAGAACTGATTACAAGAACGAATCCGATTCTCACGAATATCAGGTCATCGTGAATCTTAACGATTTCGTCGACCCCAAAGAGGAGGAATTGATAACGCGCAGGTTGCTGAATATTGCATCAAGTCAGTTTCACAGAAATCTGACGAACGATCAGAAAATGCCGAAAATACTCTGGGTCTTTCCCGTTTACGAAGACGAAGATAATCATACTGTCATCGATCAAATTAACAAAATCAACAAAGTTACCACTCTGGAAGACGTCGAGGCGCCGATTACGAGGACTGGCGAGAAAAACGAGCCGCAAGTCGTGACGAAAACTTCGAATGATCCTCAAATAGTTACGGTAAATTACATCTATACCTTATTTTAGTATATCAATATTGTTATTTGTAAATAAATCACGACGAATAATTACAGAAGCCAAAAGAGAAAAATGAGACGCAGCCGAGTTCGCAAACAAGCGATTACGACGCCGTTGAGGATGATTACGATAATGGAACTAACGATGATTACGATGAGAAAGGATTGTATGACGAAGCGGAGGATTAGCATAATTGAAAATATACTTTCATCTTTATTTATTTATTTAATAATTTATCTCTCATTGTAATTGCATATCGTGAGTGTATTCTTTCTCAATTAACGCATCCGAGCATTCACATCATTTACACAGTAATTAATTGATGAATCGCGCTAATTAATTAAATCAACCTGAAGAGACAAACGTAACACAACTGAATTTACGAACAAATGTTGACGATCTGCCTCACAGCAGCTGCAGATGTTAAACGCGATATATAGAACCAATGACGATTACACTGAAATTTAATTTGACGAAGTGGACGAGCAGCATAATTACTTTTGTATCTTCATCATAATTTATTCTTACGTAATTAGCACTTTGCAATAAATTATATTTCTGTTTGGTTTTAATTATACTGGGCGTATTGTTTCTTCGTTAACGTAAAGCTAATGTAAAGTACCGAAGAAAGAGAAACTGCACGTTTTTCGTGGATTTCTAAACAGTCAACGAAAACATTATCACGTAACTGCCTCTCTTAAGGATACAATTTCAATTTCATCGTTTTTACGAGACCGTAAGGAAACCATCTGAATCTATTGGCCAGCACGCATAACATTTACACCACATCTCGCGAATGCAAAACCGTAACGAAATAATAATATGATGCGCAAATACCAAGTACATTCAATCAGGGGATCAATAATCCGTATGTAAAACCAGCCGAAAAGATCTCCCGTGCATCTAAAATTACCCTCTTTAGCGAAAGCTCGAGCTCACACCGATAGCGATCGAAGTCATATTTCAATTTCTGAAATTCTTCGGCTCTCTCTATAGCGCGCGTTCGATTCCCCCCTCCGCATCCAGACCGCGATTCTAATCGAGCTGCTGAAGGGGCACAGCGTTATACATATAGCTATACGAAAATGAAGTTCGCACGCCCCCGCACATACAGCGCTGTGTATATACATACATATACGCATACACACACACACACACACACACACATATATATATATATATATATATATATATATATATATATATATATATATATATATATATATATATATATACAGCGAGGGACGCCATCGAAGAAACCGTCGGCGGCCTTCTGCTCCTGGCCGCGAGGCAATTTTGCGGTCCCGACGCTTCCTGCACACGAAGCTTCGATCGTCGGTGCTGATTACTGCCCGGCCGGATCACGAATTCGAGAGCGCGACTCTCGTGACGTTGCCACTATGCGCTGCTACTTCAACTCTATATTGTATATTATAGGTACGTGTGGTTTCAGAAGCATCAGAAGTGTTGGAAACAACGCCGTCTATGATGGACTGGATTACGATGGATGTCTACTTGTTTTGGATGGAATGTATCGTATATACTTGTGTAGAAAGGTATATTGTATATTGGCTTGTGCGAGTTATCGCTGATCCTTTGCATTGTGTTCGAGGAGTATTAATAAATATCTTGTCTCGTTGGAGTGAGTCGGCATGCCGGAGATGCATCATTCGTTTGTGTGCGTTGATGTGTCTTTAGCTAGAGCTTATGTAAATGCTTATCCTAAGATGCAGCGTTTGATATTGTCTTGCAATAAAATTGAAACATTGATGTCAGACAGGCCATGTAGGCTGTTTTCGTCGACAATAATGCGCCGCGCAAAAAACGAAAACGACTAAAAATTTCAAGACGACCTGATAGAATGATCAGTTGTTATCCTTGGCCCTCCTTTCATCGCCAGGGCAATTATTCGAGCTCTCACTACACGACCATCGTGAATAACAAACCGCCGCCTCCGAAAACGCAAAGAGAGCCGTCCGCGTGATGAAATCTATACAGTCGCCGTTGTCAATATTGCAACATCGCGGTTATGCGTGTTGTTCCAGTTTCGGGTGTGGCTCGATCCTTCTCGATAAAGCTGTGTACGCCGCCGATGCAAAATAACTCGTTACGTAATAATAACATAATTATATCGAGGAAGCGCATCGGATCGCAAGATAAAAGGTTCGCGCATTGAAAAACGTCGTAATTGAAACGAAAAAAAAGTGTATAAGAGCTATACATACACACTGCACTTCCCTTTCGATCGCTAACGAGGCAATCAGCGCACAAAAGGTAGCATAAAAAGCGTATCGGTTTCCCTCCGCCAGTTCGCACCGGCTAATCGCGTCCGATCGAATTGAAAATAGACGGAGAAGAAATCCACAAAGGGGCAATCAACGCGCAGGAATGGAATTATTTTTTCCCTCGCATAATACCGCCCTCTCCTATAGATTTCCACCTGTTGAGCGCTATAGCGTTGATGGCGATCGTAATCATGCAAATGCGTCAGCTCTCCTTGTGTACGCGTCTGTATAAATATATAAGCACGAGATCTTGCAACGGATTTCGAAAAATATTCCATTTTTCGGACGGACACATAACAATGGATGTATACGACGACGAGGCTAGACAAAAGAGGCCAAAAGGTCGAAAGTCGTAACGCAGAGAGCGACTCGCTCGGCTGATCATCGCGAGGCCATAGATGAAAGCCATGCGCGCGCGCATCGGTCATTTCGTGCTCGGTAGTTTTGCTTTTTTTCTCTTCTTCATGCTCGCGCGATGATGATCCACGAAAGTCATACGCGAGCGTACGTACAGCCTTTTGTACGTCCCAGTTCGATCCGTAATTAGCCTCGGAATTGTGAGCCGCGCGATTCATCAGTCGACATGCGGATCATCGGTGCCTGCTATTAAAGTGGATTTTAGGTCGCTATGCTCGGCGCTTCGGATTTTCAGCCGAATGCTATAAGGTCGTTCGAGTTTGGGTATATGGTTTGCATTTTTGAGGGAATGCTTTACGTATAATTTTCACCTCGCAGCCACGAATATTCGCAAAGTTATACTATAGTTCGAATACACAGCACGTATGCCCGTCGATAGTTCCTTTTTCGGAAGCACCGCGTCGCCAAAGTTGTTAGCAAACTGCGTAATATGATTAATTAGGGCTCGACTACATTACTGCACTAAACGGCGGGGAGAAATCTTACGGTGCGTATAGCGTCGAGCAATTCGATGATGCGCAAGTTAGTTAATTCTTACTCCGAGGAAATTCGCCCAAAATTATTCCTGAACATACTTACGGGAAACTATTCGGAGCACGACGCTTTCACGCTGAATGCGAAGTTTCCATCTTGCTCGCGCGCATAGTTGGGGAAACTCAGCGACGGATTGCCCGGGCACATCGTGTCCGCTATTATTGTAATGCGTTCGCGCAGTGAGCACACTGATAAACGGCTTACAAAATAAACACGCTGGAAAGTTTGATTCGAAGCTTATTTCGAAAAACAGCCAAAGTTTTAATGTAAAGCCGTTACGCGCAAAGTTACACGCTTCGATTGTAAACAGTGTGTGTGTGTGTGAAAAACCCGAAAAAGGTATACTTACACCGCAGAAAAAAAAAGTTTGATTGGACGACGCAGTCTGCGCGAATAGAGGCGTGAAATACTCGCACGTCCGCGTTTTACGAGTCGCATACACTCTCGTGTTTACTGTTACGCCGCGGAGAGGATTAGTCGTCGCAACGGTATATGCAGCGCTGCAGGGATATCATTGTGGGAAGAGTCCGTTCGACGTCGATCTCTTGCGCTTTTCGCCTTCCGTTTCAGCAGAGTGTATATACTTCACCGGTCTGGAATCGACTTTTCCACGTGCGTTTGTTTGTTTTCGGAGCAACGGCCTGCATACGCATATCGCTCGCGGAAGTATAGTAACTCTATCCGTATGTGTGTAATGCACGCACGCGATTTCGCAAAAACCGAAAAAAAATCCTTTTCGCATCTATACATATATATTTTTCTGGAAAAAACTTTCCTCGCTTTCTTATGCAAACGTTAAAATTTTGATACGCAGCTCGCATGTGAAATTTTCCCTGCGGCAGTTGATGCATTTTTCGCGCGCGCTAGCTCGGTGTTATTTTATGCAATATATAAACGTATATTCAACGATATTTTCCCGGAGTTATTTTACGTGCGTGCCGCATATTACAGCAGAAATGTAACGAAGTTTGGATTTTTATAAAATTTTTTTTATCGCTCGCGTATATTATTTCAACGAATAATTTTATATCGTTCGGATTTCCGATTTCGAGTACGTGCACTTGTATACAGCAGGTGCACATTCGCTTGTTAAAATGTTACAATAATCTGCTTTGTGTGAAATATAACAGCGTAGCGCGTTTCTTCGATAAAATTTTCGCGTAAAACATTGATTGCTGATGCGCTCTATTATCTCTGCCAAAATTTCCCTCGGATAAAATTTGAATTCACCCCTTGCACGTCGTATGAAGTAATACCAGTATACATCGCGTTATTAATAAACCGTCGACCAATATAATCCTGAACCGCGTACACAAAAAAGAAGAAAAAAAAAAGTTTCCTCCCATAATATATCGAGGCAATTCCATCTCTTTTTCGCGCTTCGCCTATTACACAGACCGCACATACATCATCCGATATTCCCAAAGCGATATTGCTCGTATAAGTGGCGCAGGAGGATGTCGGGGCGCGTTATATTATATTATATAGCGGCAGCAATCTTTTCGAAAATTCCCGGCGCGAGATGCTCTGCGGGGCCACGTAAGTCGCCTCGTGTGCGCCGCGATACGTTATACCTGCTCATCTTCTTGCGGCTTGGATTCAACGACATCGACGTGGTTTCACGTCTTCCCGCAACTCTCCTGTTTTCTCTTTTTGCTACACACACTGGTGTTACGGAAAGTTTGAGAATATGCGAACCAGCAGCGACGCTTGAACTGTAACGGGACGCGTGTGTTATGGCGTGCTCGAAGTAATGTCGACTGATGTGCGAAGAATACTTGATTCCTTTTCGCGGTGATTCAGCTTACTAGCGTTTTTAGATCATATAATGATGATCTTTGACTAGGGAAGATAGGTGGCGCAGAGGTACTTTTCTGTTTCCCTCATCTCGAACTGCGCGCCGAGTCTATAGATATAGTGGTGCGCCAAATGCATGCCTTGCTAATTAGGCCGCTCACGCTACAACTGCTTGATGATCGGCCTATTACATGCTTTTTATCTGTAATAATTCACGTTATAATGTATCTCTAACACGCTTACTCGGCCTAAAATTCGATCTTACTGTATACGACTGTAAAATTATTGAACGATCAAAAGCTCCCCCGTCTTGCCCAACACGTCTGTTTCTACTGCCGGCCGCACCACCGCGCGCCACAATCAAAACTCAAAACAAGCGCGAAAAGGCCATTCCCATCAGGCAACGTATTATACCCAGAGCGTGTATAAGAGTGTACAATCCTCTCGCAATGTCAAAAGCGGCTGTGGGTAAGTGCTCCCGCCCATTCCCATGGCCCGGCACACGTGTGCACAAAGGAAGGTTCTCGCGGTACTGCAGCGCAGGATAGATCTGCGACGCTCTCTCGACTGCGGCGTCGTCGGCGGCGGCGGGGAAAAGAAAAAGGGCCCGCCGGCGTCTCTCTCTCTCTCTCTCTCTCTCTCTCTCTCTCTTTCTCTCTCGCGCGTATACACCTCCATAGCCGCAAGAGCAGAGAGAAAGAGAGCTATGCGCTCGAGCTCGCTGCTCGCGAGAAAGAAAAAGAGAGGTGGTGGAGAGCAGCGCTGTCGAATATTACAAGCGCGATGGAGAATGTAACGAGCCTAGTCGGCTGCTGGTCGCGCAGACCGCGAGAACACACTCTGCCGCGCCGCGAGTCGAGGGAACAGCGCGAGGGAACTCGTTCCGCGCCTCCGCATCGCACACAGTGAGTCCAGCTTTTGGATGAGGCGGAGACGCTGATTTTTTCTTTTGCATCGAGGATCTTTCGCATCAGAGGCTGAAACGTGAGTTTTTATAAATCTGTGTTTGTTTTTTTTAAGGGACATTTTGATTCGGGTCTCTCGCGCAACTTTTAATTGCGAAAACAAGTGGAATATCGTAATCGCTGTGCGCTGTACCTGCTCTAGTTTTTTGACGGCTGTCGGTTCATTTTCTCAATTAGGGACTGGAAGAGCTGTAGGTGTAAATCTATAGCCGAGAGAATTACGTAAGAGCGCAAAGGAAACCGCAAATCTGCAGTAACTTATTGAACCTTATTTTCACCGCTCTCTTTCGGACTAGAAAATTGAGTTCGAAAATACATTTCCTATCCAAAAAACTTTTCGAGGATCGGTACCTCCACTATATTATACAGTAGAAGAATAGCGGCACAAAAAACTATAGTGAAGCCCCTCTCGCAGTGTCCCGCTTCGAACAAAGCGTAGTTTACAGCCAAGAAGGCGGCCAATTACCTCGGGATCATTAAGTTCCACTTGAAATTTTTTCACCCAGCTACATGCAGACACAATAAGATCGCGGCAAAATCGAATTAATTCCTATAGTATATACCGCACAAGAAACGCGAGCCGGCACACACGTCAATCGGTTCTGTTTACATCTTAAATCAATCCACGCGATCGCTCGCCTCGTGGGAATAAGAGGAGAAAAAGGAAAGCAACGCCAAAAGTGTATTATGTATGTACACAGGCTGCGCACCGACATAATTACCGTGACTGTCGCGTTATCCGCTCGCTGATTTGTTTCGCAAAAAGTGCTCGCGGATTCGTTTTCTTTTTCATGCGGGCTTCGCTGCATTAACGCTGTGTATACGTATGTTCGAAGCTCATTGGAGAAGTAGACGATGATGTAAATTACGAGCGAGCGCATTTGCGAAATGAATTTCTATCTGACTATGATGATACTTATTCGATCGCGAAGTGAATGCGGGAGTAAATCGAATTAGAACGCTGTGGATATCTGAAGCGATTATATATGTACGAATGATATAAATAAGCCCATAAACTCGGCGATTAAACGATTATATTTATTCAGTTGGCGTTTATTCGTTATTTATAATGAGCGGGTATTCCGAAGAATATTCGCGAATCGAACGAATTAACGAGTGCTCGCGGTCGGTCTTACCGTATCCGAATCGTTCTACTGATGGCATTTCCAGTGACGTATAATACCACACAACACACTCACCGAACACGCATTAGCCCGGGCAAGTAGCTAGAGCCGGTCGGTAAGCTTCGAGTGTAATAAAGCATAAATTACCCTCGCGCGAAACTACACAGCATTTCGGGCCAACTGCGGCTCTCTCGTATAACTGTCACTGCGGCCGTGTGGCCATGAATCTCACCGCACGGATCAAGACGGATTCGAGTGGGCTGCGCGCGTCGTTATTGTTGCGTCGAGAGAGGATTTCGCGTTAAGTGGCGCGCAGTTTCGAGGGCGAAAATTATACGAGATGTGAGCTAGAGAGAGAGAGAGAGAGAGAGAGAGAGAGAGCCACACGTGCGTAAGCCGAGAGGGTTCATAAACATCGAGGAAATTGCGAGGGTGTCGTGTAACGACGATATAGGCTCTGCAGCTTCGAGGGTTTTATTCAGTTCTAGAGAGTGAAGGGTGTGTCGCGGATGGACGATGATGTGGGACGAAATTTCGGTTACGATTATATATACTCGAGGCTCGAGTCGTGAGTTGACACAATATATAAAGCGATTTGATCGACGATTTACAACAAGGCGGATGTACGTTATAGGTATAATCGTTTCGACACCTAAGCCTCTGCGCAGCGTCTATCTCCAGAGGGGCTTCGTAAGTGTATCGCGAGATTTCGCGCGAGAGGCTTTTACATGACGGACTTTTTTTATTTTATCGCTGAGGGGATCTCCGCGGCGAGAGGATCGAAAGTGCGTTCGATTTGTGTGTGTGTATGTGTACAGTCGGCGCTCGCGGTGATGTCATGCGCGTTAAGTCATTGTGTCGCCACTTTTTGTGCGTATACTCGGTAGGATCGAGCTGCGTGTGTTATTATATTTCGGTTATTTAACGGTAATAACGGGTGATTTTTTTCTCGGCCTGAGGATAAGCGATATTAGTATCGATCGAGGCGATCAGTGATAAGTACGGATCGCGCTTTGATCGTTCATGAACGATTTGTCTTCGCTAAAATCATTACGGTTCAAGGCAACCGATACGACTCGGCCATTTACACGAGCCCAGCGTGTATATACAATTAAATGTTTACCTCCTTCGCCGCATTAAATCCATTACGAAATTCCCTTTCAATACACTAGGCTAATAAAAATATGCCTTGTTTCCACCCGAGTAACTCATATAGAAAGTAATACGCCTCTAATAAAATCCTCCAACACATCGGACTCGAGCAAAAGTATATCGAGCATTTCTGCATTTGCATATCTCCGACGAGCGACATATTTATAAGCCCTCGCGTGTATACACGCGTAATCTCCTTTATCGACGGGACACCCTATCCAACATTCGTTCGACGTGTCGTCGCGTGGCACTAAATCACCCATCTATCACCTTTTTTCCCATATTCGATTTCGATTCGCTCGTATATCGCAGCAGCCGATTATTCTTCTTCTTCTCCTCCTCGCGCGTCTCCCTCGTGACTCGTCGGGAATACATAGAAAAAGCAGAGCCGAATCAACGTTCCGATGTACATCAGGCCTCTCTTAAGCGATTTACGTCGATTGAAACGTATACAAAACGCGTCCGATGAAAAAGAGGGCGATTCAGCACAGCTCGGAATAAAACGCTCATATTAAAGATCCATATCTCTTCCCACGGGAATCACGAATCCACTGTGATCGCTCTTGATTTCCTATATACACACGCAGTATCCACGAGTGCCGCTCTCTTTCGAGCAGTGTGTTTTCGCGCGGCCGTCCTTAGAGCTCGTTTATCCTTTTGCCAGCGAGAAAGAGCTGAGACCTTCGAGAGTGGATATATGCGGGCGCGCGCAGTTCTCTCGGCAAATTAAGTAGTTAATCGCGAGAGAGTATAGGCTTTTTCCGCGATCGTCGTAGGAAAACTTCGGACATGATTCGCCTACTCGTTCTATATGTGGGTCTCCCTATCTCGACTTAATTGCGTCGGCTTTGTTTGCTTCTTTCCTTCCCTCGCTCGCGAATCCGACTTGGAAAACGATTGTTCCAGTAGAGCGTCTCTCCCTCTCGTTCTTAATTAATCGCGCACGAACGACTGTTTTCGTTACGCCAAAGCGAATACGTCCGATCCACGGAATTAATCAACGCGCTCGCGTACACCTACTCTCCTATTGTCGCATCCAACGCGCACAAAGCTGCGCTGTCGCAGCGGCCCGCACGTCGTCATCAAAAATCGAATATTCAAAAGGAACAAAAGGAAGTCCCTGTGTGCCTCGCTCTGCTAATCCTGAAGCGATATGACAAAAGGAGAAGCATCGCACGCTCCAGGTATTTAAGGTCCTCGAGGACAGTCTCCTCAAAGTACAATAGGATCCAGTGTGTGTATAATAACCGCGCACGCGTGTACACACACCGATGCGGCAAAAGGAGCCGCGCGCGCACGTGCGAGAGAGGCGAGTCACACACAGCGTCATCGTCTCGTGAGGTGAAAGGACTCTCGGATCGTGTGTATGCATACGTGTGTATATATATATATATATATATATATATATATATATATATACACACAATATTATGTACATCGCAGCTCGCTCGCGCGTTGTGCAAAACCGGCCCGAAGAGCAGCGGCCGCCGACTGCTCCTCTTATTTCTCGGTGCCGATTACCAGAATATAATTGTTATTAAAACCGTCATTAGTCGCATTGCGAGAGAGACGCTCGGAGGGGTATGATGCAAATTTTCTTCCATAGATAGGAGTAGAGAGAGAGACGGAAATAAAGCGCGAAAAGTGCGCTGTTCTAATTCGTCGCACTTTGCAGTGCTCTGGGAGAGGGGGACGAAGAGATTTACGCTGGCATAATTGGCGGAAAGAACGCCCCGAGCGCGCGGTAATGCCTCTGCACGCGCAGATAGAACACAGAGCGACGTGTCGTGGACAAATCGCGCGGCGCAACGCGTTTAGCGCGGAATGCCTTTTTTTTACCCGTGCGTGTATGTAACTTGGGATGCGGTAGTATAGTTACTCTCTCGCGTTCTTATACTCCGACTAAGTATATGGCGAGCGATTAAGGGCTAAACTATGCTCGGCGATTCCTTTTAATCGATCGATTCCTGCCCTTTGTCGTGTGTGCTTCCAATGATTTCGACGGGAAAGAGAAGGCTATTTACGTTTCGAAACACCAGGTATTTTTATAATACTTATAAGCGAGGTAATGGGCAATTCGCGTAAATACTTAATTACTGCCGCGAGTGTCAGTGCTGGAACGCCTTGGCTGCCTCGTTATATACCGTCCTCTTGCGCCGCGTGCGACTTGCGAGCATTGTCGCGTGTATAGATGTATATAACAATGCTCTTTCTCGGACGAGATAAATCCCGCAATTAAAGTCCTTAAAAAAATTCCACTAATGGTCCAGAATGCAAAGCCGCGAGACCGCGGCGTTTCAAGGGGAACTGTCTCACCGCGGCGTTAAAGTGAAGCGAGAGTTTTATTTTTGATACAAATTTATACCGTATTGGAACTTTCTCTCGTGATGCGGGATTCGGTGCTATATGAGTAGATGCGTGCAGTAATTGCGGCAAAAATCGCGGCGTGGATCGATGAAAAAGGGCATAAATAACGCTTAAAAGCGGGGGTTATTTTTCTTATCGTAAATACATTCATCAACGCGCGAATTACGGCTCCGTTGAAAAAAGTGATGCGTCTGCAGCTGCTGCAGGATTGCGATAGTATACTTCAAAAACGCGCGAGTTTCAAAATTAGAAAGAGCGATAGAGCTATACACAACCGTTTAATAAAAAAGGTGTCTTGTTAATTAAGTTCGAGCCTGCTGTACTCCGGAGTCACGAAGATAACGGAGAAAGCTCAAAAGTCTAAGTACAAACGCCCCGGAAATTGGTCGAGCGGTCCCCCGAACACACGCTCACACACATACCTACCTCTACCCTATATCCTACAGTGGCGCACAGCCCGCGTATAAAACTCAGTGGCGAAAAAATGTGATCGTCCAGTTTGAAAGAGGCGCTACCGCCTGAAAGAGAATATCCGTAATAAAAAAGAGAGGAGGCGCTCGTTACGCTCATTACCCCTGCCCGCGTCAAAAGCGCGCGCGTTCTTTTTTCCTTTATATCTTTCGGGCGTTATAGGACACGCGCGAGAGCGTGCAGAGCCTTCGAAAAGAGTCTCTCTCTCTCTCTCTCTCTCTCTCTCTCTCTCTCTCTCTCTCTCTCTCTCTCTGCGCCGCTGCAATTATGCCCGAGAGCGCGGGATAATTAGGCGCGATTTATGCGGATTCCGGAGGACCTTAACGCTGAATTTCTCTCTCTCTCTCTCTCTCTCTCTCTCTCTCTCTCTCTCTCGCACTCGAGAGGGCTAGAGAGCGCGAGAGAGTAACGAGCTGTAAGGGGAGATTTAGCAACGCGCGTGCGAGGGCTACAACTCCGTAAATGGAGACACGTGTGCAAGAGACGCTCTCGTGCGCCGAGGTCTTGAGATTCGAGTGAGAGAGTGAGAGAGGGCACTTTTGGCGCGCGAGTTGTGCGTGTGGGTATATGGGTTCTTTTAATTGAGTCGTGTGCGCGATGGAGATAGGGATCACCTTTGAAGCTTGTTTTTGTCGGTATTAGGGCTTTTGCGCGGGAGAGCGAAAATACTCTGATGGATACGGCTGGGTGGTATTGCCGAGATGACGAATGCTAGCTATTTGTTAAGTAAATCAAATCTTGAAAATATTATTCGAGTAAATTAGATCGCTATCGTCCGCGATACGTGTTGATGCACATTATTTAGACACGTGTAACCAAAGTTTTTTTTTCGCCTCGACTTTTCTCTCGAAGCAATCGCACAATCTCCCTAAGTGGATGACCTATTTCGAGACACTACTTTCGATGAAAGCTTTTGCGAAGGCTAACTTCAAAGCATCTCGTGTGTGGCGGGTTTTTTTTCGAAGGATTCGCAATCGTTGCATGGGTACACTTTGAATACCTGTCCGCGCGGGAAATCACTAGTGACTTTCTTTTTTTTATTTCCAGATAATTACAGAGTACAACTTCTCACGAACCAATACACCGTAATAAAGCCTTTTCAATTTACGAATATTTTTGACGCCTCGTCGTCGTGTCGCATCGATCTTTATCCATACGAACAATAGTGACAAGTGCAGAAAGAGCAAATTGAATCTATCGAAAGAACGCAAATCCATTAACGATCATAATAGCCAATTATTCGAAAGGCACCGCGCAATTAGCATATTCGTGCGCGCGGATCGAATTGTGGAATCGCAGAAAAAGCCACATAATGCAATTATAGCCCAGCGAAGCTTTTAACCGCTCTCTGCGTGTATATACACACAGGAGATAGTCGTGAATTAATAGTTGGCAAGCGAAACGATGTCTCGAACGAGGACAATCGCCTCTGTTGATATTGAATTTCACGGCCTTCAAGCTCGACTGAGCCAAGAAGTCAAGTGTTTGCTTTATAAAAGAAACAATACCATATACCGCACGGGCAACCTGTATACAACACGTGTCTATATAACAGTGTACAGCAGTAGGCGAACTTGCGCGCCGGTCGATGCGCGGCGGGTTCATTTCCGCAATGCCATTTCTATTTGCTTTGATCCTCAGGAAATAAGGCAACTGCATGTATATGTACGTCGGCTGCTACCTACAACAATTACATAAACGCGTACATATAATAACCGCTTATAGACCGCGTATAACGACGTACAACGCGCGCGTTGTTATTTTTTGCTTCGCTTGTATAGTACTACTCCACCTTACGGCTAATTTCCTCGGCAGAGAATTTTTTCGCGAACACGCGCGGCCATAATGATAACAACCGCGCGCGCGGAGAGCGACGAGGGAAGAAAAAACGGAAAAATAGCGTGTTACGTCTCCTGGAAATGGAAAGGAGGAGCTGTACTACATCGGTGAATCCTTTTTTTCTCTGCGCGGCCCGAATGATAATTATCGCACTGATGTATACGCGACGGAGTAGTGGGAGGTATTGCGTTATATTACGTTTAAAAAAGGGACGTCATCTGCGAAAGAGGCTCCGGCTTATTGCTCCGTCTCGAGACTTTCCGTGCAATTGATCTCTCGCGGCTTATTGCCCATTATACTTGCTAAAGACAATGGCGCCATTGTGAGCGCGCTCGGCGTTAAATATTTATCATTTGCCGCGGAAAAGCTCGTCTCGTTTTCGTTATTATATATACAAAAAAGCTTTCATCCGCCGCATCCTACGACGGCGTATTATAAGAGATTTTCCGCTTTATAAATATCGATTACCGCCTTGTATATAATTTCGCTCGAAAATCATAATTCGAAACGTTGTATGAAATAACAGCGCATTGTTCGAATCCCTACACGCGCGCGAGTAAAAAATTGTATACCTGTATACAGACAGCAACGAGATTTCTATAATTACCTGATATATATATATATATATATATATATATATATATATATATATATATATATATATATATATATACATATATATATATATATATGCCGCCGGCCGAAAGCAAAAGTTTTAATTAGCCGTGTATAAGCTCTCTCTCTCTCTCTCTCTCTCTCTCTTTCTCTCTCATGGTTAAAACTTGGCTAAATACATTTTTTCATCAAACTCGCTCTCGCATTCTCCCAGCTCCGCGAAAGAGCTGTAAACGATCCTTCAGCCAATTAAGTCGACAGCGAACTTTATTAAACAAAACATCGGCTACATATAGATATAGATAGGGAGTATTCGCAGAGAATGAATAGCCCGAGTATAGAAGTAAAGTTCGACATCAGCTTCAATGGGTTTCAGTTACAGCGCCGCTGCCGACGACGACGACGACAACGACACCGGCGGATGTGTAGCCCCGCTGATCAATCATGCAGAAATTGAAAGCGCGTCTCGGTAATTTTAGCCCAGCGGCCGGTTGACCTCCAAAGATGAATAACCTTTCAATTGATACCTGTTTTGTAGCTAAATTCAGCTTAAATGATCGCTGACACACTAATTAAAAACCCGCAGTGATAGAAATATATAGCTATTATTATTATCGTAGCCCGTGAGAGGTTGTTAATGTGTGTTTGCAGGCGCTTCTTCCGCGCGCGCATTCGTGTATTGAATTCGTATGTACAATTGTGTAATGCACAGAGTGTATATAGTACGTAATACGCGTATTACCGAGAAATGCACTTTCTTTTCGGTGCTCGCGCTAGCTGCAAGGTGTAATGATACATTTATTTTCTGTGCACACTCTGCGCATAGCTTTTAGTTCGTCACTTTCACGAAGAAATGCGTTATGTGGAAGAAAAAATAAGTAGACGCATTGCTCTAATCAGCGCGAATAAACGGAAGTTTCGAGCGTAGATTGCGCCACCGCGCTCTGATAATACAACTCTAGGCCCGAAAGTGCGTGTACACTTTGGCAAATCCGTGCGAACTAATTTATATTCACGCGCGGAGAGGCTCGTAAACCCGGAGTGCCGAAAGCGTCGAAAAGGCCGGCACATATAGTTAGTTTTTGTCCTATTGCGAAAAAGGCTGTATTTTGAGGGGGGTTATAATATACAATCGAGTTGGAACGCCTCGCTCGAAGACACATGGTAATTGCGTTCGATCGCTGACGCGTCGAAATATAGAGCTGGGATGGAGGTTGTCGAATCGTTGTCGAATGTGTCTGGTGTTTCGAGTATATAGTTTTGCTGAAAATGGAAGCTATAGGGACGATGGATCTGCGCGTTGACTTTTCATTGATTTAGTTTCGTGTATAGTGTAGTAACTTGTTTTATGGAACATATGGTGTATGTATTGTATGAGAATCGTCATTAACATCGTATAATGAGCTTTGACCTATTATAATAATAGACGAGCGCAGTGTCGCCGTGCTCTACTTGCCCGATAATGTATATTTCCTTCCTTCGTTAAAATAAATATGTATGCCAGAAAGCGCATTAAAACGACTTTTTGATTGATATTTTGTCTGGCTCGTGATTATCCCGGACTGAATTTAGATAAACCTTTGTTACACGCTCGCGCACTTTTTGATTTTAATGCTGAAATTCTATTTTCGCGCTCTATAGGCGTTCGAATAATTTAGTTTTTATTTTCTCTCTCTCTCTCTCTCTCTCTCTCTCTCTCTCTCTCTCTCTCTCTCTCTCCTTTCACGGTGAGATCTTCTCGATGCTTTATGTAACGAGAGATATCTGGAACTGTTGGGGAAGTGCAAATGGCGTAGCCGAGTAATTAGATTCTTCGTGGTGATAGGTCGAATGAAACTGTCTGGAATATGGATGCTCGGAGCCCAATGACGCATACATGATGTGCCGTGTAGCAACATCGTCGGGATATGTTTTGCAGAAATTTCTCGTCGACCTGCATGCAAAATTGCAGTTGGAATCAAAAGCGATGTTAGACATATTTTGTCAAACTATCAATTTTTAAAAAGAAGCCGCGAATGCTCGCTACAAATCAACGCGCAATCACAGGCATTGTTCCACCGCGCGCCCACTACTCCAAAATCCCAACGATAATTCATCATTATAACCTCCGGGCCCCCACAACTCTTATAGTACAGTCAAAATCCGCAGCGCAATCGAGCGATATCGCAGTTCCCGCCAGATTTCGCCAAAAATTAGTATAGCCCCCCGAAAAAGTGTATGCAAAATTTCGAGCCTCTAAAACCGCAGCACATAGCGGCAGTCGCTGAAATAGGAGAAGCCTCGGCCGGAAAACGGCGGATCCGACAATGCGTGTGCGCGCGCGTGTATAGGAAGTTGGAAAGGCGGCTTGTAAAAATGTTACACAAGTCCCGCGTGCGCAGCGCAGACGCAAGAATGGAGCCCGAGAAAAAGAGAGACGCTCGCGCGTTGCGCTAGAAAGCCGATTAAAACGGCGCAGCCGTGAAGAGCCAAGTGCGGCGAGCTACTGCCTTTTATTGTTTCTTCCCCCCCCCCCCCCCCCTTATTCTCTCACCGTTTTCGCGCCGTTTTCTGGAAATTGTTTGTTTTCCTCTCCCCCTCGCTCTCTCGAAGAATCATTATATGTATTATACGAGAGGAGCTTTTGTAACTAAAGAACATTTGACGCCACGTAATGGCAAACACTTTACGGCTAATAATTTAATGAGTAATATAACGTAATAAACAGATGTGTATACGCGCGTCTTGGTTTTATTACGAGTTCACGCTTTCGCAATATGCCGCGGCGAATAATAACTGTCGCGAGATTAGCCGTGCGAGATATAATAATATAATTACGCGTTATAATAGCCATTTTACACGTCGTTCGAGAAATTCCTCAGATGTTTCGAGAGATACAGTAGAGAACGCAGCGCATTTCGCAACGAGAAATCCCTGACATTCTGTCTTCTATTGTGCGCGCAAACAAAGCTGATAGCGCTCTTCCGAATATTTTCGAATTTTCCGATACACGTACCGTCGTCGGGGGGAGAAATTGGATGAAATCTCTCCGACGATTCGCAGCATCCGGCAAGCGTGCGACGGTCCGTGAAAAGTCAAAAGGCCCACAGCGGCAACAATTAACGGGAAAATTGGCCTACGACGCATCGTGTCGTAAAATCGGCCTCTGCAGCTGCACAAAAGCGTTGCGTATAAAATAACAACCGCGCGGATTGTCCGATCTGCCGGAAAAAGAGCATTTTCACGGATGGTACGACGCGTATAAAGTGTATTTTCATCGCAACGTCGACCGAGGCATTCGGGAAACAAAAATACGAAATCCAGCTCGGTTCGTTTATCATCAATTTTTTCTGTTTTTCGCCCAGATTTGGGATTCCCTTCAATCCGGCGGAATTCACTCTCGCGAGTCGCCCCGCGAAAGTTCAAATGTTTTCGCTCGCTCTCTGTTGTTTCGAACTATACAGCCAGGTGTATGCACGCGGATATTCGCGTGTGTGACTGTTGCTTCGATGTTTTTTCGGTGCCTTTTTCGCTTTTGTTTTATTATTCGATATCGTAGCTATGCAGACTACTGGATAAATATTTGAGATAAAAATCCGAGTAAAGAGCTTGCTCGACAGTTTTAGATAATATGTAACAGCCCATAACTATCGTTCTGAAGTTTTTTGATAGATTTAACGGCTTTCTCCGAAACTTTCTCACGGGGTGAGAGGTGAGAATTTTTTCGTATTCCCTTATAAATCTGCTTCGTCCTCTCTTACGTGCCAGCGAGGAATATTGAAAGTTAAGGCTACATGTTTTGGGCCTATTATATGCGGCATATGCGGGCCTCCATTACAAAGGAAGATGCCCACGGGTATACAGATACGATCGATCCGTAACGGTGAGCCTTTCTCACAGGCTCTTTTTTCGTATCGTAGGATGTAACATGCGGAGAAGTGAATGATAAAAAATATGAAATTGAAAATATGACTGAAATTGGATATAATCGTGGATAATGACCTCTGATGAAATCGTAACAGCGGTATAATAAGTATTAATAGCTATTAATAAGCTGTTCTTTGATTAAAATTGATCGAAACCGATTTCAATTAACGAAGCCAATATAATTTGTGATATAACAGTATACTAAATTGCAAAATGATCGAACGCTAGATTGCGATGTTCGCATGACATGAACGATGCGCTAATTTCAGCGCGTGTCCCAAACGTACATCCATATAAATAACGACACATCATCAATAGAGTCATGCGACGTTAATGGCATTAAACTGTACACGAGAATACCGAGCTCTCATCGTATTTGGCAACGTTTTTCCTTGTATTTGGCGATATTCCCAAGCCGCGCGCACGACGCCAACGAGCTCTGGCTCTGTTGGAACGCATTCCCACTTTACCCACGTAACTTCTGTACAACGAGACGTGTGTGCAGTAATTAGTACACTGCACAACTTTATCAGCCCGCAAACACCTTCAATAGCACGACTTTGCATAAGAGTATAGGGAGCAACGAAGAAGAGACATATCAATAAACGAGATCGTCAACAATCGTAATTAGCTCGAGATCGACAACAACCAGCAGGATCGTCGTCGGGTAGAACTTTCTCGCCCCCAAGAGCCATATCGCTATCTCGAGTGCAATAAAACGGGCCGTCGGAGCTGCCTTGATTCGACTCGTGATCATCGGGATTTTTTTACAGCCCGTATATATGCGCGCCCAGCTGGTGGCTGTAAACTGCAGTGGCTCTGAATTGCCGCGCTTCTGCCGGCGCTCCTGACGCTGTGTGTTTTACGAGCTCTAGCGATGCAGCCTGTTACGTCGACGCCTCTTACGTGCGATGTGGAAGCGACCCATTCATTTCTTTCCTCAATTTGTTTTTTTTTCCGCGGCTTATAGAGTGAGAGAGTCGGCTGTAAGAGTACTTCGCGCCGTACAGCGCAGTGCTTAACGTTCATTCAGCTCTTCGGACTTGTGGTCAATGGGGGGATAAATACGCCGCGAGAGCTTTACTGCTGCACAGCACGATCCTCTACGCCGACGATTCTATTCGCGCGCGGGTATAGCTGGGATATATATTTATATTTATCGGCGATTGTTCGCGCGGAATTCGTGAGATTCGCCCCGCAGCTGGAAACGTATATAGTCGTGCAAGTAGATACGTTCCGGGACTGGTCGGACGTGAGAAGATATCGTATAACTTTGAAAACTTACCCGAGGGGAATGAGCTCGTCGACTGAAGCATCGATGCATCAAATTCCAGATGAGCTGCAACTGTCCCCTGACTACGGCCGTAGGGCCCACGCTGGCTTCGACCTGCGGCGGACCTTCTTTCATGCTGTTCATGGGCCTCCTCGAAGTCTTCCTAAGAAGCCAGTGTGATCTCGAGGACCCCTGCAACAGGCCTATACCTCAGAAGCGCGTCAACTCCAGGTAAGCTTCGTTCTTTATATTGATACACACTTCGTTTTGCAACACAGAACCGCAGAGAATGTGAAAAAAATTTTTATGCGAAGACAGTTCGCGCACTCTATACTCTGGCCCGCGGCTTAATAAAGCTCGATGCACACAGGTAGTAAACGCGAGCCTCTGCCATACATTCGCCCCGTAATTGATTGAAAAAATTGGGCAAACATTGATTTTCCATTCCTTTTAATAACAGTTCCGCAGCGTACCCAGCGATTGGGCTTGATATAACGTTCGATCGGCCCCTGATAGCCCTCCACATGCGCGTATCAACTCGGCAGCGAAAACAAAGCGTATATATAGCCTCTATGACGACCTATAGCTTGATTAAAAACCAAAATAAACAGTAACGATCGCGACTATGTCCGTCGTATACATACTATGAAAAAAGCTCTGATGCGTAATCCGATCAATTCCCCGAAAAAACGAGCGCTTCAATTACCGGAAAAAAATCCATTCCTCCCGTAGTATAGCAACGATAAAAAAAAGATCCTTGATTAGTCGCAGCAACGACTTTTCCCAGCTGCATCAACGCGCGACACCAGCGGGTAATCGAGTCGCTTTCTCTCTCTCTCTCTCTCTCTCTCTCTCTCTCTCTCTCTCTCTCTCTCCGCGACGGCGGCGAAGCAGCCCTCATAAATAATCCATGACACTCGCGAGCGGGCAATGATATTCAGAGTAGCGTTCGCGAGAGTCGAAAGGAGAGAAAAAAAGACGATGAGTCATGTAAATGATGAACGCTTTGAGAGAGGCTCCGATGCTCGCGAGGGAGGGTATGTATGTACGTGTATAATTACGGTTTTCAACTTCTGCGAGAGCCTAATGTGCGCGGACTCTTTCTTCCATCACAGAGTCCGCGGTTCTGATGTCTGTCTCATCGTAATACCTCTCACCGTTCGTATACTCGTGGATGTACCTATGGGAGTTGATTTACGACACTGTTTTACGGCCTATTATCATCGCGGGGAGACGCGATGATCTGCCGTTACACATACACAAGAGACTCTGCGGATAGTTTCGGGCTTTCTCCTAAGAGCCATGATAGTAGACAACGTCTCTCTCTCCCTCGGTACAATAGAAGGGCAGCGTGTAGAGATCACCGCAAAAAAAGAACGACTGCAGCAGTTCCGGGCCGACGACGTAACGCTGTATACACGAGAGCAACTGCACACGTGTACGTTCTTATCTTAAATGGTTCGGCTGTTACCGCTTGATGGGCTACATAAAACGATGTACGCGAGCGGAGCTTTTTTCCGCGGCTAACTCGCCTTTGACTCGTTTACGGCCGCCGCCGACGCGCTTAATATGGCGCGCCGGGCATTTATTTATTTATTTATTTATTTATTTAAGCCCGAACTCGCTGCGCGCCGAAATTACACGCTGTGCGAAGATATTGAAATTTTAACGATGCTGTGCGGATAAACGGGTGTATGGAAGAGCTTTTCAGCCATTAGAGAGCCGTATAACGATTTTATTCCGTAATTGCGGATAGAGAGCGTTTATCGATGTACCATGGATAAATCGTGTGCTTCCTGGAAGCAATTTTCGGACGCGACGCGCGCGCGCTCGATGTTATTTACGCTTTATTCGCGCATCGTTACGGGGAGTTATACCGATGGTTAAAGCGTTTTACGTCGGCTTTATGGATATTTACTGCGCGCTCGCGATCGCGTATACGTTAATCAATAATTAAGGAAGCCTACTACTGTGCGAGGACACTTCCTCCTAAAAAAATTCAATTTTATAACGTTATCTGCATATTTTTGAGTAATCACCGCTAATCGCCGGCTGCATCGAATAAAGTCCATATTTATCCAATAACGACGCGCTTCGGCTATGAATCGAGTGATCACACTGCAAGACCGAAATTACAGCGGTGTACCCCAATCACTGGTATCCACACACAGCAAACGGCGAATCAACAAATTACGCGCATTAGCGCGGCAATCCAAACAAAAGCCTCCGGTTACGTAAACGCGAAATATAAAAAGAAGAAGCGCGTAACGGATTAAGCAAACGAAAATACGTTCAATTATACACTGAGTTCCCGTTCCATTATTAGCTACTCCTTCATAACGCGAGAAGAAACAGCGCTATACACACGCGATTCCGAAGATGAGCCGCTCCGAAAAATTACCAAACAATCGAAGCCGCCGCGGTAGCTCAAGCGTGAAAAGAGAGGAAAAGTCGTAGCGGAAACTAACTCTACCAGCAGTATAGCATCGAGAGGACCCTCCTCTCTCTCTCTCTCTCTCTCTCTCTCTCTCTCTCTCTCTCTCTCTCTATCTCTCGAGGCGCGCGTAGAAAGTGATTTTTCTCTCATACTCGCCGCGGCTATAGGAGACATGAAATTACGTCAAAATGCTTTTCTCTCTAGCCTTCGCTGAGAACGGCACCTTTCGCCAGCCCTACATGCGACGCGCTCCGCTAACCCAGTTCCACTGTGTATGTACATCGTGAGATAATACTTATCCGGGCTGCTCGCGTGATTATTGGATTTATTGGACGGCCGCACGCGGAGAAGGTATTATAGCGTGCGCTGGGATACTTTGGCTCCCGGTTGTGCTGCGGCGGAGCGAATCGCGCCGGAGCTGATGATTTACGTTTTGCTCGACTCGAGCTGCGGATATTATACTGTATACCTACTTATTTTTGGATTTGAAACGTTTTCGAATGGGATCGAGGATATCATGTAGTATAATAGTGTGCGTGTAGTGGTATATGAATATAGCGAGAGGATCATTAGTTTGCCTTATCTAGTGAGAGCTTTGCGCCGACGGTGAATTTGCGAATTTTTATCGGGCTTTTTATAATTTTTATGCTGTGTGGGTGTAGGCAAACAGAGAGTGGATTTATGCAAAACGCGTTTTAGCATATAGCTGCTGTAATACGCGCGTTTATTCAGTAGCTTCCATATTGTAAAATACGCAATGTTTGCATGTTTTGCGCAGCAAAGATAATGAATAACGAAACTTTCCCATTTTAGCGCGCGCGTTTCGATTCGGTAATCACATTATATTCCCGGATAAATGTGTAATGTGCGCATAGTTATAAAAATTCGGCACACGGAGAAGATGGCAATAATTTTCATACATTCACACACTCCACATTCTTCTCTCGCAACCGAAGGAGGTGTTGTGTTTCGCAAGTGCGCGCATAACATAATGTCCGGAAGGGATTTCCATTCTTGCGGGAGAGACGAGATGTATAGGCACATGTACCCGAGAGTCGATCTTCCCGATCGATATCGAGGCGATCTCAGACGATTATACTCGACACTCGGATGTGTAATACCGCGATCGAGAGAAGACTTTCTACTTTTTCACGCTGATTTGCGCTTTTCGTCGCGCTGGTCGTCGACGCGATTGCCATCAAGCGAATCATAATCGCGATTGAAATGTCTAAAGCTACTCACGCGTTTCGAGTCTGTATTAATACAGCGCGATATTAATTATTTTCCCGATCAATTAATTATCCGGGATAATGGATTTCTGATCACTGGTGCGATACACATGACGGAGTGCCCATTATATAGCTTCCAAGATTAATTAGTCGCAAATGTTTAAAAATAAAATTTAACATCCCCGATTGTGCGGCAGGTACGACTTTGTGGTGATAGGAGGCGGAAGCGGCGGTGCGACGGTCGCCTCGAGGCTGTCCGAGGAGAAGCGCTTCTCCGTGCTGCTACTGGAAGCCGGGCTGGACGAGCCAACCGGAACGCAGATACCGTCGTTCTTCTTCAATTTCCTCGGCTCGGATATCGACTGGAAGTACTCGACCGAGAGCGAGGACGAGGCCTGCCTCAACAAGGAGGACCGAAAATGCTACTGGCCCAGGGGAAAGGTGAGCGCGTCGTATGATTCAAAATTAATGTATACTTCGATTATCTTTTTACTATTATGCATACACGCAGGTTTTGGGCGGCACCTCGGTGATGAACGGCATGACGTACATGCGGGGCTCGCGCAAGGACTACGACGACTGGGCCAGGCTGGGCAATCCGGGCTGGTCGTACGACGACGTCTTGCCCTACTTCATCAAGAGCGAAGACAACCTGCAGGTCAACGACATGGATTACGGCTATCACGGGGTCGGCGGGCCCCTTACCGTCACCCAATTCCCTTATCACCCGCCGCTGAGTCACGCGCTCCTTCAAGCTGGCAAGGAGATGGGTGAGTACCTGCGCCAGCGTACCCGCGTTCATCTATATATACGTATGCGGAGCGGGAGACGAGCTTGAATTTTCATTATCCTGATGGCCTGTTATGCAATTAGCCCGCGGCTGCTGCTGCCGCTGCTTCCTCGATTAAAGTCAACAGGGAAGTGTCCGTCGCGCTCGGTATACCCTTTATCTATATCACCGCTCGATTTTCCTTTCTATATTTTTTTTGCGTATTTTCCACGGGGACTCGGTTCGTTGTTTGATTTTTTACCGGCTTTTTAGCGGAGCGTTTTATTTTTTTCTCTCGAGATTTTTCGCAGCATCACTGCAGCAGCGACGGCAGTATATAAATCAACAAACCGTAAAGTCAAACGACGATGACTGCGATTTTCTGATTTTAGCAGCGATTATATTAAAAAATATTCCAGGCTACCCAACGGTGGACCTGAACGGCAGGACGCACACTGGCTTCGCGATCGCCCAGACGACTTCGCGCAACGGCTCGAGACTCTCGACCGCCAGGGCCTTCCTCAGGCCGGCGCGCAATCGACGCAACCTTCACATCATGCTCAACTCCACAGCCACGAGGATACTCTTCGACAGGAGCAAAAAGGCCGTCGGCGTCGAGTTCGTGCACGACGGACAGCTTCATCGCGTCTCCGTCGACAAGGAGGTCATCGTTAGCGGAGGTGAGTACTGAAATTGGAATTATTCGCTTATTTTTTTTTCTCCTAAAAGGATAACGTGCAAACAGTCGAGTGCACGAAAAAAAAACAACGAGATAATGCCTGTACACGTGGCACACGCGATAAAATTAATGCATTGTCAACGTTTCCAAAACAAATATCGGCGTTTATACGCGAGGCGAACGAATGTTTTGATTACGCGACATTTCTTTTACGAATTTAAAATCGCCTCTTTCACTTCTGGGATTTGCCGGCAATCGTCCAGAGGGTCAGTACTCGATATTTTTTTGCACACTTGGAAGTGAAAAAGTAGCGACAGATAAAGTTAGAAATGTAATTTAAAGTTATAAGTGGCTCCGCGATAGTAGGCGAATAGTTCGGAAAATTGTTACGGGGGTAGTTGATTTGAAAGTTTTTGACACTTTGAAAGAGACGTGCAACGGATTGCTCGACAAGATTTTCATGATTGCTTATTATACTGGCGTGCAACTAGAATCAAAAATTGCCTTTGGAATTGTTCGTTTGATCGATTCACCAAAAATTCAATCGTAAGAACAATGCAAATTCTGTTTTCATAAGCATACAGATTTCGATTGGAATTTTTCTTTTGTCTTTCGAAGAATAATGCCGCTATCAAACGTCACCAAAACGAACGTAATTTTTCAAACAGTTCCCTACTTACATTGACGAATTATTCAGAAGTTCAAACTCCGTAACTCTCCCTTATCTTTTCTCGATCCCATCATTTGTCTTCCAAAACATCCATCCTGAGCAGATCTCATCTTGACAGCTGTAGGAATACATACACACATACAACGTCGTTCCTGATACAAACTTGTTCAACTTCTTTCTCCCGGATAAAACTTTTTACCTTAAAAAGTTCGAATAAAACGTCGCACTTTGATCTCTCTCATCATATTCGCGTTTCCGCGCAATGAATTAATCGAAACCCAAAAAAAAATTCCTCTAATACATCAAAACGTTTATTCCCACCTCCCCCCCCCCCCCCCCCCAAAAAAAAAAAAACCCCATCGCTCTATCCCTCAAAGTTTCGAGTATCTCGACAACGCGAAAAGCAAAAAGCTCGCAGAGTATCGCCGACAAAAAGCCTTTCATCGGGCAAATCCGTCGGAGCTTTGAAACGTAAAAAGCGTAATCCCGAGCGATTACAATATCGTATACACACAATAACTGACACACGTCGAATCGCAGGTGCGGTGAACTCGCCGCAGATACTATTGAACAGCGGCGTGGGACCGAGAGAAGAGCTCGAGGCGGTCGGCGTCCCGGTGGTCCACGATCTTCCCGGCGTCGGCAGGAATCTGCACAATCACGCGGCCTACGCGATCGCCTTCACCATCAACGACACCGACACTACTCCACTTAACTGGGCCACCGCCATGGAGTACCTGCTCTTTAGGGACGGCCTCATGTCCGGCACTGGTGAGTGTATCCACTTATGCGTAATTCAACTCGAGTTATTGACTTTGTGCAGATACTTTCTATTGGCCGTTTCATAACGATCGGATCGCGATCGGCTTGCGGTGACGATGCGCCTTTTCGCAATCGGTTCGCTCGCGGCGATACATAACTACTCTATAGCTATTGTAGAAACGAAACCATCCCGCTGCAGACGGCTCGATTATTGTGTAAAAAGTTTCTTCGGAGGAGGAAAAGGAAGAATAAACGAATATTTACACGGGCGCGCAGGGCATGATCTAATCTAATCCAGATAGAAGGGAAAATGAAATTTCTTTGAGATTTACGAGCGACCCTCTATACAACCTTCTCCACTCTCGCGCTTCCGTGAAGAGAGACCTACTCTCTCGCGCGCGCATTACTTATCTTCGCTTTTTCACGGAAAATCTGGCGCGCGTCTATATATCTCGTGAAGAGATACGGCCGCTCTTAGGCGCCATAAGTCATGTATACACGCTCGGGAGCGCGATTAAGTAATTTCCAAAGCCGCCCGCCCGCGTAAAATCATTCATCCATTTTAATAAGCGCGAAATGAAAATTTCGTTTTCGCGCAGAGAACTTTGCGATTACGAAAGCCTGACGTAATTTACGGCTCGTTCGCCATTAGCGTATTATGTTTTCTTGCCTTTGATGCTTAGCTCGCGCGCGAATGTCAAATGCACCAGTAGAAACAGCCGGGTATGTTCAGACCGCGAGGACAATAGAAGCTCCGCGCGCGAAATAAGCAAATAGCATCTCCATTGAAGAAATTCAGCGCCGGGTTAATTGAGAGCATTCCCAATAAACTCGGGCCGCGCACGGGTGTCGCCTATTCAGTTCCCAATAATGCAGTCGCGCCGCAAGCGCAAAGCCCCGGCATTCGAATTCCGCAGCTGCAAGTTCTCTCGTACAAAAAAAGTCGATTTTCCTCTGTCTCTCTCTCTCTCTCTCTCTCTCTCTCTCACTATCTCTCTCTCTCTCTCTCTCTCTCTCTCTCTCTCTCTCTCTCTCTCTCTCGAATAAATCCGCGCTGCACACCCCCGAGGCACAGCAAACACGCGCGCCAAACACACAATGGAAAGCTAGTAGGGAACGTGTGCTCGCGGCAGGCACATCTCAATCGACACGCGTGCGAGCGTGTACCACAGCAGCGCAGCGTACAGAGAAAGAGAAAGAGGGAGAGAGAGAGAGAGAGAGAGAGAGAGAGAGAGAGAGAGAGAGAGAGAATAGCTACCGTTGCGGCCAGTGAAAGCCAATTGCGCAACGCTCGGTTTCGCGTGCGCGATCGGCGATGGCGCAACGTTCTTCTGATCCGGTCGAATCGCATCCCGGAGTTTTCTATCTCTTTCTCTCTCTCTCTACGGCTCGCGTTATTACGAGCATATATATATATATATATATATATATATATATATATGTATATATATGTGTGTTTGTGTATGTGTGTGTGCGGCGGGGGTTCACTGATGCATATTGCGAGCGGCTGTACGCCAGAGGGATCGCGAGCCCATTATATTACAGCTGAGACTTGCTGCGCAGATGTGTGCGCTGTTGGAGGATCACAATATTGGCCGCCGCATTCCAGGCCTTTGGCTCGAGGCATTGCACTGGAGCATATTATATTGATGTCGCGAGCTGAGTATCTGTCTGTGTACGGGGCAGGGACAAAGCGGTACTGTACTCGTTACTATGTAGTGGCTCGTTCGCGCGCGGCGAAATACCGACCTAATCGTGTGCGCTCAGATGGTCGCGACCGGTATAAGTGCGTTGGGATAATTGATAAAGTTGCGATTGATTTACAAGGAAGGATGTGCTGTTTGGCTTGGAAGGTACAGTTGATTAACTTTCCTTTTAGAACACCAGAAGATACCCCTTAAAATCAGAGGATTCAAGGGTGAAATGCAAGTCATATACGAAACAATTCGTCCGTGAGACTAACGAACTCATCTCGCGAATCACAGTTTCTTCCTCCACTTTTTTAAAATTCAAACAAGCAGCGAGAGTCAACAGTCAGTGGCATATTACATCATATCTCAACGAGCTGGGAGCTACGCGCAAACTGAAAGAAAAACCACTCGCGGAACCACACTCTAATTAGTCTGCAAGCTCTGCTTGAGGGAGCATAGAATCTACATTAAAAAAACGCTAGAATTAACGCTTTTCTTCAAAGCCGCGCTCGGGAAAAAAATTCCCTCTGCGTTATACTCGCCCACTCGCCTTATAACGAGCCTGCGCCGCACAAAGAAAGCATCGACTCGGCCCGATATAGGACCTCTCTCAATAAAAACCTCCCACACCCTCTCGAAGCGCACGGAGAAAAAACTCTTTGTCTCTTCTGCAATATAAATTTCCATCTTCCGCAGTAGCCTTTGGCCGCCGGGGAAAAAAATGGACTTCCCCGTAAAAGCGAAACTCTCGTATCAACGTCGAAGCTGTACACACGGCGTACAATATACCTCCTCGGAAAAATCGTAAACAATCAATTACGCGTAGGAAGGCTCGTCCGGCTTTGATTTACGATCGAGCGCGTTATTCGCTATTTTGTCACTCCCGCGTATGTACAGGGCACAGCTTTAATACTCCCCGCGCGCAGCTATTACACGTGTACGCGCGCAAGAAACTCCGCGGCGTTTTTCGAGCGCGGAGCCTCGGGCCGCCCTCTTTAAAGCCGCTCTCGTGGCTAGCAGCGGCGCAGCGAATGCGTTATGTTCTCTACTATACGACGCAGGCAAAGCGGCTGCCGCCCCGGGCCGAGAATTATACGGCCGGGCTTCTTTTTCCTTCTTCTCTCTCTCTCTCTCTCTCTCTCTCTCTCTCTCTCTCTCTCTCTCTCTCTCTCTCTAGCTCTCTTATAAGCCCTTGTGTTCTATATTAAGTCGTTCTCTCGTACCGAGCTGGGCTAATTCGCGTATATGCAGTTTTCTTGGGAGTATAGTATAGCGAGAGGAGCTGCGGCTAAAAAAGTATCTATAGCACTGCAAGAGCGCAGCCAAAAGATATAACGGCTCGAGAAATAGGCGCGGAAGCGCGATGTGTTTACCGGCGACTTTTCTTTTTATCCCCCCGCTGCATACTCCCCGCGCCCCCTTTTTATCGCTCGTTTTGTCCAACTCGCACGCGCGCGCGCGACTGTTTTATTCATGAGGTGAAAAATTATTCGCGAAAAGTATCTCTCGCGAAGGCGCTGCTTTATGGCTTTGGATATGTTGCAACGATACGTTCGCGTTTCGTTCGCGCAACTAAATCATATGGGATTATGAATTAGCTGAAAAGTCGCGTTCGCGGCGCGGGTATTATGTGTGTCCGCCTATCATGGCTGAGTGTCTCGAGGAAAAGTTTTTTTTATCGCGTAGCTCGGAGCTATGGATACTTGTGCTTTTTAATTATTCAACGCACTGTTTGGTTTCCATTTATACGTTATGCAATAATGAGAAAGTGTATCAACATGAGATAGATTTTTTAATTCATTATGAGAAAAACGCTATCAAAATAGTGGATAGCGAAGAATAATACGGTGATAAATCTTCCGAGCAAACATTTGACTCGAGATTGATTAATCACAAAGACGCAGCATACAATAGAAATAGGGAAGAATTAATCAAAAATACAACATGGTTCACATACATCAAAGACGAAACGGCAATTAATCACTATATACCTTTCACTGAATCGAATCATGTCAATATAATTACTAAAACCTCTAATAACGGCGCTCACACACACACACACACACACACTAAGAAACGCTAATCCTCAAAACCGCCAGCTCTCAATCGCAATCAATGACACGCACAGCCCATACATATTACAGTCGCGCTGCATAATAGCCGCTCGCGAATAAGAGCCCGCGAGCGTCCGATACTCCAAACAAACACAGCGTGTCAGTCGCCCGCGCGCGAATAATCGCGTGCGCTAAACTATCCGCGTCGCGTGTAATCGCTTTCCACGATCCTGCGAGGAAAAAACAAGGTATTCATGGTCGACTCTGATTAAACGTCTCTCTCGCGCAAGCGCTCGTCGATCTCTAGTATCCCGGTGTGTATCTAATGACAGCGATGGATACTGCGCCCTCTTGCGTAATGAGTCTTTGCGTGAATCTAGAGGGTTTCCAATTTATCGCGCGCTTTCGATTCGCTCGTTTTTCCGAGTAAAATCGCGAGGTTTTCTCGTTTAGGATCAGAAAGCGCTGTACAGCGAGGAGTGAGAAACTCGTTTGCGTCGCTTTATTGGGAGCGGCGAACCATCAGGGATTATCAATGTTCGCGAGAGGGCTTTGTGCTGTGCAGCCGTCAAATAAACGGGCTTTTTTCATCTAAGAGAAAGATAGGGACTAGATGTGTAAGGAATCTAGTCGTGTGTGTGTGTGTGTGTGTACGTGTGTGTATCGAGACGGGTTGCGATGCATACACTTATTGTATACAATCCGAACGCGCTCGTTTATCTTCATTTTTCAAACGGAATATGCGTACACAGTGGATACATAAAGCCGCTGTATTCGAGTAATTGATTTACTCTGTATACGCACACGGCGGCTGCACCCTTAATCAGCTTTGCGGATTGATATTTTCCGCCAGTGTTATATACGTTTCGCTGCGCCTTATCTTCATGAATACAATAACAATATATAAAGAGAAACGAGAATAGCTCTCAGCCGCGACATCACATTTTTCCCCGATTTTCGGCGAGCTTCGCCCGCATTACGAATTCACGTTGCACACGCGCGCATGTGTTGACGCAATAAATTATTTGACCTGGACGTGCTCTCGCTTTCCGTCCCTCGAGCATAAATTTATATTTGTGTGTGTTTTTTGCCCTTTAGCCAAATCACTTTAGCAGCGCGTCGGCAATCACAGCTGAATTTGACGGGTCACGTATTAGCCGCAGCGAGTAGGGGACGAACAAGAGAGACGCGACACCGCAACGGCTTTCTCTCTCTCCCCGCGCGGAGCTGCGAATACATTAGCGTCACAAGTCGTCCCGGCGACGCTAATACGGTTAACTAATCGAATATTAATGCGCGGAAAGTCTATATTTCTATACGTACGTAAGTTGCCCGCCGCCCGTGTCTGGGTCCGAAAGTTCCGACGAGCTTGCGACTTGGACGACGAGTTATAAATTTAACGACAGGCCGAGCGCCGGGCTTCCTGCAGACTGCAGTAATTGTACTATAAATGCAAACGACCACGCGGGAAAAGTCATAAACTTGATTTAGCACACGCGTCGCGATGATGATACAGCCCTCGTCAACAAGAGCGCTCGAGCTGCCGAGCGGCGATTAAAATTCGAAAAGTTTGTCCGACTAACGCGCCGGAAAATTACGAGCTATGGCCGATATTGTAATTACCGAGAGTGTACCGTAAACATGCGGGATGCATCACACACACACGCACGCACGCACACACACACACGTGGAATTAACGTTGCGGAGAGTGGAGGCGATGATAAATTTGAACTTTCTAAGTTAACTATATAATAATACATGTACACCGGTCGCGAGAGGTAAAGTTTCACACGCGCTGGCGAACAAGGAGGCGATAATAAATTAAGGATATTAATTTTGAGTCTATAAAAATTCAATAATCCTCCGCAGGAATATCGGAGGTGACGGCGATGATAAACACCAAGTACGCGGACACGAGCGAGGATCACCCGGACATTCAGCTGATCTTCGGTGGTTATCTGGCTGACTGCTCGGAGACGGGTATGGTCGGGGAAAAGAAGGGCTCGAATCGGGTAATCCTCATCATCCCGACGATTCTCCATCCCAAGAGTCGGGGATATCTGCGCCTCAGGAGCAACGATCCCTTGGCTAAGCCCATGATTTACGCCAAGTATCTGACGCATCCGGACGACGTCGGGGCGCTCATCGAAGGCATCAAGTTCAGCGTCGCTCTGACGGAGACCGAGGCGCTCAAGAAGTAAGCCGATGATTAATTTTTTTTTTTATCTTCAAAGCTTCATCTCGAATAATCCCGGAGATACTGCGCGTTATTCGAATCCGCGAAGCTCATTGTTTTCGCGAAATACACTCCCGGGGCTCTCGAGCGCGTAACGCGAGAGATGTGCGGAATGAAACGGAGGAAGTATTCCGTATCCCTATAGCCGCCGGGAGCTTTTCGAGCTTTGCTTTTATTTTCATATGCGCTTACTTACATCGAGCGGAAGAACGTATAAAAGCTTTTTCCGGCGAATCGAGCAGGAATATTGCGATGCGAGTACGCGCTTTACATTTCCCGTTAATGTATACTCTCCATTGATCGTCTTCGATTTAAAACGAAAAAATTTAACACGTTCAACCATTACAGGTACGGTTTCACCCTGGACCGCACGCCGGTGAAGAACTGCGAGCACCTGAAGTTCGGCTGCGACGCGTACTGGGAGTGCGCGATCAAGCACGACACGGCCCCCGAGAACCATCAGGCGGGCTCGTGCATGATGGGCCCAACGGACGACCCCATGGCCGTGGTCGACCATCAGCTGCGAGTCCGAGGCGTTCTGGGAGTCAGGATCGCCGACACGAGTGTCATGCCGAGGGTTACCTCCGGCAACACCAACGCGCCGGCCATCATGATCGGCGAACGCGCTGCCGACTTCGTCAAGAGGACGTGGATCGGCTGAGCTGCACGAGAGGCTTCGTTATTACGGGAGGCCGTGTGGATGTACATCTGTACCTCGCTGATTTCCGACACGCCGTGAACGCACGGAATCGCGAAGCTTCCTCCTCTTATTTTATTACTATTTTACTGTTAGTATCACTCTGTCGGTTTATATCGGGACGTGGGCGTTGTGTTTGAGCTTTCGGTGCTCCCTTTCGTAGGAGGGCCGAGTTAGCTCTGTAGAGTGTATTTTGAATTATTAACTAGCATTACTGAGTATGAAGTATTAAAATTAGTTAAAGTATCATCAAGTGCTCTTCGCGTTATTTGGTTAACGAAGCGTGGGCCTGTGGTAGAATAGATCTTAGGCAATTTAAAAGTATTATACCGTGTACCGTACAACTATTGTATGCCGGACGCAAGTACCTTTGAAACAATCAAAGAATGTAAGTTTATGTAATAGATAATGATTTATCGCTGTAAAAACACATCTCGCCCATGTCTCAGCTCTTTATCTTTGCCTTCCGGTTCATGAGAATTTGAACAACTTTGTTTCTCCTCTACTTTTAAGATAACAGTGCCTTGACGGATGATGAAACTCGCAGAAAGTTTCAGAACGTGTTAGATTATTTTTAGTAAGTTGATCTACCATTGTAAATTTTCCGAGCAATGTACGCAAGATCTTCAAATTTTACGAATATTTAGTTTGTACAAGTTTCCGAACAACGCGAAGTTTTCGCGGCTTGCTGAATCTGGATGCTGCTATACTGTTAAGAGTAGAACGAGTATTTAGTGCACGAAGCATGAATTTTTTTCACAACTTTTTCTCTTCAATTCAGATTTTAGGGTATAAGCGAAATAAAAAGATCGTGACTTACGCTTTGGTATTGTACTAATTACTTCAACGAGGTCGAAATTCATAATTTATTATGCTATATTTGTGTTTCGTACTAGTATTACTACTGTATGCTTAGTGATTGTAAAAAAGTTTGCTAAATAAAATACGAAAAAGAATCGACTACCATCATTGATCAACGAATGAACGATTAAAATGAATCATCGGTTACAATTGCAATAAAAGTGTATTTAGTATTATGTCCTTATATTCTTACAATGGAATTAACTCAAGAAATCATCAAGGACTAGTACATCAGAATCCAATCGATTCTGAGGTCCTTATAACGATTCGATGTATCCAAACATGCAGACATAGTAAATTTCTACACGCACACATTGGCAAACACTTACGAACTAAAAGTACAGACTAGGATAGACGTTCGATTTCGATTACAGGTATTAGTTCGACTTATGCTCTGTAATGCTGCTTTGGTAAGTTGATTCTCTCAGCTTCTACGTTGTTTCCCTTTTTTTCCTGGAAGCGACGTGGATTTAAAAGAAGAAGAAGCTGCTGCTGCGCCTCCTCTTGCTGCTGCACTTGTACATCCTCCGGATCTTCTGGATATCCCGTTGGCTGAAGCCCTCCCTTTGCCCCAGAGCAATGTTGCCTCCCTGGAAGACTCCGCCAATTAGACCCAAAAATTCCCTACGCCCCTGGCCAAGAATAAGGATTTTTTCGTCACTCTTCTTCTTCTTCTCGAACTTTTAAACTTTGTTATTTACAGTCTTTTTAGTGAACACGAAATGAAAAGTGAAATAATTAGATAGCCGTATATCAAGACATCGACAAGATTTGAAGCGATTACTTCATTGTACGCGGACAAAGGCATAAAAAAGGACTTATTTAGTTTTGTACGCGTCGAGGCATTAGCATTTATATGAGCTTCGTTAGATCGAACAGAAGATAGAGTTAATCGGGCTAAATCCCTTTTCTTGGCGCGTATAATACAGCGAATATAAAAGAGAAAAATCTGCAGGTTATTTCAGAAAAGCTCCAATGAAATTCCCAAAGCATTTGCATCCAAACAACAACAACAACAAAAAGCATCCTTATTTACTTACAAGCAAAGTGCGACACAATAGAAAGCAGAGATGCGAACAGAAGTTTCAATTTATCGTACACATCAAAGCCGCACGCACCCTCATCCATATCAGCCTCTCCCCCTCTCAGCGCTGCGGAGAAATCGAAACAAACCAGCTTGTCGCCTTTGTCACGCTCAACGAGCCCAAACAAATCCGGTCCCGGCGAACACGCCGGTCAAAGCTCTCGGCGGCAATTTCCCGACATCATTTTTTTCTCTGTCATCCTCTCACATACAGCCATGACACCTCCCCTAATCAGATTCAATCGACTACTTCTTTTCCCAGAACGCTCACTCAAGAAATCACCCTATATACCAGTGCAAGCTAGCTCACTACGTGATAATGGATGCACACGATAAGAGAAAAAGCCAGCGGCACACGCGAGGTAATATCCCCCGGGAGACTCGCTCTTATAGGATCTCTTATATGCCAGCGAGAGAGAGAGAGAGAGAGAGAGAGAGAGAGAGAGAGAGAGAGAGAGAGAAGGAGTTAGCGAGAAAAGACTTACCCTCGGGACAATAGTGGGCTGGCCGTTGCGGGAAAAGGCGTTGGCCGAGTAGTGCATGACGCTGCCGTAGTCGTAGCCGACGCCGAAGGCGTCCGTCGTGCTCCTCTGCGACTTCTCGAAATTGCCCTCGCGACCTTTAAGCGGATAACGGCGAGCCGTCAAAACGTTTCATTAGCGGTCGCTGAGGGTTATGCGCGCGAGCGCGAGAGAGTCTCCGTATATAGTTTCGGAGTTATGTGCAGCGCACCGCAAGCTCTCTCGCGGGGAAAATGCATATACCGCGAGGTATTACGCATGTGCAGCGCGGTTCTTCTTTCATTTGTATTCGGCGCTACTATTTCGGCTGTATGACGTCGCGTATCGCTTTATGAGGGATGCAGAAATCCGCGTTGTTTGGATATGCGGCTGATCCGCGTGCGGCCGAATTTCGAATGTGGGGATTGTAAAATTTGTATTCTGGAACGTTCAAACGCGCGCTGATATATTTATGGGCAATTATTGTATGATTGATTGGCCGGATGATCGAAGTAGGCGAAGCAGCTACCGCGTCAAAATTGAAGCGTCGCGCAAATGGGTATAATAAGGGGCTGGTTTTATGGTCGTAAAATTGCCCGTTAATGGATGCGATTCGAGGAATGGATTATATTGTACATTTTATGAGCGCGCGTTTCTATATATCTGAATATTGCGCGTCATTTATTATTCCCTTTTAAAAAGCAGCTCTTATGTGACGACTAATAATTTGAATAATGAAATATTTTTATTATTAACGAACACATTAGAGTCGCTCCAATCTCTGCTGTCAAAGAGTCATTAAAATTTAAGCATTGTTTTAGCCGTTCGAATGAGGGTCCGTAAAATCGCAAAAACTTCTTAACTGCCCTCGCTTTATTTGTGCAAACTTCAATTGGTTAAAGTTCTCCTCGAATCAGTTAATTGAAGCTTCGTTCTAATTGTCATTTTTAGTGTAGTTTGCTCCTCTTAATTACTCTTATCTCCGCGAAATCAATGTCAATCAACTCGGATTAAACCTCACTATTTTGTCGAACAATTAATTTATGTATGGTAGTTCAATACGATTGAGTTTTGTGAGCTGGAAGATACTATCGATTTTGACTGCGTCCTTGTGTCGAAAATAAAACGCGTCAATCAATTTGTAAAAATCCATATCGCGCATATTTATCGATGTAATCAAAATACTCGTAAAGAATATTATTCTATTTACAGAAAACATCCGATAACAAACGTTTATTAAATAAACCCATCCGCTAATCTTACGTGAGTAATATAATTACACAGTCCCAGACACACGAGTGCTATCCTCGTACTTGCGCAGTTCAGTCAACTCTGCTAAAAACCTTCCTTCAAGGATGTCCGCGAAAGAAAAACAAACACAAAAAAAAATCTCTCAACGATCCCAAGAACACTTTCGTTGTCCGTAAAAAAAAAATGCGTCATAACGTCATTATTTTTTCAAGCGGAGAGCGTAATGGCACTCTCGAATCCATATCGATATAACTAACGTCAATGCAAAGAGACTTATAGGAAAAAATACTCACCCGGCTGAATGTTGTGATAGTTGATTCTGACGAACTCGTCCCTCTCGTAGCGGCTCTGCTCGTGGAGGAAACCAACGGCGTGCATGAGCTCGTGGATGACGGTTCCCTTCTTGGTGACGCAGCCGGGCACCTGGAGGTTCACGTCCTGGGGACCACCGATGCGACCGACGCTACTCCAGCAGCCGGTGTTGCCGGCCGTGATGCGAATGTAGTCGGTTTCCTCACCCGTGTACGGCTTGAACTTGATGCAGGTGTTCTTGTGGTAGTCGGCCATCGCCTCGCGAATCAATCTTTGCTGCTGCTCGTCTGTGGGGGAATTTTATATGTTATGTGCGCGTAAGCAAGTTCGAGTAGTTTAAACAAGCATACAGTAGGCGAATTATCGGAATTTGTGTGCGTTCTAGATTCCGCGAATTTTAATGACTCTTGCATGCGCTATCGCGAATAGTACGTGCATTAAACGCGCTTGAATAAAGCATGATGTATGCGCTCATTATACATTATAATAATTAGTTAACTATACAAATTCCATGCTATGTATAATTACCTACCGCGATTTGAATTTTCGTTAACAATGTAAAATACTCACTGAAAAATGGGCTGATCATGTAGGGTACAACGCCTCCCGGCCACCTGGCAGTCTCGGCTTTGACACCATTGCGTCCCATAGACGCCGGATAGAGTATATCACCTTCGGCGTACTCGCCCAACTCCTCGGGATTGACGCCCATACCCTCGTGCCACTGGGCGACCTTCTCGCCGGTTTGGTTGTCCGGCAGGCCGTAGAGTTGACCCTCAAGGTGGGACAAGTGGGCGATCAAGCCGTTCGCGCTGTCCACCGAGTTGTCGAACACATCGCGGCTCTCGCGGTACAACGGGTAGAACGGCCAGGCTGAGCTTGTGGCCGATAGAAGGAGGACCGAGTAGAGAGCTCGTAGGACGATTCCGCGCTGTTCCATTTTTGCCTGTGTGGAAGAACATTATATAATTTTAGTGGAAAAATCCGTGTCTGGCCAAGAAGTGGTTCTAATCTTTGGGATAAGATAAGGAGATTTTGTTATAAGAATAGCTTCGATTGTTTAACTTGAATTGAAGTATGAAGTTGTTATGGAGGATGTATAGAGTATACATTGATTTTATTTCACGCGTCTATATTCGATTTGTTTTCTATTTGCGTGTACTTTGTAAAACCTTCTCGGTACATTTAAAAGTCAATAAATCCATATCGGATTGTGTGGAAGTCACACCAAAATTATAAAAAGAAAAAGCAGACAGTTAAATTCAGAAAAGTTCCACGCAACGCAAACGAATAATTTAATTCACTTTTAATCGTTAAAATAAATTTGTGCAAACAAATTGATTTCAAAGCTATACTCTGTAATAAATTTACAAGGCTTCGCGAAACTAATTAACTGGCCCTCGTAAAATTGAAATTAATTTTGAAAAAACGGCGTTTTAATTTTCAATTAAAATTCATTCAACCCCCTGACGCGCCGTAAACTCGATATTGTCGTCTAAAAGCGCAGACACTCTCTCCATGAATATAAAGTTCATTATAAAAAGTATAAAATACTACATCGAGTCAAAAGCTATAGAGCAACTCCGTTATACCTTACTCTTTAATATTATACTCCAATAAAGTACACTCAGAAATCGATCCGCTGCACTAATCGCTCGCCAACTTGTCCCGGCGACTAACTGACGAACTTCCCCTGGGCTCTCGCGACTTTATAGCCGAGCAAGAAAGAGGCCCCACCTTCGGTCCGATATAGCTGTTCGCCGAGGCGGAAGTATCGGGGCCAGCGAAGATAACCGCGTGAGCCGGCGCGCGCGACACTTGTGCGGCCGGAAACGTCAGCTTCGCGCGCGCGCGGATTCCCCTCGAAATATAAGTAATGCTTCGCTCCAATGTCAAATGTCCCTCTCTCGCGAAACCGATGCGCTGGACCCGTCACGACGATCACTTTGATATTATCCTTGTGCGCAGTTGTGTTTTTGGAATTGTGAATCATTCTCTGTATACACTAGCTTATTATAAATGATCATTGTTATATAGGGGAACAGTTGCGACAGATCGAGTTTTGAAATAGTTCTAATTGGCTGCAGAAGAATTCGAAATATAACTGCGACGATAAATAAAGTTCTCGATTGGCAAATCGGATTAACCTTAGCTTTGGCAAAAATCCGGAATTTACACCGACAATAAAAACGCGTTCGCCGCACTGCGTTTATATTATGTAGGGTAGCGTGTGGGTTAACGACATTCAGCAGGAATTACGCAACTCCTGTGTACTGGCTTTTGATATACAAACGCGGCATTCTTGCTGTGTCTTTTCAGCCAATTAAAGCGCAGGTACTTGTTTCTCTATGTGCTGACTAAGACAACACACAATTATTCAACAAAAGCTCAAAACAAACGCCAACACAAAGCAAAAAGATGGAAACTTTTCCCTATATTATCCACTTTCGCTCACTCCCTTATCCCCCCCCCCCCTCTCGATTCCCCCCATAGCACAAACACATAGACACGCGCAATCTGTCCGCATTGTTTTTTCCTGCTCCTTAATCCCCTTTCGGCACTTCCTACTTCCTAGATAAAAATAAGCCTCGGCGGTCAAAGCTGCCTTTGGCGCCGAAAACCGGTATTAATTGTCACGCGCGCGGTTCCCACAAATTATATCTCTCTTTCGGCAAAAGCCCCTCGTCTATTCGCGAAGACGAGCCGCGCGATTACTCATAGTCGAAGCGAGGATCTACACGCATACGTATACGTCCGCGTGGGGGCCGTGAATATTTATGCGGCTAATCGCGGGATTCGCCAAGTGCGCGCCGCGAGCATTGGTATGGTAATCGCTCCTGATGCGGAGAACAGAGAGAGAGAGAGAGAGAGAGAGAGAAAGCACTATGTGTGTGTGTATATTGTTCTGTTCGTTGAACTTGGCTCGCTGTTGCATAATTTACACGTCCGAGAGACGACGCTATTCTGCTTCAAGGTGTGCAGCGCGACGGACTGCCGCTGATGTACTATATGTTTACGGTCCTTCGCGGGAGATGCTGCGGTCAATAACACTTTTTTATGACGGATCTTGATGGCTGAGAATATATGGCTTTTAGACAGTCTCGACGTGGAAGTTCGATTTTAGAGGAAGTGCTTTTTCGAGTTTTGCGATTCACTGATGGTGCTCCTACATCTTACGGTCGTATTTTAATTTTGCAGGGATTTTTTGTGTATAACAGTAAAATAATAAATAGAGAGAGAGAGAGAGAGAGCGAGAGAGAGAGAGAGAGAGAGAGAGAGTCGTGTGGATTCAGGATATTATTGTCTACATATGCGTTACTGGTGAATCATACTTTTTTCGTCCCAGGAAATCGTTTATTATATTGATGCTGATTTATGTTATTGTTCCGTAAACGTTTACGAGTGCATTTTTAATGTATATATAAAGGAGTAACGCAAAACTAATTAATTATTAGTACTAAGTTTTCCGTTACACAGTATATAGGGTATTAATTAGTTGATCGTATTTTTTACCGATGCTTTTTAGTCTTTTATAACTTTTTAATATTCCTATTATTAAAAAGTTATAAAAGAGGAAAAAGCATCGGTAAAAAAATAAGGATAAACGCAGACGGACCGAACAACTAATTAATACCCTGTATACTATGTAACGGAAAACTTCGTACTAATGATTAATTAGTTTTGCGTTACTCCGAAGTTTACTTTTTGGGGAATACTTAGTACTCAGACGCTAGACTGTAAGGGAGGACTGGAAACGCGAGATGCAAACAAGTAAGTAATGGACGACAAAGTTAATTTGTCCAGCTAGCTGTGCACTTGTAAGATGTAATTTCCATTAAGGTATTGCATATAGCTACAAAACAAGATGGGAAAATTATAGGAAACTTACTGAAAGCGGATAAATGGAAAATTAACACAAGCATCGTATAATTAAGATTTGTCGCACTTTCATTTTGTAAATTATTATCGCGTTTTTCTCCGTATCTTATACTTCACATTATAAACTGAAAGCTCTACTAAATTATGTATGATCTCTATTCACGCAGGTGGAGTTTCGTTTATTTTTGTTCGTGCATTATGTTATAATGTACATGCAAACAATTGCTCTATTATGCATTCAACAGACTAACTGTAATGCTTATTATTGTTGTAATGTTCCCTCACAATAATCCTTACACTTTTAAATACAATACCTGTTTGTAGCGTCAGCAAAATATATTAATTAAAATCATAATTCAAAAATAATTCGCAACAACATTTAATCATTTTAATCGTTCATATTTATAGGCAGCATATGACAAGAATCAGAATGTATGTAGAAGTTACTTGGCAAATATAAAAAAAAAGTACTTGTGACTTTCCACGAGGAAAAGGAGTAACAACCTTCAGGATATTTTGTATAGATCCATTCCGTTGTTGAGTTCGTACTTATAGCGAGTGTCAAAGTGTTCGGTGCGGATCATTAGCGTCAGACAAGCTCTTAAGAGCTCAATGACCAGCTTTTAGGATCAGGAAGGACGATTGCATTCGCCTCTTTTCAGGTTTCGACGAGGAACATTGCACGTTATACAGGTACATACCTCCGAGTAGAATATTGAATAACATGTTTATCGCTGAATAAAAACAAAAGTAAAAACTGTAGAGTTTTCGTCAACAGATATTTTTCTTACTTTATTTTTTCTCGAGAAATGCGAAACTACCGCTCTGCGACTGCTACTATACTTACTGCCAGTGCAACACTTCTTTATCAGTCTCTACTCTAGCCGCCGGTGAGACTGGCACAAATGACCGGCGCATATTGAATTTCGTATCCGCAATAATACAGGTAACATAATCTATAAAATTATCAAGTTTTTCCAATTCTATCCTTCGTAAAACATCCTAATTTTCGAATAATTCACTCGTGGTAAACTTTTGCAGAGAATCGTTCACGTTCACCCAAAGAGGCCGCCTCCGGTGCCGGCATTATTCTCGATTTTTCTCTACCTCACTCTGATTTCTTCCCTCTTAGCTCCCAGGATCTCTCGCACTGAATTCAACAATTACCTCGATCACTATCGCACCGATACTGGACGCGGCTACTTCTCATTCTACCGCCTCGACTCCACCAAACCCTGCTTCCATTCACTTCCTATAGGAAGCGCTCCGCGATCACCACAATATGTCGTATGCGCAGCAACCACTATAGCCTTGCCCTCAGCCTCTATAATAAAAATCTCGTCGATTCTCCCGACTGTTCCTGCGGTGAAGACGTCGAAGATTTGAATCACGTATTCTGGGCATGCTCCCCTTCGACGCCCAACGCACTCGTCTCTTCTACTCTCTCGCCAAATGTAAACTCTTCCCTCCCTTTTCTATCTCTTTCTTTCTTCACAAGCCTCGCAATGACCTCGTCGATATACTTCTTCGCTTCCTCATAGACTGTGACCTATTTATATAAACCCTTTTCTTCATTCTCGGGCTCTCGAGCCGCCTTGTTCCCTGCGCGCCTCTCTGTCTCCCTTCCAATTTCAATTTCTATCCCGGCACGATCCTGCGGGCCGACCTGGCGACTTTTTATCAACTTTTTATTGTGCTCTCCCCACGAGCCCGGCAATTCAATTTAAACTATCCCGCTCTTCACTTACGCATGCGCTGCATGCAACAGTCTGTTAATGGCCGTATACAGACCCCTGGTGTGCCACTTAAACCACAAATAGCGATAGATAGAATCGTTCACCGACACGCTGCCACATAACCTTAAACCTCTTCTGTAAACACAGAGCGTTCCACTCTGCGATATTCGCCAAACGAAGAGAATTCGTGTTATAAAATAAGTAACGAAACTAGTCAAGATGTCCGATACTTGGTACGAAATCACCCAAGTCGTCAAAGAAAATCGACACGAATTGGTTCTCGCGGGCCCGGACATTTCCGAGAAGATAGCTTACAAAGGCCTTGATCCTACTCTCTTCAAGTTGGACGGAATCAATTATTTGAACATTAATCAAACGTGTCTTGAAGAGATTCCTAAGGAACTAGGGAAATTGCAAAATCTCACTAATCTTGTACTTCATTCGAACGCGATTAAAACGTTGCCTAGCACTATTGAAAATCTAACAAAACTGAAAATTCTTGACTGTTCAAGGAACAAGCTGGAAGAAGTACCATCGGAATTGGAAAATCTGCCGCAGCTGATGTCTCTGAATCTTAGTTTGAATCTTCTAAGCCACTTGCCATCCCAAATTTCTAACGTGAAGCTTTGCCTTATTGATCTGTCGAACAACAGGTTTGAATCCTTTCCTGATGTTTGCTACTCCGAGTTAGTACACCTTGCTGAATTAAAATTAAATGACAATATTATCAAGGAAATTCCATCAAATATATGTGTTTTACCTTCACTAAAACAGTTGGATTTGGGAAACAATCAAATTTCAGGTAACCTAATAATATTAAGTATTTAATTAATTAACGTTTGAGGATTGATGAAATATACTTAAGCAACATTATTATTTTCAGTTGTGCCAGGTGAACTAGCAGACTGTATCAAGTTGAAAGACCTAAATTTAAAAGGGAACAAGCTTGCTGACAAACGGTTATCAAAGCTCGTAGATCAATGTCGTATGAAACAAGTTTTGGATTATGTACGTCAACATTGCGTAAAAGTTGGAAATCTATCTTCTAGTACTAATGCAAAGTCAAAGAAAGGCAAGAAAAACCGAAAGAGTTCAGATAATGAAAACATTAATGCTCTGATAGAAAAAAGTGCTCATAAATTGCACATTTTGAAAGTTTCTGACAGTTATCCTGTTATAAAAGTCACAGAAGATGTAAAAAAAGTGCGAGCACATATTCTTGGATGCATTGTTAAAAATTTGGTGTTCACTGATGAAACATTCAAAAGGTTTATTCAATTGCAAACAAAATTGCATGAAGGAATTTGTGAGAAAAGAAATGCTGCAACACTAGCTACTCATGATTTTGATCTGATAGTTTCTGGTAAGTAATGTTGTTATTTAACATAAATATTAATTTGACTTGCTTTACATTAAGATTTGAAATTCACAGGTGATCTGACCTACACTGCCAAATCTCCAAATGAAATCAAGATAAAACCTCTTATGCGCTCAAAAATATACACTGGTGCTGAATTATTTCAACAATTGCAAACCGAGGCTGATAATTTGCGCAAAGAAAAAAAACGCAACGTTTACTCAGGCATTCACAAATACTTGTATCTTCTAGAGGGAAAGTCCGTTTACCCTTGTTTGTTAGATGCTAACGACCAAGTCATATCTTTTCCTCCAATTACAAATAGTGATATCACAAAAATGTCATCAAGTACAAAAACAATGTTTGTTGAAGTAACAAGTGCTCTTAATACACAAACCTGCAAGTACGTATAAAAAATTAAAAAGTAATATTTTATATGTCTAAATGTATAAATAATGGTCCAATCTACTATTTTAGGAAAGTTCTGGATGAATTCCTAAGGGAATTAGTTGTTCAAGGACTTGGGTGTGAAGCTAGTACTACTGAAAACAAATTCCATGAATTGCATGTTGAGCAAATAAAAATTGTTGATCTTGAGGGTAACATGAAATCAGTTTACCCTTCCAGAACAGATGCAGTTTATGAAGATCAAGATATAGTTGTAGTTCGAGACTAATAACTGCATTGAAATGTTTATGTGTGTATAACTTGTAAAAAGTATTTCCTAATATTTGTAATGTATGTCTATCTCTTTAAACGAAAATTTATAATAATTTATCAGTTCAAATAAGTTTTTTATACAAATAAGTAAGTCTGTTGAGGTATCTACCAGACATCATGGTTCCATCACACTTTTTTTTTTATCATATACATGAACAATATATTTCAATCGTATTTAAAACTTGTTTAGCAAAGCTGATCATTACTTGGTAAATATATTTTTTTAATGGTATAAATATTTATTTAAATATTGGTAACTGTAAGTACAAAAACTTAAAATACTACTAGGTGTGATTAGCTTTGTTCTCATGTAAAAATTATGTTCGATATTCTGTTCTAACTGAACTCTTATTTATTTTGAATAAATTTATTTTATACATTTCATCGAGTATCTTTTCATTAGTGCATAAATATTGGTTTAATATAAAAATTGAAAAATTATGTAAATGAATATAATTAAAATTATGGGCATTTTATCGATGAATTATCCAACCTATACATATAACTCTCGCGAGTAGGACAAGCAGCGGTTAAATTCAAATATAAGTAACATCGCGTTTATTCGTTTCCTCTCGTCTCATTGGTCTGATCGTGGAAGTATATATATAGGTAAGTATCTTACTCAGCTGATTTTGGCGCTGTTGTTGTGTTGTTACCCACGCATACCACCTTCCACCGACCTTTGAAAAAGTTTCTCTTTTCAAAGCCGAAGCCGGTCATTCTGTTCAGATGTTTTTATTTTGTACAAATACTTTCTAACCGTCTCTAACATCCTTTCCGTTGCTACAACTATATACGTGTTCAGTAACAAGTATAAGTAAATAGTTTCATCCAGAACAAAGAGTCGGTATTTCGCGCTTTTTCTCTCCATCGGCCTTGCAGTTACAAAGATATATACCAGTATAGTGTATGTCCTCCGTCTAAGTATGCGCTTTCAGTTCGCTAAAAGTACGATACTCGTACCTACCTTGCCTAAGTAGAAACATCAGGACAACGACGGGCAGACTCGTCAACTGCTCTTGAGGCGCCGGGGAATAATTACCGGATATTGTCAGAGAGTAGAGTAAGCGACGCTCGCGCGAATAACGACATTGCGATTTTCGAAGTCATTTGAATTTCTTCCCCTCTCTCTGTCCGTCTTTCTCTCTCGCAACTATAATACCACCGCCGCAACATAACATGCGCGAACGTTCAAAGCTGTAAAATGGCGCTGAAACGTGACTGGCAGTGAACGTGTGCGGATCAAGGGAGGATATCAAAATTCACACCTTTGAGGTTAGTTTTTTTTCGTTATTTATTTATTTGTCCGTTTCGACCGATGCACTCGTTGCTTTTCTATTTCGCTCCTTATGGTAAGGCTGCGGAGGCTTACCACTTGCTGGAAATAACGACCGAAATATTCTAATCTACGTCACGTTGCTTTATCAATAATGAAAGTATGCGAGATGATTTACTTATATATACACCCTGCCATTTTTGCAACGTTTAGCGATTTTTGTATTCTTAGTTTAAATCCGCAACTCTTTTGGTAACAAAGGCGGCGAGAATTTTATTGTTTCGGGGTGTATTTAGTTTAAAACGGGCCGCACGATTTCGTATTAGAAAATACGGTGGGAATTTTCTGTGGCTTTATGCAGTGAAGATTTTTTTTTCGCGAATCGTAATGACATATGCATCTTTACGTAATTTGTTTTGCTTGATTTAATGTTTGATGGTGATCATGCAACTTTTTAAATGCATTTCTATAGCGATGTGGATGAATTTTTTCTTAACATTTTATTTTGCCAATTTGCACAATGCTCTTAAATTATGAATCATCAAGTTATATTTGACACAAATGACTTTTCTTTATTTATATATATATATATATATATATATATATATCATGAAAATATTCTTCATAAGTTATTTTTTCAACAAAATGAAATATTTTCCATTCTACATTTCTAACAAAAATATGTTACTTCAATATTTCACCAAACCTAAAATAAAGTAAGTAGTATGAAACACAAAAAGTGTTAAAAAAGTCACTAAGTCTCTGCAGCGAATCTCTTCACATGTATGCTAAACTTTGTTTAAAATAGAAAATGATGTGTCAAAGTGAATATAATTTGGGAACAATCCACTTTGCATGGAAAACTGGGAACAAAGAAAAATTTAGTATAATAGAATAACCTAATCTTGCCTTAAATCTTAGTTAATTTCTTCATAATTAAGGTAATTTATAAAAAAAATTGATTAAAGATTCACTTAAGTACTTGGAAAATTGAATTAATCACATATTTTTGAGAAAGTACTTCAAAGATAACTTTTAATTTATATAGAATAGTTAGATATCTTATCAAAGATGCCTAAAATTAGTACAGCTTTATGGAGTCAAGTGTTTTGTAGAAAAATATAAAAAGCATCATTTAGAAAATTTACATTTGTTTTAGTAATGGGAGAAAAGCTATATTTTGAGTTAATTTAAAGCAAAATTAATCCATCAGTGCATATAAATCAATTTGCCTTTGAATGTACTTCTTACACAATGCTTATATAGTGACACAGGTTGAAATAGTAAATATTCCTGTATCTCTCTCTTTCTTTTATTTTATATTTAAAAATATATACTTTATTTTTAATTAAGTTAAATGCTTATGATGGTACAACATGAGAGAAGTATATTAAGTTGAAAAAATATGTATGAAAGTATTCACACTTTTTCAATTATTCTAAACAAAAACACAAATTAAGTAGATCCATATTTCATGATAAAAATCATGCAATTATCAGTAAGTTGCAAATAAACATTTTGTTCTAATTCAGATCTTCTCAAAGAAACTTCAGTCTGTAAATATGAAAAATTCGATGTCCTGCATCGATAACTCGAAACTAATTATAAAATTAACCCAGCATCAATGGCATACACTTAGGACATACAGATTTTGCTAAATGTTTGACACTGCTATACCGTGAAAACATAAGTTTTCATTGAATTGGATTCTGGGAAGATTGTTATGATCACATTCATCTTGACTAGCAAGTAAAAATTATCTGGAACAACTTTTATTTGGCTTTGCGTAATGCCTCTCGTTCCTTCACATCAATTATGCTTAGGTTGATACAAGCCACATAACCATGGAGTAGAGATAGCAGGGTTTTCACAAATGCTATTGGTGCTGACAAGTATACAACAGCTCTGAATAAACTGATACCAACAACTGAAATGAATAGAAGTTTACATTGAATAACAAATTATATGTACCATTCTCATTATGATGTTTAAACTAATTTCTGCTACATTGCTTTGTTGTACTTACATACAGGTCCTTCGGTAAAATGCAGAAGATACAGAGCTGCGTAAAATGCTTCATTGCCAGCACACATAAAGAATAGAACTTTACGGTTGGTGTAGTAGATGCTCATAATTGGATTTTCAGACATATCTACAAACTTGTGGCTTGTTTTTCCTTGCAGAAGGGTCCTAAAATAAAAATCACATTGAGCATCTAGTTTTAATCAGTCACTTGGTGATATCTCTCTTTTTTCCAAGGCAGCACAAACTTTTAGTTGCTGATTCTTCTCATAATTTGGTTTTATCTCATCGAACACTTACGTGTGTAAGTAGATCCAGTGGCAACAGATGTCAATAGCCATGCTAAGCTGGAACCAAAATGTGTAGTCCGGATAGAACTGTGCCAGTGTGACAAGGAGGCACATGGTACCAGCTCTGTCCGTCAACTGGTCCAGCATAGCTCCAAACTTTGTTCCTTGATTGAAGTATCTCGCTGCATGTCCATCGAATGCATCCAACAGGGCACTGGTAATGTAGCACCATGCTGCAACCGCGTAATGGGTTGGCATATAATAGAAGGATATCAGTGCCAAAATGACCCTTCCATAGCCTGCAAAGTCATGAAAAGTACATGAGAAATGTAGATACAGTTCATATTTTCAAATGTAATAAACTCTATGACTATTGACTGGGAAAGCTTATTATATAAAACGTTACAGCTCTCTCAAAGACTCAATCAATAAAAGAAGTCTTTGAAATGCTTTCCCGCAGTTATGTCCGCGTATATCTCTCGCGCTTATTGAAATGTATATTTTTAGCCCCCGCTTATTTAAACTTTGAGTGCACGTCCGATAAGAAAGCCCATCTTCCATCGTACACGAAAAATCGCACGCGCACTTTGACCCGCTAAACGTCGTCGTGAAAACAAAAAAAAACAACACTCCCCTTCCCCGCGACTTGACAGCCCTCCGCTATACCGTTGGCATACACACTTTATCATCCGCACCTCTGACGCAAAAAGTCCCCTGCTTGTGCAAAACTCACCGATAATATTCGGCACGAAGAGAAAGATGTTCTCGGTCTCCGTCATTTTCTCAGCGCTTCCGAATTGGTGCGTCGTCTCTGTCTCTCTTCTTCTGCGTCGACCTCAGGACTGGCTTCGCAACGGGATTATTTGTCTCTCTCTCTCTCTCTCTCTTACTCTCTGCGAACAGGCGGTCAGAAAAATAAGATGCGCTATCACTCGGTCAACGCAAGACTTGTGCACTGAGGCTGCCCTTATCAGAGCGATTTTTTCTGCCACTTAACCCGGCTCTATACTGGTACACTCATACTTACAGCCGGTGTTGCGATGCGTCCCGCGTTTTCGGAGCGATGAAAAAGAGAGAAAAAGAGGAGCGGAAGCGCACGAGTGATGATCGAGAGAGGAACCGTCGGCCGAGGAAGAAGCCGTGTTTCTGTCTGCTCGAGGCCCGCCTTTTACCACTGCGCGTTTCACGACTCGTTGGTGGAAGAGAGGCGGAAATGTGTCGGAGGAGCTGCGCACGCGCGTTCGCGGATTCCGAATGAGAACGTCAATGAATCGCTGGAATCGCTGCAGAAGACGCAGTTGATATGGCGTATAGGTTTGGTTATACCCGAGTGTCGAGGTATCGAAGCCGAAACGCCACGCGAGTTCTATCGATCTCGAGGGCCGCGAGTTCTAGCAGAAGACTTTGCCGGGGATTGCCTCAGGGCCGTATGTTACGTGGGTGTAGACTTGTGTACTTGTTTAAACGAGAGTAATGAAATGTTTGCTTTTCTATTGTGAAAAAGCAAACATTTCATTATAAAAACCCTTCGTTTTTTAATACTTTCGAATAATACACTTTGATCTGTATTTTCGGAAAGAAAAATTAAACAGTTTCTATCTCGATCAAAATTTATGTAGTTGTGTAGGTATGTGTAATAATCTTCGAACGTGCAAATAACGCGGCTCTTGCAATGAATCATTGGTATATATAAGTAGATAAAAACCGTGACGATCCTTACGTAATAATCCCGTTTTTGTTTAAAAAAAAATCTTCTCAATTTGAATTATTCATGTGCGGAATATTTAAACTAGTTTTACTGAATATTGCAAAATTTTTCAACAAATGTTCTATTTTATCATAAAGATAAACTAATATTTCTTTATGGTTTGATATAATAATTCGACGTCCAAGGTTACATATAGTTGGGAAAAGTAGAACACAGAATACGAACATATAATTATTACTTGTATTATACGTTTGATGGCTATTTACACTCTTCGATTACTAATTTGCAATACAACCATCGCAGCTGTATCGTGCTTGTGTCTCATTAAATGCGAACTGATGAACGACCTAAAATAAACAAACAATTACGCATGCCGTTTCATTATACAGTTATATTAATAACCAAACGTATAACTGCATAACGTACGCGTGATAAAAAATTATTTATCATATAGATCAGGTATTTTTTATGTTTTTCAAAGTTTTCTTTGAAAATAACGACTAATTTATTCAAAGAAAACTCAAACATTGAAACTTCAATGACTCCTGCGTATAAATGAAACGATGAATTTCGTTTTTAACTGAGAGTAAAACGTAGAGAACTTCACGTTTTTATTACAAAATAATCGTATTAGGTGCAGCTTTTGAAAAAACTCTACAACGAAAAGTTTTATACAGTAACTTACATAACGCAATTATCAAACAAAAGCAGAGAACACAGTCCTACATCGCATTTAACAAAGCGCAATGACGCTCATTATACTGATGAATTTAATCATTCAATCGTCTATTATACAATACACACCCGCTTTATTGTCAGCACCCTTTGTCCCACACACATTAGACGTCGATCTCGAACAGTTCGTCCTTAACAATGCATGCAAAATTCTCAAACCAAGTGATTACATTTCTCTTGAACAACTTTAAGTAGACTCAACCCCCCTTAACTTTCCTCGCAAACAAAACCCTGTAGAGAAACAAAGAGGAGCCGCAAAAGTAAGCAACTGTCCGTCGCGAACTTGTCGCGTTTATCTATTCATTGTATGCTCGCTCTCGTCGAGCAATCTCCATACAATGTGTCCGCGCGCGTACAGCCGGTCGTAAAAATCACTCGACGCGAAATTCCCAGGCGCAATTTATTTTCGTACTGTACATGTATATAAACACTGTGTCTTACACCATCCCCAAACTGTATACTTTCATTACGGCCCTGTCGTCTCTGTGCTATATATTCCAGCGCAGACGACATTTTCAGCGGTTATCCGCGCCTGCTCTCTCACCTACGTATTAAACACGTATACAATATAACCCCGGCGTTTCTTCCCCTCGGCTAATTTAGCGACGCGTCCAGCTCCTCACGCGCCCGCACCCACACACTCGCGCGCGCAGCGAGTCATTCATTCCCGGCTCTCGGAAGAGGGAGCTCCGCCGCGCGTGTTGTTATACGTATAGCCGACGCGGAAGTAAGTACCTGCGCGAAAATACATATAGGTATATAGGCGCTGTGTGCACCGCAGGGCTGCACAGTCGAGCGCCTGCAGCTGCGCCGAGTGTAATAATAAAATGCTCATCGTTATAATATACGAGTAAAAGTCGGCTGAATTTTTTTAGAGCGACATGGGTTTACCTGCGCGGCACTTCCGTCAAGCGTAGAGAGAGAGAGAGAGAGAGAGAGAGAGAGAGAGAGAGAGAGAGAGAGAGAGAGAGAGAGAGAGAGAGAGAGAGAGAGAGAGAGAGAGAGAGAGAGAGAGAGAGAGAGAGAGAGAGAGAGAGAGAGAGAGAGAGAGGAGAGAGAGAGAGAGAGAGAGAGAGAGAGAGAGAGAGAGAGAGAGAGAGAGAGAGAGAGAGAGAGAGAGAGAGAGAGAGAGAGAGAGAGAGAGAGAGAGAGAGGAAGCTTGCGTCGACGGAAGCAGCACAGGAGTAGCACAGGCGCGACGACGTCCCAGACATAGCTAATCGAATGGCAAAGAGCAACGCGATATAGACGCACGTGTGTGCGTGTAACTGTATCATCGCTAACAAAGAGGAGAGAATCTGTTTGTCGAACGTCGGCTTTGCAACGACGCGTGCAGCTCTTATCGTTAGGAGACGTCGTTATTTGTAATATACAACGTTCAGAAGCCGAGATTCGATAAAGCGCTTGGAAAGAAGGAGACGATAAACTCTGCATCAGTGTAACACGAAGGGGCTGTATTGTGTGCTATACAACGCGATCGATAAGCTGTCAACGACTGGCTTATTCGCGAGGACGATTTCGGGACCTACATATACATCCCGCGACGGATGAACCGTTGTCTGATGATGGCCAGCTGCCGCGGCTGCTATATATTCTATCGCTGAACGCGAGGGGTTGCCGCGCGCAGGTGTCGGCGGCTCTCGCAATTGTGTGTACGTATACGTTACGTTACTCCGCGGGCCCGGGAGACAAGGAGAAAGCTGATCCGATGTACTTTTGAAGAGGGTTTATAACTGAAAAAAAGTTCAATCGGAAACATCGAAGAACAGAGTGTCATCGCTGCCATGTGAACAAACTCGGAAACGATAAACTCCAACGAAAGTAAAGAAAAAGCTCGCGCAAAAAAAGCTCCGAAAGCCCGACGTTCAAAAAAGTGCATTCGCACGATGCTCGGCACAGGCGCAGATCGTCGCAGCGACCGTCAGAGTATAAAGCGTCGAGAAAGAGCTGCGAGAGTTAGCGCTCCCGCATAGCCAGAAGAAAACGCTACTCCGTCTCTCTGCAGCGGCACACTATTATACTCGTCGGGCTGGGCGCGAGTACCTATATAGAGAGCGCGTGCAGCAGCGGCGCAAATCGCCGTCGCAGTCAGTGTCGCGGGTGCGTGCGAAAAAGACAGACGAGCAGCAGTAGCAGCCTCCTCTCGTCATCTCGCGCGCGTATAAAGGAGAGAGAGTATATAGCTGGCGGTGCACGTATGCACACACACGCGCGCGCGAGTTCCGAGAATCCGAGCATGATGGAGACAAGAGTGCGCGGTATCGGCCGGGACGACGAGCTCCTCGTCGAGAAGTCAGCTCGGTGATCGTCGCGTCGAGAGCAGAAGCAGCCCAGCAGCAGTAGCAGCACCGGCCATCTTGGAAACGGCGGCACCCCGCGCCTCGTCGGTGCTCTCGACCGAAGGCCTCCTCGTCCTCGCTCTCCGTACCCTCGTCAAGGAGCTTCGCGGCGATATGAGGCTCGCGGCCTAAGTTCTCGCGCGACTCGCAGTCTTGCGGCGGGCCTTGCTGCGGTCGGCGCCGAGGAGAGAAAAATCGAGGCTCGGAGGAACGTGGCGCCGAGGCGCGATCATTACGGGCCTGCGCTAGCTCTCCGCTGTGTACTATATATACACACGAGGGAGGGAGTGAGTGCGTGTGTGCGGAGTGCGAGTCTCGTATCTTACCCCGTGTGCAGTGTCGTGGGATCGCGTGAGAGCGAGTCCTCTCTTTCGCTCGCTCGCCTGCACCCTTGTGTTTTTTCCTGCGCGGCCTGTGTGTGTGTGTTTTCGGCGAGCGCGAGGTGTAAACAAGCGCCGGACTCCACGGCAGCGGAGCGCACGCTGGGATCGATCGTTCGCGCGCGAGTGTTACACACGCACGCAGGGCCTGCATCGCGAAGAGAGACGACGAGCAGCGCAGCTATACTTCTCGCTCTGTCTGTCTCTCTCTTACCTGCGCTGCTCGTGGTGTATTATACGCACGATACAGCTCTCCTGGCTGGTTGCGTGAGTAGGTAGTGCGCGCTGCACGAGAAAAAAAATAGGAGAAGCTCCGCAGACGACAGACGGCCGGGAAGAGAGACAGAGCTGCTGGCCACTCGACGCGCGCGCGTCCAAAGTGAGGTTAGGTGTCTCTCTCTCTCTCTCTCTATCTCTGTCCCAGGAGGTGGAGGAGCACAGTGCGGAGATTCCGTGTGCATCGTGTGCGCGCAGCCGAGAAGGGCTCGAGTGTCGTGTATGTGTGTGTTTGTGGAGTAAGAGAAGAGAGGAAGAGGACTGCGCCAGTGCAGTGCGTCGGTTCGGGATGCGCGACGGTGTTGTCGACGGGTCGCTGATGCACGAGGAGCTACCGCCACCGTCGTCATCGTCGGCGGCCTCCCGATGACCTTGACTCGGTTTCTTCCCCACCCCGCCGGTGGCCGTTAGCCAGCAGCAGCAGCAGCAGCAGCAGCAGCAGCAGCAGTAGCAGTGGCAGCAAAAGATGCAGCCGTCGACAAGCAGCAGAGACTTCTCGCCGACGACCACTACTACGAAGACGACGACGATTCCCTGATCAGCTTCGTGCTCCCGTGTACATATCCGAATTTATGTGTAAAGCCCGGGCCGAAGGGAAGAGCCGCTGCAGTGCATCGTCCCGTATTGTCGAGCAGCCGAAGACTAGACAGAGAGAGACTCAACTTCAGACTGCGAGAGTGTGAGTGCGAATAGAGACAGAGACATCATTGAGCTGCTATAGTGATGACGAGCAGTAGTCGTAGTGATAGTAGTAGTAGTAGTGATAGTACTATAGTAGAAGACTGTGAGTGAGAGAGAGAGAGAGAGAGAGAGAAAAAAAGATAGCACACATCAGGGCAGCAGCCGCCGCCACCGCCGCCGCAGCAGCGCCGTGCTCGTCGTGTCGATCGCTATGAAAATGGCCCCAGGACCGGACCACCAGCGGCAGGAGCCCGTGGCACCTGACAAGAGCAGCGCCAGCAGCAGCAGCAACGCCTCCTCCTCGTCTGCTTCTTCTTCTGCTGCCACGGCAGCCGTGGCTTCGACCTCCTCCTCATCCGTTCCATCTACTTCGTACAGCTCCGCGCCGGTAGCGGGCACCTCCTCGTCGTTCTGCCCCAGCTCAACAGCGGCGATCTTCCTCGCGTCCGAAGCTGAGACTAGCGCTGCTGGCAACCAGGAGGCCGCACTGCCGATACTCAATAACGCTGCCCTCGTCGACAGCAAGCAGGTGATCAATGGTTTTTTCTTCTTTTCTCCTTCTTATCTCTGCGTGCTCTATATTGTGTTCCAAGAAACGGCATTCGTATTACTGTTCATTGGTATGTACATACATAGACACCGATGTGTCTGCGAATGATAGCTTCTGCCAAAACGAGAACAACTGCGAAAGCGCAACGTATATTCGCTTGAAAGCAGTTTGAGGTTAGGAAAGGCGTGACGTGTATTTCTCCAAAGAAATCTTTAGAAGGCAAGTTAAATCTTTGCTCAGCTTGATTTTGTTTACTTTTGTAGAAATGGTTTTATCTCTCGAACTTGTTTGCCTTGCGATTAATTGATTGATTGTACATACCAATAGAAATGTATTTTCGGTGTAATAGAAGTTCTCGGTATGCCTCACTTTTTAAATTGGGCCAATGTGTTTCATGAAATTTTTTAAAATAATAGCGATGAATCTCTGGAAACGCATTGTATATGAAAATTTTTCCATTGCAGCATTGTATATGAAAATTTTTATCCTGACGATAGTTTATTTACAACGCCTGAAATTCATCAACTGTACTTTTCATCGTTCATCCATTTAACTTGTGTAATTAGTAAATTTGACAACTTTGACGTAGAAATAAGCATTAAATATGAGCTGTACCCCAAAAAATCAATACCTACTCGGTCTCCAGCGCACGTTTTCGAATGTTGCGCTACGCAAATTAAACTCGAATGACGATCAACCCCAATAACAGCTGGTCTTGGAACCTTTTTGATAAGTGCAATAATTGCCCTATATCGACGCAAAAACCGAGGTGAAACCATTTTGTGTCATTGAGTTCGCGAGTCGGAGCTCTACATATAGTAATGTAACGTAAATAAATAACGTGTTGTATCATTCCGAAAACAATCAAATCGTTTGTCCTGCTACTTCCACTGCATTTTCCCTTTTATGCGCGACAAATTGAATTGGAAGTAATTTGGTTACTTTTTCATCCTTTCAAAAACTGCTCTATTTTTCTCTACTATTCTACAGAAAATTGAAAGCAGTAGAGGAAAAAAGTCGAGTGAGAGAGAGAGAGAGAGAGAGAGAGAGAGAGAGAGAGAGAGAGAGAGAGAGCGAGAGAGAGAGAGAGAGAGGATATAAAAAGAAGCCGATAACTTTCAATTGAAACTGAAAGAAACGAAAGAACTGCCTCGATGCGTTCGTTAATACGTTTTTTTATTTTTGACTATATATGACTGTTGTTATTGTTGCTCTTTTTATTTTCGATTCCCTACGAATCGAGGGCGTCTCTGACCTGGTATACACTCGATGTAGCGTGTGTGTGTGTGTGTGTGAGAGAGAGAGAGAGAGAGAGAGAGAGAGAGAGAGAGAGAGAGAGAGCTAGCGCGCGGCCGAGGCGATTGCGTCACTCGCGTGTATAATATTCGGTTACGGTTACTTTATAAAGCGCTCCAGTCGTGTGGATTGGAACGTGGCACGCTTTTAGGTCCGCGAGAGAAGAAGAGTGAATAACAAAAAAATTGTCGCCCATTTTCTGGGCGAGATATATATATTGTTTTTTCATGCGAGACAAATGTATACAAAAGCTTGCCCCTCGGTGCCAGGCGCTGCTGGTAGCGTCGTGCTCAGCTTGATTTATCAAAAAGTCACCCGGATTAATTTGTCATGCTTGAGCGTTTCATTGCTATAAGTAAAAAGGCTGCATTACCCTCGTATCAAGTTGGTAATAATACGGTTCATTAATGCATCGAATAATATTGTAGTCTATACAAATCACGCAGTAATTTGCTTACTAACACGATGACGATAATGGTTAACATGATTTGTTTCGAACTCAATAATTGGCATTTTAAATTTATAATTGAGTTTAAAACTTCAATGCGTGAATTACAATGTTTGTAACTGTAACTATTTACTCTATCCAACAATGCAACACAATCGTGCGATTGATCAACTTTTTTTTTATTTTTTTTATTTATTTATTTATTATTTTTTGAGAAACAACATCGACGAAGATTTTTTTTTATAAAATTATCAATGAATTACTCAATGATTAAAATCGATTATCGCGATAATTAATTTTTACAAAACCCTTTCCTCCATTGACGTATGCTTTTAACTTATTACCGATAGAGCTTCCTATCGGTTATCAGATTAATCTTCGAAGAAAGCGTAACCATAAACAACTTGGCTGCAGCACTATAAGGCGTTGAAAACGGACTCTCATCTATTCGATCTAGCCCGTGAGATTCTCCTTGCACACGTGCAACTATGCACTTCCGTCCAGTGTATATTTGCAATTCATTCGTCGCGGTGAGCTCGCTTGCGCGAGGAATAATTCTTACTTCGCGAGAATGGCCTTTGAAGGAATGAGTCTTTGTAATCTCAGCCGTCAGAGTCCTATATATTTTGATTTTGTAAGGGAGCTGCTCCGCTCGTTCCGGTTTCCGTTCCCCACTGTGGCGCGAGCGCAAGCAAACTGGCGCGTTTTTGTGTGGGAGATCTGGAAGTGACAAGTATTTATATTCTCCAATGGGACGTAATGGGAAGTGGGAAATTGAATTTTAAACACTGACACGGACAGCTTCTCTCTGTGCGTGTGCATACTTGGTAAGAAAACTATGAGTATGGTCGAGCAGTGGTTGTTACGAAATTGCGTTACATTAGAAACGTTTATTGACATTTACGGATTCTTCGCATACTTTCTTCGTTGCTTGCTCCTGGAGCAAATCATAATATTTTTCGTACTTACATTCTCTGAATTTTTCCACAATTTCTTGATAGTTAATGATAAGTATTGCACAATCATTATTAATGAGAAAAATGATCTAAGAAGCTTGCATTATAAAGATTTTTTACCAATAAAAATTCGTGGTACCTTTATAATAAAAAATATTGCAATACAATGCAAGTTTAAAATTGAACAATAATAGTACATTACGATACGTCTAACTTAAATGGTTCTTTTTTACACGGCGCAGTTAGCACCCGAGCGTAGCGAGGGCGCTAAGCGCCGTGTAAAATCGAACCATTTAAGTCAAGAGTATCGTATAAAATTTTATAGCACAGACTGCTAAAATCCGCAAGTCTTGCCTATTCGTGACTAAAATAGTCCTTATTTGCACCGTGAGGTTAGCACACGAGCGTAGCGAGTGTGATAAACACGGTGCAAAAATGACTACTTTAGTCACAGATAGGCGTGACTTAACAGCGGATTTTAGCCACACTGTGCTATAAATAATATTTTATATCATGAACCCGAAAAATCATACTAAAGTTGTAATTTTGAGATTATAGTAGTATATTTAAATTTTTTAATAGCATTTTTCTCAGTGAAGAAATTTTTCAATCATCTTTGAGATTTAAGTGTAGATACCCTGAGAAAGTGCTATTTTTATTCCTGTATTCATCAATATGCAAAGATACAAGTGCCTGGTAATTAGTATGTTTCTATTTTATAAAATATTATGAAACGCAAGTTCTACTCATTGGAATAAAGTATGCAAGAGATTGCATCACCATCATGAAAAATCGCATGCATTGTTCAAATGTGTGACACCGACATTATAACATTCATTATGTTACATTTGAAATACTTTTGGTTTTTCTTTTTTCTTGTACTTACTGCTTACCGCTTACCAATATTAATTAGAACGTAGTTCGAATAAATATCGAATTTACAAAATGGAAATTGTCAGAGTAAAGTACTTTGTACAACTACTCTGTTTGAAATTATTGAATGATAGTTGTTTTCATGTGCAAACGTGACATTAATAATAAATGGATTATGTTATGTAGAAAAAAGTATGCATAAGCAAGATTGTAATTAACTATGATTTTCAGTTTTATATTTTTAACACGAGTGCATGCGAAAGTACATTATTTATCTCATATCACAATTTTCACTTGAGCATAAAGTCACATGAGGTAAGTAATCTACTTTCCCGCTAGTCAGGAATAATATTGAATGCCATGAGTACAATGACATTTTTCTTAATTTTCAGTTTTCTTAATTAGTATAGTCTGTCATTAAAAAAGCGGGGAAGGGCAATATCACTAACATCTTCCATCCGAGCTAGGACCCCCTTCTCCTACACATTGTCCTTTTTTGTAATTACAGATCCTTTTTATTCGTAATTTAGGACGTGTGGAAAATGGCATATTTCAAGTCAAGTTTTCCTTTTTTGTAATAATATACAGTTGAAACTCGATTAGCGAACATTGTATATAACCCCCTTTTAATGTTGGACAATTGTTTATCCCGTGATATATGGATAATACAATGAACCAATACATATTAATACATTATTTTACATTAAATACATATTTAACCCAAAATACACAGTATTTCCATGAAATAAGCTGCTTTGCATTTCGCATATACGTAGATATAGTAGTCAATATTATTTTTTGTATTATTTGTTTCTTTTCTTTCTATAAATTCCCATCTGTGCAAAGGCCCCAAAGACCATGATGATATTGTGTATGACATTTTTGTTATGTTTTTAACTTCTATTCAGAATTATTATACAGCACTAAACATTTTTTTAACACCATTGTTATAAAAATTTTTATTTATGACTGATTATTTTTATTGAATGATAAAGTAATATACTTTTAAATTTAGAAGAATATTGAAATACAATGTTGGAGAATGCATCCATAATATTTGTTGTTGTTGACATTCAGATTTATCGTAGAAGAGCAAATCAAATTGCACGTGTTTTTAACAAACTAAGATTTACGCTAAGCCTAATGGTACTTTGGAATTCATGAAAGTCAGCTATTAAGTGCGAACTTCTCTCGGCAATTTTGGGAAAACTCTCTCGCAAAAGTTATCTCCGTTATAGCATTCCTTAAATTTTCTGTGTAAAAATAAACGACTTCGTGAAACTCGAGGTAGAACATTACATCTGCGGTCAAACTTCGTAGCCGATGGTTTGAATTAATTATAAAAGTGAGCAACGAAAATTTGTTAATTATACGATATCATACCGTTTTATTTAAACTTATAATGAGCTTGTTCGTGATAAAAAAAATGACTGAACAGCCGAAATTTTTATAAAAAAGATAATGTCCTACTTAAATTAAGACCACCACGTTTCTTTCTACTGCAGTCACCTAAAAAAAAACCTGTTCTATATATCGTTCGAGATAGTGATAAAAAATACGTTTTCAAGGAATGGTAAATTGAAAAAGAAATCTTATAAATTTACTTATTTCTTCCCAAGGTATTTATATCAGCATAGTGGCATAAGTTCTTCTCTAAAAGTCACTTTTGGATTCTCGATTTAGAAATTTTTAGCTAATTTGGTGTTTGGGATAACAGGTAAAGTAGTAACATGCAGGACATATCCAGACAGTAGAATGATGCCCGTTTTTTGGTTACAATATTGACATTATTTTCAATATTAAAATGCTATTAATAATTTGCACTAAAAAGCCGTTTCGGATCATGGGTGTATAATTCAGTATACGAGTGCAAACAACAGCCGAGAACAAGAAGCACGAATAAATGTACTTTTGCACTCAAGCGTTTCTTGATTATTTTCTCTTGAACCGCCTGATCGATACAGGTGCAGCGCGTTATATTAGTTAATAATCTTCCACGTATACCTATACGAGACCGCACACTCGGTACATTACGAATATGAAGCAATGACTCAGTCTTAATTTATTAAAGGTTCCGAGAACAGTCCACCCTTATCAAACGTTCCAAAAGCTCCGTGAATTAGCGCGGATAGTGACCCAATTGTCGGCGATAATCAGCGAGGCTCCGAAAACCCGTCGATAATTATGCTTGGGAGTATGTTCAAAATCGTAGCTATAGAGAGACAGAGAAAGAGAGCGAGATCTACGAGCCTAGTGCAGCCGACCGAGAGGGGCTCCAGGTCGCGAGTCTACACTCCTGCAATGGTCGAGTCCGTGTGTCGCATATATATATATATATAGGTAGACCAGCAGCTCCACTCGGCAGAGAGTGCTCCAGTATAAGAGAGCGGCAGTGGCTCATAATGGCGACCCGACCATGCCGACCGAGCAGTTCGCTTGCGGTGCTGCCGCGCCCGAGTCCGCTCGTCGTTGAATTATAGCCTCTGCTCTGGCTCTCTCTCTCTCTCTCTCTCTCTCTCTCTCTCTCTCTCTCTCTCTCTCTCTCTCTCTCTCTCTCTCTCTCTCTCTCTCTCTCTCTCTCTTTATTTCGCTGTTTGCGGCTGTATACCGATACACACGCACCAGCAGTATAGTGTGTCCCGTCGGTCCGCCGTTGGTGCGTGCGAGTCGCGCGCGCGCGTGTGCGTGTGTGCGTATCGTCGTCGTCGTCGCGCTCGCGCGAAACCCGGCGCAGCGCGGCGGTGGTGGCCACTCGCCGCCAGTCAGCTCGTCTCTCTCTCCTCGTCACGGACGTATTGTACGCGTATAGCAGTATTGGCAGCGGTATACAGTGCCCAGCAGTAGTAGCAGCAGCAGCAGCAGCAGCGAGTGTCTGCCTCTGTGAAGCCCGTCCAGCGGCTTCTGCGGCCTTGCAGCACGTCCTGCGGTGAAGCTCTCGGGAAGAGTAGGTAGTCCTTGGAGAATCGACAGCAGTGGCGGCGGCGGCAGCGGCGGGGATTTCGGTTGCCGCGAGGACGGGCGGAGGCACTGTCTATACGTGTGCGATATTGTGTGTGTGTGTGTGGGTCTGCGAGACTGTCTCTTTTCCTCCTCTCTCTTTCGCTCTATCTATGTCTCTTTCTCACTCTCTTCGTATAGTCTCTGCGTTCCGCGGTTCGTACGTCCGCCCGCTCTCCTCGGCGACGACGGAAGTCGGGGCGTAAACGGCGGCACGTACACACGTACATTTTTGCATTTCGCTCTCTGCTCCACTGTCGCGAGGCAAGAGCTGCGGCGGCGGCGACGGCGGCGGTGGTGCGGCTTATACTCTCTGTCCGACTCTCTGACTCTCTGACTGCCTCTGACTATATTGCGGAGCGCAAAGGCGAACGCCGATATCTGGGTGTCCTCTAAAAATATAAATTCCGCACCGTCGGCACACTGCCTGGCAGCGACGGCGACAGCAGGCGGCGGCCCGCGTTACTTTTTTTCCTCTTTTCATGCCTCTCAAGTAAGTCTATTCTCTTTTCACTCCGAACTACCTATATTCGCACACTATCTATCTCTCTTGCTCCCGCTCACTCTGCGACTTTATAGTGATTTTTTCCAATCACTTTTCTGGGCCAGCAGCAGTCGAAAGAGTCGAAAAGTCGAGCACACTCCTTATTGACTGAGCAGTGGCCCTCTTCATCGATGGGATCTAGTTACACTGAGATTGAATGTTTCGCTGCAGCTTGCCATTTCGAGTGATTAGAATAAGAAGGGAATATGGCTGACTTTAGAATGATTGAGAGGAGTGCAGGTTTTTAATCTGCTCTTTAATGATGCGTGGTTTCAGCACTGATCCAAGATGACAGTTTTCTCTCTTTTTTGTGCTCTCTGGTATCAAACTGTTCGATCATTTGTATCTGTTTGTCGCTGATTAGGCTATAGCCAGAAGTATCGTTGTAAGTGATTAGAGTAGTGCCCGATGCTAAAAAGCAACCGGTTTAAGAGTATTTTTTCTCTGCAAACGTGGCGAATTATTTTAATATCCAGAGATTCGCACTGACCAATTCCATAATGACTTGGCAAAAGATAAGGTTTTTATCTTCAAGCTAACATTTTGAAGCCAATAAGTGCTCAAATTTGTACAAAAATCTGAAACAACTATGATATTTTTTTTATTGCAAAACCAACAGTTCTACAAGCTTCTATCTTTCCATGCACTTTCAGATGGAAAATAAAAGAGAGGTTAAGAGTATGTAATCGTCTTTGCATAATGTCTAATATAATGGGCTCATATAAACAAGTAGATATCTGTTAAGTATTGGAAGTTATACTCAAAAATAATCATAAAGATTTAAACATTAGTGATTGTGTTTTGATTTTAAATGTTTTCTTCAAATTCTATGTATTGGCATTGTAGAGTACATATGTAAATATTTGTGTATAATATTAAAGACATTGTGACTATCATCACACGGTTAGACCTGCTTCATGAAGAGATTACCTAGTCTTATGTTTTGAGCAAGCGAATATTTATCCTTAGCGAACACACAATTCCTAGTAATACCACGCATTGCTCAGGAGACAATCCAATAAGTGAAACCTCAATTTATCCATCATCTACATATCCACAGATATTGTGCTTCCAATCCTATTAAGTCACTTCTTTTGTTATAAAAATGGAATATATACATTCATGTTAACTTCTTTAAATATATTTTAAGCTTATAAATTAAGTAACATCGGTAACAAGTCTTTGATCAAAGTCATGTTAACACATTAGGAATTAAGCCTATATGTGGCATGATATTTTCAGTTTGAGTTGGATGACATAGTTCCCTTATTCGATAAGTTGAGAAAACTTGTTTTTACCTTATTAGTTGATACTATTTGGTTTAGAAGTATCTTCTCATTGGATCTTCAATGTGTTGGGTTATTAATCTAGGGCTACTAGAGTATGTCTTGATGACCCTGGTGGTTTAAAATAAAATTTAATATTTTCAAACTTAAATTTCTTTTTTGATAATTTGATTGATGATTTGACATTACAGTTACTTTCAGCTTTTTGATAAAAAAATGTTTATGAACAATGTGTAATATAAAAATAATCAATGTATCTTTTATTAAGTCTTATATAATTGAACAATTTGCTTTGTAATTATAATTTCTCTTTGTGCAACATGCAGAACCTCTTCTTGTGTCTTTATCGTCTGTGGTTAATTTATCTTATATACTTTTTACTTCCCTTATCCCAAATTGATTAAAATGACGTCATGTTATACTTTATGATTTTTTTATATTACATCAAGCAGTAGTAAATAAATAAATTATTGATTTCTTAAGTATTTTATTAATTGTAATGGTTTTTTAATTTATAGGAAGAACCTGCAACACTGTCAACCTTAAACGAAGGAGAGTTGCGAGCATTGTTGGATGAAGCAATCACATACAAATGTCCCAAAGATCGTGAAGGAAAATCCAATCTTTTTAAGGTACAGTTTTTTACTTTTTAAGTTTGAATGTGAGTGTTTTTGTTATCTTCTTAAGTAAAAAATAAGTTAGTTGTGTGCTACTCAATTTAAATACTATAACTGAACAATTGATTAAGTAAAAGTCTTCATTCTAGTTACTTTTATGAATTACATTTCAATCTTAAAATACATATAAGTTAGCGATAAGAAGCAAACTTATAAGAATAACTAGACTCCAAATAGCAAATTTTCAAATTTCATTGTGACAATGCTACCCATCAATATTATATTTTAAAATTATTGTTTTAAAGGAACAATAGAAACGTTATACAAAACGTATATCTAACTCTAAATTAAAAATTATATTTTATGATGTTGAGGTTAGAAGTGTTATCTTAAAATAGATAATTTTGTATCTGACGACTTTGTTTATAAGAGCTGTTGGCTTTTATTCCTTAATTGAATTCCTAATTGCAACAACCGTGCTAGTGACAATACTGATTCATTTTAATGTTTATGTATTAATTATACAAAGTATATAAAATCATCCGACTAGCGCAGAGTGATCAAATTATACTTAAATTTATTTAGATCAGTCATAAGGGGGTAGATTAATATTGCAAACATTTGTATTTTAAATGCTTATAGTTATTATCATCTCATACTTGATCAACTTCATATCAACATTCATCCAATAAACATAGTTTATCATCACTTCAATATTATTACATATCTATTTCGTTAATAACTTTAAAAATTGTACATATTTTCTTATTAAAATTCTAAACACTACGCGTAATATTAAAATAATTTAAGCCTTTCTAAACCTTTTCGAATAAACTTTTATTCAAAAACTGATCAAAATGTTCATCACTAGCTTTCTTAAAAGTTATATAATGCAATTCACCATGAGTCAACATTTCTTTTCTCTGATTTATGGAAGAAAAACCTGTAAGAATGTCATGTATGACATTGTGAACTGAAAAAAACGAAATGATAAAAAATCCAAGCACCTAATAAGTAAAATAAACTTAACATTAGCCAAGTTAAGGTTTCTTATAATTCTCTAATTAGATTTAAACTCATGGAATGTCTAGATCGTAGAGCTATTTTCGATCAGATTTCCATCAAAGTACTCTGTCATCGCTGGCACTCCTTTCCATTTATTTGCTTTTTCTCTCTGTTGGGTGCATCTTGGTTTCTCTCTCCCCCTCTCTCTTTTATTCTCTAGTTTTCTTTCTAAAGACATATCTTTTTCCTTTTTGTCTTTGAATTGGGCTGAGTGTGGCACAGGATGTTATCTCTGCTCGCAATTTGGCAAAAAGTAGAGAAACAAAGCAATGAAATAATAAAGAAATAAACAACAAACAAACTGAAAAAATGCCTGTCTGACCTCGGTCCGTCTGTGTTAATGTGCCGCACGTAGGAACTACTTCAAGAAGCGGAAGCCGACGAGAGCGAAGAGAGCCGCTGGACAGTGACGAGTGGCAGTAGTGGCGGCTCATCGCGCTGTCTGCCCGGTTCGAATCGCAGCCGACGGCACAAGCGAGATTCTGTCTCGGAGCACCTGACGCACGGGGGCTCGCTTCAGAACTTAGCGCGCGAGCCCGGCTGCAACTCCGAGTTCGACGCTTACCTGGCCTCAGGCTCTTCGCACACATACGCCGCCGGCAGGCGTAAACAGAAGAAGCACACCGGACCCAGCGTCTCCGCCAGGCAACGGGAAGGTGGTTCGCTGCCCTCCAACGTCAACGCCACCCACACGCTCGCATCCCTCGCCAACTTCGACCTAGTCTTCGAGAAGAAGGTACTCACTCCTCTTCCACTCTACTTATGCTCTCTATCTCTGTCTCTCTTCCGCTATCTTTTTCTTGTACTGAATCTTTGGACCAATACTCTGGATCTTTTCTTCTCACCTCAACTCTCAAGTGCAGGCTATATCTATGTGGCTTTATCCTTATAGATTTATTTGTTTCTTTAAAGTTTATCATAGTCGTAGACTATTCTACATTTATGAAATGTCATTGTATACCTTTTTTATATCACATTTATATCGCATGCACAATACTTTAGATGTGAATTCCAAGACAAATATTGACTTTGTACGTGATCATACAGACCTTAATTTTTATTCCTAATTTCAAGAACTTCAAACATAAACCTTCTAATATAATGCATAAGTAGATCCTAAGTAAAGTTTCTATACTTGATTCACAAATTATCATTCATATTATACTCGGCGATTCTCACATGCAGGTTCACTTTCAAGAATAGCAAAGCAAAATTACTTACAACCATTATTTCATTCTATTCTGTAAACGATAATAGTTAGATTCAAAGAATAATGTTATATGCTACAACCCAAAATAATACATGGCCTTTTTTATTTTTTTTTATTTTTTATTTTTTTTATAATAATACATGTCTATTATTTCAGAAGGGTTTATCTGAAGAGAAATCTGCATACGATTGGACTAATAAAGAAAAATCCAAATCTTTGGATAAACCTTCGTACGATCGTTATTCTAAAAAGGAAGAAAAAGAAAAGGATAAAAAAGATATTAAATTAAGTGGTTCATGTGACATTGAAAGCGAGTTGCGCGACAAACGAAACAGTAACAGGGTAAAGCTTGGAACAAATGAGATGCTCGAGTCAGACAACCCACCTCCAGTATACAATAAACAAGATTGTATAGAGATCAGTCTGGATGATTTCGAGGTTTGTATAAGTGAACTCGCAAACTACGTGGGATTAAAGTCATTACATATCATACGAAGTTCGTTATTCATCTGAATCAGCTTTCAAACAGTTAAAATGCTGAAATAAACCAAAAATTTCAGGTTTCATTGTCACATACATAAAATAGGGGCTAAGAATTTACCGATCACTCTGCGTTGCTTAAAAAATATATAATTAATAGTTACATTGACAAATATATCATAAATGTATCGAAAATAAAAATGTGTATACTTAAAATTGTCACTAGCACGAATTCTAATAATTCATCAAAAGAAGATATAACTCTATATATCTTGATATCCAACAATATGTTTTTTTTTTCATAATTGTATGATTAGCAGTAGCCTTTTGATTTGTTCCTCTTGAATTTATTTATTTTAGCATTATACCTAAATTTTATTGTTTTCATTCTTTTAACCCATATTCATATTCAAACTAACTGCTCTAGAGACATTTTTAGAACTTACTCTGTTTGATTTATGTAATAGTAGTATTTGTAATAAGTGTATAAAGCTAACCAATCTAAAACATTAGGACACTTCTATTAAGATCAAAAAGATTGGTTGGATGAGAGATTACATTATTTTTTTTACAAGCAGCTATGGGTATAGATGAAGAATTTAATATAAAAAATATATATAATGTTACAGGAAAGTGCTGCAAGCGAGCGAAATGCTTCAGCCGCGCTCGGAGGTGTTCAGAGGCCTCGCTCACTGGACGCAGAGGATGACGAAGGAACTGAAATGAAAGTTATCGATCACCGCCGGCATTTACAGTTCATATCGCGTGCAACCATCGATATACCTCAGACCCCTGTCGATTCGACCATTGAGTTTCCAACATTTCGCGAACACACCACTAAGCTGGAGAAGTCAAAGATCAATGCTAATGGAACGGAGGGGACGAGTTCGCTTCCCTTTCCGCCATATAACAACAACATAAAATGTGTCATGAGTGGACCCCCAAATGTTTACTCTGTGATGTCCTGGCCGTCACCTAATATTTCTATGGGTAAGTTTTATGGTAAAATTAATAATACTTTAAGGCTGTACACCTGTGCTGAAAGTTGACTTTTATAATTATTACATTAATGATAATGCAATTATTCTAATGTAATTTTAGTTCCTATTACCATATTTACTTTGATTTGTCCGGGTGTGTATCCTTAACATGAATCATTGTAAGTTGTATGCAGGTTTTAATCTCGTAGACACAGTTTCTAGGCTTACAGCGCAACACATTGCGGGAAAAGAATCGTCTTTATCCGGAGAGAAAAAGTCACTTGATGAAAACGGCAACTCCGTTCAAAACTACAACGGAGAACGAAAGAAATCGCGACGAAAGAATGCCCAAGAGCCGAACGTCATAGTCTACCAAGCCGAGAACGTAAAGGGTCACAGAGACGACGATATCGATAGTTTATTAAGTTTCATTGAGAACAAAGAATGTAAGAGTAAAAAAGGCAAGACCAGTAATACTGTTAAAGTAAAAACTGCATCGAATACAAAGTCGAGATCTCGGGATAATAAAGATATTAAAAGGGAACAGATACCAACGAAATTGCAAAAGTCAAATTCTTTAGAGGAAATTTCAAAGACCAAACTCGAGGATCTTACTACAGAACAAAGCGCAACTTCTAGTGGATCTAGCAGTGTATCCAGCCAACATGGTAAATAATAATGCTATTACTATTTTCGCAAAAATAACTATTCAAATGTTTTTTACTAATTTATGTTTTAATGCAGGTTCGATCAACATAGCTTTACGTCGTGCAAAGCAGCGTAGTACTGGCGACGCAACTGCAGTCGATTCTCGAGGCGATCGTAGATCCTGGGGTACAGAGGAAGGTCAGGCCATTTACTGCAATGACACGGGTGACGATTATAGTAGTCGTCGAAATTCTGTAAAAAAGGCAAATACCGAACACGAAGCTGAAACCGAGTTTCACGTTGTTACTAATAAGAAGAAAAAGACCAAGAAACAACGTAGAAGTTCTAGTGGAGGTAGAGCACAAAATCTTTCTGGCTCTGGATCATATCTACAACGCGGCAGAGGTTTCTCTAACGATTATAGAACGCCTTTATCCCCTGAACTTAGACGAAAATCTGCTAGCAGCATGCCTCCAAGGTACACATTTAAAACATTTTATTTAAAATTGTATTATATTTAAAACGAATATTGTGTAAAAATTTTATTTCGCAGTGATAAATCAGATAGCAGTGACTTAGATTCAGTTCATTCACTGCCTGTGACATCAAACTCCAAACATAATTCTTCGAAGACTGCTACTTCATCATCGAATGCACCACAGGCGAGCTACGCTGATATTGCACGTATGGCAACCTTGAATATGTCGGGAGGGCCAGTTATTAACATATCGAATTTAATGCCAAGCATGATCAACACGACATGGCCTAGCGTTGCTTCATCAAAGAGCAATGCCGAAACAGAGAAACTTCCCAACGATTATTACCCTAGCTTAGATGAGTTGCAACACTCAGACAGAAAAATACGACAACATAACTTTAGCCAGCAAGGTGGGAGTCTTAGTCTCGACAAACCACCATCACCGACCATGCCGAAATCTAAGACATCACCTGAAAGCAGCAAAAAAACAGAGGCACAAGATGAGGCCATAATCAAAGTTGTCAAATATGTGCAGGATATAGAAAAGATGCAACAAAGTCAATTGCAGCAGGAAAATAAACAGTCAAGTAACAATTCTAGTCCAAATTCAAACGAGACAACACCTACTAATCCACTGCCTCCCAAAATACCCGAACCGCTGTCAAACTATTCTCCTTCACCGGATTCAGAAAGTAACAGCAATGGTGAAAGCAGCAGAGACTCCAGTGCCAATTCGAAAAATAACGGTACAAGAGTACGTAAGAATCACTCGCAAAATTCTAGCTCCGGTATACGTGATTATCCTATACTTCAAACACAGAAGGATGAATCGCGTGATACCGTAAAAATTTCAAGCTCTCAACTTGAAGAAAACGTAAAGCCGTCTAATAGTCCAAATCAATCATTATCAGAAGATAGAGAAGTAAAGAAAATGACGAATGTATATAATACAACGGCAGGTTCGTCCGAAACTATTGATTCAACAAAGTCCAGGATAACTAATAATATTAAGCCGGTTCAGCAATTCCGACCTAGTATTGATACTGATACTATTCGTGTAAATAAAATTGAAAGGCTACCAAAAGCTTCTAAAGATCAATCACAGGTGAATCCTAAAGATACTTCAAAAGTATCATACCAGCAACAGGTAATCAATGTTTTTCATTTTTAATTGAAATACAGCAAATGAATATTTCAATTTTTATATGTTTTAAACATTATTTTTAATTTATTTTACAGACTTTGAGCAACCGGCAGGACAAACCAGTTGATGATACTGAAAACAAAAAGTCAAAGCAATCAAACTCCACTACTAAGCTCGAAAAGGAACAAAAAGTTCCAGAAATACAGATGTTGAACAAATCAAACTCTTCTACAGCAAGTATAACGAGTATAACGAGTACAGCGAGTGCAGCGAGTAGTGCACGACCAGCAGTGATTCTTCTAGACGAAAACATTGCTGATCAATCTAGAAGCTTGGACTCAGAATTTAGTGAGCTGACTTTTGGCTTTGAAGTCAATGAACAACTTCTTTTGTCAGAAGAAGAAGAGGAGGAAGAAGAAGAAACCCCAACGGCTAGTCCGGACTTGTCACGTTTCTCAAATTCGCCGCCAAACTTTTCTCGACAGCCACCCATGTTCGACAAGCACGTTAGAGTTGACAAATTTAATCCGAACTTCCCGATGAACCCATATATACCTGTTCATCCGATGCCCTCGATTATGGTTCAGACGATGTCGTACATGGGCTGCCCAGTGAGATTTCAAGGTCCATATGTGCTACCTCATCCGCATCCATCACAACCAGTCATTGAAAAGTGCCGAAATCAACCAAAGGAGGACTTTTCTTCGCGTTACATTGCCCCTGATGAAAGTCACGTACAAAATTTTAATCATGACAAGATTGTTTCCTTTGTTGGATTAGGTAAGATTATTGAGTATTTTTATTTACATTTGGTACAACTAATTTAATTATCTAGAAAACGCATTTCAAAAATCTAATTTTAAAATTGTTATATACTAAAATTTGTCCAAACACATTGTAACAATAGTAATTTATAATTTTGTTTGATTTCATGAAAATACAGCTTGGGACGACGTGATGCGAGAAACAGGGTCAGCATCATCCGGCCGTGTGCAGTACTATAGTGGACAGTGAGGAAAACTTCACAAACAGTAGACGAATAGTAAATAAAGTGCTTTTACACAATTCAAACAGAAATCACACTACATAATTATACGTACACTTTCACAGGCATTAATACATACATATATTCTTACATACATTTTATTCGTAATGAAAACTGCCTTGTTTGTCACACGTCTGACGTTAGTGCTCGTTTAGTGCTGGTGCGACCAAATCGTCTGAACTTCATGAAGTGACCAAGAGTAAATGCACAGTTGAACTGTGCCCGAAAAATAAAAGCGAAAAAAACGAGAACTTTGTTGAAATGAAACGCAGTCATGTAGAAGAATATATTGATTCAAGCAGTGAAATAGAACATTGAATCAACGAAGCCAAGTGGCGCAACCCAGTGCCTCAGGAGGTAGTAGTGTACATATGCGTGTGAAAACGATAGCAAGTGCATGCAACTAAAAAAAATTAATAAAAAAGAAGTAGGAGACTTAAAATTCTTGAATGAAATGTACAGTGCCTCGTGGCAACGAGCAGAGTACCCAGAAGTAAAGCATTAATATATTTGTAGGGTTCACACGTCAGTCACTTCTATTTATCGAAAATATAGACATTATAATTCGATATTGAGGAAATCAAAAGTTCGGGACATTTTAGCACTGTTAGAGAATTGAAAAGGTCATGAAAAGGTACCTTTTTACGTATAGACACTGCGAATGTATATACTTTAATAAGGTTCCCTCTGCGAGGGAAAAATTGTCGAAGAGCTTAGAAGTGAAATTGGATGAGTTGTGGTTTTCGCGTAATAACGGGAATCCAGATAGACAATGGTTTCTGAACTGATGGAACTTAAGATTCTTGAAAAATGGAGTTAATCTGACTATCGTGAATAACCATAACACAGAGACAGTGAAAGTATCTCGTAAATACTTCCTAAAGAAAAAAACTATAAAACAATGTCAACAATCGCTTTTTTGTGCATTGACCGATTTTGTGAAAAATAAAAACTGATTTATGAAGCACTGCGCTTAACGGTATAGTGCAGAATAAAAATAATTAAACGTTAAAAAGCGAGAACGAAATAAAAAATATGTGAAAGGAGTAATGCGTACGAAAAATGATAAATTTTTACAAAAACTCGCTCATTCAATGAATATAAATAACTAATTTTTAAGTATGCGTAAATGGTAAAGGATAAAATGCGCTTGTGATTGATTGCTTGAAGAGAGAAATCACCTTTAGAAATCGTTGCGCTAGTTAGTTTTGTTATGTTTTGTGAAAAGATTGCTGTTCACAGATTTGCTAGATAAGTTCACCCAATAAGTCTGTGTCCTTCGCAACATATAGTCTGTAAATATATAAATATATATCTTTAAGGGAGATGGAAAGACTATTCGTAAAAAGAAAAGAAACTTTTTCCTTCCTATTTGACTGTAATATAAAACAAGGGAAACTTTAAGTATTACAAGTGAAAATTCCTGGAAAATAATGACACTTGTATCAAATACATAATGCATATATGGACAACTTTTCGCAATACTTGAACAATTTGTTATTTCAAAAATTACACTTTTTTTAAATATTTATATTGCAAATATTAAAAGGAGATACCAAGAGTAACTTTACCGTTTGAGCTGATAAATTATGATGATTGATAAATTGTTTATGGATAAAGTATGTTTATTCAAGGTTTATAAAGTCATATTGAAATGTACAAGAAAGGTATTAAAATTACGTTAAAGTCACGGTGATTTGATACATGTGCACGTTTCTTTTGCTGCGCGTTCATTTAATATTAACGTCACATATAACATAGTATGAGTCGTAACGAAAAATGTCCAATGTCCATGTAAAGGTTTCAGCAATGTAGAAAAAAGATACGGGTACTTCAAGTTTAAGGGATTTCCCATTGTGCCATGTAATTTATGTCTTAGCGAGCAATCGTGTCGAGGCATAAAATTTTGTAAAGTGAAAAAGAAACAAGAGAAGGTAAACAAATTTGTTCAGTAAACTGGCTTTAATGTTCAACAAACAAGTGCCTCGCCAATGATTGCTATTTTTATTTTGTTTTTTTTTTATATTATTATTAAAATTATTTACTAGTTACTGGCGTGTACATATTAAGAGTGAATTTGAAAAAATGAAATTTTCTTAGTAGCCCGGAAAACATTTTTTTTTTATTAATTTCTTTTTGCAAAATGTCTGATTGACGAAAAAATTGATCATTTCAAAATTAATAAGTGTTTAAAAAAATCTACAAATTATTATTATTTTTTAAATATTGCACAGATGATTTTCGATAACTTTTACATATAAGAAAGAAATTATCTAGTATCCAAGAATATTGAAGTAATTGTTTCTGAAGTTAATTTAATTGGATATAATTAAACTTAAGATTAAATTTTTTAAATTCTAGAATTTCAGTTTTGTTTTTTTTTTATAATTGGCATGATTTCTGCGCAATATTTTAAAGTTAATAGTTGTATTGTTAAAAAGCAATTTATTTTCAATAGAACATTATAGTTTTCCTGTAGTAGAAGTATATTTTAATCCTGGAAAATTAATTTATAAAAATCATAGTATTATATAAAAAATATATTTTAAATCTTATTTCAAGTGTGAATCCGAAATCTTAGAAAACAGCTTGTGGTTTTTCTAGGGCAGTTAAAGTTATTTCTTTCGTTTGTTCGGGGACACATGGCAAAAGTCATGGATTTTGTCACTTTAAACGGTTACATCCAATTCTAACAATGAATTATGTCGACGAAAGCAAAACGATGAATCTTGCAAATGTCTTTGAACAGTAATCTTTTTATATGCGAGGAATGCCCATCGATAAAAGAAACTCGAAAAACAATTAAATATTAATACTTTAATGAGTAATGCTTTATCGTGGAAATGTATGCTTTGAGAAAATTAGTTAAGAAAAAAACGTGAATGCGTTTTTAGTATTAAGCGCTAATCAATTACTAATTCGTTAGGTGATTATTCTTTTTTTTTGACATATTTTTTTGTTTTTTTTTTTAAGGTTATATGAAAATTCTTAAATAGAAAATGCTCTTTGTTATTGTTTCCCTCTTTTTCTTTCATTTTTTTGAAAAATGAAGTGTAAGAAGTGAGAATAACACGCACTATACGTTTATTAAAATTGTTTTTATTAACAAATTATTCAATATAGCTTCGATATGAATACAGTAATTCTCTCCTTACGCACTTTTTATTTTAAAGAAAATGGAGTTACTACTATTTTCGAAGTGTTCAAAATCTGCATTTTATCATATCGTTGTGATAATTTTTCGAAACGATAAAACTGGTATTATGTAAACATATACAAAGTTCATAGTTAATTCAATGAATCAAATCTTGTTATATAATTTTAAATAAAAATGTCTAAACTTCAAATGATAAATTATTTTATGAAATTTTATGAAAGATGTTCAAACAAATACAACTTGAGAAATTACGCATCTGATATAGTTTTCAAGATTAGTATGTATTTTCTTGTTATAAACGTTGTTTTCAAAGTATCTCTACTCTATTGAAGAAAGTCTGTAATGTATATTAACAAAACAATTACTTTCTTACTCTATTCTAGATATTTTCATTAATATGAAATTGATAAACCAGCAAAAGTTATAATGTAAAAGAAAAACTGCAATAACAAACTATTCAGAATGAAACTTCTTTATTTACAACTTTATATACAATTATTCGATCTCATTGCATCATAAATTTCAAGTACTTCGAACCTCGCGATGACATAAATCTGTTTTTAATTTCACATTCATTACATAAAAATTCATTCTCGTAGAAAAACAACTCAACAAATTTTTTAGCGATATACTTTTCATTTTAACGCGCAAGATAAAGTCACCTTTGTCGCAAATTAATAAAAGAATGTCATGAACTTACGACGTATACGTGTAACGAAATGAAAAAAAAAAACATATTAAAAAAGAAAAAAAGAAATCGACTCGTACTTTCTTTGGCAGTAAACAAGAAAAGCAAGCTTCCTTTGGCGCACGTAAATTCAATTGCAAGAGATAAATTCGTGCGTTAAGTCGAGAGATTTTTATGCCTATGGAAATTCTTGTTACCTTTTTTTCATGCTGTTTTATTCGACAAAGTAATCCAATGCAGCAATTCCACGGAAAATTCAGTCGAATGCCTGAGATACAAACCATTAACCCGACAGTTCGTGATAAGCTTAAAGCTATTGCTGTCATCTTTTGTAAATGTGATTTGTTATAGTGATGCGACTAGATTGATGTTAAATATTTATTTGTATTTTAACAACATCAATTTTTCATAATTTTGTAAGTTCTTCATTGACGCTTTTGTTACGTATAAAGGTCTGCTTGACAAGATTTCTTTCAATATCAATCGTTTTCGATATTAGCATTATATTATACACTGATATTTCATTTTTTCTAAATAATCAAAGTAACAAGTTACACAGAGCACATATTTTAGATGACTGATCATTAATTTATCCCAATTTGGAAGGACTGATAAGGCATGTATCACCTCTCTCGATCGAAGACTGTTAAAAAAAATCAATAAACAAAAAAGTAAAAAAAAATGTGGCTAAAAAAGGAAGAAACAAAGTGAATGCGACTCGGTTAACTTTGTAAAGCTGTATAATTTGTTATTAGGTGTTGAACACTTTTTCCATATTGTGTATATATATAAACGCGCATTATTAAACGATTAACGGTCAATGTCCAATAATCAGAAAAAACTTATTCGACTATACTATTTAAAATATTGATATTACACATATACATAAACATGTATTCACTATGTCTAAGTATATGTATAATTCAGATGATATATATTACATAACTGAAGTTAATTGAAGATACGTGCGAATGCGTGCCTGATATAAAATGAAAAAAAAGAAAAGTTACGTGTCAAGTATGTGTAATTGTGTGAATCATATGTACAGAATAATTATTATTATAATATGATTATTATGATTATTATTATATGTGCATAGATAAGTGGCTTTAATGCCCGACCGTACGTGAAAAAAATAAATTGGACGAGCGAATGCGTGTTTAATGTATGAGATAATGTGCGAAAGGGAGAGACGAGGAACACGAAAGGATTATCGTTGCCAACCTTAAGTACGTTGCCAAAGTCCCTTTGTGGGTTGAGAGAAGCCGGCGTATTGGCGGGTTAACGAAACTCTTGTGCCCTAATTCAATAATCATTTATTTTTTTGTCTTATTGGAGCGTTCACACTTTGTTCATTTGCGCTTCATGTTATAGTGTTAGGATTTAGCTCGTAAAGAGGGATATGCGTTGATGAAATCTTAAAAGTACCATATAATTAATATACGAAATTATTATTTATTTGCACACAAAAAAATCATAGCAAAGATTCCAGATCTTACGTTTTTAATATCGTAGCTTTTTGTACAATAATTCAACTTGTAAAAAACATTCTTGTCAAGAAGAATTTTAAGTCTAAAATTTTAATAGAATTGATTGAATGCGTAGAGTACATGGAATTTTTTCAATAATTTTTTTCGCAAGTGCACCTTACGATTAAGGGATGTTTTAAGCACAACGTGTTATTTTGTATTAAGTAAGAAGAAAGTATACTTAAGTTATTTTATTACACTTATTATTTATTTAAAAATCCTAGTTAAAGTACGTACGTAATGATTTCACTAGCGCATTACCTAGGATAAAATTAATCGGAACTTTTCACTTTAAAGTTTTCATCTTTTGTTTTCTTTTATACAAAAAAAAAAAGTAAAACTTTCGCGGATGCGAAGTAAAAGAAATCGTCGCCGCGAAGTACAAGCGCAAGAGTTTCTTGTGATGCTTTTACGCGCTTCTTGAGGGAGCTACGTTTCTGGATCTACATATGCACACGGCGTTAGGAGTTGCTGAACAAAAAAAAATATACATAATAATAAACAAATAAAAGCCTAATTGCACGAATTGTCTACAAAACGTCGGCAGTTCGCTCTTTTGTACTTTTGTCTTTGTCGCATATCGTGTGAGACCATGCGTGTCATACTTTAAAAGCATAAAATATACAGTTTCCAGCAGAGTAGCTCCCGGCCGTCTCTAACTACTTTGTTATATTAATCTTTAAATAAAAGCGAATAATAAAAATATATGAAAGCTCTATTTCGTGCAAAGCTAACGTCAACAGAAAAATCACGGATATAGATCATATATACATGTAATATTGTGTAAAATAAATAAGGTGGTTTTTTGAGCGAAAAAAGGAAACGACAAAAAAAAATCGTAAAAAATACAATAAGGAAAATCGAAAATACGTTTAAATCTTAAAACTACAGTGAGAGGAAATAAAATAAAGAGACATTTTCTCCCTATATGTACGACAATTGAGGGATATTAAAGGGATTAAAAAAAATAATAATAATAAAAAGTAGTGTCGCTATATTGGCCTTTAATGCTATATTTTATCTGCGACTCATACAAGCTTTGCGTACGGTACTGTGATATGTCGCTGTTTATTCATTTTTGTTGCACACGTTCAAATGCCACTCTCATGCTGGGAAAATTCAGCGCTTGTTAACTACAATTAAAAAAAAAACGGTAATGAAAAATGGTGTACTTGAAGTGTATAAGCAAGATGCATAATGAATGTAAGAGTGAACGAACAATGAAGGAGTGAGTTTAAGGACCGGAGAGAAAGCGCGAGAATGAAGGAGAGAGAACGAAAATTAGCGAAATAGATTTAGAGGAGAAAAGAGGAAAAACTTCGCAAAAAAGGAAACGTCGAAGGATCAAGCGAGTAATCAGACCGAAATCTTGTAATCGGAATAATTGATCAATAAAATGAAACATACATCAAGAAAAAAAATTTATGTGACGATGACAAAGAATTTCTCTTCATCGCTGTTCAATGCGTCAGAGCAATTCCTATATGTTCGTGCGTTCCATATCTGCGAAAGTTAAATAAAAGAGGAATAATGTTCTCAACAAAAGTTCTGTCATGCTCGACTTCGTTATTTTATTTACCCTAATAGGAAACCTGTGCACTTTGAATTTTTTGAGACAATTAATCATTTTTAATGCATACACTATATTATAGATATTGTTATGATTTCTTTTACGCTTGTTCGGTGTTTTAATTGCCGAATTAAGTTTAATAAATCTGTATAAGGCTATCGCATAACTAGATGTCAAGTGGCAATTTTAATTGACACATAAATAATCTTAGAAATCTGTAAAAGAAGTTGAGATTGCTCAAGAAATTCATTATTTAAAAAATAATTGATCGCCATACTTGGTTTTAATGCTCTCAAAGTGCAAACTGTATCTATTACCAAATTCGATTTTAATGAAATCATTGAGGTATCTAATAGAATCTAAAAGAGACAATAAGGGCGAACGAAACTACTTGTTTGATTGTTTTGATTTACTTGCATTGTTTTTACTTTATGAAAATAAAAGTGGCATTACTCATAAAAAGTTTATTTTTTTCATTAATTTTAAAATATTTAATGTGTGCAGACCATTTTTTTTCATTTACTCATAAAAAGTTAATTTTTTTCAATAATTTAAAAATATTTAATGCGTGCAGACCATTTTTTTTCATTTGCATCAAAAAATTCTATGACAACCATTTTATGTTTGTATCAACATTTTGGTTAATTTTTATTTTTTCATCCCTTTTTCTTTTACTGAATAATATTACGTTTACTGATGCAGTTTGCAAGTTAAGTGTTTTTTTTTTATGACTATTGATGAGATAAGTAGTTAAAATAAAATATACGTAAGGGCAGAAATAAAATTATCGATGTATTTTATTCATTTTTCAAGCTCTGCTTCATTTCTCATTACTTGTATATTAATAAGCGTGTCAACTTCTTTCTGTATCTTCCGGGCTGTAGAAAAATCGGCTTCGATTGCTTAAGTATTTAAATTTTCGAAGTAATTAAAAACAGAATGAGTTAGATCTAAGTACCGGGTACGAACTTGGATGCAAACTGTCCACCTAATACAAGAATTTAATTCAGGTTTATTAGATTAAATACGAATTTAGTGTTTTAAATATTCGCGCTTTCATGTAAAAGACGCGAAAATGCCGATTTTCCAATATGGCTCCCGCATAAAGACCGCGTCGCCACACGCACAAGCACACGCACGTGCACTGACAAGGAACGATAATAAACACTAGTCAATTTTATATTTGCATTAACGATCATGAAGTCAAACACAGGTTTTTTAAAAGGTAAAACATCCTTTTAATCAATAAGTTTTGAAATAGAATATATTACATGTCATAAGTTAATTTACAGTTGCATTTTAAAATGATGAATTTAGGTTAGGTTTTTCTGTTTATTTTGATTCGATAATGAAAAAAACTAATTCAAGTTAGAAAGTAGGGTAAAGATATTGATTTTATTAATTTTTCAGTGGATAGAGATAATAGTGACAATGAAGATGAAATCAACATGAGTGACAGTGATGATAGCATGAATGAATCAAGTGATTCTGACAGTTCTGTTTCTGATACTGACGATGACAGCGATGCTGATAATGCTACTGCAGGTTCTTCAGGTAATACATCTTTTATAGATTATAATATTTGTTCAAACTATTTAATACTAACTTATTCAACTGTAGCATATAATGCATTGATAATTTTAAATAAAACAATTAATTTCTTAATTGTGTTAAGAATGATTGATTTTTTCGTAGGACAGAATGAATCAGGGCCATCTACTTCAAAAGGAGAAAATAATGAAAATGATGTAGAAGAAGAAGAAGAAGATGAAGTGATTAAAGCTATTTTAAAGTCTAAAGAAATTCACAGAGATCACCCACCAACAATATCAATAGAAGATACTTTATCGGATATTTGTTTTCACCCCACAAGAGATATTCTTGCATTAGCAAGTATCACAGGAGATGTGCTTATGTATGGATATATTTTGTTAGTTTTATTTTAAAATAATCACAATTTGTAATTTATGACGATGTTATTTAGATACAAATATAACAATGAGCAGAATGAATTGGTTTCAACACAAGAACTACATGAAAAAGCATGCAGAGATATTGAGTTTAATGAAGATGGAGGTATTTTATTTTCAACTGGCAAAGATAAAACAATTATGATGAGTGATGTTGCGACGGAGAAACTCATACAAATTTATGAAAATGCTCACGAGTAAGAATTTTTACTTTAAATAAATTTAGTAAGCAAATAAAGTTTTTTAATTGAATATTTCTTTTAGACACCCAATTTATTGTTTGTCTCTAATAGATGAAAATACTTTTGTTACTGGAGATGATGAAGGATATGTAAAATGTAATAATTTTGACTAATCTTTAAAAAAATCTATTTTCATTCATAACTATTCAATGAAAAATATAAATGTATGATTTCAGTATGGGATCGAAGACAAAAAACAAACAATCCTGTTTTCTCTTTAAAGGAAATGGATGACTTTGTAAGCGCAATGGTAACAAATGACGATAAAAGATATTTAGTTTGCTCCAGTGGAGATGGTACACTAACTACTTTAAATATAAGAGGAAAAAAATTACATGTTCGCGTAAGTTTCAAAAATTAAATGTTTATACTTTTTCTTTTGCTTTGGTATCAAAATAAGTTATTTTTTTTTTAGACTGAAGACTATCCTCAAGAACTACTGTGCCTTGGATTATTTAAACATGGTAGAAAAATTTTAGCTGCTGGTAGCAAAGGAAATTTGTATCTTTTCAATTGGGGCGAGTTTGGTCTTCACTCAGATGAAATACCAAGTCTAACAAAAAAATCAATCAACTGTATGATTCCTATAACGGAAAATATAGTGGTTACTGGGGGAGAAGACAAAATGTTAAGGTAAAATCATAATATTTTGAAATTCGAAACTTCATAATAACAAAAGTATTAGAAGAATCAATATTCAATAATTTTATAATTTTTAGGGCCACAAGCTTATTTCCTAATCGTCAACTTGGAATTGTCGGTCAGCATGATATGTCTGTAGAATGTCTCGATATTTGTAATGATGGTACAATAATTGCTTCATATTCATACGATAATAGTGTGAAATTTTGGAATGTCAGTTACTTTGAAACGTTAAATGTGGCGCAGCCCTTAATAAAGGGTGGAAAGCAGAAGCAATTAAAACATAATTTACCTAGCAGTAAATTAGAAAATGCTTCAGACTTTTTTGCCGATTTATAATTAAGCGCTGTACATACATTATTTTATTAAATATTATAAGATTTATTTAAGAAATAAATTTGTAAAATATGTTTTCAGAAATAAAATAATTTTTTAATATAAAATTAATTATGGGTTTAAATAATTAAAACCAGATTTATTACATATATATATATATTTTTTTTTCATACAATAAGTTATGAACTACATTTGTAGATATAAAATGTTTGGTAGGACAATGGAAGTTTTATAAAGGTATTTACACATTAGATTCGCTTAACAAGTATTTGTCATACAAAAATCATAAAAATATTTATTCCCTTATTGGTTCTGGTTAATAATACTTTGTAGTATCATACTGAAAAAATTAATTAAAAAAGAGGAGTGTTGTTATTTTGATTCTTTTTCAATTAAATATATAAAAGCCATATAATTGGTACGTTAAGATACAATACTCCCTAGCTTCTAAAGACAAAATTGTAACAAACTGAATTAAATTACGTAAAACTATCAGTTCAATTTATTTTATCAAACTGCACCAAATGCAATTTTCTGTAAACTCTTCTAGAAATATTAAAGTCGCCTCGACTTTTCAACCGGCAAGTATAATAAAACATAAAATTCGCAATTTTTCAATTAAATATAAGAGAAATTAAATTATTGTTCGATATGCGACCCACCCATAAAATAAATCACTTAAATATATTTGGTAAAATTAATTTACATGTAATACTAATATTGTATTGTGCATGTAATAAATTGAAAAGTGCAAGACATATAAATAAAGCAATTATAATTTTAACTATGTTAGTTAATAACCAAAATTATTGCGAGTAAAACGTATATAATACATCCTGTAAGAATTATTCCTGATATATTTTGCACTTACTGAAAAAGTGTTTACCTCATTTTGGCAAATAAAGAGTAATGAATTGTTATGTATTAAAAGTCAACATGCAATCACTTTATGGATGGTTCACTTGTCGCAAGTATTCTGGAGCATGATAGTGCTGTTGAACGTGAGCCAGTGATGGATGAATAGGTGGTGGGAAGCACCTGACATGTTCAACGCTGGAAGCATCGCTATCGCCGCTCTTCAAGTACTTATTTAATACAGCGAAGATCTGGGAGTTTAGAACTTGGAAGCGTCTAATACGATCCACCATACGCTTTAGATGCTGAAAAAATATAGTTATGTTTTATGTATTGCTGCTATTTTAATTTGTAATTAATTTATATATAATAATAATAAGGAATGCTGCACATACAATTCCTTTCACATTTTCATCTTTTCCGTCAACACGTTGTACTCGCAAGATATGATAGCAAAAGTCTAGGGCCTCGAATCTTCGTTGTTGCCCAAGTAAAACAACCATGGCACACCCGGCCCAGTGCAAACCTTCGCCAAATAACTCCCTGCAAGAATTGCGATGATTAGTTTCTTTTTTTGACATGTATCAAGCAGTAAATCACGTTAAAGCATATACTAACTCAACAGTAAATTCAGTATCTCCTACGGGAATGCAATAGACAAATTGAAGAGCGCTCCAGAGTCTGTGGAATTCGGTGCATTCATCAATGTTCATTACTCCATTAGCTGGAGGTGGTCCCACCCATATCGGATCATCCAGGAAGCTTCGTAATCTGCTCAATACGACTTCGAATATAGATAAGCCACAGCAAAGTCTTTCGCGGGTTAATAAATCTCCTTCTCTGGCAATCATTGCTTGCTACAAACGAAGTTGATTGGTTTTCATCGAATAAAATGCCTTTAAAAGTTTACTGTTGTTTAAAACAAAAATAAATTTACCTTTGCTGTTCCAAGTTTATCAACATTTGGCACGATTTGAAGTGCTGCATATTTGGCCTCCAATCTTTTTTGCTTGGTCTCAGGTTTTTCTCCCTCTGTATTCGTAAAGAGGTAAAGTAGTTAGAAAAATTTATCAGCATCTATTTTAAAAATGTAAATGTAAATAACAAATATTAATTACCTTTGCAGTATGGTCTGGGGAGAATATTTTGGAAGGGTGCAGCGTGCATGAGATCGCAGACTTCCTCTTGTGATAAAGCCTGCTCCATTAGCAGGCAAAACAGAATGGTGTTCCCGAACTCGCGAAAATTGTGGAAAAGTTCTGTTTTTGCGTCTGGATACTGTACGATGTCGTTAAGCTGAGCGTGATAGTAGCCTAGAACTCCTGGAGAGCCATAGTCGTATCTTGGTAACTTACAGACTTTTGGCATGGCTTCCATCAGAGTTTTGGTAAACTGTAGAAGGCTGCCTTGGATAAGCGATTTGACAATTTTTAGGAGTTCTTCCATGACGACGGCTATTCCTTGGTAGCCGAGAAGCTTGCACATTGTCCGGAAGTGATAGGGTCCGACAAAACCAGAGTACTGGCCATACTGAGTACTGTAGGCGAGGTTCAGCTGCTTACTGCCCCAGAGGTAGTGGTGAGACATCTGAGGTGGCTTATCGCGGTGAACAGGTTGTACAAATTGTAGACCCCGACATTTCACAAATCTGTTAGTGGCAGCGTTGTAACAATAATTTGGCAAAAAATCATAGTTAAGTTCCCAGAAGACGTGCAAGGTGATTCGACCGTATGGCGCCAATACGTTGTGATTTGCCTCTCTGAACATTGCGTCATATTCATCTAAAGCTAACCACTTGCTCAGGAGTTTATGCGTTAAACGGTTAACTTGCAGTAATCCTTCCAGTTCCTTGAAAATAGAAAAAGAAATTAACAATTATGTTTCAATAACTTCGAGGTAATAATCTTTCCATTTACAAGAAATCAATAACTTACAATTACACCGGTTATGTCGCCGGATTCGAATTTGCTGATGGCTAAATCAAGCGATTTTTGCATATCTGCATTGATGCGTTGAGTTATCAATTTATTCAAATCGATGCTCCTACCAAGTAGTTGAACGTGTCGCTGTTTCAGCAGGGTTTCGTATCTATTTGCTCGTGGATACGACAGAATGTAAGCTCCAGCAGCCAAACACTCAACCCGAAATCTTTTGTCCAATAAAATGCTAGCCGCTAACTGCTTGTAATGAGCGAAAATCTGCTCGCTGAGTTTATACACGAACTGATCAAAGCACAAGTTTACCTCTGCTTCAACTTCATCGTACAAAAATTGCTTTCGGAATATCGTTAAAGCATACAGAGCGCTATCATTATATAGATCCAATGGGTATAGAACGTACCTAAAATTGTATTGAACGGTTAAAGAAATCACTCATAGCGTTTATCACTCACAAAGTTTGTCCTTTGATATCATTAAACATAAATACTCACTCCATCATCGAAGGCTCTTTACTTCGGAGTATGTGATCGGTTAATATCCAGGGCATCGACATTTCAATTGGAAACTGTAATGCAACAAAACGCTCAAATTATTAAAAATCAATTAAATGGTGGACCCATTACTCGTTAGTACGTGAGGTAAACAAGATCAAAATGAAAATATAAATTGTATTATTTTTAAATGTACCATAATTTTACAATAATTATTACAGTAACCTTCATAATGCCTGTACGCCATAAACGTTTGAATTTTCCGTTAAATTATTATTAATTGATATTTTATTACATATTTAATATGTTAAGAAATAATAAAGTAACGAAAAGACAACATTTGCTTTTCTACTTTCTAATGATAAAACATGATTCGATAGTGAACTTCATTCTCTGTATTACCATGGCCAATGTAAAAATGTTGAGTACGCATGTATCATGCTACCACTAACACATAACTATAAATAAAGTACAAATATCATTTAGTTAAAAAAATATATAGAACGAAACCCATAAATAATGCATTACGAAAAAAAATCATGTGCGAAAATTATTTGCCGTACAAAAATAAGAAATGTTTCAATAATGCTGCTATCTATATAGAGACACTAGTGAGCTTTTATGATATTTACAAAACGTACGATCTGTACAAAGAAAAACACACATGATAAACGCACAACACACAAAAAACACACAGTGCAACTGAAATTTATCCAATTCCCAGTTGTGCAGTTCCGTGGTATGGAAATACGAGTAAAAAATAATTATCTACTCGCTACAGTGAGATGATGATTTTGAGGCGAATAGAGTACCTGAATGCGTTTCTCCATGGTGATCAAATCGCTGCATTCCTCATTATGCTGGTGTCGCACTTGGCATTTCTAGTCATGAAAACAGTCAGAGAAAATAGCTGATAAAGTGTTAGAAAGGAACAACGCCGAAATACGTTTCAGTCGTGATTTATGCAAGAATAGAATTTGAAGCAGAAACGAAATAGTAAAGTATGATAGAAATTGCTTTTCGTATGAGCTGTCCATTAAGTACTTGGCCATTTTCTTAAAAAAAATATTAATAACTTTAATAAAATAAATAAAATTGTTCTTACCTGTATTTTACGACCCATGGTCATCTCGAGATAAAACTCCCTGTACCATAATTGCGAGAGATCACAACAATTTTGTAAGGCCTCTGTAAAACAAATTTCATTATTATTAAAATTGTCGTACAGTAGCTAAAAAATGTTCTTATTAAATTATGGATTCATGCTTTCGTACCGCTAAAATTTAATAGATAACCCCAATAAAAACTAGTCTTATGAAACTGGTCGATTTGAACAAGGTATTGACCATCGATATCTTTTCTTAAGGTTCGTTTGCCTCCACTTTTGTCAGCGATTAATGATTCAAGCATCGTGCGCACCATGTAGAGTTGAGTTGACGATGGACCTAACAACCACAAATTAATATTAACATAAAAACCTTGATTGAATCAAAAACATTCGTGTTTTATTCAATAAATTATACAAATTAATTCTGTTTAATCTGTACGTACCAACTTTCCTCCTTGGCACTTTAATGCCGAATCCGTTGTCTGGATCTTTCTTGCCTTTGAGTGCAGGATCGGCCGTAGGTTCTACTCCGTGATGCCAATCAGCACACGTTTCCCTCACAGAAACGATTATACTAAAGCGGACATATATATTTTTTTCATTATAAAACAATTAATACATCTTTTATTTACATAAAACTTAAAAATACGAACCTTCTGATCAAATCTTTCTTGTTCTTTATTGCTTTTCTTAATGGTTCTCTTAGAATTAATTGTACAAAATCCTGTAATTCGGCATATATGTTTCTGCGTATTGCGTCAACAAATACAGTTTCCATGCGAGCCATTAAAACTTGAAGTCCTTTGATCATAGCTATCACTTCAATTAATGCAAATTTTTCCTCTTCCGTATAATTGTAACGTGTAGCTCTTTCATACTCTTCAGCTTCTTGAGGGCACTCTTTATTCATGTGATGATCTGTTGGATGTAATAATTTCCAGCTGTAGAGTTCTGTTACAACACTGGTCCATTGAGAAAGCAATTGTAAACCACGTAAAGCTAATTCAGCGGTTTCTCTATTCTCTGTATCACTTCCACAATCTTTATAAGTTGTAGTGACTTCGTTGCTATACCTGAATAAAACAAAGTTAATTGATTCAAAATTTACATCACAATCAGGAAAATTAGAATTATATAATAATAACATTATGAAAATAAAATATTTACCTAGCCAATTCACTTATGTATTTGACATGATCTTCTCGAATTTGAGGTAAATGCACCATTAAGTCAGCTTGGGGACTCATACTGTTTACAGATGAAGACAATGGCCATTTTGAGGCATCAAAATGCTTGGATCGTTTTATATAATTAAATGGAGCAATTTGCATATCTCCAAAAAGTGGAACAACTTCTAAATTTTTGAAAATCCTATCAATTCTATCTAATTTTAATTTTTTCTTTTGGTCTAATTTATTAATATTGCACAATTCACTATCCATTAGGAAAAGACCAAAACCCATGACTTTCACCAGCATATGTTTCTCATTTGGAGTAAGGTACATTTTTGTTTCAAACATATGCACACAAATATTTACGACGTCAGCCAGCAATTCTTCGTAGCCCTGAATTTTTTCTAAATTTTCCTTAACCGTATCTCTAATTTTATTTTGGGTAGCCAGAAACATTGACAAATTTTGAGATTCTTGCAGTGTCTGGGAGTCTGACATCACTTTTAAAAATTGTGCAGCTCTGTTAAATTGTAAAATATGATGAGTACTCTTTTACTACACTAAATAAAGTATAAAGTTATACTGTTTACTACCTTCTATAAGTTGAATAATCATTTTTGACACTTGATTTCATGTTTTTAAGTTCATCAAGAACAGCAAACATATTGATGAATTTGCCCAACGTTAATAGATACGCTTCAGAGACAAAATCCTTTCTCTTTTCTTGGTGACAGAGGCGTTTTACTTCTGCTGAGAATCTTTCAATGGCTTTTCTCTGATAATGAATAATTAAAATATTAAATTTCACATTCGCACTAATTTGTGAGTCATTATGGCAATGACTCATTAAATTCAAAGCATAGAAGTGTGGTACTTACTTGAAAATACATAAAGTTTAAGAGCTTATTAACTTCCGGTGCAAGAACTTCTACAGTTTTTTCGTATATTTCAACTCTGTTTGGCTGTTCATTTGACTTGGGTTGCGGTATAGCCCTGGAACAACATCTCCACGTATAAAGCATAACCGCATGTTCCAGTCCTTCTTCCAGTAATTCATTCTGCAAAATCAATTATATTTTAAAATTATGCGTTCTGTTGAAAATTATGCTAGATGATAATTTGACTAGATACTAACCAAACTTGCATGCACAGTAGCTTCTTCAATATATTTGGCAATACCAGTGACAAATCCATTTCTATCTTCAAAGTTTGTATCAAAATTAGCTTGATATACAACCGAGCATGGCTGCGCCTCAATGCATGGCTGTTCATAAGGTAGCGTGAACTCATCGAGAACATCAACATTGGACAGGGCATCCCCCAAAGTTACATGGTCAGTAGTCATGCTTGGGTTTTTGTTTACTCTGTCAACGAGAAAGCATTTACTAACGATTGAAAATTTGCAAATTTATTCACCTCCTGCACGTCAATTTCAATAATCCTAACCTACTGACGTTCCACCCTACGAGACAATATCTGATCAGTTTAAGTACCGACGAAAAGCGCAATAAAAGTGCATAAAAAATGATCCACAACTAAGTATAGAAGTGCCAGCTAGACACATAGAAGATTCCTTCGAAAAATGACTAGGTTATGTTGTGTTTGTGTACATACACGGAAAATCGGAGTAGAAAAGCATCGATAGTTACATGGCGTGACTTTTCTAGGAAGAAAATAAATTTGCGCAAAAGCGACGCAACAAATTGAACGAGTACTCACCCGTGGCTGCCCTAAAAAGGGCTAGGCGTGGGAGTTCTTTTACAAAAAAACGACGACTCAACTCCGCCCTGATGGCCTGGCGCACTAGCACTACTGTCAAACAGCAGGGAGGGGGGGGGGCCGTTTACAATAACGCGCCTGAATTTCCTGGATAATTATGCGCTCGAATGTGCATCATGCACTCGTGGTGATTGTTGGTGAAAATCTTAGATTAGAGATTTTGGTAAAAAGTCATCACGCAAAAGTATAACAAAGACACTCGAGTGTACTGACACCCAGTTGCGTCATTATAGACGCACCCAGTTAGAGGAAAGGAGAGCCTAAGGCCAAAAGGACCCCTGCCATCAGGCTTCTACTCTCATCTTGGACGCCATTTCAGCTGAGAAGACTGCAATTGAATGTTCTATTTTCGAAGTATTTTATTATTTCTATTTTGCGTCCTATTCTACGTCTACTTGAGCTTGAGGTTATAGCTATATATAAGTATCTTCGATTAAACTTTTCTGTCGTATAACTGAAGAATGCATAATTACATACTATAAATAAATAAATTATAAATGTATTTTTGAAAACTTTTTTTTAATTTTACGAGATTTTATTTTCGAAGAAAAGCACAGCTTCAGTTACAAAAGATGAGATTACATTAATAATACTGATAAAAATAAAGAATGCAGAGGTAAATCGCGTGTATAGGTACATATTTTATAGGTGTAGAATTATTTTATTACTATTCGTGTGAGGTTTAAAGTCATCTACAGATGAAATAAGGTACAGTAACTAGAAACAATAAGCGGTGAAAGTACTTCTGTCGACAGGATCAGCTGCAACATTGAGCAGATTGAGCTGCGTCTTTATCGTTATCGACGAATCTCTTCTTTGGTGCAGCTGCTGCAATTTTTCCGGCATCAACAGTTTGATCTTTGGCTCCTTCGGTAGCTCCATCAGTAGCCGCTGCGGGTGGTTGATCCGCGTTTTCGACAGCCGACTTCTTTGCAACCTCGTCGTCGCGCTTTTCATCCTTTTTAACATTTTCAATTAATATAGGTCATCATCAGTATAACTTATTATATATTATATGTAGTTTCGTTTATAATATTACCGATCTATACCGATTATTATATCATACCTTTCTCAACGCGTTGGGATCGTCTAGCTTAGCGGGATCGGTATCCCGTCGATGGTGAACGTTCTGGCTCGCAACAAGCGAGCTGCAGACGGCGACCAGAAGGAAAAGCTTGAAGTAGACCATCTTTCTTTTCTTCGTCGGAAACACGTATAGTAGCAAAACCCCACAGCTCTCGGCTACTTAAACGGTTCCATTTATTGCCCGTAATCGTGACCGACTTGTTTGAAATTTCGATAATTCATCGATCGCTGCGTGATTAATCGCTTGGAATTAGCAAACTGGTTTCTTTATCACGCGAGAGCAGGAATTTTCATTGATTATTCGTATAGTGTTTCTCGTTTGAAAAGAGAGGAAAAATGCGTATTATCGATCTAGATTGATTAAGTGGCATCAATGTTTTGAAAAGTGTGTGTTTGTGCAGAGTAGATTCAAGATTCATTTCTGTTAGTTTTCTGTTTTATTTTCTGAACAAAGCCATAAGTTTCAGAAACAAAAATAAGTCACATGTATATAAACAGTTTTGTTTACAAAGTATTTCACAAAATCAATCGTTGTTCATTAACTATAATACATTCAATGATATCGTCAAAAATCAATGTCACATAGATCGCATCTTTTAATACACTTATATTCAGTTGTTTTTTCGTAACACATGTGGTGCTAACAGTAAACGTTTTTTTTTCATAAAACATAAGTCATAATTGTACTTTTTTCAAATCAATTTTTCTCTCGTAACATCACATTGTATTGAGCTATATATAAGTACATGATATACATATAGCTTTCTTTAGACTTTAGGGTCGATTGTTCCATCTCTCTTTATTTTTATCCATAAGCATAGTTTACCGGTCGGTTTACGTCATTATTCGTGAATGTTGCTTTTTCCGTATAATTTGCAACAGGGTATTGTCGATTAAACACAAAGTCAGCCCGAGTAATATTATAGCAGCATATTCAACAGTTTTCAGTAACAGTGAGAAATTGTAGGGCATTGCTTTTTCCATTGTGGAGAGAAATGAAAATCTGAATTCAATAACAGAATCGAGACGAAAATTATACGTGTGCGCTTGCATTCTATATTTCACGGACTGGCTTAACAAACTTGTATGTAAATAGCACCACGTGCACCTCTTCAATTAAGAGCTGATGCCGATAATGTCAAGGCACACCATTTTTCAACGATAAACAGTATTATATATAATATATTTACTTTGTATCTGCGTGATTACACATGCACGGGTTATCAGAAAAAAAAAATGAAAATCAAAGGGATAATATCTTTTGTACGTTGGAAGATTAATTAACTTAATTAACGAACATCTATTATACATTCCGTCGCGATATTTCTTTGCGCACTTCACTTGCTCTGTTCGTGCCTTTTATATTTGTTTATTTTTTTCAGTCTTGCATATCTTGCATCCGTATTTTTTCAAGACAGTTCCTGCTCCGTATAATACCACCTTAACGAAGTCGCCTATCCTTCGAGATTAAACAATCAACGACCTGATCATTCGATTCCGATATAAGCAGATAATGCAGGCGTTTCGACTTTATCAGTAGTGTTCGCTACTCGTGAAGATCTTGATTTACACTTTATTTTCTTTTTTTATCACAATTTTGAAAACCATAACGAAGCTTCTCCAGTTTTCACTTGGAATCTCTGTTTAACCATGATTCGACATCACGAGGATCGTGAAAAACTCGATGGTAATGATTGGTACGTGTGGTCTCCTAATGTAAGTATTCCTCGCTGCCGAGTATCGGGGTAGTGTCGCTTTTTCGATTGAGTCTGAGACTGCCCCATTTGGCGCCTCTTTCCGCCTCGGCAGTCTCCATCAGTACCGCGTACGAATTCGGATCGACCGCTTCCTTGCTGTAGTGAATCCCGTAGAGAAAGTAGATGAGCAGACCTGCGGAGGATGAAACTTGCATTGAGCATATTGCGTAAAATGATTTTTCTTAAAATATATAAAAACAAACAAAACCACTCACCAACAATCATCCAGACGAGGAACCGTAGCCATGTCAACATGGACAGATGGAACATTAGGCCGATGTTCAGAAGAATACTGAGAGCCGGTACCAGCGGGACCATTGGCACTCTGAAGGTACAGCCCAGGCTCGGTGGATTTTGCTGATGAGCTGCGATGACCAGCAAACCTGAAAGCCACATTATATATTTTAATTTTAATTTCAGGGCAAAGCTCGATCAATCAGCAGCTGTACTCACTCGCTACGAGAATAATGACGAGATTGATCAGCATGACGTAGTCCCACCAAGCAGGAGAGTAGGTGTTCTGCGACAAGAAGACCAGAAGCGAGCAGAGGGAGACGCAGGCCACGGAATAAAAAATGATCGACGTTGTTACCGCGGTCCCAGGCTCGCAGTCGCCGAGGAAATTCGACAGCCAGGCGTACCGCGGCTGCACCCTACCGATTCCATCGGTGCAGAAACCTTGTATCAACTGTAACCAACAAAAATTTTAAATCTTTCCTGCAAGTCCTAATTACATTTTTCGACCAAAGTCACTGGACTCGCATCGTACCTGCGACTCGACCGAAGTGCACATGCTGTTACAGTCGCTGGAGTCCATAGCGAGATCGGTATTGGCAGGCGATGCCAGCTGATGGGTCGACGAGCTCGCAAGAGTCGTGTCCGAGGAGACGGTGTTGTCCATAGCTTGCGAAGGTGGCGGCGGCGGTCGATACCTCAGTACGATGACACTCGCCGAGACGATGGTGTACGCGAGGAAGGTACCGATCGACATGAACTCGACCAGATGATCGAGATCGAAGAGCAGAGCGATCAGACCACTGACGAAACCGGCGATCGCCAGGTTGATAGTTGGTACCTGGGTGCGCTTGCTCACACGCGCCAGGAAGCCGAACAGCAGGCCGTCACTCGCCATCGCGTACATCGTCCGTGGCAGCGAGAACAGGGAGCCGAAGAGTGTCGTCGTCATACCGCAGAGTGCGCCCACGCTACGAATTGTAGGATAAGCCTTCGTTACGAGGTCAGGTAATTAATTGCAGTTATGCGGTTTCCCCTTCGCGATTCTAATAACCGATTCCCTGCGGAACAATCCAATAGCTTCGACGAGAGCCCGATAGCAGAGCACTCGTCAGCTTTGATCCCTTCGAATATAAGCGACACATCAATCGCGCGCGCCACAGCTTGCAACCATCAATTAATTCTCCCGCCGCTGAAATCGCGCGGACTAATCAAACTTTCAATCCACCGCAAGCTGAATCCAGGTCACCGTCGAATCGATATACTCTCTGCCTACGCGATATCAAATTAGTTATTATTTTTCAATAAAAAAGAAGGAGGGCAGCACCTGATGACGTATTTGGCCCAGGGGATGCCACGAGCGGCGAAAGCTTCGGGCAAGGCGGCGGTTCGGCTGATCCTGGAGTAGGGCTCGACGAGGGTGAGCGCCGCGCTCACCAGGATGTAGCCGACGGTGACGATGGCCATTGACAGACCCGTCGCTCGGGGGATGCTGCGGGTTGGATCTCGAGCCTCCTCGCCCGAGGTCGCGATCGAGTCGAAGCCTACGAACGCGTAGAAGCACGTCGCTGCGCCTGGAATGGAAGGGAATTGTTTTATGGTCTTGTGCTCTTTTTTATTTCTTTTTATCGATGTTTTGCAAAAAACGGACTTTTGTATTTCACGAGCTGCTGTGAATTTTAAAGTGTGGAAACTTTTTCAATATATTCCGCTTCGAGTTTTTAACGATTTGCAATATACTGCACTCGTTATTAACTTTCGCTTTTATTAATTTAGTACTAGTTATGAATTTCGCACAACAAATTTGCAATACACGAGTATAGAGAGGAAATAGAGTGCGAGAGATGATATTGTGTAAAATGCATAAAACGTGGAGAACTCATAGCTTCCTTTGAGGCAAGAATTGAATGTATCGATTGTAAAGTCCGCGTCTTGAAATCGATAAGGGCATTCAGTTGGTTCGAATAGCATGTAAATTGAACTTTTTAAAGAAAGATCGGTACAGAGCAGTGTGCAAAGCAATTTTTAAATGTACAGACCTATAGTTCAACTAAAACGCTCCGTATAATTTAAAAATACTCAATATATCGAGGCTCTTTTCTCTACACGCAAAACGTACAGAGAACCCATACGAGATCCGGGATCCCATACAAGCTCTCAGCTGTAACGCATCCCCACAATCTCGAATATCCGTCTCTGTTTGCCGTCAAAAGTCCCGCGTCAATAAACAAATAAAAGTAATCCGAGTCGCGTACGTACCAGCGAAAACTCCGGTGATGCCATAAGGCAGAAATCCGTGGCCCTGGAAGTTCCAGTTTCCGAGGTCGGCGTAGTAGAAGCCGAGGCAGATGACGAGGGCCATGACACCGAGGTTGACGAGTGTGAGCAGCGAGTTAACCGCGGCCGAACACTTTACCCCGAGGGCGAGCAAAAGCGCGTAGACGAAGCAAAGGGCTGCGGCCACGGGATCCGGGACGTTACCCAACGGCTCGTCCATGCTGTAACCCGACATCAGCCGCTTCGTGAAATTGCTGATCGCTCGACCCGACAATGAGTCCACGTAGCCGCTCCAGGCGCGCGCCACCGATGCTGCACCTGTTGGAAGAAGTTCCCATTTAACTGTCTGTCTGTATAGTTCAGAATAGAACGACGTAATTCATATGTATCAGGAGAAAAGGTCGGACGTGGCAAGACGATAAAATTACACCGGCATGAATTCTGTTGATATACTATCGTAATCCATACCTATCATATGCTCCAAGATGATGTTCCAACCGATGACGAAAGCCCAGAATTCACCGACCGAGACGTACGCGTAGACGTAAGCGCTGCCAGCTTTTGGCACTTTGGCGCCGAATTCGGCGTAGCAAAGGGCCGCGAGGAGGGAAGCAAGTCCGGCGAGCAAAAAGCTCAATATCACACCAGGACCGGCTATGTCGCGAGCTACTGGCCCAGTCAGTACGTAAATTCCGGCGCCGATCATGTGCCCGATACCTGCGACAAATATACAACGAGATGAGAAATTTCAACAGATTATATTCTAGCCGAGTTATCTAGCCTTGGAATTTCTCATCAGTCGCATCGTGTATATCGACGCATCGCTGGCTTGCATACCAAGAAGGGTGATGTCGAAGGTGGATAGGCAGCGCTTCAATGGGGTGTCCATGACGTCACCCTCGAGCTTCTTCTTCCGATTAATTTTCGCGCACATCCCCGACATTACGTGCCCCAGTATCATTCGCCTGACCGACGGCATCTCTGAAACGAATCGTTTGATTTATTAAAGCTGTGTTGATGGTCTTACGCGTAATGGTCATGGGTGTGAATTAGTAGATCTTATCGCTGTTGATGCGCAAACAACGTTCTTGTCACGCTGAATATAATCAATTTGACTTAATTCATGTGCTTCGTATTTTCATCAAATGTGCCGATATGTAATATCGTCTACTTCCAGGAATAATAACAATAATTAAACACGAAAATAATTTCAACCTTTATCGAAAATCCATTTGGCAAGCCCGAGTTAACTTTTTGTGCCATACCCCCCGGTGAAGATGACAAAAATATATCTGCAATAAGATTAATAATAAACGTCACTATCGGAAACGCATATCCAATAACACTTTGTCGCGAGAGACTCTGATGCATTAAAAGCACGAGTCTCTGATGGTTAGTCGCTAATTTGCAATCCGAACGACCTGGTATAATCGCGCTTAACTGGTTAAAGCGAAAAGTCAAGAGTTTAAAATTCGCTTTCGCCAAGCTTCATTGTATTACGCGCTCTCGAACGCACCGCGCACTATGCGTAGCTTGGAAATTTGATCGCGCGAGCACGTGAGCTTTTTTTCAATCGCCGCCGCGTGAGATGCGGAACAAAATCAATACTCCTTCGCAAGTGTACAATTTCCAGGGTTTTAACTATATATAGCTACAACGACATTTCCGTCCCACAGTTTAAATCTTCGTTATCATTAGCCGATCGATATCAGTGCACACAGGGGGTAGCGAGCTTTTTCTCAACTCGACTCGAATACATTATTCACGGAATTCGGATCAGACTGCTAGTATATTATAGTGTTGCAAAGAGTGAATGAAGATTGATTCAGACGACTGTAATGCGCAGAGAGAAGATTCTGTGCTATCCTCGACACGATATCGCATTATACATACGTTACTACAGCGTACCTGCACAATCGTTGAATTTTATTTTTAACCACGTTTCGATCGCAGAGACAATTCCACTCGTAACGTGAAAAAAAACTCACCCGCGGCGGATCAGATTAAGATTTATACGCGTTGGAAAGAAAAAAATTCCTCGCACCCTCTTCCACTCGTCCAGCGCGTCGAAATCAATCTATCGACACTTCCCTAACCCATTAGCATTAAGCACATCTGTTAACACCAAAACTTTCCACACTAACGTCGATCATACCGACACATACACACACGTCTCGATCTCAAGGCCACAATTAAAATAAGAAGACACAGCGATGAGAACAATACCTACGAACCAAAGTGCAAAAAATCCTTACTTGCGAGGAGAGCTGGCGTCTGCACAAATGAGCTTATCTCCTAGTCCCGTTTCGCTCTGTCTCCTGCGCGAGGAGGATAGTCGTCAGCGTGACGCGCGCGCGCGTGAACCCCATTCAGAAGCCGCAGACACCGCCGCCGTCCGACGCATGCTCGGCCAAGCTCGCGATCGATCGAGCCAGTCTCAATGATTTTCCAACGTAGCGTGTGTGCATACCTTGCGCGGAGAGACACTGGATATATCGAAGATTTTTGTATTTCGCGCGCGGTTGCGTAATTGCGTAAATAGGAGCTGTCGGGAGGATGTCCTTTTGCTTTGTTGCTCTGGAGAGCATTTTACGTACGGCGAAAGCCTGGGAGGGGGACGGAGCTATTTTTAAAGGCGATTCGAAAAGTTTGCGAGAGCTTTCGACACTCGTGGGTGTTTGCCATGTGGGAGAGGTGGATTTGAATGAGCTTTTGAGGCGGGAGTCGTGAATTTTCAACTCGATTTTTTCATTCCTCGTGCGTGGAGAGCGTGTATTCATAATTTTTTTCTGCTGGAACATTCTGCGCGTTTTAATTTTTTATGGAAATCGATTCGTTGTAATTCCATCTACATTGTCACAGACGCAGTGAAGGATTATTTATTTATACGATAATTTGCAGCTATAAATTATTACGCGCACATGAAGATGTGTGTATGGTATAATAATATTTAAATATTGATGTATATTGATCAATTTTTGTGCTCATGATATTATTGTTTTATTTTACTCCTAATATCATAATTATAATGACGATTGTAGATTGTAAATTATTACTATTTATTTCAATTAAAGATTTTCGAAGTCCAGGAGTACATCATGAATCAGCACAAGTAGATATAAAGTAAGGTTACCGACAGACGCCAACGATCACTCACCTGTTACCATTAGCAGTAGGCCAGTAGCGCTGCTACAGTTTCCCTAAAGTTCCTGCAGGTAGCGCTCCTGTGAAAGAGCCGTGCAGTGAAACTTTTCAAACAATTCAAAACGTTGGTAATCAATTCTTCACATGAAATACTACTTTTATACTGAATGAGACAATAAAATCGACTCATCAACTATCTTACACTTTAAAATAAATTGAAGCATCGCAGCACAGTGATCAAGTATTTCAAAAAAGTTATTAAAAAATGTTTAAGACAAAGATGTAAAGATAAAACAACAAACAGTATTATTCAGAGTAATTGTAAAAAATTAGCTGTCCAAACCCGGCCTTCAACTAATCTTCGAGCATAAATTTCCTTTTCGAAGTCCCGACAATTCGGCGACATCAACTCCAACTTGCGCCATATATTAATACAACCGAGTGCAACCGAATCGAAACAGCGCGGTCGAAGCCCTGGCGTCCATATAATAACGTGTCAATGGCGAAAAATCGCTCCACCCCCTCGCAGAAGAAAAAAAGCCCGCAGACACACACACACACACACACGCACACACACACATTCGGACGAGCACTTATTTTCTCATCCCCGCGAAAATCGAACGAAATTCGTTCGCGCGCATATTCCAGCATAAATCATATTGCCGGCTATCCCCGGCAGGCCATTACGCGGAGGCCGTCCTCGTAAACGAAAAAAATGCCGGCCCTCGATCAATTTTTCGACGCTCGAGGGGCTGTAAGTACGAACGACCGGACTCGCCGTCGTCTTTATTCTCCTCGCGGCTGTGTGTGTGTGCACGCGTGTGCATAAGTGCCCACGTATGTATACCTACGGAGCATTTGCTTGCCGATCGGCTTTATTTATCGCGACGATAAGCGCGGCGATGTTCTTGCCGAATGTGTGAAGGTTGAGGATTTTCGCAAGTGATGAGGGTCTTGAGCTTCTTTACTTTTTGCTTCTGATAGATCTGTGCGTATATTGTACATATAGTTAAGGGGATGTGGGAGCTGAAAACACTGTTTTTCGGTTCCATATAACTTTTTGAATAAAGCTTGCAGTGAAAAACCAGGACCAGAGCGCCATAGTGTTGAGTTTAGTGAATCATTCTACCGAAAAAAATACCAATCGGACTTTTGGTTTTTGTAAAAGTTGTGAAATACAAGCGGGTGTTTACGCGTGTTTATGCGATTACAGCGCTAACCTCAAACACCAATTTTAATTCTTAACTTTTTTTAATTTGAAACTTCATCAATATAATGAGCAGAGCGCCATTGGTTTGATATAAGTGAATCATTCTACCGATAGAAAATGTCAATACGGCTTTTAGTTTTTTTTGGCATTTGAAATACTAAATACCCCGTGGCGGATTTGCGAAGCTATAGCTCCCACCTGCCCTTAAATTGTACTTTTGCAAATTCACTTTTGGCGCATGATCACTTTCCTGTTTACCTCATCTTAATCTACGCGCTGAGTCTAAATAATAGAGGTGTACAAGCATTAATGCCAAAACTGCCTTACGCCTACTGGTCCGTTCACGACATATCATTAGTGCAATGCAGCGTAAGCAGAAGAATTTTAAATCGAAAAAAGTCGCTATCACTGCCGCACAGAAAACTTCGAATTTTCTAATCTTACTTTTCACATCCGCGTGTAAGTGCTCTTACGCGCCCCTCGAAAGACCAGCGATCCCTTACAGTATATCATCGGAGTCCCCATACACACAGCTCGTTTACAACGCCTCTGCGACTCGACGATTTTCGTTGTCGCGTATAAGTATACGGATTTCCCCACAGTAGCAGCTTGACCGTTCGAGCGCTAAAAAAGACGGCCGTTAAGGGCTCGATCGGGATTAACCTCTCCTGACTCCCCGAGGGACGTTTTCGCGGCGATCGAGTTCGGAAAAATAAATATGACGTCGCGCATACTTCGACATGGAATCTATGCTGGATGAGAAATCGGAGGGTCCGAGAGAAAACGGCAGTACGGGGATGATAAAGCCGCGGAGATTTCTTTATTTTTTTCTTCGAGGTGTCTGGGTACGATTTCGTTTATCGTATTATAGAGGGTAAGGATTTTGAAATGAACAAATATGTAAAAAAGTAGAAAGGTTATTCGAATTTTCGGAAATTAAATATGCGATTGGCATGCGATAACTTGAAAAAAGCACATTTGTCGTGCTTTTAAATGAACGAATAAGAGCGTCATTTACCAGTTCCTTTTCTTGGCTGCATCAATATCCGATCGCTTGCTCGATGCTAATGTGCCGACAGTTAGACGTGCAGACACTCGTCAGTCAGTTCTCCGACAATATGCTCCTGACAGCTGGGAAATGAGAAACTTCTCGATCATTGCGACGACGAAAAAAAGCTCGCTTTCGGATATGTCAGTGCTGTGCATGATGTGAGCGCAATTTGCATGGAATACTTCAGATCTGTTCTTTTTTAAAGCAAACATCGTTCTATAAGATTAAAAACAACATTCTTAATCTAACGTATTGTTCAATATCCGTGGTGCGTTTTGGGTAATTTTTAGCAAAGGCTTTTTATCCGGTACGATTTATTTTTTTTAATGCTCATACACTTGTTTTAAGTTATAATAATTTCGTAATCGGATGAACTCGAGGAATCCGAATCACTCGATGATTTCGATGAATTTGATTTGCTCGATGGACTCGACGAATCCGATTCGTCCGACGATGAGCATGATGTGTCCGAATTGTCGCATGAAGTCGATGAATCTGAGTTGTCCGAAGAAGTTGATGTGTCCGACTTATCTGATGAAGTTGATGAATTTTGCGATGAACTTGATGAACCTGATTCGTCCGACGATTCTGAATCTAAATCTTCTCCAACTATCAACTGTCCAATTTTGTCTATGAGTTGGAGTTTGTGATTGCAAGACTGCAGCACCTGTCGTATTTACATCATTTTTGTGAAATTAAATAATTTCCACAAATCACACAAGCGTTATCAAACATGATCGTAATAAATTGTTAATATAATTGACTTACGTAAGTATAAATAGGAATTACTTCATATCTGTGAATAACTTCTGTGCTTGGTTGGTCAGAGCGTTCCATATTTTTCTTTTTACCTCCAGATGTGACCGCAATAAATGCAGTCATCAATATCAAAAGTTTGACCATGTTATCTACACGTAACGATGCAACAATTATATTTGTAACTATGAAGTCTTATACCCTTTTTCTGTTGACGAAAACTAACGCAAAACTAATGCGATCCACTAACAAAATGTCGTTTTTAAATACAAACATAACCCAGGTAAATCGTGCTTTATCTTGAAGAGAACTTTTTCCAGTTGCGGAAGCTGTATTATGTACGCTTGCGTTTTGTGCGTTTGAAAGAAAACCTGAATCGTTAACGCTTTTTCAAGTGATTCATTGAGACATGAAATAGAATCGTTTAAGGAAGAAAAACGTCGCGGTTTTCAAGTAAAGTAAATTGTTTCAACAATCTCCAGTTATTTTTTTAGATTTGTCTAACAATCGTTATTCAAGAGCCTCGAATTTTCAAACCTCACAACACAAACAATGTTTACCGCATCGTGACTCCTTAAAAAGCTTCCAAAGTGACACTCTAACGCGCATACATCACCAACGCGAAGTAGCCAGTCCATGTAATCGCGCCTTTCTTACAAATCCAAAAGGCATGATTGACGAGCGCTTCGATTTCCGGCAACGCTCGTCCATACAGCCTCCTCCTCCTCTCCAGATGCAGGTACATTACTTACGCCGAGCGTAAACGCGCAGCGTAGCAGCAGCAGCGTTAGGGCCCCGTAAATCATCGGGTTCTAGTGGCACTTGCGCGTCTCGCTGTCGCGCATTAAAGAACGCCCGTGTGCGAGTGCACGTATACAGCTAGGTGTATACGCACACGGCATGCTCTAATTTACAGTGCTGGAGGAGAGCGTACCCTGAGCCTTGATGGTTTAAGGAGCGCGCGCGCGCTTTTATGGGATCGTTCGTACGGGGCTGGGCTTTCTTACTCTGCGGAATTGAAATTGCGGATATGGTGTTTACAGGTGCAAGAATCGATCGCTTTTTTTCAGCTAAATCGGAATCGCGGCATGATTTTTGCTCTCAACGACGACACCCATTAGACGTTCAATATTCCTTATACAGCAGTCCGTGTCACGAGCGATTCGCATAGCGTCGAAGCAATTTCCGATTCCGCGTCGCGCGTATAACACTACTGCACCCGCCTCCATAAAGTCCAACTTCCAAGCTATACCCTCGAGTGAGAGAGCGAAGCATGCATGGCAAAACTTTGACAGCTATCGCTCGATAATGCGCGCCCGTTTCATTTCCGGTTTGACCTGAATTTCCTGAGAGGACGTATTTACGCAGGACATGCTTTGTCCGTAGATCCGACGCAGCATTTAGCGCCAGTCGCCATCAGACAAGGTGAATGGCTTCGATGCGATGCTGGCGTGTCTGCAAACAAAAATACTCGATTCATACTCTCGCGATGATGAAATTTAGTTCCGACGATCGAAACAGGCTAAAAACAGCGTCAGGCTCGAGTATTTCGAAAATAATTGAAGGAACACACTGTCAAAACAGCTTCGAGTCTTTTGATCGGCGCGGCAAAAAGCCGAGACGAGAAGTCACAACACCGTTCCCCCGATGTCGTTACAACAGCAGGCGAGTTTGAAATTCGGAGCGTGCGTGAGCCGGAGGGTCATAAGGAGTCCAAAAAAGGCGCGAGCACCGAGTCGACCAAAGACGGGGGACGCACGAGAGAACGGGCGGCTGAAACTGAAGAATACAAAGAAGGCTGCGCGCCGGTTAACCGCCGGTAATGATCCGCTTTTTATCTCGCTCTCATCCGCAGCCCCTTCCTTATTCGAATCGAGATCAGAAAAGCGATTCGCGCGCTGCGTTGCGCGAGTCCACACAAACATAGGTATACGCACTCCGGCCGAACGAGCGATAATTACCGTCGTCGCGCTCGCGCCCGTGTAACGAGTCGCGCACGCGAGATGCGTTATTTATGACTTTATTACGTGCGCGCGTGCGACGATGCTTTTTGCCGCTGGTTGCATGCGCAGGGGCGCCGCTGCCGAGTAATTTATCGGGAGAGGGTACGATGTCAGGAGTGGTTTTTTAGAAATTCCTGGAGAATAACGATTTCGATCTAGATCGCCCTGATGGTAAAATCGTTCTGTATATAAGTATCAGCTTTGCCTCGATCGGGGAGTTTGTTTCTCGCCGCGGCTATGCTTATGCGATCGAGCTTATCAACGATAAAACTCTTGCCAAATCGTCGTCGCGGTGTACGTGGCTTGGAGTTATGGGTACACGGGCTAATATATAATATGAAGGAGGAGACCACTCTCTCTCTCTCTCTCTCTCTCTCTCTCTCGCGGGCGCCCGCGCCGGTCGAGCAAGATACGAAGCTATCATCGTGGTTTATTGCTAGGAAGCCCCGGCCCATAATTAATGTTAATAGCTGTAATGGCAAATGTTAATGGCAAGTACTGACTGACTAATCTTGATTTATGTCGCGCGCTAAAGCCACTCGCCATATATCCCCGGAGTTAATGCGCCCGCGCGATAAGATCGCGCGCAGATTAAGATATTAAATATGACTGCGCGCGAGCTCGCTCTATGCGTTGGCGAATGTATACACACTTATATAATGCGAAATCGCGAGAGTCATTCTCTTGCTGCCGCGCGGTGGGACGAGTCCAAGGAGTTGCGGCTATATACAGTGTGTACACCGCCGACGTTGTTGTAAGGTTAAATTAAATTTGCTTGTTTGCAGCTTGATGTGGAACTAACTCAGTGTGTGAGGTTGTTCTCGACCTCTGCGCAACGACGACCTTCTTACGATTGGGTCAAACGTAGTTGATGCTATATTATACTGAAATACTAATGGGTTACGCAGTGAAATTTCAGTTTTCAGAGCGTTCTAATCTATATTAAAGGCATTCGAAGCGTATTAATGCTACACAACGCTTTTTGCAAATATATTGCATTCTTGATGTCTGTTTAAGGTATTATGGAATTTCTCGTGTTGCTAAATGTTTAATTATACCATGTAAGTAAATTTTCAAATGAAAGCGAATTATAAAAACTGCAGAGCATTATAAAATGTAAAGAAAGTGAAGAATCAAGTTTTCTGCTTATCTACACTGCTGTACATGTTCTACAGGTTCTTCGAGAATGCGCTAGATGGCATTACTTATGATTGCTCTGGCTGAGTTTTGAAGAACTACAATTATTTTCGTTATTTGTTTGTTTTTCATTGAAATAGTGCGAAAAACAACAAAACGGTAATAAAAAAAGCTTAGTTATGAGCTAAAGTTTTAGTTAACTTTTCTAATTCTTTCATATTTCTCCAAAATGTTATAAATAGTTGCAATGGTAATTTGAAAATTTGAAGCACAGAGCTTCATGCTTATAAACGTTTTGAGATGAGCGAAAAAAATGATGTAATGTACTATGTAACTGTTGGCATTAGCATAATTTTTTCTACTAACCACGAAAAATATTGAATACAAATGTTTGCTGTTAACAGTTTTTCTTACTTGCAAAATAACTTCCCTAATTCGGAAGTTAAAATTGCTCAATATATAATTAAAAATAACAATTTTTCGTATGACCTTCATATTATTTTACTTCTTACACGTGTCCATTTGTAGCTATAAAGCCTTCTACGCGAGCGTTTTTATTTATTCATACTTCTGTTAAAATTTCTCTACGACGAAATCCAAAAGCTTCAAATACACATCTTTCAACATGGCTTGTTTAAAAAATATTTTATTTTTCGGTCTTGTAGTTCTCTTCTACCTAGCAAATGCTACTGCTCAGGAAGCTGCTGGCAAACAGGAAGTCGACACTCCTGAAGTTACACATTCCGAAGGCGAAGGAGAAGATGATTATTACGACGAAGACGATGCACCGATAAAAAATCCTACTGAACTTGTGAGTTTTGTTGAAAAATTAGCATACCCTTGAAATTCTTCTTATTATAAAGATTGTTTCATAGGATGAACAATGGGTGAAGAATTTAATCGGTGTCCAAATGCCCGACCTTTCAGATAACTGTTTTGAAATCATTAGCAAACATTGTGCAGAGTACGCGGGAAATAACGAAAAAACACTACACTGCGCCGTGAGTATTTATTTATTCTTGTAGTTATTTTTAGTTTATTCTTCGTCTTTTAATTAAAGGTGTATTCTTGACATTACAGGCATCATATCAGAACTTCGAAGTCTGCTAAGGTATAGTAATACGGAAACATTGAGAATAACGTACCAACATAAGAACTACTAAAGCAAGTTTAAAGCAAATATGAAAAAAAATGTAAATAATGTTGTAACAGTTTCTTACTAAACCGATTTGATATTACTGAATAAAAAACTCGAAACAAAGTCATGTATATTCGTTATACGGGGCTAAAAATTGTGGCGCATAAGATAATTCAAGCATGCCAGACCATGTCACAAAACCACAAACTACAAGCTAAAGACGAAAATGGCAAAAGGGGGACCAGACACATAGAAACCAAGCGCCATACAGCAGCCTCGTTTTCTTTAAAAAAAAAAGAACGAGACGCGGAAGGAGCTCGGAATGATTTGCTCGCGCGGGTGTCGGAGCCACAGCGCACTCGCGCGTTTTCAATTCGCGACGTCGCGTTGAAAGACCGTAAATCATGGCGTTTAACGGGCTTTAACGCTTTACTACCCGGCTGCTGTTCGCGAAACAAACCGACGGCGAGCGACGTTAACGTATACAACATGCGTGCATAGCAAGCCCCGAGTGCGTCTATACGTACACGTATACACACTCGAAGGGTATACATACTATATACCTATAGGCGCGCATGTGTACGACATAACGAAAGTCATTGCGGCGCTTTATGCGTGAGGATAAATCGACTGCGCTCGCCTGTATTATACGGACTTGACGATAGAGTGAAAGTAAATCTCGCGAGATTCTTTTCCTATAATACTGCATCTCATGCGCATATGTAAAAGCGTGCGTGTGTGTGTGTGTGTGTGTGTGCGAACGGATACGTTTCGCGTGAAGTATAGCCGCTCGTAATCATCGGTTATATCCGTGTGCAATAAATTTATCTAGCGCCCCCTTCGAGTGAAAGCTAAGGCAAGTCGAAGCTGACTCGAGCTTCACTATTGTTATATTATATGCATGAGTAAAGGGCAGCATTGAACATTTTTAACGCGAGGCGCTCTCGTCGATCAATGAATGAATGTTTTAATTCACGTGAGCACGAGGTTATTTTTTCTGCTCAATATGCACGCGCTTATTATTTTCCGTGAAAAAGCGCACGAGGAAAGACGAGTCACGAAATATTTTCAAGCTTTTACGACTTCCAAACAAATTTTATTGCGCACGAAGTTGGACGTCATACTGGTCGTTCTTTTACGATTCATTTTCTTGGGTTGGAAAAACATTTTTTTTCTTCAACCAAGTAAATTGATTTGATTAATCATCGATTCCATAAGTTAGTACAGTGATTTACGCGAGCTTTCAAATCCGCGCGTTGAAAAAATGAGAAATGCGCTTGACGTCCGCTCAATTACTATCGTATAATTTAATTTTTAATCAGATGTTAATTAAGTTGAACGCGCGCGCGCGCGCGAGTGTGTCGACAATCGGACCATGCGTCGATATTATTCATAGCGATATTTTATCGCTCTTAATTGTCCGGATCATATGCGCTGCGGGAAAAAAAAGACAATGACTGCCCGGTGATTTATGGATATTACAACGAGATAAGATATTCTTTATACTCTGCAATCCCGTCACATAACTCCTACTTCTGCGTTCGATATTAGCATATGGTTACACGAGTAAATATGCAAAGCGCGAATGGGCAATTAAAAATCCCGGCGGCGGCACTTAAATAATCATTCTCGCTGTGTGGCGAAAAAAAATCCCGCAACATAATACGAAATACACGCAACGCGCGCACAGCCATAATCAACACTTTACGCCCTCAGAATGTGGCTCTATTAGAGCGAATTTTTCACTCCCACGTTATTTATAACTCAATTCTGTCAGGTGTACATTGCAATATAGACGGTTACGCGCTCGCGCGGTATCGTTAATCATCTCGACTCTCTCTCCTCAATTTTTATCATCGACACGCGCAGTAGCAGCAGCAGCAGCCGATCGATGTCATTAGAACACAAATACGATAAGCATCAGAGGTGTAAGCTATTAATATATAATTTCCGCAACGCGTACCAGCAGCCCGATGATTATAAACCATTTCAAAACGTTCGTAAATCATTTCTCGAAAAGCAGTCGCGTATTAAATCGCCGCTGCATTTGCTCTATTTTTCTCTCTATCCTTTGTACGAGCGCGATTATGCTCGCGTTATTTTTTTGTCGCTCTCACGACACTTCATTTCCACATCAATATGCCCGCATTACGCGCATTTACATAATCCGCGCGCTCTCGCGAGTAATTTCGAAATTCCCCGCGTGTGTCTCCATAAATTCTCGCGGCTTTTTTTCATACGCGCGTATAAAAAAAAGCGAGAGCGGGAAGCCGCGGCTCTCGCGCAAAAAAGAGAGAGCCGAAAAAAAGGGGTAAATAACGACGATAAATTCGCCGACACGTCGGGCGTTAATAATAATTTGCGCGCGCGCGCGGGGCGAGATATATACTCTCGCGCGCATCAGCGGCTGCGTGCTGCAAACATTTACGCGCGACCATAACTTATCGTCGCGCGCGATCGTTGCGGAGAGATGACGACACGCCGCCGCGCGAGATTATAATTTCGTCGTCTCTCCTTCTCTGTCTCTCGCTCAGACGCAGAGTGTGACGAAATCGCGCGAAGTTGCTTTGAGGGAGGCCAGCGCGTAACAAAACGTGTCGGAGGAAGGAACTCGAAAGAGTATTCATAAAGAAGGAGAGAGGGGTGTGGGGGGGGGGAGGTTAATTATGACTTCCGTAACACTTTGCTTTCAGTTCTTTCTCGCTCTCTACCCGGCTGCTGCGGCCTCAAGCCATAACACGGCTTTATATTGCCTCGCACGGCATTTAGCAATGTTAAAAAGCGTTACGGCGCTCTGCGCTGAAACGCCCGCTACTTATGTACTCTGCGGGGCCGAGCGCCGAGAGGGAAAAAGCTGCGCGATTTGGCTGAGAGCCGCGATAATCAACTGTAGTCGCGCGGCTTTTGCATAAACACGCCGAAAATTGTCGGGGAGTCGTTACTTATGCGCGACTCGAGAATTCGGAGACGAGAGCTTCCGCGAAACTTGTTGGCGCCTAGTAGTGCTCGCTGCTCTGTGTGTTTTGCTGTCTGAGGGATGCTCGCGAGCTTGGAGAGTGGAATGGCTTCGGAGTATTCGACGCGCTGGACTTGTGCGGTTTTCAGGAGAACACGCTCAGAAAATGACGTGGATGTGGTTTTTTGTAGGACTTATCGAATATTATGCGCGGGATTAATGTTTCTTATTTAAAATGTTTATGTTTTTTTAAAACATTACTAAGATGTAGAAAAATTGATTTTTTACGCGGTTTACCGTTTTATTTCGAATCGTGAAATGTAAAGCGCGAACATTTTTGTTGCGTTTCTACGTGGAAACTCGAAAGCGTTAAAAGTAGTTTAACAAATTATAAACTTTTGATTAATGCATTTTACTCGTATTCGTTTTAAAGGATGTCAAATGGGTCGACAACGTCATTGAAAGGGAAGCTAACGATCTTATAAAGGAGTGTAGAGTAAAAGCTGCAGAATTTTGTGCAGATACCGCAGGCAGTTGGGACGCATTGGAAAACGATTAATTGCTGTTTATCTTGCAGAGAACATTCCGAAAATACGGTGGACACTGCGAAGATCTTGATTTAGCTAATCATAAGTTAGACGACTATTACAACGACGAAGAAGACTCGGAGAATACTTCTGAAAGTGAAGTTGAGGAATGAGTCGCCCAACGTCATCATCGAATTATTTCAAATTGAACTAACCTCATTGAACACATAGAAATTGAATTTTGTACATTGAATCACAATAAACCACAAATGACAACACAATATCACCCACTACATCGTGCTTCATCGAGTAGCTCGTTACAAGACACCTTAAATTAAAAGCAAACAGACACCCCCATGTAATTTATAAAAGAATCAGTCCCGCGGTATCCTCCAGGAAATCAAGGAACACACAAGCTAAGCCAAGCTGCAGCTGCCATCGCCGCTCTAGCGCGAGTCAAGAAGATGAACCGGGCGGATAACGCGCCTGGGACGCCGTTGCGCGGAGAACGGGAAATAGAGATTAGAGAGGCGGTAGCCCGAGGGCAACGTGGATAAATCACCCTCTTCCTTTTCCTACACTCGCGTGCGCATACACCTATACACACACGTACAAGATACTTGCGCAGTGTACAACGTTTCGATTAATGGTTGAACAAATGTGGACCGACGTCGTCGTCTCCTGCCAGCCGCGTCAATGACGAGGATGGTGGGTTCCCGATTGGACTTGTCGCGTTGACCCTTTCCTGCGTAGCATAGACTCGTTCTCTTGATTTCTCTCTTCCTCGCGAAAATCTCCCGTCTGTATTATCGACGTCGATCCGACAGCTGATGTCGGGGGTGGTTCGGATTGACGGCTTGAGTATTAATGATGCACGCGTCTGTCGTGCAGAGAGTGTGTAACGCGAGTTTTTCGCGGTGCGCACTTTGAGAAATGATGTCGCGAACGGCCATGGCTTTGATTGAAGACCCCTTGTCTGCGCAGACTGTTCCCTTGCGGTTCTAATTGCGGGGAAGAAAAATTGCTTCTTGGGCGGACGCTTAAATTTTATGGCTCTTTGTGTACAACTGCAAGGCTCTTATCGTTTCTTTTTGTGAGACTGCTGGGTGTTTACAACATACCTCTTAATATTCATTTCAGTTAATTTTTGAATTCAAAAATTTTAATTGTAGTACTTATAACTCCCTACCCCTTTTTCATGGATTTCGGATTTGGACATTGGATCAGCAAACATTTTTAAGGTTAGCAATACTTACGCCGTTTTTATTAATCAACAATATCGCCGAAAAGCGGAATCAGTTGGCAACTTTTTTATCCAGAGTTTCCTTTTGTCGAACTTCAAATAAGATCTGGGAAGATCTCGTTTGCTCAGTCCCCAAAGTCGCGATTGCGCGAGCGTCATAAATCAAGCGAGCATCCGCTGGGATTCGTTTGTCCGATACAAGAGGACCGCGGAGAGGATTGAGAAGAAAAGCCGAGGCAAGACAAAGGAAAACTATGGTAACATCTCATTTGGACACTTTTGCCAAGCCTCGGGAGAGCGAGCCATCCGGTGTCAGTTGCGGGCTACTATGACTATATGCATCACAAACGAAAGAGCGAAACTTCATAAAAGAAATGTAAGGAAAAAAAAAGTTATGAAAGCAAATTGTTTGCTGGATTCAACAGTTCTCGTCTTACGGCTACACTTCCCAGGCTTGACGTTAACACATGGTCGCGCACTGCTAGCTTGGTGGGTCTTTTCTCACAATATAGGTGGTGATAAGAACAGATTGTGAGACGTGTTTATTGAGGTTTGGATAAAACGGCGATGGTGTTATTGATGGCGTGATAACAGTGGTTTGCGGTTGTTAGAACGAAATTTAAAAACTCGCATCTGAGTAATAAATAAATAATTCTGAAGAATTACATTCTAGCGAATTTGTTATCTTTATAGTGAAACTTGTAATTCTTGGTGATTCAGAATAAAAAATGTATCTATAACTATTGAAATTTAAAAACTTTGTAATGTAGGGTATTAACCCACGGAAATACTCTATGAAAATCTTTATTTTCTTAATTATACATCATTGATTACATGGAAAAATTTTGATTATTAGATATGAGTCTTTAAAAGCTGTGAATTAATTATATTGGCCGCTCCATATCTTAATGAATTCTAATCAACAACATTGCTCTTTCATATCTGATACACGGTAGGTTACCATCTGTAATCTTGAGTATGCAGATATGACTGCTTAAAAATGACGATTTAAAAATCCACAAAGATCTTTCAAACAATAAGTTGCAATAATGCCTACATTTTCAATCGTAACTTGAGTGTTAAGTTAAAGATGCAACTGATGCAATGAATAAAAATATTCTTCAAATATAACCGAATCAACTTTTTAAATAATTTAAAACAAGCACTTTGTTATATAATTTTTATATGAGTTGATATTATCGTTATCTAGAATAATCAGATGAACGTCAGAAGCTGCAAAGTGGGAGAAGAGCAGTAGCACGCGGTGTTTTACTTATTATATGAATTGCCTCTATCATACCTATGCACCTCGTTATAAGTCAGTTAGCTGCCAGCTCAGCAGTCTGCACTGTTCAGATCTTTTTATTGCAATATAAACTATATAGTGTTAACATATGCTGTTTTTAAAATTATCATGAATATGAAGTTTGTGCAATTTTATTTTCTGTTTGGTATTGTGTCAGCATGCAGTGGATATAGAATACTTGGTGCATTTCCGTTCAATGGAAAAAGTCATCACATTGTATTTGAAGCGTTAATGAAAGGTTTGGCGAAACATGGCCACCAAGTAGACATGATCACGCACTTTCCATTAAACAAACCGATGAAAAATTATAATGTTATTATCAATCTTGCTGGATCTATGGAAAGTTTTGTCAACAACATTACTATTAAATTTGCATCGGAACTTTCGAACGATATGGTGATACCAATTGCAACTATTTATGGTAATAGACTGTGCGATTTTATGGGTTTTGAAGAAATGCAGAAACTGTTCAAGAACCCACCTACAGATCCACCTTATGATCTTGTAATCACGGAGGTATTTATTGTTTGGAGTTGGTTTGAATAAGTTCTAGTTAGAATTATAACAGAAAAATCTCCTATAAGTTCATTAACAATTTTTGTTGACTTTACCTAAGTAAATAATTGTTTTAAACAACTTTCTATCACATCTATCAAATTTTTGTTTAATTCTTGCCTGCAAAGAAGTAACTGACACATCATTATTAATATTATTGCAAAACATTTGTTTTATTATTCTTTATTTTTTAAGGCATTTGGAGCACACTGTTACATGGGCCTCGGCTACGTTTTTGACGTACCAGTAGTTGCAGTAATGTCAACAATGGAATACCCTTGGGTTAGCTACTTCACTGGGAATAATGATAATCTTGCTTTTGTTCCCAATATTTATCACATCGGTTCTGGAAGCATGAGCTTTTGGGAGCGACTTAAAAATGTAGCCATTCATTTTGCTAGCTTACGTAAGTTCCATACACTTACTGAAGAAATCCAAACACAATCTATGAGAAAGTACCTAAGGCCAGACATACCTAACATTAGAGAAGTAGAAAAAAATGTAGCCCTAACTCTCGTAAACAATCATCCAGTATTATATGGTGTTAAACCAATAACTCCAGCATTAGTGCAAATAGCAGGTTTACACATAGAAAGTAATGAAGAAGTTTTGTCATTGGTAACAAGCATATTAATGTTATTGAACTTTATTATTTCTTGTTTTTTGCATTTATTTTATCAATTATTTCATTTTAGGAACTAAACAAATGGATGAATGATAGCTCACACGGCGTCGTATGCTTTACTTTAGGGTCAATGATATTAATAGAAACTTTACCAAAAGAAACTTTAGAGGAAATATATGATTCTTTCAAAAAAATATCACCCATCAGAATTTTGATGAAAATAGCTGATAATTCTAAACTGCCACCAGGCCTGCCAGAAAATGTAAAAGTTTCGTCTTGGATACCACAGCAAGCTGTTCTCGGTAGGCTTCATTACAACAAATGATACAATTCTATAAGTATATTATAGAAGCTATGCTAAATATGTGAAATGATATTTATGTAGCTCATCCAAATACGAAAATATTTATAACTCATGGAGGGCTGGGTGGAGTGCAAGAAGCCTTGTACTACGGAGTCCCTATGATTGGAATACCTTTATTCAATGATCAGAAAAAAAATACGGAAGTTTTTGTTGCTAAACAAATGATGATTAAAATCGATTTTGATAAACTTTCGGGTAAATTACTGGAATCAGCACTTCAAGCTATGCTCCACAATCCTATTTACAAGTCAGTAGTCTAGTCTATTTCTTCCATATGTACTATTTACTTACACCCCTTTGCTTAATTTTGATTCTTTACAGGGAAAAAAGCATGCACTATTCAAAACTCTTCCGGAGTCGACCAATCAGCCCACTGAATAATGCAATTTATTGGATTGAATATGTGATCCAGAACGGTGCAGATTCTTTGAGATCACCAGCATTACAATTTTCTTGGTGGCAGCTAGCACTGCTAGACGTTTACGGTTTCATACTTCTAGTCATTATTTTAAGTAAAATCCTGGCAGTTCTAAGTATTAAGCTCATTTTTACAAAAATAATCGGCAAATCAAACAATTCGAAGTTAAATAAGAAAAAGACGCATTGATAAAAGCGTGCGTGACATTGAAGTTAATATTTAGTAATTGATACTGCGATACCTTTTTATTGTATTGCTTCATAATAGCTGTGAATAATTCTACAAACATGTAATCTTATTGTTTCAAGGGCCGCCATAAAGGCCCTTGAAGTCCTGAAATAAATAAATTATTATAAGTACACATGAGAATTTAAGGTTTCATCCAACGATTTGCTTTTATCTATTTCTAATTTCTTATTAACTTTATTTTTTCGTAGTTATAGATGCGATAATAATAATCGAGTGATAAATCGGAATAAAAGCCATTACGTAGTATCAGCGCGTTATCTCAGATGTGCGAGCATTCCCGTATCCTAAAAACTTCCTTGAATAAACATAGTACCTTTCCACCGCATTATTACACTTACTGAAAAATGACCGCGAGATTTCGATTTGAAAACCTGCACGTTCACCTCTCGGACTCCGCTCCTAATGGCCGAGATAATTACGCTCGCGTTATTAATAATCCTCCTGACATTGGCAACGCAACGTGGCTGCACACAAATAGACGGACAGATAGCAGCTGTTGGCGGACACACGCTTGTAATAATCGTCCAGCAGCAGCACCGGCAGCTCGAAATAAAAAAGCATTTGCATTCACACACGCGCAGGTACATACACCCGCGAGTTAATGCACCCACAACAATGGAAAAAAGCGCGCCCGCTCGCTCCAGGACGAGGAGAGAAAATAAGGCGTCCAAAGTAAGACCAGAGTGTAAATGATGACTAATTAATAAAGTCCAAGACTGGCGGAGATTAATGTGCCCCGCGACGCTGTAATTACAGCGTCCATATAGGTGTCTCCGCGCGCCGCCGAGGATTTATAGATTTGCTCACGCGCGAACGCCGCCGCCGCGCGGCTGCCTGCGTGAGGCAAGAGTATAGCAGCGCACTGGCGGGCCACCTTTCCCTTCCGTCGGCCGCCTGGCTTCGCGACGTGATTAACGAGCGGCAATTGTCTTTACGACGGAACATTAATTTCTGCGGCCAGGCCGCCGAGCTATGCGCCTCTCAACCTATACTTGGCCTCCGCCGCGTCGTCCTGCAATGCGTCGTGCTCTCGCGAGGCTTTTCAGAGAGGAGGTGCGGGAAACACACTGCGAGCGCGACGTATCTTTGTTGACCGCCGCTGCAGCGGCGGTAACAGCGGCGATGGCGACGCGCAGCGCGTGCGTTGGACGATTTTATGCGAGATTGTAAATACCTGCCGGGGAAATTAGTTTGTTGAGTAAGCGCGCGATTGCGGAGCTTTGATTGATTGCTCGCCGCTGTGGTAATGATCCTATGCTTCTTTGTCTTGAGGAGAGCGTGCACCGCTTGACTTTATGTGCATTGGACGTTATTAAGAACCTGCGGGAATATATGGACATTGTTGCGTCAGGAAATAGAGCAACGAACTGCGTATTGCATTTCCTCTGCGGGCTTGGCTATTTGCGTCGAGGGAATGAATGACGAACTGTTTGCCTTGCGTTATGTAACTGATACTCCTGTCATCGAATCACTTGTGAAATTTGTTCCCACGCGTCGAGCAGTATAATCTATGGCTGAGTGGAATCGATGACTTTAACTATTTTGTTTATCTTATTTTTCACATATAATCAAAAAAAATTTTCAGATTATTATTACTATCAGTGATACTCGTCACAAATCACAGTAGCTTTCTTTCATTTCCGTAATAAAACCCTCCAAGTGCGCACCGACTCAAGCCCATCCATAAAATCCATCACCCTGAATACATATATACCTATCCCAGCACGTTCGTATGTATACATATAGAAGCGTGTGTCTTAGCGCGATGATCGCTCTTCGGCGTCGCTCGCGTGAATAATGAGGCACGTGTCCGCACATAAAGTCTCAGCGGGAGCCACACTGGCGTATATTCTTATCGGCGTGTGAGTTGCCGATCATTGCCTGCTCGTTAGAATCGACCCTTTATACATGTATATTGTATACACATACTCGGCGCGCCGCGAGCTTGAGCTTTCGAGTGGGTTACGGCTGCGGAGTAAACGTGACGCTGGCTTCTAATAAGCGTAAGGGTTCTTAAAGCCCGCGCACGTATATACTGCTATGTTCGTGCAATACCAACTCTCGACAAGTGACAAGGGGAAGCAAAAGGTCGAGAGCATGATCATGATGATGATGACGAGGTTCATGCAAATGCTGCAGCCTATACGAACTGGCAGTCAAGCCTGTCAGGAAATGTCATGAAATTTTTCCGGCTCTTTTTACTGATATAATAATGTTAAAAACACTACGATGTGTGGTGTATTCACTTTTGACAGTGAGTTGAATTGCTACTGATTTGGTTACTACTACTTCATAAATTTAAACGAATTAAAAATAACGGAAATTTTAAGATTAAACAGTAATTAGTTTATAAACAATAATAAGCTCAGAAGATTCATATATATCTTTATGTCATTTTCCATATATTCTTTATTTCTTACGACGTATCATTTTAATTAACAATCATACTCATCTGAATCCAATTTTGGTTCAAACTTTAACTGTGACCCAGCTCCAGATGTTGATTAGTAGTGGTAAAAAGTAAACCTGAGTGCAAGCAAAGAAAATGAGTTATGCAATGATTTTTTAAATTAATAAAAGGACACTGTTATTTATTGTTTGGTAATTATATAAAATATAGCCATGACCGTAAAAATATATTTTAGAGCGACCAATTGACGAAAACAGGATGAAACCAAGCTTTTTATGGTTTTAATATCATTTACTAAATAGAATCAGCGGTCAGCAACACTTCCAGAACAATAATATTTTCGGCTTTCCTATTTGGATGTACTGTATCCCGTTGCAAAGATGACGCCTAGTATTCGACACTAGCCAGCGGAAATTCGTGGCTGAATGAAGATGCCCTATATCAAATAGAAAAGTCTTATCGCCGAAAAAACCACGCACATCCTGCTAGAATCGACTATAAATTTTGGAGAAATCAGAGGTAAGTCATCAGTCAATGTCTATCGCTTCTTACGATAGAGACTCAAAGCATACAGCTTATTTAAAATTTAAGTTCGCTTAAGTTTTAGAAAAATTAACTTTTGCTTACCGTAGAGGTACCTGAACTCTTTCCGCCATGGACAAAAATCTTCTTCTTTTGTTCGACCGCCCTAGCGAGCCCGTTTACGTGCCTAAAGGCGAGGGAAAAGTCAGCTTTGAAGTTCCAACGAACTACTTGGTGAGATTATTATTTATTAATTTATTTTATATTTATTAAATTTGTTAAATAAATAAATCAATGCAATAAATTACGTCAGGCAGTCTGTTAATACATGACTTCGAATAAAAAAGTTATTATTCGTAACATTTGTTTTTTTACAGCCTAAGAAATACCAACCGGTAGCCCAAAGGATTCTAAGTCGTTTCGGCGAAGATTCTCTATCGTCAGTGCCCATTAAGCCAATTGCGATCCCAGACTTGTCTCTGGTTTTGCAGCTTAGCCGATATGACAGCTTCTCCTTATTCATCCCCGCTCACCGAAAAATGGCTACTCGTCTTACCGAGCTATTCTTGGGTATGTATTTTTAATTTTGGCGTACGATCTTGAATAGCAGAATACACTGTATTTTTTCAACCTTCACGTTGTTCTGTTCAGGTATGCGAACGATCGAGGACTTGTTATCGTTGGCTGCCTACACCCGAGACCGCGTGAATCCCCAGATGTTTATTTACTCGTTGTCTGTTGCTATTCTGCATCGCGACGATACTAAGCATCTTTCGGTTCCCCAACTCTCCGAGATTTTCCCTGATAAGTACATGGATAGTCAAGTTTTCAACCGGGCCAAGGAAACTGCTAACGTCGTGCCTGCTGGTTCACGCGTACGGTATTTTCTACTTGTTAGTTGAAAATATAGTCCTAAGAGATATATATTTATTATTATTAATATATGTCTAGATGCCTATTGAAATCCCATTGAACTACACTGCAACGGATGTTGACCCCGAACATCGTGTAGCCTACTGGCGTGAAGATGTTGGTATCAATCTTCACCACTGGCACTGGCATCTCGTTTACCCTTTCGATGGACCACGAGTAGCAGTCAACAAGGACAGGCGTGGAGAACTCTTCTATTACATGCACCATCAAATCATGGCTAGGTAGATCAAAAGTTGCCCATAAATCTATTTTTTTTAAGTTAAGCATTTTAAATCCATAATGTTTGTTGCATAAATAGATACAACGCCGAACGCCTCTGCAACGGTCTCCAACGCGTCCAACCTTTCATAGATCTACGTTCACCGATCCCGGAAGCCTACTTCCCGAAGCTGGACCAGTTGGTTGCTGGGCGTGCTTGGCCAGCTAGACCAACAAACATGACTCTTTCAGACATCAATAGATCAGCCGATAAATTGAGGTTCGACATCTCTGATATCGAGCTTTACAGGAGTCGTATGTTAGAAGCTGTGCAAACTCGCAGAGTTCGTAACGTTCAGGGCGGTACTCAGATATTAGACGAGAACACAGGTATTGATATTCTTGGAAATATGATGGAGGCTAGTATTCTTAGCCCTGATCAAACCTTCTACGGTGATCTGCACAATTTGGGACACCTTGCTATCTCTTACATCCACGATCCAGACCATCGCTACTTGGTAATTAAAGCCGATTCAGTAGTTGTAGTTCACCCTTCATAGAGAATTCTATGGAAATGTTTTATTTTTTGTTATTTTAGGAATCGTTCGCCATCATGGGCGATTCTACAACCGCTATGAGAGATCCAATCTTCTACAGATGGCACGCATTCGTTGACAATGTCTTCACTCAGTTCAAGGACAGTCTACCAGCTTACAATACGCAAGATGTAAGAAACTACGATCCGTAGTATTTAATCTGAAAGATGAAAAGCTTTCTCACTTACTAACGATCGCGTTTCTTACAGTTGGGCTTCCAAGGAGTCACGGTGCAGGATATCCGCATCACCAGCCCAGGATCTAACCCCAATACCTTGAACTGTCACTGGACTAAGAGCGATATCGATTTATCGCGAGGTCTGGACTTCACTCCTCGAGGATCAGTTCTGGCTCGTCTGCAGCATCTTAACCACGATGAGTTCTCTTATAGCTTTGTTGTAAACAACACGAACAACCAAGAAGTGACTGGTACTGTGCGAGTATTCATTGCACCAAAGTACGATGAGACTGGACGAGCTCTCAGCTTCAACGATCAACGACTGTTGATGATCGAAATGGACAAATTCACTACCAGGCGTAAGAATACATTCTTGTAATAATACTCTTGAATGAAAAGATAAAACATATTTATTCTTATTGCTAGTGAGGCGTGGACAGAACACGGTCAACCGCAACTCAGTTGAATCAGCTGTGACCATTCCTTTCGAGGCTACCTTCCGCAATTTGAATGATAACAGACCATCCGACTCAGATCTTTCTAACTTCGACCAATTCAACATTTGTGGTTGTGGATGGCCCCAGCATATGCTTGTACCTAAAGGTACAAGACAGGGCTACCCTATGGACATGTTCGTCATGATCTCCAATTACGAATTTGACAGGGTAAAAATTATTATCTAGAAAACAACTAAACCTAATCTTTGAAACATATTCAATACGAAAATGTACTTTTCCCAGGTCAACCAAGCAGAGCCAACTGGCTGCCGTGACGGCGTCAGCTTCTGTGGACTGAAGGACCTCAAGTACCCGGACGCACGCTCAATGGGATACCCATTCGATCGCGTGGCGCGTGCTGGAGTCACATCGATGTCCGACTTCCTCACCCCCAACATGAGGGTGCAACAGATCACGGTCAGGTTTACCGACACCATCAAAGCCCGTCAGCCAAGTACTCTGTAAGTCACGAAACTCACGTGATTCTGAAAGATTGTATGGAATATTTAATTGAATGTATATTTTATTCGAAAGTGCAATTGTAAAAATATTGACCATGAGGTCGCTAAAAATATAAATAAAAGAAACAGCATACACTATAATCACCATGTTTACTTTGTTTCAAATCTAAAATAGACCTTTCTAATTAGCCTAACAGAGTTTAAGTAAATTTAGATTAACGCCTACGTGCCATTTTAATGAGCCATAATTGATCACTTCCCGCAAACTTGCGGCAAAAAAAGAGTTCCCAGCTACTGAAACAACTATACCCGCGAGAAAATCAATATCGCGGCGTTGCGAGCTTAATCTGGCAAGATATGCTAATCCGTTAAGGCGGCAAAGGATGTAAGAACGCGGTGGGTCGAGTGTATACGCAGAGAGCGAGCGAGAGAGAGAGAGAGAGAGAGAGAGAGAGAGAGAGAGAGAGAGAGAGAGAGAGAGAGAGAGGAGAGAAAGCGCCAACGGTAGCTTATGCTTGCGCGGCACTATAAGTGACAACTCTAACCCTGATAACGAATACCAGCCCTAGAGGGGTAGTGCGCGCAGCCTCTCTCTGTCATGCTGCGGCTCTGGGAGATTAGATGCCAGCAATTAGCTGGAAATATGAGGAGAGTGCGCCTCTTTCCCTGGAGGAAACTCCAAGTGCCGCATATACTATACACAGTCTTCTCTCTCGCTTGATATTCTCACTTCTTGACGCTTGATCCTAATGAATATTGCTTAGTGATGATTACGCTTGGATGCCGATTTAAGAGTCTTCCAATTTTTCAAACTTGACTTGTACTTGGTCACTACATACATTTTATTTCGATACGTACATTTATAACGAAATGCATAAAAAAATTGAAAAACCAAAATCAAAAAGTATAAAGCAAGAGAAAAGTGGCGAGGTTGGCCAAACAAAATAAACGTGTGTATACTAATGAGCTGAATGCAGTATCGGTGTGTGTTAGTCGTAACATATTCTCCTCGTTAGCGGCGTGTTACTCGATTAACACACCGTACAGCGACACTCAGTGAATTATATCAACCGCGCGCGCGCTAAACAGTCTGTGCACCGTATATGTATACATCTGGGCTACGAGCCACCGGTCGCTTTATGTATATGCATGTAATACGCTTGTTTATATAATACACCCTCGCAAGCCCCTAAAGCTTGACGATCAATTTCGGTTTCTTAAGTCCACAAAGCGGTTCGCTCTGTATGTATATATATTGCGCGCATATGCACTCTGCATATAGCCAGCACCGCTCTGGCGTTTCGTAAGCCTCTGCAGAAGCCGTGTGAAATATGTTACCAGGCGTTGTGGTCGTCCTGACCCTGAGTGTGTTCGTTTTCGTTATAATGTTGAACATTAAAAGCGAAGTATAGCATTAAAAAAAACTCAAACTAATACGCTAATTTAATTATCTGTTTAACAAGCACTTTCTACCCACCTCAGCAGCAGCATTTTTCGCTCTCGGCATCCGGAGTCGCGATCTCCTTTCGGCTTTGTTGGCCCATTTACTTTCTCATCGTCCCTTCGCCGTCGCCCCAAATACACATAAACGCGGCATTAAAATGGTCCTTAACGAAGCGACGGTGTGGACAGATAAGGCTCGCACGAACCGCTCGGCGAAAGTAAAGCTCGCCGCTGAGGCAGGAGAAAGGGCCAAAGGGGAGAATCGGCATCGCAGGACCGGCTTCGTACAACGGGGGTGCAGGACTACTGTGTGTGTATTATACGGGTCTATAATGTAACCCTTAACAAAATTATTAGATCAGATTAGGCTCGAGGCGATGTATTTATGGCTATTTGTTTAGGGGAAGGATGCGAGCGCAGAAATCATAGTTCATATAACCGAGGTGATGATACTCGAATAAATTAGCAATTCCGTATAAAGTATGTTTGCGTAATGAAGTCAAAGCTCTTCGTGTGAATGCAAGAGTGCAATTTAATTTTGATAATAGTGCACAAGAGTTTTACAATATCTGCTCCATCCAAAACAAAACGTATAATCAGCAACATCTAACATCCTGCCGACGAGAAACAGTTTCATTAACGTGAGAACCTTCGAAACAATCGGCCCTCAAAAACAATCTCAGGTTTCACCTTTTATCAGAATCTAATCAAGCTCCTTGCCAACGACGAAATCTCGAAGCGTATGCAAGGCCCTTCAAACCCTCTCGTCCTAAGTTCCTTCCTCTCTCTCTTATACTAAACACAAATGAATCCGCAATAAATCTCCTGGTGCAGCGTGCAGCGGGCAGCGAGTCTCGCCTCGCAAAGGATTAAAAATTCGCCGCGCGAAGCCTGCGGTCCTCTCGAAATTCCCGAGTGAGAGAGAGAGGGCAGGGTGAGAACGAGCAGCGAAAACAAGAGGTACCAAACGAGCGAAAGGAAGCTAATGCTCGAGCCGTGGAGAAAACGAGAAGAAAAGATCGCTGGTATAGAGCGTATAGTATAACGTCGTCGTCGGCGGTCGCGCTCGAATCGCGATGGGTATCGCGTAATTCGACGGAGAGCTGGGCGTCGCGAAGCCTCTCGGCTCGTTACGCCGCATTAACATCGTGTCCTGCTTTTTATCTTGCTTGTTAATCGTTTGTTGGCTGCTCGCGCTCGTATTCTCAATCTTTCTTAGAGAGAAAAGGTGAGCGTTAGCAATTTCGCGAATCGCCCGTGAGATCGTGCTGTCGTCGTTGTGCTTCGCTTGTGTGATAAGTGTTGACAGGGCTTTAACGAACGATTTTTCTAATATACAAATTGGCTGTTATAAAAAATATGCCACGAATGCAACAATCAATTATACAAGACCTCTCGAATTTAGTCATATTCTCAGCTAGACGCTCTCTCAGAGGGACGCTGCGCGCGCGAATGATATATCCGCGCTCTCTCCTGCGCGACACGCGCGTACATATCTTTCGCGAGTGCGGTAGCAGCTTTCGCGTCTCGTCGCGCGCGCGCGTTATATTTCTCCTCACGCACACGGCAGAAAAGCTCGGGACTTTTTCCCATCGCTTATACATACACTATAAGGCAACGGTAGAATAAGGCACGAGCTTTTTGCGCGAAAAATGAACATGAGTCCGCTGGACACGCGCGTGTATCCTCTCTTCGCCCCTTATACGCACGGCGCGCACGCGTTGGTGGGCGCGTCGACGCGATGTATCGGCCGCCGGTGTGTGTATAATAAGAAGCTGCTGCTGCCGCTGCGCCAGCTTGTACGTCGTGCCGCGCCACTTAGCGCAAATAAATCTCTTTCTCTCTCGCTCTCCTTTCTCTCTTTCGCGCTTTATAAATTATTTATAAGGAGGCATCGCCACACAAGATGCACCGCCGCCGCTGCATAAGTCGTGTTCTCTCTCTCTTTTGTTCCCTCTTGCACTCTCTCTCTCTCTTTCTGTTCGTGTATAGCGCCGTGTTTCTCTCTTTCTGCTGCTGCTATGCCGCGGTTGCTGTAATGAAACCGGCCCCTCAGGCGAGAGTATATAAGGGAATTTTCATGATCGTTAGCGCCGAGAGAATCGCGTATATATAGAGAGCTAGGGAGAAGGGGAGCGATGCGCGACTGATTCGCTGGTGTAACTTGACGCGATTTCCTTTGCGCGACGCCGCGATGGTATTTATTTGGACTCGCTGTGTGACGTAATAAAGATTTCTAGAAATGGACCATTTCTTATACCTTCATCTCAGCGTCGCTCGTCTTTGACCAGACTTTTACCAGCGTTGTGCCAACACAGCTCGATCATCTCTGGTGCCTCGCGGACGAAAGCCCGTTTTACCGCACTCCGTCATCCATCTCCCTCATTAGACACCGCGTGGCGAGCGATCCCGAATTACTCAAAGCATGAGTCGCGTGAGAATGCCGGCGCGCGCGCGAGCGACGACAAGCTGCACATATATATCTATACACACAAGGCTTCACCAAAGCTCTTCTCTTTCCTTCTCCTCTGTCGTGATGGATGGATGACCTCCGCGTCGGGAACGCCGGCCATTAGTTTTCATCCGTCCCGACTCTGAATACGTCGGTTATCTTCCAGCGGCGAAGGGCTAACGATTGTTTGTTCGTTATACACGCGTACACACGCGCGAGATGGCGTTTCGGCCCTTAGATACCGAGGAGCCGCGAGAAAAGAGACATCGATCATCCCAAAATCATTTGTGGATATGGAGGAGAGAGAGAGAGAGAGAGAGAGAGAGAGAGAGAGAGAGAGAGAAAGAGAGCGTATAGTTGGTGTGTGTGAGAGCTGAGAGTATGAATATATAGAGAGCTACAGCCTTTGCACGATCTGCTCGGCGGATAAGACTAATTAGTGGATCGTGTGCTGATCTTCACGATCGGAGAGAGAGAGAGAGAGAGAGAGAGGGAGAGAGTATATGGTGTGCTGATTCCGCTGCGCCTTAATTATTTAACGGGTCGCTCCCCCTTATCTTTTCATCTTTGTCTTCGATCTGATTCGTGAATCAGCGCGGGCATCCCATAAACCGTACGCGCCGTTACTATACAGCCCGAGTAGGCCCAACAAAGCAGTTTCCTAATACCGCATAATCTTCGAAGAACGAACAGCCGGTGTCGCGCACAAATTAAAATTAATAAGAGCGCCCACATCTGGTAATAGCGTGCAAAAAGCCGCGGCGCGTATTTAGGGAGACGAGAAACAAATGTCTAACAATAAAGCTGCATCTTACATTACCGCGCGGTCTCTTAACGCCGATCTATTTATCCACGCGCGCACACGTTCCAGAAAGCAAGCGATCCCTCTCGTCTGGTATAAGGGAGGGGAGGGGAGAAAGAGCAGGAGTCACGAGGTCCGTGAGGCCGGCAGGAGCAGCGGAGAGCAGGGATTTATAGTCAAAGTCTGGCTGCAATCGTCGGGCCATACATCACCTCCCGCCTCTGCAACGCGGAGGGCTTAGAGAGAGGAGGAGGAGGGGGTGGGGAGAGCGGAGCGAAGGCAAGTTTGCTCGGAGCACACGCCGACAAGGATAAAGGACGCACCGTCGCTCAGGCTGACGCTTTTTCTCCCTCTCGCAGCGGTGGCGGCTATCACTTACTCTCGCGCTCCCTGACATTTCCTCCTTTCATTCTCTTAATCTTCCTCTTGTTTGTCACTGTTTATTTTCTTTCTTTTTCTTTTCTCGCCCAAGCGCGCAAGCGGAAGCCGCCAACCCGGCCCGGATGACGTTTTCAACTTGAAAAATTTGTCCGCCGAGCGAGCGACGTTTAATTGATTCCGACGAGACGGCGGGTGCCTTTATTATATGGCCACGCCGAGTGTGCAGTGCGGAGTTGATGATTCCGGATTAGCTACGCGGTCTTTTCTGGGAACGTTTAGCCGCGCGTTCGCAGGTGATTCGATCGTTTTAATTCAGATTCGTTTTGATTCTTTTATTTCGCAATTCCGCACCGCGCAAAATTGTTGATGAAAATTCAAACGACATAGCGCGCGCATTAGTCGTATACTGAAAAAAAAGAGTTCACGCACAGCGAAGCGTGTGGCCGCGCGACGATAAAAAGTTATTTTTTCCAGCCGCGGCCGCCGCGCACTAAAATACGAAACAGCTCGAGCAGTAGCGCGGTTGCAGCGTCGTCGTCGTAAAACCTCCCGCACGGGAAAACACACCAATCTGTACCGCAGCCGTGTACCGCATCTCTAGCTCTCTTCGCTCCTCTCTCTCTCTCTCTCTCTCTCTCTCTCTCTCTCTCTCTCTCTCTCTCTCTTTCTCCGCGCACAAATAAGGAAATCGGAGATTTGACGCGTACACGCTTGTGCACGCGAGGGAGTTAGCGTTGCTTATGAGTAACGAGCGGTGGGTCGTGTGTATTTTTTCCCTAGAAAGTGTGTGGGGGAGGCTCGATGGAGAGCTTTTATTTTGGGGTGTAGGTGTGCGTAAGACTTCGTGAAACTTGCGGCTGCGGCTCGGTTGAGTTTTGGATTAGGACAGAATGAGAAGATATTTTCTGAAAATTTGCGGTGAATCTTGAATAAAAGCTAATTCATCTTGCAACAATGAGAAAAAAGTCATCGGCACTGCTCCCCTTCTTTAGGGCTTCCTCCTCGCAGCGTGTAATGCTACACAGCCACGCCGCGAATGCGTTTACGAGCGACGGGTTTTACGTCACCGCGCCAAAGCGATCTTCTTGCTCGCACACACTTTCTTGTCTATTTTTTTCTTGCCTCTTGCAGAGATGCAGACGTACCGTACATATGCGCTAACCAATTTAAGTCACGAGAAAAATAAAATGCCAAGCTGGTGGTGTACAAGCCAGCTTCTGGCTGTCGGCGATAGGTGGCGCATAGCCACTTTCCTGTTTCCCTCATCTCATTCAGCGATCCGAGTCTATAAGCCAAAACTGCCTTGTCGAAGCTGTTACATGGACCGATCATGCTACAACTGCGATTGTTTATAACGCGCTAACTCCCCTTGTCTCATACTGGAAACTCCGCACTTGGCCCACAAGAGCCCACTTTACGCCCTTGGTACACAAAATATCATAAAAAGATACTGCCCAAGAATCGGCATAAGAAAAGCCAGCCCAACGCTGAACAGCAGATTCAATCAATCTCACGCCTTGCGCGAGAGAGACAGCGCAGTAGGCTGCACAATAAGGCGCGCGAGACTTTTAATTTCGCGTGAAAGTGGCAGTTCACAAACCAGTAAATCAAGAAGGGTTTTATTTGCCGCAGCAATCAACACGATGTAGGTGAAGAACATTATACCGCGCGCGCGCGAGAAACAAATAATTACCGCTGCCATACAGCTATGCTCACTCGCTTGCCTCGTGGGTGTTTCAATGCAGATGAAATCGCGCCGGAACGCAACTCTATTAAACGTGAATTATCAAGCGAGCGTCGAGCTTCGACAAGATGTTGAAACGATAGTTCGCTCGTAAGAGCTGCGCGCAGGTGTGTCGCTTTGTGCAAGTATACACACTGCGCACTAGCGCGTAGGCGCAAGCTTTCACAAGGGATCGGTTCGAAACTTTTAATAACGTCTCTCGCACCGCGCCGCGAGTATAATATGATTTATGATAATTTGCAATAGCAGCATTTTATCGATCGTACGCCTGTAAAGCGGCTCATTAACATTGAATTAAGATCGGCGCGTCATATAGTGTCCCGTTCTTTTTCAATCGCGATTTTCAATCGTGGAAAATCTGGCGTAATTGAATGCTATTAGATTAGACGAAAAAGGACACGGCGCGGAGCGAACTGTGAGAGAGGGCGCAAAAAACGCGCCGTAGTTTATGACGCTTTGACGTTTATTATTATTGATTTCAAGCCTGTCATAACAGTTATGCGCTCTGGTCCGATATAGGATTGCGAATTAGCAATTTATCGCCACTGGTCGCGTTCTAAATGCGATCGTCTCTATATGTGCGAGCGAAAAAAAATCGCATATACGTTTATTAGCTTCGAACGTAATTTACTGCGAACGTGATTAAATAGAATTTGCATTATTTCCAGCTCAGCCAATAGACACCAAGCTTATCTATCAGATAAAACATCGCGACGCCGATGACACGATGCTTATAACGCCCGTTACTTATCAGGTTCACTTATCAGGCGATTTGTTTGCCTTATTGGCACGTTTTCTCGTTAATCTAGCCTACATAGGCTTCAAGAGCACAAAAGAATACGCAAAATAAGGGGCTAGAACTTCGGGCAGTTGCTGCTAAGGGACGATGCATCGGCTCGAACAGGAGGCTGTAATTCGCCTGTTTCTTGGGGTGCACTTACCAGGCGATCTCGGTACCTTTGCGCGTTTTCTCGTTAATTTAGCCTACATAGGTTTGAAGATAACGGAAAAACATGAGCAGCTAGACATTATAGACACCGAGTTTTTTTATCGGATAAAACATCGCGACGCCGATGACACGATGCTTTCATTGCCACTGCACTTTTATTTGCGTTATCCATAGACACTCGAAACCGCAATTCTGTAAACGAAAAAATTCCCCAAAGCAAAAAAAAAATCAAAAAGCCCGCACACCCCTATAGCCTTGCTTGCCATATATCGTGCACCTCGCCCGAAAAAAGGCTCTCCGTGCAAAAAAGGAGCGAGAGATGAAAAAAAAAAAACAACATCCGGAACCGATAGCCGCGACCAGCCGGCTTCCATCATTCGCCGTCGGGCCGTGAATCACTCGGCTATCAAAGCCAGAGTGCGAACCGTGCACATGCATCATCGGCAGAACGAGTATATAGCGTCGGTTATGTTAGCCGTGCCGCGGCGGTATTATATATAGCTATATATACATTCGCGGAGCGCGGCACATCTTTATGGTGGCCATTAACGTCGGGAGCAAAGCCTCGCGCGGACACGCGGGCGCAAGTGCGCGCTGGACGACTATGTGCACCGGACGTATGGACTTCTCGGCGAGGAGGACTGTCGGGAAGGGACAGTCGGAGATGCCCGGCGTTTATGAGCCTCGGCCGAGTTATGCGCCACCGACCTGTGTCCGCTATGCTTGATAGGATTTTCCTGGGGTTTCTCTCGAGTTGCGCTGAATTCTGATGTTCCATCGTTCCGAAAGATTAGCAAGCCGAGAGGAGTTTCTTCTCGTAAACGTAGCGGAGACGACGTAGTCATCGCGCAACGCGTGCACCGCTGCCAAGTGATTCGCGACATTTCGCACATCCGTATTGCGATGCGGAGTGGGCTTCTCTTAGTCTCTCGCTCTGTACACGAACCGGAGCGCGCAGCCTGCAAACGAATGTAACCCATGATTTAAGGGGGTCTCTCTCTCGCGCGCGCGAAGCGGCGGCGGCGGCCTACCCCACGCGCGCCAAGGATATGAGTTACTGCGCCATATAATTCCATAATTCAGATTCATACCCGGAGTTTACGGCGACTGGGTAACAAGCAGACTGCGAGCCTTGTTTTATGGCCGACGAGGCTCTCCCTCTTGCAGCTCTCTCTCTCTCTCTCTCTCTCTCTCTCTCTCTCTCTGCAGCAGTTTCCCCCCTTCATCCCTCGGCCAATACAATAGTCTGCGCTTATGCTCGCGCGTCAAGGGGGTTGCGATGTCCTTTTTATTTTTCGTTCTTTTGTCGCGTCGGGGCTTCTGACTTTTTTCCGTCCGGAAGAGTGGGAGTCGCATGCTGGACGCACTAGGACCTTCTGCTTTCGGAAATTTAATCAGAGAAATGTACAAGTGGCTACTTCTCTGCTCGCCGAGGGGTAGTTTGTGCTACGCGGTCTTGTCGCGCGCGAGTTAAGGAGTAAGTGCTTTTGGAACTAAGGGTCCGCCAACGGCGAGGAATCTACTTTATCGACTTACATTGCAGTGTTGCACATCCGTGTGCGATTGACAGGTTACACACGCGGGTATTGCAATAAGTGGAAGCGGACAGTAACTAGTCAGACGCGACAGAGCCAACAAGCCGAGCCGACAACAATTTCCATAAACGCACGGCAAATGCCGCGATTAATTTACATAACGCGCCTGCGGAGGCCTGACACTCTGCGGAGCAGCACAGCTGAAACACGTGACTCCGCTCCCTACTCATCCGCGATACAGCTATACGCATATGATCCCAATTTCATCGCGACTCGCGCTTCGATAGAATTTACATCTGCGCGCCTTGCACAGACACCCAAGTTGCTCGTATCACTCGACGCTTTTCGTGCGAGGCACAAAGTGCTGGAATTTGCGGCGCCGCTTTCAGAAAAAACACTTATCCTAAGAGCAGCGGCATCGGAGCCTTCGCTCGGTAAACATGCGAGGCGTGACAGGCTTTTGAAAAAAAAAAAATGCCCGCGCCTTTACAAGAGCGGAGGAAGGTATCACGTCGATGAAACGGTAAACCTCGTATTAAAAAGGGCTCTCTCTGCGAGCAGTCCGTATATCCGCGTGTATACGGGGTTGTTTCAGTGGAGTCTCCGGGGAGGGGATGGTGTACATCGCTCATAAACGTCAGCGTCAGTGTCGGGTGTTTCAGCCTCGCTATCGACTGCCGATGACAATATTGCCGCAGATGCGCGAGTGTGTGTGAGTGCGTTTGCCTTGTGTTTTTATACCTGCGACAGTGTGTGAAAGTGAAGAGCACATACACAAAGAGAAAGGCGAGAGCGCGGTGGATGCTCGCGTCTCTATTACCAAGCAACTCAAGTGTTATAAAGGAAACCTTAACCCTCTGCTCTTGTGTCTATATACATTCGCGCGCGATGCTTTTATATTCCCTTTCGCGATGGGGGATGTGTATAATATGTACGAGTGTATTACGGAGGAGGTGAGCTTACGTGTGATATTGATCTGTGATAATTGTGTAGATGCAGCAGGCGTTATTTAGACATTTCGTGCGTAGCCAATTTTGTTTACAAAAACTGTGTGAGTTAATTTTTGCAGGATAAAAGTTTAATTCAATTTTTTTTTAATAAAAGTCGTACTGAGAAAGCTTAGCCCTGCGGTCCCGATCATCCAACTTTGTAAGCTTCTTATATATTGAATTGTTCAAAAAGTATGTAACCAATTCGAAATACGAAAATCATCAAAAAATTACAAAACGCGATTCTTGCACGGCAGTTGTAGCATGAACGACCCAAACAGGCCTAACAAGACAGTTTTGACATAGGTGGCACGCCGCTAAACCTATATAGACTTGGCACGCAAATGAAGATGAGGGAGAGTAGAAAGTGCCTATACGCGCCACCTATCGCTATTAGTCAGAGACTGGGGAGTCGGAAAGTCTAAGCGGAGGGGAAAAGGCCTGGCTAAAACCGTTTGTTTTACTGAATAAATTATAACGCGACGTATGGCTTCTAAATATTCTTGCTGATAGTGGGAATCCGATCAACGTCGAATGTCGATTAATTAGTTGTTAATTTCGCAACAAGAGAAATAGTAACGCTCGAGCTGCCAACGCAAAAAATCCAGTGCACACGCATCCGCGAGTTTAAAATCTAAGCCACGTAGTCCCGATCTGCTTGATATTTGAAAATCATCCCTAGGCACGTTCGACACGTATAGAGCCGCTCATGCATATAAGCCCGTATCCACGTGTGTACATTTCATCGGGAGATCGCATACACGTATATAGAGGCCACTGCATGTGACGCAGAGGCGCACGTGACACAGCGTACGCGTAAATCTGCAATGACCTGTCGCAGCGTTACACGTGCGCGCGCGCGCCAATCTTACATACACGGCTGCTGCTGGCTGTCGTTGACGCGTTTGTATATGTATATTCGCGGCGCATAGCGACTATTTTAAAGGGAGGAAAATTTTTCAGTCAGCGCCAAGTGAATTTGCAGCAGATTTATATGTCAGTCACGCGCGCGAAGGTCTTTGCATGCGCGCTTGCGACCCACATACTGAAGATTGACTTATGATTGTCAAGTCGCGCTCTGCAGTCGATGCATTTTGCGTTACACATAGAGAGCGAGAGAGAGAGAGAGAGAGAGAGAGAGAGAGAGAGAGACCTCGAGACGCGCGGCTGACAATGGACTTTGAAGAATTTCGCTCTTCCGAATATATTGGAAATATTCATCGGTCGTATACGCGTTGTGTCTCCCGGGCGCATCGAGACGTGACGCGACGTTCGAGCCAAATGTATGTATAATGACGTGCCCGCGCGGAATTCGTTTTAGATTCTCTCTCTCTCTCTCTCTCTCTCTCTCTCTCTCTCTCTCTCTCGGCTTTGAGAGACTGTGACCCGCTGAAAACGAGATGCGATTGCTTTTAACGTCACCTGGATATTATATGTATAAGTGCAGCATTCAGGACAGCCTGTGTGTATTATATACTCGATCGATTCGCGAATTCGTTGGGCGATTCCGCAGTGACGCACTGGGTCTTGTCGATATAAAAGGCGTGAGGATGTGTATATCTCGGTGTATAGCATTGTTTATGTAAGAGCGTCGGTTGTACATACATTTGTCTGTGGATGTTGATATCGAAGCACCGATGAGCTAGAGTTACAGGCTATTTTCGGAGGATGTTACGGATTGGCATAGATTTATTGCGGACGATGATTCTCGACTGACGCTTCTCCGATACACAATACAGTCCGAATATCACGAATGGAAATACTCAATGCGACACTTGATTCGTTTACCATGCGAAAACAATCGTGAAAAGTTAACTCACCGCGATTAATCAAAGCAAGCGTAAAAGTAATTGTCCAACCAAGCTCGCTACATCGGAGCAATTCGTAAATCAGTAGTATTCCCCAAAGTCGACGTCCACTAAATATACTCGCGCCCCGAAACCTCCCACCCTATAACAGCGGCAGCACCGGTAGCAGGTCTATAGCGGACGTGCGCGCAACACAATGGGCGCGCTGGTAATGGAATTTCACGGTTGGCCAGCTGGCTAATTACGGCTATCTCTCTCCTGCATATTCGGCAGAAAATCGCACGGCGTGTATAGAAGTAAAGCTTGAAAACGTCGCTCGGCTTCCGCGAGCGCAGTGCGCCGGACAGCTGACAGCGGGCTGACGCGGCGGGGCGCGCGCCGTCAAGTGTTCCCGTAATCTAATGAACCCTTTTCAGCGGCTGACAACGCGTGCCTAATCGCTGACAGCCTCAACGACGACGACGGCTGCTGAACTACGCCCTCTCCCTCTCTCTCTCTCTCTCTCTCTCTCTCTCTCTCTCTCTCTCTCTCTCTCTCTCTCTCGCTCTCTCTCTCTTTCTCTGCGGCAGCTTTCGCTCTACATAGACGGGGAGAGAGAGAGGCGGTACTACCTGTCTCTCGTCAAGCGAGCAGCGCGCGGCGCCGGCGTATCAACTGACACGATGTAATCTTAGCCCTGCCGCGGATCGCGCTCTCCCGCTTTGACCCTTTTTTTCTCTCGCTTCTCGCTCTATTATTATTCTTCCCTCGCGCGCGCTGCCTGTCTAGCTTGGGTTACCATGGATAATGAAATCGCGCGGTCGGCCGGCTTTTACCGGCCGAAAAGATGTGTGTGTGTGTGTGTGTGTGTGTGTTGCGCCGCAATAAGTAGTCGCGTCACTCCCCGCCGCTCGCTCTATACGTGTGAGTGTGCGTGATGGAGGTCTCTTTTTTTGCTGCCCCCGGAGAGGGTATAAAAAGCACTGGTTTGCTTATATATACGCTACTCGGGCTCGGGGTCTATTCAGTGATGAGAGTCTCTCTCTCCGCGGTGCCGAGAGATGAGAATTGATTTTCCTGCACATATAAGCGGAGACGGGCAGAGTAATTGCTGGCACACAGCCTTTATGCTGTTGTTACCACTGCTGCTCCGTGATGCTTTTGTCGCTATGATGGGGTGTCGGTATAATGAGCTTTGTGTATGATGATGTGTCATGTGCGAAAGGGGTGTGATATAGTTATGGAGAAGCGTGATTTTTGCTGTTTCAAAGAGACACAAGAGAAAATAATTTCTGTAGATTACACGAGTGCATTAAATACTAAACATGTCTTCTCATGTACTCTGCCAGCATCGTTAGTTTCAGAGGTACATCGACTCGAAAGCTCGGCGCGTAACGAGTTTAAATGAATTTCGCAATTATCCCGTCAATTTTTCCGCGGTAAATTATCTTAATCATATACGTGCGAACGTCGAGTCGGGAATTAAATGTAATTATTGCAGCTTCGACGTAATCTTACGCGTCTCGCGGAATAAAACACTCGATACAGTCCAGCAGATATAAATCATTCCTGGCGTAATTACTTTCGAATAGACTTTTAATTGAAACGGTTACGCGAGTGAACGCAAAGTACAATAAGCGTCAATTTTTACAAGAAAAAGCATCGCAATCGTTAGGGATGTAATGAAAGAATCGATAAATCACAAATGAATTATCATTGAGAACGCTTTTCCTCGAATAAACAACGATAAATTTCAACAAAGTCGCTCGTCAACGGCGAAAAATCGTTCGATTACGATATCTGCATAATTGTCCCGAGTGCGAATTGTGCCTTGTGAGCCGCGCGGCAACGACGCAATTAATCACGAGAGATAAATCTCCCGCGGAAAATCATTAGGCCGATATGAATTTCCTGCACTAATTCCTTTCGCCGCCATGTCTACGCGCAATAATTTCAAAGCTATACCCGCGCTGTTACAGAAGTACATCGCGAAGGGCATTAGAATGAAATAACTCCGCGATAATCATGGATCTGGAAAAGAAATACTCGCGTGTGCAATAAAGCGATTCGGCGAATTTGATAATAACACTTTTAGGTAAAAAGAGGCATTTTTTGCAGCTTATCGCCGCGGACTTGTAATTTGAGCACGGAGTTTGCTTTCACTTCTGACAGCTATGAATTTATTCGCGTCGCTCCGGGATCTTTTTCGCGTTTTAATTTCATCTATCATTTAGCATTAACGACAGGCTTTGATTAACGAGGCTGGAAATCTGTTTTTAACGACGGCCGCCTCGATGCTTTTTTCCTTCAGTTCGTCGTAGCCTAAATCCATTCGCTGCGATCATATACACGTATGATAAATCTGCCTCTCAACGAACATTACGTTATCCAGCGCTACTTCGCTGCATCGATCGTAAATTTCAATTTCGATACGCGCGTATATAAGAAACTCCTGTTTTAGAAAAACCAGCCGCGCGTTATACACAAAGCCTCGCGTTCCCAATTCCCAATCCCTCCAAACGAGCCAACAAAGTATACAGCAATTATGGGAATAAATCCATCACGCGTCGCGCGCACTCTAAACAGTAATTTACCCGCAAGCCCCGCAGGCCTATAATCAACAGACACACATACACACATACACACACACACGCACACACACAAACGCGCATACAGCTCCTTAGCGACTTTCGCCTTAATCAGCCGCTCGTGCGGCCGAGCGATTATTCTCGCACGCGCACACACGTCATATTTTGTATATTGCACTACGGGGCTGCGTGCGAGCGATAGCCGCGGCGGTATAATGCGCTACCGACGTTGTTTATACAGGCGCGGATCATTACCGTAATTGCGCGGCACACACAGAGCTTGCGCGGTATAACCTCGGGGATAATTATTACACCCTCGATAAATTACCGAACGCAGCGAGTAGGGCTTTCCGCGACTGCGGCTCGCAAATTACAGCGGAGAGAGAAGTGTTCGTCGGATATGACCCGAAGCGAGAGGGAGAGTATCGATTATACATATCCATCGAGCGACGATCGATCATCGCTCGAGCCGAAGGTGAAGCGCTGGGGCGTGGAGGGACATTCGTCATCCGGTGTTTATTACTTAATGAACGAGCTCGCGAATGATCGAGGGATATGTTCGTCGTGCGCAGTCGCACGCTGAGATATGTATCCAGTTTCGGATTTTAACAGCCGAAGCTGACATCGCTTTTAGCGAGCGGTGTGCTTGCGTATACGAGATATAGCTGCGAACTATTTTAATAAATAAACTCCACAGGCGGGTGTAAGGATATAAAGCATTAGAGCGTAAAATTGCGGCTTCAATTAAAAGATAAATGATCGCGGGATAATGTCTTGCGAGAAAGCGGGATACAGAGAGTAGTAGCTCGCGGCGGGCTTCTGGAAATATAATCAGTTTAGTTCGCTATAGTTCTGTTTAGCATAATTGTGTACATTCGCGAAGTGCCTTTATCGGGGCGAATCTAAAGCGTATTAGCGCTGTTGCCCTCATGCGTCGGCGCGATTATGCCGATTCTGAATATTCATGTCTCGGCGTTGTTGGACATTATCTACTGCCCCGCCGCGAGTGTATATACAGTTTTTCTAGAAGTTTCTTTATCGACCCGCGATCCGAGAGCGTTATTGTATTTCTTGCGCTTTCGAAAAGTCGTTTATATTTCGTTTTTTTTTAAATTATGGCTCTTTGTCAATTCAACGACCCCAAAAAAGCGTCGTATAATGCACTCGGTGATCCAATATGCCTACACCGCTTACGACTCCGCTCCGAAATAAGCGATAACACAAGCGTGTATACAGCCATAATAGACTCCATCTTACCACGGGCTTCTGTACAAACACGACGTCTCCGTCAGTCTCCATATAATGTACACCGGCAACTTCCATAGTCGATCAGTCATGCGCGCTTGCAAGGATCCTTCAGCGTCCATTTGGAAGGACTCGGGATGCGCGAGAGCGCGGGCGCGCGATATGTGTATCGCGCGATGATAAATCAAGATTAGGATCGAGATTTATCGGGACAAGAGTAATGGCTCGGAGCTTAGGATAAATTATGCGGCGCTGCAGCGATAGCCCGCAGTGTGTATGTATACCTATAGACTCGGTTGCCTGCACCGCTGAAAAAGTGCCGCGCGGTCCAGCTCGGGAAAAAACCGAGCTTCCGGATGTATTTAAAATCGATTAGGCATAGAGCTTGCGATTACGCATCGGACACCGCTATTTCGAAGCAGGTGTGTTGGGCGATTGTAATTTTAGTGTTGATTGCCTACAGCATAATTCCATTCCCGCACAGTGTAGACTACAAAGACAGCCCATCAAAGCGACCCATCGGTGATTCGCATCTGCGAAGGATTTTTCAAAGGACGCCGCAACTCGACGAAAGCTCTCTCGAACGATACTACGAGAGAGATGCGCCTGCGGGGCTTTCGAATCCGCGCGAAAGGGAGCCGGTGCGCGATATTACGCGGCAGCGTTTGTTCGCGAGCGAGCGATTGCCGCAGAGAGCATGATTTCCGAGTGCCTTCGGGCGAGCGCTCTCAACTCTCGCGCGGAATTCAATCGGCCCGGCCCTTTTTCAACGCAAGTCGTTATTATTCACGAGTTTCCGATTGCGTAAGCTCGCAATTTCCGATGTCTTGTGTGTGCGACGACGTGGGATCGAGAGAGAAAGCCGCAATCAGAAATTTATTTATTCCGCCAGCGCACACGCCAGCTCCAGCTATGAAGGATTTATCGAGGCTTTCATTCTCTCCGCGGAGTAGTGCGCGAGAGCTTGCGGAATCTTTTGTGCTGATATTCTTTTTTCTCTTGTTAGATATGTTGTGGCTTTTTATCCAAAATCGATGTGTGGTCTTTCAAAACACACACGGAAAAGACGAAGCGTCAGCATCATCGGCTCACCCTCGGAATAAGCCAAAGCTGCGTTCTCACCGCGTACACACGCATACCTTCTCGATTCTCTCGCGGCAGGCGATTCAGTTGCAAATTAGCCGATGATGCATCACTCGAGCCCACAGCAGCAGCAGCAGCAGCAGCGGGAAGCTCCGCTGTCAGAATTTCGCAATACGTCATCGGCGTAGCGTGACTGGCCGGCGCATAAACGAGTTTGCGTTATATTCTCGCTGGCGATGTATCGCGGCGGCGGCGGCCCTGTACTCCGCTCCTGCCACTGGCTGATTGATTGCCGTACACCAGCTCTCCCCTGATGTTCAAGCTGCTGCGAGACGCGTCGGAGAAAGAGCTGACTCGTTGCGCGCCGGGGATATGTGACGGGATGATTTTCTTTTATTAATCGATCGACCCTTCGCGCCTGACTGCCTACGCTGATGATGCGCCACGCTGCAGCGGAGGAATCAATTCCGACGTGTGGGCGCGAGGAGTAATTATTTTCGAAGAATTTAATCCACGTGGTTTTTCGGTATATTATAAGTATACACGTGTCTGCAAAGCCGCGGCTGTGAGAATTAATTGGCTGTGGATCGCATTTTCGAACACGGCGTGATAATTGAGAAGGAGGTTCGACGCACGTGCGCGACGATAATTACAAGGTACAGTCGGACGTTTTTATTCGCTCGCGTAATCGAGAGAAGAAAATAACGCGTTGTATATACGACTGTAATTGACTTACGTAATATTTTCGGACCATCGATATCGCCGCGCATAACGCAGATCTTCCCGCAGCGCGCGGCCGTATGTTTTACAGCGTAATAAGTAATACCCGACCCACGCGGCGTATCGATGTACATTACAGAGAAACGGCGCGAGGAAGTTACGGCTCTCGAACCGTGGGCGGCCAAGTGGAGATTGCGGCCGATATAGCGATTAATTAGCGCGAGTCGATAAACGCGGCGCGGCACTGCTCGAGAAGCCAACCCGAGAGATAGCGAGAGAGAGAGAGAGAGAGAGAGAGAGAGAGAGAGAGAGAGAGAGAGAGAGAGAGAGAGAGAGACTATTACTGCAATGGCTGTTTGTGCCGCGATCTAGTTGCGCGTGTTTATCGGGAAATCGAAATTTCAATTAGCGAACTTCGTCGAAGACGCTTTGGAATGTATTTCCAGTCCTCAATAACGAGTATTTATATAATTTAAATAAACAGCAACGAAGCTCACGTGAGCGTAAAATCCCGAGATTCAAGCACGTACACTTGGAGAGAGGATATAAGTGAGGAATACGGTACACACCTAAACACAATGCTTTAAGTGGCCCGAGCACACGAGAGAGCGCAGGCTGTATAGCGATATCGCAGAGGACTCCGAGCGAGCTATATAGCTGCGGTGTACGTGTCCCCGCAGTAATTCCCACGGCCGTTTGCTCAGCGCGCGAAATAAGCAGGATCAGCTATTCGCAGAGCCGCAGTGTACCACCCCCGTACTCGCACACACACACACACACACACACACACACGCTCACGCTCACGCGAGAGATTCTCTACCGGTCCATTATCGATGTCGGAGCTGCACACTGAGCTCGGCCGTTTATGCGCGGTCGCGTTTTCGAGCCTCGTCGGCGGCTTCTTCTCTTATTAAAATTTCTAATCAGTGCAAATGCGGGCCGACGAGGAATTCTTTACGATATTTACTTATCGCCTACAACTACGGCCGCTGCTGCTGCTGAAGGAGGATGTGGAAAAGGGTGTGGACTCTGTTTGAACTCGCTGGATACCGTCGAATTAATGCCGGGAAATGGACTTTTGAATGGCCTGGACTTTTATTGAAATGAGAGAGGCAGACGCTATACGCGGCAGCGCCGAGCTTTGGATGGGATTATAGGCGGTTATAAGGCATGAAAGCGCTGTTTCTCTTGAGTGCTCTCCGAGTGTATAAGGAGTATGCGCTTAGTTGTGGTGGTTATACTGATAAGCAAGGTTGTGTCGTGCGCTGAGGCTTTTTTTTCGACAATGTCGAGTGTATACGCGATGCGCTCGTTAAGATAAGCGAGATACAACGGCGGTTGTAACGTAATTTTAGAGCAGTCGTTGCGGACGTTGATGGGATTGCTTGGTTTATGCTTTTAATGAAAGATGTACGTTATTTTCACGCGGGTAGACCATATAATAAAGTAGGATTCGGGCGTGTTGTAACACGCAAACACACATTCGAAGAAGGAAGAGGAGCCGCGCAGGAAGAGCCGTTCGTCTTACCTCTCGCGGGCCGCCTTGAAAAGCCCAGCTCGGCGGCAAAGGTTCCTCAGTTCTCTCCCTTCCTCCGGCTATAAAGATGAGCTTGTCAGATCCGGTATAAACGCTCTCTTACTGAATAAATCTCTCCGGCTCTACTGCGGGCCCCGAGCGCTTGCGGATAACAGTTTATAAATGGCGTCTGCCATTACACGCCGCGCGCGCGGGGCTGTGCGAGCTGCTGCATCGCCGCCGCGATTGATGAAGATGGCACGAGAGCTGCGAGTGTTATAAGGGAAGGATCAGTGGTGTGCTGCTGCGGCTTCGAGTGATATGCGCTTGTTCGCAGTGTGTGCGTACGTGTGATTTGCTCGCGGGGAAGGTTCTCGTCTCGATGAGCGATGATTGACGCTATGGTAATCTTATTCCAAGCGATGCTCGGATCGGATTGAAAACTTATCGGGTTTTGATTGTACATTGTTGCGGATCAAATACACGAGACACCATTACGATTCAAACGTGCGCCGCTTGTATCGCACTTTTTCCTCAGATAACGCTTATTACGAAGACGACGACGAGGACGAGCAGCTCACGGAGTATAAACCGCGCATACCTCGGGGGCATCGGCAATAAGATAAATTTAATTGCCTCATTATCTCAGCCGCGCATCTAATCACACACACACACAGCTGCTGCAGGCTCGCGTACAGCGAGAGCTTAAATTTCACAAAAGCCTCGAGTCATTAATTTGCTCGCTCGCGCCGACTCGTGGCAAAGTGGCAAGCCGCCGAATAACGCTTCCGCGGGTCAGCGCGAAAGGTCGAATTGCCGTTAGCGCTAAAACGCTTCGTTACAAGCTGCGCGATCCTCTCTGCGCGCACGACGCTTTCTCTCCTTTCTCTGCCGCGGCTATATGTGTGTCCCGCGCTGAGACAATCGTGGTGCACCTTATGGAGGAGCTGCGATGCCGTGTGTGCAGATGCGCTACACGGGGATAATAATCGTGATCATTGGCTAATCCTGTTGCGAGTGGTATATTATTATTATAGGTGTACAGGTACGATCCGCATGAGGCGGATTATGAAGTACTGCTGGGATACATTATTGCTGCACGATGTATAGCGAACGACTCGCTGGAGATGAGCAATTCCTTTTTCATTCCGCGTATATGTTTCTTGTGTACGAAGTATGATTGATTCTACTTTGAGGGATCGTAATGACGGCATTATTTTCGAGGATCCAGGCATTCATTTTGCCGAATGGAAATCGATACCCGTCTATCTATTGTTTTGCACTCTTGATGATTTGTTTAGTCGTATAAGCTTGGCCTCTTGGTCAGATTTTTTTCAAATAGTGACAGTTTTTCAATAGTCAAAGTAATAGAGTGAGTTGTAGTTCTAACGAATCCCATAAAAAAAAGGAAATTCCGCATCAAAATCCTAACAATCCTTTACGACATCCTCGATACTGTGAAAGCACTAAAACGAATTCACAATAATCCATAACAGACACACCGCGCAAGGTGGCAACTCCAGCCCAGGCGGTAAGGACCAGTAGTACAAGAAATTAATTTAATCGTTAAGCCGGCATCTAATTAACCGGTCGACCCTCGCTCCTCCCCTGAGGACACGCAGCCTCCTCTGCAACGCGCAACATCAGCAAACCAAAGCACCTCTACTCTCTCGACAATAAAACAACACTCACTACTGCGAAACCGGTTTGTACCTCAGCGCCCGCAGTCGAAATGATTTCGGCTCGTTTAATGAAACACGTCGGCCGCGTCTTAGGGACACCCGCGCGTTTCGGTATCTCACTTCATCATTGGCTCACCTCCTCCGTGCGTCACGGGGATTAAGTTCGACCGGCAGACCGAATCAATTACGCGCCAGGCGCGACAGAGACCACCGTGTGCACTTTTAAATTTCAATGTTATCTCTCGGACGCGCGCGCGACTCCTCTCGCAGCTGTTTCTTTATTCGTCGGGTGATGCCGGGATGGGATTTCTCACATAAAATGTTTCTTTTGAATCCGGCGTATGCAGAATTCTGTTTGCTATAGATTTATCGAGAGAATCGTGAGGAGCTCGAAAGAATAATACACACTGGGAGTAGTAGTACTTCGGGGAAGATTAATGGTGCCGAAACAAAGAAGGTTAATTTGCATGTTAACGAATACGCAAGCGCAGCCTCGAGGCATCGCGGAGCGGCACTCGTGTACCCCTTTTTACAAACTGAAATTATCATGCTAATATGCCGTGCGCGAGAGGCCAAAGGAAGCGAGTAACAGTCGCAAATTAGACTCCACGCACGAAGCATAAACAATTACACTCTTATCGCGCGCAGCCTATATAATAGCTGCAGCTCGAGTATCCGCCACATCTGGAACAAAAAGCAGCGAGCAACAAATCCATTAGCATTATGTAAACAACCGTAGTCGACATGGAAAACTCGTCTCTCTCTCTCTCTCTCTCTCTCTCTCTCTCTCTCTCTCTCTCTCTCTCTCTCTCTCTCTCTCTCTCTCGCTCTCTCGGCTAACAATTATGAAGAGCATCGCTCGCCATCAAGCCTCGGAACAATCGGCGCTAATTGAGGCGAAGTAATTGTAATTGCAGCGGCGACGTCGTCGGGGTATTATCGGCCGACGCGACACCTTGCATCTGCTTCTCATCTTGCTCGATTAGCATCGGTAAAGCGCGTGCGGCCTTAAAAGGCTCGGCGATTATGGGAGCAGCTCGAAATGTTTGCGTTCGCAGCTGTCAGACCTGATATCCGCGAGCGAAAGCCGCGACGTTGATGAATGAGATGCTACTATTTAATCGGCTCTGATCGATACTTGTCAGTCGACGAGGCATGTCCGAGCTGAGAAAGATGAGCCGGCCGGCTTAATTGTCCGTAACTTTCGGTAATTAACCTAAATATACGCGTACGCAGGCTGATGAGTGGAGTATTGTGGGATTTGATTGTGGATTATGTGCTTTGCCGAGTGCGCTTCCGCGAGAGATTCGAGCGTAATACAACATTTTTGATGGGTAATCATTCTTCGACAGCGGCATGAGTATCCCATTAGAGTGATTACTAAGGAGATTAGCGGAACGAGTGTGGTTAGTCTTCACTTTTTGTAATTACTTCGGGGCTGTGTTTGAAATTGATGTTTCTTCATCGCGTTGAAGAAGGGTCGATTTTACCGTAAAGTTAATTTACAGAAATTTAATTTTTCAAAAGCTACTCGACTTGCCTAACAACAACACGTACACACCGCTTACCTGACGCATCCTCGAGAATATCGTAATGCACAGACCCCATAAGTCGAGTCCGACAAAAGAGAGAAAGAGTAATACGCGGTGCCTACTACGTCGAGTTTTACAAGCTCGCATCTTGTATTATTCAGGACTTTCCGAGTCGGCGGAGGGTCCCTTCTAACTATACACGGCATCGTGTGCGCCATCAGGATTCCCAAAGACAGTAGCGAGCAAAGTGCGAGTATAGGTGCGCACGGTAGTAGGCGAAGGCAACCATTGCTCAACAAATCGTCGGAGAAACGTTTCCTGGAATAAACGAGGGCTGCGCGGCTGTAGCGGCGTGCGAGCGATTCACGAGCTGCGATTTTATACCCCTCGTTGTTGTGTACTGTATATAGGATATCTGTACGTGTACGTGTGTACCACTGTGCGCATCCGCGAGTGCTAACATTGTGCTATTCAAGCATAAGTAGCCCAAAACGCTAGTTCCTTTATTCACAGACTGTTGTACGTCCGACAGGTGTAATGAATTAAAGAGATTTAAAATAGCATTTATCAAAATAATAATGCAAACACGAAAACCAAACCGTCATAGTTTGCATCGCAAGCGTATGCATTTTGCACTCGTGGTTTTCCGCAACAGGTTTCCTCAAACCGCGACACGAGAGCTACCTGGCTTTCTCTCTCTTCTGTGCGACTGAAATAGCGACTGAATAACGCGTCGACGACACGTGAATTTCGCGAGTACATTATTGCAATTCTCCTTGAACACATAAAACTGTATTCATAAATAATAAACCATTCCCAAATAATTGTTAACTTAAGCTCGAGAATAAATCATCAGACAATTATACCAATAGCGACGATGCAGTAGCCGAACAAAAGAACTCGTACATGGGCATGCTGAATGAGAAACAATTAGTAACCGCGGCGAGAAAACAATGCGAGCACTACTTTACTCGCTGTTTTCGGTCGCTTAATGGAGCTTCTTAATTGGCTTTCACACACATGACAATATCCAGCGACGATTCTTTCTTGTTTGCACGGAGAATTTTCATACGATACAAAACTGCCGTCTTTCAGCACAGAAGCGCAGACGGAATGACGTTGATTATGTCACGCTTTATAAGTAGAGAAGAGACCTGAGTAATTATTCCTTCTTTCGTGAGTATTGTCTCTGGAAGTATCAAACTTCCCCCGCTCTCCCGTGTCATCCCAACCGCTATTATGCAAAACCAACCAGTCGCAATCATCGAAATTCCACGAATCGTTCGAAAACTCAAACATAACTGACATTATAATCAAGTGTCTGACGGTTATGCGCCTCGACGCGTCGCGCGCCAAGTCGAAAAGGCTAATCGCCGCGCTCGCAGCCTCGTGCGCGCGGGCAAGCATATCGAGCTTCGCTTGCACATCTCTCGCGCGCGCGTGAGGCAAGAGTGATGTATAGTGGCAGGCTCGCGACGAGGTGTCGAGCCTCCGCGCTGCGGATGGCAGCGAGCGCGCGAGCTCTCGCAACTACCAATTACCCCTCGTAATTCTGGCTTTCTCTCTCGCGCGCTGCAGCTATAACGGCTTTTCCTAGCTATATACGCGATCCGCATTTTTCCTCTCCAAAGACTGCAGATGCCTAGAGAGCAAACGCCCTCGATCCTTATCTTTTTAGTTACTCGCGCGCGAGTCATATTTTACGCGCGAGCGCAGGAAGAAGAAGAGTAATGGCCTTTTTACGATGTACTCCGCTCGATGATCGTCATTTCGGAGGCGGTGTATATGTGGAACGCGATGATTCCGTGACCAGGCGTACACAGTTTTATTATACTCGGTTCTCAGCGCTGTATAACGCTTGGACGATTCTCTGATAAAGCGCGCAAGGATGCATCATGGGAATGCTTTTCATGATTCGACGCCCGGACGCGGGCGATTTTTCTTTCGGCTCTTTTTACGTTTCGATACCCGCGCCGACTTTTACGGCCGCGCGCAGGTGAAGCGCGCGTTCGAGGAAGTAAATCAATTTTTGTTGGCTTCTTGCGCGCCGCGGCTCTCCGTTACAGTTTTTAGAGGGAAAGGGATGAACGGCGGTGCTGGGAGTTGCGAGCACTGTGCAAAAGCTTCCGGATTTTTGTATCAAATTTGAAATTACGGTAGATGCGGAGTGCCGGAGTCGTGGACGGTGGGAAAAAACGGAAGCTGGGAAGCGAGATCTCGTTGCGGTGTGTGTGTGTGTACTGTTATACGCCGCAGTGTCGTGATTTATGGACTGATAGTTGCGCTGGTCTAACGAAAAAGATGTATATTCACGATTTGGATGCGCGGGAATAGCGCTCGCGCGGATTTCTCTGCCGCTGCGCGGATTTATCGGGATTTAGAAATAGTGCTTGATTTGGCCGTTAATTTTCCGAGACGCATTAGTTTTCGTGAAACTGGAATATAAACGATGTTTTGAGTTGATTTATAGTTTCTGTTTGAAGTGGATGGCTAAAAGCTTCGTAAATTATTCTTCGGCATGGCGATTTGTTAGAAAGAGACGCACGCGCGATAAATTAGGGCTAGATCTGATAACTGATGTTATTTGGCAGAAAAATGTCTACACATGTGTCCGAATCACTCCGAAAAAATACAAACACAACCTCCAGTTTTAGCAATATTCTATTTAAAATTCATCACATTTCCGCTGCCGCAAATGAATCACGTACGATTAGCGCGCTCCAGTCGCAGAATCATCGAAAATACATAATGGCAAAGTACTCGCTTACACACACACACACACACACACCGCTCAGCGCTCGTTGTTAAGCGCGTCACGTCCTTCTCTCCCTCTCCCTCTCCCTCTCCCTCTCTCTCTCTCTCTCTCTCTCTCTCCCTCTCCCTCTCCCTCTCCCTCTCTCTCTCTCTCTCTCTCTCTCTCTCTCTCTCTCTCTCTCTCCCTCTCCCTCTCTCCCAGCAATACTGCGCCTATCCCGATGTACGTATATATATAAAGCAAGGCGATATCAATTTCGGGTATAAATGCCGTCGGCGGCCTATTGCGGCAGCTCGCGATTTATCGGGGACACCTGACGCGCTCGGGCTTTTCATTAAAGTCGTGATTCATTCCGCGCGCTGACCGCTCTCTCTCTCTCTCTCTCTCTCTCTCTCTCTCTCTCTCTCTCTCTCTGTGAGCACTGTCTCTTATGAAATCGGCCAACATATGGTCGCTCCGGATGATGCATGTGTAATTCTTTCAGCGCGCAGCTTTAAATATTTCGAGGGCGTCGAGACGCGCTCGCTCGCTGGCTTTTTTTCCATTCTATATATTCGCGTTTCGCTAATTGAAAAATGCTCGCTGCGAATCATGATGTACGGCTTCCGAATTTATAAATAATGGCGCGTGAAGGCTATAATTCTGCCGGCGTTCGGCGGAGCGAGGCTCGACGTGACGAATGTGCTCCCGGAGCTGCAAGACGTTATTAAAATGAGGAAATAGTTGCGTTTGGTATTCCCGGCCTGTGCGCGCACGCGTGAATCTTTTTTATTTCGCCTCCTTTTTTCCACGACGATTGTCCGTACCGAATCAATCCGCGCGCGCGCGTTGAAAGTTTACAGCGCATAGTGCGGCGGTGCAGCGATAAAAATCTTATTTTAACTCTTGATGAAGTTTGTTTATGGAAGTTGGCGCGGCGCGTCGCGAAATTTATATTCGGAGGAGGTTCGCACTCCGACACTGTGTGTAATGGCGTTTCTATGCAGCGGAATCTTTTTCCGCGAAGCCAACAATGCTGCGCAGGGCGAAGAATACAATGTGCAGCTCGCGATGCCGATGATGGCTCATGAATTACAATGCGGGGACTTAATGGAGCGTCAGCGGACTTTAAATTATGCTAATTAATTTTTATTATTATTAACACAGCAGCGTCGCGTTCTTATATCTTCATATATAGCAGGCTTGCGAGAGTGTATGCGCCGCTCTCGGATCGACGTAATATAAATCAAATTGAGTTATCCTTTCGCTTTACGTTCGGATCGAGAGCCTCGCTCGTATAATCTATTTTACATTCAGCCGGTGTATCGAGATGTATCTCTAATTTAATACACACCAGGAGATATTATACACCGCGCGCGTTCTGATCGTAATCGCGCTAATTCCAAATAAAGCACTGCATCTAGAATGTGCGCATAATTTAGTGCTATAAGTACGAGTAATGGCTTGCTTATTCATAAGTAGATACAGGAGTAAATAAACCTACTATCGAGATATCGCGGATACGGCGCGAGAGATATAATCGACTCCTTTGTACACACGATCGTTATTTTAATTGAACTATATTAGAGCGTAATGTGCGAACCAAAAAGCGAACCATTCGAAAACCATCATGCATTTCTCTCTCCCTCGACTGCACCGAAGAATCGTGTCGCAAATGCTCGAGCACACTCTTGGCTGCCGGTCGCCACAGCAGCAGCAGCAGCAGCGGCAACAATAACTCGACAACTCGATACGCCGCATAGATAGCCAGGGAATTATCATAATACCTGACTGGCTAATGCGCAGCGCACCGCGAGTGTTCTCTCTCCACTCGCCACCCAGGACGACTTATACGCCCGATCTCTCGGGCCGCCCACGCGGACAGCGTACACACGGCGCGTATCACCTCCTCCCGTGCGCGCGCGAGATTCTTTTTATCGTCCCCTCTCTCTCTGGGCTGCAGGTATACAGGACCTCTTTGTGTCAGCGCTTCGGCGAGTCCTTTTCTGCATCTGGCATTCTGCGCAGCGGCGGCGGCGGGCCTTTTTGCGGGCCGCGTGCGGTATTCCCTTGTAATATATGTGCACACGTAGGCCGTCGCTTTCTTCACCCTTTGCGATACGCGGAACTGGGACGTATTTTTTTTTGTTTTTCTCAATCTCGATGGCGCGCGTGTTTTAAAGGGATTTAGCGCCGAATGCGACTCGAGCTATTTTATTTGTATATAGGATTTGAACGGTATAACGAGGATTATACGAGCATAGCCTTCCGTTCGATTACAGAATAGAGATAGACGATTGTGTATAGATCCGAATGCTAATGCGCCGCCGCGCGAGTAGTAGGATAATACTAATACAGTCGGCCGATCAGATATATGCAATCCTATAATAACACCGCGCGTGGGCGTGTGCGTGTCTTTGCTATATGGGTAAACATTGACGCACGGATATACACATACGCGTATATAATCAAGCGCGGCTTAAGTTATGCTAATATAAAGCAGCGTATCGCTGTCATTAGTACCCGGCGTTTCACAATCGCGCCGCGTTATAATAGAAACGTCCCTCTATTACGAAGCATCGGCGTGTCAACTCACTGACAAAACATCGCAGCCATTGTAAAGACACTGCGCGCGCGCGGCAATGGTATACCAAGATCGCTCCGCGAACAATAAATAACGCGCGTAATCGTATGCAAAATAAACAGATCCAACCCAAAGATATACACTACGGAGATGGTGTATCCGCGCGCGCACAGCGAAATGGCGAAGGTTTAAGCGCGGGTCAGACGGTATATCTCTTCATCGAACAAGCTGCCCGCCAGCGCGGGGGAGGAAGGTTTCGCGTGCGGCGTGACCGTTTTCTGCATTGAATCCGCGATCGGTACGTGTATCGGAGATGGTGGTAGCGAGAGAGACCTGAATTATGCGCCCCGACCACGTCGAGCGAGAGCATTATGCGCGTTTTTCGTCCGTATATTATTATGCGATAGTTATACTTGGACTACGTCGAGGCTGATATTTATGTAGGTATCGTTGAGAAGCTTAACTTGCAAGAGAATTTTCATTGTCGTGGACGGTGTATTGCTTGAATTGATGGTGAATGAGAACGTAGTGGAATGGACTCGATGATGGGAAGGTTAAAGTGAGCGGATGCAAGTAGTCGGCGATATGGATAAATTCTTTAGAGATTTCAATATACATTGCATCACAGCGATCTTTTTTGATCCTATACTTCAAACGTCATCCTCTGTATAAACGTAAATCCTCGATGCTCTGTAATACGGCGACGCCACGTATGTTCGAGCAGAACCCCGCGCATCAATGCTAATCGCGTAATAACCCTTTGCGAGCTGAAACAACAATCTGTCATGTCTTTCTGAATGGCTAGTGCCGCGAGGGAGAGAGAGAAAGAGAGAGAGAGAGAGAGAGAGAGAGAGAGAGAGAGAAAGAGAGAGAGAAAGAGATCCATAATCATTGATCCTACATCGCACGCATTGTTGTTGCGTACAAAATAAGCCGCGAGATTATATACCGCAGCCTTCTCCGGGGCAAAGAAATTGAGTGTTAGAATATACAAGACAGGACAAACCCTCAAAGGACGACGAGCTGCGTACATTATACTATGGCTCACGGATCGAATTGCATTTTCGGGGATCAAAGACAGATGGCACAAATGAACGGGTTCTTGTGTGTGTTTAGCATGCGATATTAAACACCACACGCGTTCTCGATATTCACTTTGACCATACATATGTTGGCTTACGTTGTATGCTAGCTTTATCCTAACATAACGTGATAACATAAAAATACATGCTATAGCACTCATCTTGCGTCACGCGTTGATCTATTTGGTTCGTTCGTCATCTCTTAGAAGAAAAAAGGAAACCTGGTCACCGTTGTGTAAAGAAGAAGCTCGATCGGGCCGTCAGCGCTGAAGACTATTTATAACAACGGATTGCAATCGGCGCCGACACTCGAACAAAGAAAAGCAAACCATGGCGACGACGATGTCTAGTCGTCGACGATTCGTCGACTGACGAGAATCTTGGCAGACGATCTCGTTCTGCTAATCGGGACGCCATCAGAGCCGAGTTCAGTCTCTCGAAAAGCTCGAAAAATTCGATGCAATAGCTGTGGTCAGGGAATCCACTGCACATCCTTGAATAATTTTGCAGTAGTAGCAGGGGATCGCGACGACGCATGGATAATGCAGCTCGAGCTAGTTAACGCTAATAGCTTTTGATGGGCTTTGTGTCTGAGCCACGGCTGCTGCTGCTGCTGCTGTCGCCCGAGCGCATATAGGGAGATGGCGCGTCAAAGGTTTTAACGAGCGCTTTTGTGGGGTGTATGATTGTTTTGCGGATGGCACGGGACAGAGAGGGAGATGCTTTGCGGCCAGAGCTGACGTCGGGAATAATTCATAAGCCTTGCTTTATTTTCGGGCTGATTTTTTATTCCATATTCCAGGAGGGGTTGAGTTTCTCTGTCGGCGAGGAGGAGGAATCAAAAGTCAATTAAGTAGATAAGAGTAATTGTTCTTGATTTTTTCAAGCACACATTTTACAGAGGATATTTTGCTAGCATAACGCTGTTAAAGGGTCAGGGTCTACGCGTGTCCAGGTGGACACAGCCCAAAACCGCCAAGTGGGTTGCGGCTATGCAGGCGCTATCACGCACACGCGTTCGATCGCATCCACAGATATAGATTTGGCTCCTAAAAAATATTTTCCACTCGAAACCCCATCGCCCAGTCAGTCCAGTCACCGCTGAAAAATAAAAGAGCAACGCACCGAGAAAAGGCATTTTTTCTTCAACCGTCGCTCGGGTTTTCGCGCTCTCGCTCGCGCGCCGTCATTTGCATGAGTAACGGCGACTCGCGCGCGAAGGAAGTCGGGCTCCGAGTCTCGCGCGCCGAGTAATTTATAGTCAATAATTCTTGCCGAGGCAATTTTCACATCGAGCGCGAACGTTTCCTCGGCCGCGTTCGGCGAACATATACATATACATACGTATACCTATATTTGAGAGGGGGCGCGAAGCAAGCCGGAAAAGACGAGGGAGAGAGCAGGAGCTAGAGTGGAAAGAAAGCCGGAGGGAAATGAGGCGGAATGTTAAATAGCTCAGCTTCTGCCGCTATGTGCTCCGAATCGGTCCTTTTTATATTCCCCGCTCAACGGCGCTTCCGATTTATCCGCGAGCGCCTTGGCTGATGCCGCTGCTGTTTTTTGGCACGAGTGCGTCGCTCTTTTATTTTCTTCCCTTTTTATTCCTGCGGAGCAGAGGAGTCGCTAGTTATATTGGCCTCGTCGCGAGGATTATGCATTGCGTATACAGGAAGCTTCCAGCATATCGATTATACTCGCGCAGCTTTGCATTTAGACCTGTTCATCGTGCTTCGTTGAGTGCTAACAAAGCGTTGATTCGAGCGCAATTTTCTTGATAAAAATTTCACTACCGATTTTGCGGAACATCGCAAGCTCTTTCTAATCTTTTTGCACTCAGAGCAATGAAAAAAGTGAAAACTCCATCAGCCGTTATTACACAGCTCTCGTATACGACTCTTTCCGGAGAAGGGATGAAAATTCGCGACGCTCGCTTGCAGCTCTCATTGTTTCGCATGGAATATCCGCGATGAAAAGAAGTGCCGCACGTTGCAACAGCTGCCGCCCTTGAGGCAAGCAAAAAGATGCAAGGAACGTCGGGGCGTGTACTGCTTATATATACACTCCTGCGGGAATACTCCCGGCGCACTTTCGCGCTGCGCGCGACTTTTCAACAGCTAGCGCTTTATGCTCGAACTTGAGCTTAGCGTTGGAACACAATAGGGTGATCGAAAAGTTACCCAAGTTTAAGGAAAGCTATCGGTGTCGTTTGATCGTGCTTAATAATTCGGGTAAGGGGTTAAAAGTAGGGAAGAAAATGCGCTCTATTATTTTGTAAAAAATGACTCCTTTTAATATTTTGAAATGCCATGATAAAACATATTACTATTATTAAAAAATAATTTCATCGCACGGCCATACATTTTTCTGAAACTCTCATAACCAGCCCAAGTTTCAATGAAAACTTACCGATCACCCTGTATACGCTCGAAAAATGAAAAAATATGCAAGGGTGGAGAGGAAAACTGCCGTCGTGCGGTATTAGATAATACGCGCTGTGGCTTATAGTCACGGGCGGGCGCATCCCACCGAGAGCTATCAGACTGATAGAATACCACCTTGAAAAGGTGCGCAAGTGTGCTCTCTCTCTCTCTCTCTCTCCCTCTCTCTCTCCTCGCTCAGCTCCCTTGTATATACATATATACGCGTATATAGGCGGTGCAGGGGCGGCTCTTTGTTGCAGAGGTGTCTCCGCCGCGCGCCGATTACCATACATAGCGCTTTATTTAAAGCGGCTTTTATCGCCGGCTGACTTACGCGCGAACCTCCCTTAAACTCCTTCCGTCTCGCTTGCCGCTCTGCGCCTCTTCCCTTCCGCGCTTATAAGCCGAAGATGCGAGTATATGCGCGCGCGACGCCGTATATGACTATGGCCGATAACGCTTCTCCTTTTTCTCCGCTTTTTTATCTCACGCCCGCGCGCTGAGGGAAAAGTGCCTGCGAGAGCTTTTCTACGACGACGAAGGTGTGTGTGTGCATAGAATATAGATATACTCTCGACCCCTTAAGCGGTTGTCATTTTTATAGGAGCTGTATTGTACGAGTTTGGAATTAGGAGACGGCTTTAGTTTAGTCGGGAATATAATGTGTGGCTTCGTTTCGTATTCATCTTCGAAGTAAGATAGAAGTAGAGTTAGTAGTTCGAGACGAAATTGGAAAAATAAGTGGAAAAGGTTCAGGGTTGGCGAGACGACGAAAAATCATCGTAGAAAGAATTCAAAGGGAATTGCTCGTGGGGGGGGGGGGGGGCTGCGGAGCCGTTGAAAAAGCCCGAGGTGACAATGGCTACTTGTCTTCCCGACTAATTTACAGGGAGTTTTAAAGTTGCCTTTCGTTTATTGGGTAATATAGGAGAACTTTACGTGCAAATGGGCTCAGTTGTACGGATAATCGTTATCTCCCGCGTTCATTAAGAGCAAGTGGCTCGCTTTCATTATATTAAGGAAGGTTAAATGCACGTGGAAGTTAAAGCGATGCTAATTTAGAGAAAACTCGGCGTCGCCTCTGCGCGCATACACTCGTTTATATAATGTAGAACAACATTGCTCCGATTCGATTTCTCATCGACGCATTCCTGCGGCCGATTGTTCGAATTTTTTTCAGCGTCGTTTTTTTCTCTCTCCCTAACCACGCTTAACGATGGCATCGCTTTAGTGCGCAAAACGCGAGCGGCCCGCTCGAAATTGCATCCATAAACACCGACAAAAAAAATACAATCCGTATACCCGTTTCTTTAACTGCTCGGCGCAATTATTTATACGACTGCGCGCTCACAGCGAAATCCTTGCACACAACGACATCCCGACTCGAGAGAGGGAGAAAAACACGAGCGCCCGCAGCTCACTGGGAAAAAAAGGCAAGAGCGAAAATTTATATCTCATCGGTCAGTACGTGTGTATAATAACACTTTATGAATGGTAATCCCGAGGGAACATACATTTTTTTCCAAGCCGCCGGGGTCGGAAGGATGAAGGAGAAAAAAACACGCAACACGCGCAATAATTGCCAGCGGCGACGGCGATGCTGCTGTTGAGGGAACAAAGGACAGAGGAGCGAGAGAGCACCGCAGAAAACAATTGACGCGGCGAGAAGAGGAGGAGGTGGACGAAGAGAAGGAGAGCATCAGCAGCAGCAGCAGCAGCGAAAGAGAGGATGACTGGAGGCCGGACATTTACCGGGCAGCTGTAATCATAGTACTCAGCAACTCGTTAGGTGAGCTTCCAAGAATCCGGACTGATCTCGATCGCGCGGCGCGTTGAAAATTACACCGGCCTAACGAGATTTGTCTAATCACGGTAATTTCGCGGAACCTCGTCGTTGTTCTCCTCGTCTCTCTCGCTCCCAAGGGGCGGAAGAGAATTTACGGGCGTTTGCGTACGTGCGAAAAGTTCAAAGAAAAAACGCTGTATAGGAGAGAGGAGAGCTCTGACGATTTGTCGCGAGTGACACGTGTCTCGGGAAAAATTCGATCGTTGATTCTACTTTGAAAAAGGACAAGGTAAACTCGTTTATTCTGTTCGTTCTTCGAAAAAAAATTGAAAATTGAAAAATTGCCTGAAGCTATCAAGCAGACCACTGCCGCAAGTACCGCGATCTAAAATACAGCGCGGGGTAAAAATAAGCTTTTTCTCCATTCCTCCTCTATAATTACACCCCATATCCGAGAGGCAATTAGTCTGCCTTTAAAAATATTCTAATTTATAATCCAACATATAGCGTCTAGTCTGCTCGGCCATCAACTATTCAAAGCCGAGTTAGCTCGACAGACAAGACCCGCACGCCGTCGAAATAATACACCGAATCTCCTGAATAACGGAAACAACAAACCTCTCGCACGTGCATACGTAAATTCATCATTAAACCGGCCCGAAAAAATATACCCGAACATATAATACACGAGTACGACTCTTCAATCATCATTAGAGACGAGCCCCGATGAATAAAAATCCATCCAGACGCTCCGCTGAAAATACGCCGCGAGAGAGTATACGAAATCGATCAGCGTGCTTGCGCGGCGGTAAATGATTTATCCTCGCGTACACGAGACCGGCAGAGCATGACGACGTATATTATTACAGCCGCGTCACGTATATGCATCTCGGACGTGTCAATCGCGGCCTTTGCTGTGTGTACGTATTTTTACAAGCGCGCAACGACGGAAACACGCCGCATAGAGAAAGGAAGTATACCTGCGCCCGCGCGAGAGTGAAGGAAAGATATGCGGAGGCTCGCGCGCGTATATGGCTGTTCGAAGGCTCGGGTCGTAAAAGCGGTTATTTGGCCGCGCGCGCGCACGCCGATTACAAATATTACCCGGTGCGCTCGCTATGTGCATCATGTAGAGCGCGGGAGGGGGCGAGGCGGTAATGATTGAAAATAACAGGAATCGCGTAAACGTGCAATCATCCGCCAGGCGCTCATCCACAGTCGCGGTCAGTGATCATGCGTTTTTTTCTTCTTTCTCGTATTTCCTAGACCGCGAGGGATCATCTCGTTCCGAAGACAAGCATTACGATAATGGCCTTCATTATGTCCGGATTATAAAATTAGTGAGCGGCCGGCATAAATCATCGAGTCCGTTCTCTCTCCTGCGCTGAGACGTATTTTATATATATATATATATATATATATATATATATATATATATATATATATATATATACGCACACACACATACGTGTGCATCAGAGCGCCCTTTGTGATATGCCTTCTTTTTCGTATAGCCAGTATACACGGAGGCTCCTGCGAGTATAAGTTCGTGTAGAACGCGTGTATTTTGTCGGGCGATCAATGTGCAAATAACGCAGGAAGTATTCGGCCGTTGCAGCTCGACTAATTGGCTGTTCTCGGAAAACGGGAGCACGAAAACTTTTTTGGCTTCGAGCTGAAGAGGGTGTTTCTTGTTTGAGATTTTCAGCGCGCTCGCGGCTTCTGTCTAATTATTCGCAATTTTCGTAAATTTTAATACTAGAAATTGCGTGCGAGAGGCCGTGTATACGACTCGCGAGAGAGGCTGATTATAGGCGAACTGTTAACCGACGTTTACGCAGCTCGAACGCATTCTCATTCGCTGCGGATGTGAGTACAGACCTCGTATTTTTTTAGTAAACAATGCGTCTAGCGATTTCAAACAATGAATTCTTTTCTCGACTCGTCCACGTAACCGATCAGCACGGAAGTCTCCATATACGAACATCAGCATAATGTATTAGCCGGTCTCGGGATTTTTTCGCCTTCGCAGGCGCTCTCATCGCGACGGGGGGAGAAATGAAGCGCGCGATAGCCGCCGTGGGCTGTTTTGCAAAGGCGAATCGCCAGAGATTGCAGGGGCTGATACATAAGTGACGATTCGCTGATTCACTTGTTCTCCGTCGTAATTTGATGGCTTGAATAATTTATCAGATTCCGGCGGGAGGGCTCTATTTATACACGTGAGCGGGAGAGAGAATTTTATTCAAATTACTGAAATAACACGTTAGCCGCTCGCTCTGACTCGAGCAAGTGCATCACGAGAAAGGATGTATAATGCCTGTGGCGCGGGGGGTTCGCGCTAATTTAAGCCATTCATTTTAAACATTGAGTATAACGACGCGACGACGACCACGAGAGAGAGACTCGCTCTCTCGATAAGTAAAAATTCGCGGAAATTACTCGACGACGATGCATAATAAGCGCGATTAACCAGGCGTAAAATTGATAATAGCGCCTCATTATATACCGCGGAAAAAGGCGAATATATTGTACGTCGGAAAGCCGGTGCGTCGGCAGTATATAATATTATGAAAGGAATTGCTGATATTTCTTCCGGTGAATATGTTACTCATTTTTCCAAAGCTATACACGCCCACACGTCGAATCGACAACGAACCTCCTCGAGAAGCAAGCGATGCATCAACACACGCGTCGATACTCGTACCGCAACGTCATCTCGACAGCCCCGCACAGAGAGAGAGAGAGAGAGAGAGAGAGAGAGAGAGAGAGAGAGAGAGAGAGAGAGAGAGAGAGAGAGAGAGAGAAGGCGCATACACGCATCGAGCGAGTCGTCGCGGTGGGCATCACACATCCCCGCTAATGCCCATCACACGGTGGCGGCGAAGATGGAACTAGCAGTAGGACGTATCCACCTCGTCATCCTTCAAAGCGATTAATCATCTCGTTTCGCGCGAGCGTTACATGGCCTACACACGGCTGTCTACATAATAAGTCGCGCGCGCGGTCCAACAAACACTGCACCGCCCGATCTTACAAACAGGCCATTGTACTGGGCTGTTATGACGTAACATTAATCACGTTGCCGCGGCTGCAGCTCTCTTCCTCGGCCTGATTTCGCGCGCTTATTATACAGCCGGCCGACGAGCGATATTATTGTATTCCCGGCATTGTCTGCGTGTGTATACACTGCTGGCTCTTTTTTTCTGCGCGCACGACGATTTTTCAATTAAAAAACTCGTTAACGCGATGAGCGCAGGACGGCGGAGTCACTTCGGATTATTGAAACAAAGAGCGAGCGCGCGTGAAAAATCAACTTGAGCTGTATAGGTATGTGTATATCCGCGGCCCTCCCGAGGCCATCGTTGTGCGCATGTGTGTGCATGTACGGAGAGAGCGTTTTTTCGCTTTGATCTCGCGCGCCGGCCGCGCCGGCCGCGCCGGACTTTTACTTGTCAATGTGCGCGGAGCCTCGGATATAATGCGAGACGTCATCTGACGCTCGGCATGTGGAACAATGTGTGTGTGCGTGTCTGTTTGTGTATCGAGTGCTCGGGATGAAAGCTGCGTGAAATAATTAATGGCATTGATTGATGGCGCGAAATATTTGGGATCGATGCCTCTTTTTTGTCCATCTTTTAATTATAGTAAAGGATGGGAAATGAAGTAGGCGATGCGCCACGATGATTGGTTTTTTTATTGAAAAATTCTCTATTGCTACTGAGCCGTATACCTGTGTGTGTGCTGAGAATGGAAGATGCTTACGTTTTACATTCTTAATAGTAAGCAGTCTCTTATCGACATCCCGCAATGAAAATAGTCCGACTGGTCCCTATTGTGAAATCACTCCGGCGATACTTTCTACGCAATTTAATTTGCAAATTAGTTTCCAGTTACTAAATCTTCTTTCTGCCATTAACGTTAACTTCAACATACTTTACAATCATCGTAAAATTGATTAACGACCGCGAGTATTTCACATACCTCCGTGCAGCGTTTCACTTCGCAGGATCTCATATGCGTTCGTCTTCCTCGACGTTTCCGTCAACGGTAATTAAAGAGATGAAATTGAATGGTGCCCATAAAGAGCGAGCTTTCGTAGCTGTTGGAATTGAAGAATATCGAAATACTAAGAAATGTAATAGACGATCAATTAAAATTTAGTCTTCAACTGTAGATTCTGGCAGTTAAAGCATAAGCGGCCCAAACAGCAGACCCAACAAAGGTAATTTTGGCGCGATTGGCGCTCTTCTATATATGTAGAGTGCTTGCAAATACTGATAAGGGAAACAGGTATCCACATGCGCCATCTAGCGTGAAACTATTTAAGCCGTAAGGGAATCAAAGCTTGGCGCTGCTATATTCTCTTACAAGTCAAAGCTTGCGAAATTTGAATTTTTTGGTAATTTTATACATTAAAAAACTAGCTACCGTAGCCCTTGATTCCACTCGACGTACAACCAATTAAGACGGCCGTATACACGTCGGCTCCTTGTATGTATCCACAGAACCTCCTCACCGAAAATTCTCCCAACGCTTTCATCCAGCACACAATGGGCTACTCGAAACGAATCCGCGTGTATATACGCGAGCACTCGAGTAGCTATACACCGCACGTCGCATTATTATATATAGCCCACGGACTGACTCAGCATCGACGCGGCGACGCTTTTCGCTCGCGCGAGAGTAAGTGTACCTCTCGATTATCATCGCGCGAGCGAGCGCTCGCATGCGGCGCTTCCTCGTTAATCTTTTTCTGGCGTAATTAACGTCTCGTGGTTTGTGCCCGGCTGACAGCCACGTCGGCTTATGCGGGCGCGCGCGCGCGCGTGTGTGTATGTGTGTGTGTATATGTGCGATGGGGAAGACGGTAGGAGGTCGCGTGAAAGCAAGCATGACTAGGCGAACGCTTCGCGCGATCGTGTGTCCGGACGGACTGATCCCCTGACGCAAACGTCCGTTGTTCAGCGGCCCTGCGCCCAGGAAATGTGGAGTAGAGAATCGCGCGCTCTGGGTTACGTGCGAGTTTCGAGCCTTTTACACTGACTTTGATAGATGCGTACTCCATTTTTTGTCGATGGCTTCGCGGAACTTGGCATTGCAAAAATTGCATCATTTTTTCAGAAGAATAATAAGTTATGTTTCAATCACATGCATCGTACCCCTCCGTACACGATAACTTTTTTCGACTTCAAGGGTCACCCTGGCACACGGCCGAGCCCAAGGGGCCAATGATCATTAGCGAATTATAAGCAAAAAAAAGGAGGAAGAAACTGGCAGCTCGCCAGTAGCGAACTGTCGCAAAGTGGCTTATTCCCGAAAACGCCGGCGCGACGATTGTTATTGTTCGAGCACGCTTTTTCGGGAACAGGCCGACGCAAGAAGTGTCGTTTCGCCGCGACACACTTCTCAAGGGGTCGGGATGGACTGACGACGTAAAAAAGCGATTTTTTGCCAAATGAAGCGAGCTCTGGGTCGTGCTCGGGAATTTAGGACAATTTAACATTACTTTCGATGTGAGATGAGTGAAAAATTTAGTATCGACTGTACTATTCCGAGAGATGAGAATCGAACTAAATGTTATTATAACCTTCCATTATCAGAATATCAGAGTCTGAAATTGGACGGGGAAACGTCGATTATAAAATCTGTCGATCCTATTATCGGGTTCGCGTTAAAATTGAATAACCAGAGCAGGAATGAATATTATGCGAGAAGCCCTCTCGGAATAATCTTGAAATCAGTATGATATATCGGTGCTTGCTAAATATTCTTCAAGTCGCCGATTGATCTTGTTACATTACATCCGGATGAATCTGCGAATTAATTTTCACAAAATTGATTAAAGTATGCATAATAATAGCGCGAGCTCTTTCGGTCCGCACACATAGTGCCATAGTTTCAAAACGCACACATAGCCAGCGAAAATCTCGTCTCGAGTGCTTTTCCGGGCAACACTCTTCAAAGAGACATTTCGCGCTGGCTCGTAACAGCCGCTCGGCCGGAAAATTTCCGTATAAGTGAATTTGTGCCTTCAGATAGAGCCCGTAGCCCCAGGCCAGATAGGTTATATACGAATGGGCTCTAAGCCAATTTTCTGCTGGAGTTCCGCTCTCGCTTCGAATCTCGTACCTTTGATTCGTCAAGCGTGATTAGACGAACGCCCGATTTGCCTTCGGGGCTACTGCTTCTGCTGCTAGCTCCTGCTACTCGCACCGCGTACACATACACGCGCCAGGGGAGGTTCTTTTCACTTGGCGAATCAACGCCAGCCTCCGGGCGCTATTAGATCGAGTAATTAAGGTCTCGAGCGTGTGTGTGTGTGTGAGTGTGTGTTCGCCCACCGTTGCGTTTTTGATCTCTGAAGAGCCGGTCACGTTTTCGCCCGACAGTTTTTCGTAGAGTTTGCTACGGGGAAAGGGGCGAAAGCATCTATGTGTGTGTATGTAGGTATAGGTGCAGGAGCCGAAGATGCACGTGCGCGCACTTGAGGAATCGCGAGCGGGAATGTCAATCGCTCGCGCTCTCTCTTATGGAAATTCGAAAAGTCTCGAGTGGGAATCTGGGAAACGGCTCGTGTGATTGGGAGGCTCCGGGGAGTTCGACGCGTATATTTCCCACTGAACGATCACACGCGGCTCTGCCTCGCGCATGTGCACGTTTGCTTGAAAATACTGCCTTCGAATGTGCGAACGATCAAAGGATCATTTTATGGATGTTATATTTTATACGCACGGTGAGGATTATTTTTACCTTTTTTCTCCCGGCTGTATAATTCTTTGAATAGCCGGCGACTACCAAACTCGACCGACCGAAACTCTCGAAGCTCCGCAAAGAGCCTCCCATGCGAGTAGAAAACCTGAACTATTTTTCGTTGCGTCGTAAAATAATGCTAATCAGCTCTCATCCGCGTAAATCCGCTATGTTGAAACATAAATTAGATCTAGTATAGTCTTCTAACGATCAAAGAGGCGCACAGACCGCGTCCGCAACTGTATCCAACCTTTCCTCATGCAAATGAAGGGCGCCGATTTTCGGAATTCCACCGTATACCTAAACTAGTTGCCTTTGTGCAAACGCGGACACCTGATCACGCCCCTTCGCACTAAGAATTTTAATTTCAAATCTCTGACTGTTTGGGTCGACCTTTGATCTCTCTTTCTCTTGCACGAAAACCCGGGCTTTGTCCGTTGCGCGAGCAGTGTCCGAAACTGGGCGACCCGGTTTCGCTGAATGGGCCCGGAAATTCGCGAGGTCCGAGCCGGCGGGATTTTTCGGGAATGCGATTATCCCGCACCGCGCAGTCGGGGGTATGGTGTTTCTGCATTTTTTATCGAGCCCTAGCTGCACCACCGTAATAAATCGAAGGATCTATTCTGGATTCTCTTGACCGGTTGGGGCGGAATATGCGTCGGCCGAAACGTGTTCTCATTCAAGAGCGTACTCGAGAGTAATTATACCTAAACTACTTCGCTGCTGAATAATTCCGAATAATAATAAATCATCAGCACGTATGGTGTGGGTATTATGCGTTATTATTCACGCCGATTGTATAATGCAAAGCTGCGGAACGAAAGCGAGAAACTGTGAATTCGTCGTTCGCTTTTGAATATTTCTAAAAAAATCTAAGAATCCCCAAAACCTCCGTCGAAAGCTCGTCCGGCAAGTCCACCACAAAGTCGCCGGCGTCGACAACGGGCCAAGCGACGCTTACAGCTCCGGCAAACGCGATTACGACTGTACGCTCGAGGGCTCAACGGTCAAACCGCGAGCTAGCTCGAAGCTTACTTGTACACCGCGCCTGAAAACCCTCGTCAGGACAACACGCTGCGCCGAGTGTGTGTGTGTGTGTGTGTGTGTGTGTGTACATCGACTGCGAACCCCTATAACCGAGTTACGCGGCTGAGCTGTACTAACGCGGTTTGGCCGATTGCTCGCTGCGATTAGAAAGCAATTATCGCCGGAAAATGCGCCTCGCACAGACTTCGTTTTGTATATAATACGGGATAGCCGCAGCGATGCGCGAGAAATTCTCTGTTGCGAAAGCGAAGAGGCCCCGCGGGCTATTTGCCTTTTTGCCCTCTCCGCGCTGCAGTGAGCGTTGTCTATTTAGCGGGGCATTCTTGATCTACTGTTTTCGGGGGCGTTCCAAATCCTTGCGCGCCAGCTGGCTAATTGTTGCTCCGGGCGTAAATTCTTAAAGAAGGCGAGTTCGCTGCTGTGCGCGCGGGACTAGGAATTGAGATTTCATTTCGTTTGGCAACCGTTGTGCTTCGTTGCCGCGGATAGAATCCGTGGGTAAATAAGTCGTATAGAAGCCACAACGGACCGAAGCTATGCCTTTAAAAGAAAAAAAAAAACAGAAGAAAGCGTTTCTTCCACCGTCTCTCGCCACACCTGCGACTAGCCATTACCATACGAACATACCTGGGCGCAAATACGTCCTTTCTCTCCCGGCGAAAAGAATCAGCGCGGATTAGTGAAAAAAGCGCCGCCGTATCCCCGGTAATTTGCATGAGCACGACGGTCGCGCAACGACGATGAAAGGGAACACAGCGCTTCGCCGCGCGACACAATGAAACGCACGATGCATGAAATCGCGAACGTCTAAACCTCCGATCCGATCCACATAAAAAAGAGTGCCGGCACGCATGCGAGCACACGAATGAAGCGGCCCGCCGGATAAGCGTTCGACACGGATAAGTGCATTCGTTTGGGGGGCTGTAGCTTCTTACCTATACGCTCATTCCTATGGCTTCGCGCTTTCACGCGCTCGATGTGCCGTCGGGCGTGTAATCGTTCTCTGGGCGACAAGCATGCGTTGAACGCTGCGAGTTTAATCGATTTGTGTTCATCAGCTGCGCTGCTGTTGATGTATTATAGGTGTACTCGAGGTAATTTTTCGACGGGCAGTCAGTGATCTGTGCAGTCCTTGGGCGCCATAGCCAGGGTTTTGTGTCGAGGCGGTGAGCTGTGCGATTTTTCGAAGGAGATGTGCGTAAACATTGTGTAAATATTGGGCTGGTTTGAATGAGATGTAGACGAATGAATCAGAAGGATTTTCAGGTGATTAGTTAAAGTACAGAATTCGCAAAAAACAATGTAAAAAGAGCATTTTCAACTCGCTAAACTAACATTCTAATCAACTCGCAAATAAGCTGTTTCGTATAACACTCCGTAAACCGTAGAAATCAACCTGTGCAACGTATCCATTCGGCGTTTACCCACCAAAGTTGAAACGGTGCTGTAAAGCACAGCGATTCATGTAGTTTTCTCCGCGAACTGTCAGAGTCAATTGAATTGCTAATTTCATCCGCGCATTCAAATTTCCAATCTGCGACTCCAACCGCCACACAACAATCCAACAATATCAACACACTCGTATACACTCCTCAGACCCGCATAGACAGCACAAAAAAAGAAATCCCTCCCCAACGAATCAACGCCGGAAATCGGGATCCCTTAAACTGCCGTTTGACCACAATCCTAAGACGTTGCACTAACGTGCTTGCCTTGGCCACCGATTCCTTTCACGGCGCCTAATCGATTAATTCGCCTCTATCGCGCTGGTATAGCCATTCTCGGCCCTTTGCGCGAGAGAGGCTCCAACAAAGCAAACCACAGCTGGCTTAACTCGCGAGATCGCGTCTCGGGAGGGCCAATTTTAAATTGTGTTGTTGTACAAATACGAGCGCGACGATGAAAGGAGCCGAGGCACGAAAGTGTGACACGCCTCTTCCTGTGTATAACGGAAGCCAAGAAACCTTATTCGAATCGAGAATCCTCGTCGTTCTTCTTCCGCGCCATGACCTCGAATGAAATATCAAAGCTTAGTCGTCGTATGCGGGGATTGGCACAGCGTGAAATTTCGTCAATACCGGAAGGCTGAATATCGCGTTAGCCAGCAGCTCTGTCGTTTGTTTACGCGTTATTTCGGATTTTGACGCGGGTTCGCTCATCCGATGCGGGCTTTTCGCTCGATCGCACCGGTGCACATATGTACCGCCAGAACAAACCACCCGCTGCTGCTGCTGCTGCTCGATTCTCGGGATTTTTGTGCAAAGTCGCTGGTGCGGTTCACGAGTTTGCAAACACGAATTTGTGCTAAGTAATGATATTTTTTTCGGAAATCGGATACTGGGACTCGTCATTCAACTTTAACGCTTTCAAATTATTCAACGTTTTCGTCGATGCTGCTGTACGAAGTTATTTCTCCAAGGCAAAATAATATCGGGCAAAGCATCACGTCGAAAATATTAACGGAGCGATTTTGCAGCTCGAAACAAATGGCACATGCCAATAATAATTAATACCGAAATTGATTTTCCACGAAGACGTCAAGACTGACGCGCCGAGCTTTTCGAGAATATCAAACGACCGCAAAAGCTTGCGCGCAACTGCCATCGACAGAATCCTATTTCCGCGCAGCAGTCCGTGAGCGTTTTATCGCGCTGTACACTCTGATGCAAATCACACAGGCTGCGAAATTCCATCGAAGGCGTGGACTTGCTCTAACGTGACGATGTAAATTCTTCTGGAATTTAAATCTGAATACAATACGTTTATTAATAAACCAATTATTATATTATAATCGATGTAGGTGTATCTTAAATTAATATAAACCAGACTCCATTTAAATATGTAATTTAAAATCATACTTTAGTTTTAAACAATAAACCGACGCGCGTCATACATCTTTGTGAATATTCACGCCCCAGGCTGCGGTGCATCCGTCGAAGCGGGCGAGCAATGAAAGCGAAAGAAACTCGTTTAAATAATCAGCAAGTCGGCGCGGCTATCCGCTCACATATACATACACACAGGAGAAGCTCGAGATTGTTTAGAAAAGCCGCAGAGAGATTGAACGCGGCAGTATAGCTGACAGTGATCGGTGTGGCGGCGGCGAGAGCCATGTCAAGTGCAGCAGTAGTCTTGCACATTTGGCCGTCCCGTCGATGCGTCGCTTTATGCTATACACGCCGACGCACTTCTCTTGATGTAGAACACGCCACCGGAAGCAGCTCCTCGTACCGACCACTTCAGCACCAGCTTCCTTTTATCGCGCGATTCCAAGATGCCCAGACACCCTCGTTTCTAAGCACGGCTTTGATAGATCGCGTCTGCGAGCGCGGGATTCGCGTTGCGTGATTTTATTGATTTTTCAACGTCGTTATACGCATCAGTTGGCTAGCAATACATCGTGGATTCATGATGATTAATTCGAGGAGGTAACAGGAAATTGTTTAATATGTAAAGCGTCTTAAAGTAGATCATGTATGAGTGTGCTATAATATCAGCTGTCGGTGTCTTCAGTGTCGATGGCAATCATAAATGTATAGGACGTGCGGCACAGCCGTCAAAATCAATCGAGACGCTCTTCTCTCGGATATTCTTGATATCGCGTAAAACAAATCCAGGACGGTTCTGAAAATTGATTAGTCGATCTCGTAAGTCTGATTAGTGTTTGCGCGAGACTGGCGCAGCTGACACGAAAAACGTCGGTGATCCTGCAGGCAATTATGAATGCGAAATCTATCCCATACGATCGCGCTCGCTATATTCAGGTTTATCCAGAACTAAACTCTGCCAAAAGCAGTCGCACACATCGCGAAAAACGCAATAAACACCGAAGAAGAATGAGCGACAGTTAAATTTACGAGCAACACTCTCCTCGCGCGCGCTGTGTCTGATGAGCCACGGACATTTCTAATTTTCTTCAAACAATAAAATTAGGCATCAACGCGTTCACGCATGCGCGTCGGAGAGGATTCGAGTGTCCGCGAAGCTCGTAAACTCTCGGAGGAATGACAGAAGGTGTCCGGCATATATAGCCGGCCGAAAAAGCCTATTAAAAAGCCGTTCGGTTACGCTGCGAATTGATGGCTCGACGGCGAAGAAAAAAGACGATATTGAAGCGTCGCGGAAGAGGCTCGAACTCGTTTCTCCGTAGAGCCAAAAATCCGCAGAGGTCGAGAGCTGCCCTCATGAATACATTATCCTTTGTAACGAGGCGAATAGGTCAAGTGGATGGAGTCTCTCTCTCTCTCTCTCTCTCTCTTTCTCTCTCTCTCTCTCTCTCTCTCTTCCTCTCTCTCTCTCTCTCTCTCTCTCTCTCTCTCTCTCTCTCTCTCTCTCTCTCTCTCTCTCTTACTCTCGCTCTTGCGTACGGCGGCTGTCCATAAATCACTCAAAAGGCTAGCAGCAGCCAAGGGATCAGCGTTGACTCGGTAACCTCCTCGTATCTCACGTGTGTGCCAGCGTGTTGTTGGCCTCTCGTCTTCCTCCACTCGTCCCATCTGCTTCCGCTTTTTGCCCCCGGCCAGAGAGATATTCGACCTGCTCACATGTATAGTCTCTCTGAAGCTGTTGCTCTGCCTTGTTTTATTCAACTGTAAAATTACCAGCCGTCACGAGGCTGTTGCTACAAAGGCTTTTGGATTTTATTTTCGCTGAACGAATCCGAGTAAAGAGCTTTGTCAGAGGGTGGTATTGCCGTTTAGTCGATTTTATACACGCGACGGATGATTTTTTTTTCATCCCGTTGTGGAATTTCGTTGCAAAGCGGACAGCATCAATTGCCTTCTCGTTTCAGTTACAGCAGAATGCCCCAGTTTTATGTTTCATAGAGGCGCTTTGAAAACACGGAATATTTCTGAAATTTCTTTGAAAAAAAACACGCGCATTTTCAGATGTAAATCACTCGCAGCGGATGAGCATATTTCAGGAGATATCCCGTGAAAAACGATCACAGAACTCTCATGTGGGTCATTATGAATTTATTACATTTATCGCGTGTAACATGCGGGCCCGTTTAGCGTTGCTGAAACACCCGCTTCGCTTGATTTATTAGCTCGAAATACACATGTTCTCGGCTATTTCCTTGTTCATTAAATCGTTTCTTTTTTCGCGTAATTCGTTATTTTCGACGGCCCAACTGAATTTCAGGCCTGCTATCCGCGGATTACAAAAGTTTTGCGCGGCGAGCGACGAAAAAAAAAATTGAAACGAAATCACGTAAAAAATCCGTATCCGTTTCCCCCCGACACAATAAATTTGCGCTAATGCTATTTCCGCGAGAAAGCTATGCTCGCAGTGCGCGAGCGTTAAAAATTTCCGAGTCATAAACCGCGGCGAACTATAAATTTCAATCTCCATTATAGAGTTTGACCTCGTCGTCATTTCGCCGAGCCAGCGGAGCATCAAAACGTCGATCACGGAATAAAGTGTTGTAAAAAAGACGCGCGCACACAATGCAACTCTCCGACCAGCTTATATAGGTATACAGCTGTACATTACGCATCAGACTATACACACTGAATGCATAATAGCCGGGCACAGCAGCAGGTCTCTTGCATCGCCGGGGCGTAAATCGTGCTTGCATAGTCCGCGTCGTGTGTCGAAGGGCCGTATCCGTTGGCCGGTTCATCCGTGATGCGTGTACTAATATCGCGCTCCTCGCTACGGGGCCGTAATATGACAGGCGCAATGACGTTCACGAGGCGTAATTCCCGCGCGACGCGCCGTTACGTTCGATTGGATGGACGGAAGGCTAATTCGCGCGGAGATGAAGAGAGACCGGAAGGGCTCCACGCAACCCGATGAATATTTCTCTCTATCTCCGACCCTCTATACTACTGCTGCGTTGCCGCGGCTGGACAATACCCGAGTTCTCGCGATAAATCAGCGGGGGATAATGGATATGCGCTACGAGACGCCGTCGCGGCCGTGTGTGCCGCTCTTCCTGTCGCCTGTGAGGCTGAAATGATCAGCGCGAATTTCGGATTGAAAATGAGGACGCCGCAGAGAACGATCATGATGCGCTGCGCTCGCTCATCTGCGATGAATTACGACGCGGCTGGTTGCGGCGAGCTTTCGATGGATCTGTGTTTATGTGTGTGTGTGCGCGGCGGTTGCGCTGATGATTCATTGTTTGGAGTTTATATACTTGTTCTCGTTTTCTGCTCCTTTAATTTTGTTGTATAACAGCTCGTCGATCGATGCTTTCCCGTTAATGTATGTGTTTTGTGGAAATTAATCAAAAGTCAATCATTCTCTGGTTTTTCGCGAAATTCAAATTGTACGCTCGCGAGATATAACTGACAGTTTTGAAATTAAAGTCGATAATGGAAAACGCTGAACAAAACATAAACGTAGCGTACATAAAGTAAACTTTCATCAAAATTTTAATACCGTTGAAATTAGACTTCCCTGTATTCTACTTTTAAATAATCGTACAGGGCATTGATGGATCAAAGGATAAGAAAACTCAAGGGTATAGAGTAGAAAATATGAAATCAATTGTGGAGTGTGAAACAATTTGCTGTATTTCAGGTTCATCTTTTCATCTGCTTGTATCATTTGACAGATTGAAACAACAGTACATAATAATAAGAAGAAAAAAACAACTATAGAAGCGCCAATGTTATTGGTATGTCGCGCGGTGGCCTCTGTAACTTTTTTCTTTCATCTACCGCGATTACGCTGTACATTACAATTTTTCCGCATCACGCGAGTACAAGCACCCGTTTCGACGTATCCACTACTGATGAATTGTCCGAACTAAGAGGCAGACACACCTCGTGTTGTGTAACTTTCGGCGGCATTCTTAATGCCAGACTAATATAATAATAATAATAATAATAATAATAATAATAATAATAATAATAATAATAATAATAATGATAATAAAAATGAACGGCACGTGTTTATTTCGCAATAATACAATATTATTATTATAAAGTAATGATGATAACTAATAATTATACAATAATAAAGGTCGATATAGTATCGATAAATATTATATCATCATGAGTCATGATGATTTACAGATGACGCGAATATACATATAATAATAATATTAATAGAAATAATAATCGTAGGTGTGTGTGTGTTCTATGTATAATAACCGGTGATGTTATCAACGACATAAACGCGCGTACTCGTTGATAGCATTACCGCGTACACGATATCTCGATAAATTCATTTATACAACCGACGTTTATAGTTGATATACAGGTAATCGTTAATAATCTTTGTGTCATTCGTCACTCGTTATTTTCGCTCAGAGTTTACTCTTCCTTCCTCACTTAGCTCTCACTCGGCCGATACTCTTTTTTTCCTTCCTTTTTATCCCATGCATACGACAGTCCAATGAAATGTTTTACTATATAAAGAACTTTGGTTACGCAAAAATAGACGACGAGATTGTTTATATATATTTATATAATATTTATAATTATCTATGTATAGTTAGAGATTTATCTTTAGCACTTATGTCCCACATCCTCCTTTGTCGCATGAGCACTTTCGCTCGCTCGTCCTTTCACGCTTATCCGCACTTTCTCTCATTCTCCAACAGTTACAAGCTACGTACGTATATAGTTTACAAATGTGTGTGTGTATGTGTCTCTGTGTATTTTTCTCGTCTATGAACAAATTTACAGCGTCTTTTCGTCCTCTCGGAACGATAGCGTGCAGTGATGATTCGCCGCGGCGAAGTTATAACACGGTGAATAATAGATCGTCGCGACGGCGTACATAGTGTGTGTGTCCGGATATATAAATAATGAAACGGGGTGTGGGGACACTGACCGATCATGCATAGCCGTAAGGAACGTCGAGGCTCGAGCTAGTATAATTTATGGGTTCGACAAGTCGTGTGCGTAGCGCTTTGTACTGCTCTTCTTTTCGAATCTGTCGGAGTAGTATCGTACACGTGTCTCTCTTTCTATTCCGATCGCGCTCGTCGTTTACGCCAAATGTGCGTATAAGTACAAATATATACCGGGGAAGAGAAAGCCGCAGCGCGACTCGGCGCTGTACAAGAGCTACACAATGATAGAATAGAAAGAGCAGGCGACGGGGAAGATAAGAAAATGTAAGACACAGAGACTACGCGGACTCGCAAGCGCTATACCTATAGTCGACGCCGGCTCTCGATTTGCATGTCCTTGGCTGTCTCTTTTGCGACGACGGCGAGGGATATATATATAATCAAAGTCGAAGAATCACAGTCAAACGGTTTTTATCACACGGCTGCAGCGGCTTAGGGATGCATGCCGGAGGCGGCGCCGAGCCTCGAGTTCGCGTAGAGCGAGGCGTAGGGCGAGAAGTAGGGCGGCAGGCCTGCGGGGTGAGGGGGCGGCGGCAGAGGCAGCCCCAGTGTGGACAGTCCCGGTGGCCCGGCGTAGGGTTTGCCGTAGGGGTGGTAGCGCGCGGTGGCCAGCGGGCTGAGCGGCGGCGTGGGGTACGTCCTGGAGAGGAGGGGGTGTCCAGGCCCTAGACCGGGCGGCGTCAGGAGCGACAGGGCCGCTGCAGTGGTGGCGGCGGTGGCGCCGGCTGCCGATTCGGCGCTCGGCTGGCCCGTGTGTCCGCGGAAGTGCTGCAGCAGCTCGTCCGAGGTAGAGAATCTCTTGCCGCAGTAGGCGGCGTCGCTGCCGATCCAGTTGCAGACGTAGGGATGCATCTGCGAGGCGGCCGCTAGGGCGACCAACTGGGCGTGTGCGTAGGCGGCGTAGGGCGAGGACGCAGCGGCGAGTTGGGCCGCGGCCGCGGCGGCTGCCGCAGAGGGTTTGTGGTCGCACTGGGCGCAGCCGGCCGGGCAAGGGCCTGCTTGACTCGTTACCGGGAGCTTGCCGCCGTTGACGCCAGAGGCGGTGGACGTGCTTGCCAGCAGGTGGCTGTTGAGCTGGCAGCCGTTGCAGTAAGGGTCGCGGCAGACGGGCACGAGGGTGTCTCCGCCCGAGGGCGTCTTCATGCGAGCGTAGCTGATGTACGGATGGCTGGCGAGGCCGTTTTTGAGGGCGGCCGCGGCCGCGTGATGCTGTGACATAAGCGAACTGGCGGTCATGGCGTCGAGGGGCGGCAGCTGACCTGGGTAGGGAAGCCCGTAAGCAGCAGAGGGCGTTGTCGTCGTGCTCGCGCCGGCGGACGTTGCCGAGATCAGACTCATGGGCGAGGGCCTGAAACCGGCGAGCGAGTACTCGTGCGACTGCGCGGGGCTGTAGGCTGCCTTGGGCGCCGAGGGGCTGCTGGTTGCGGCGAGCCTCGAGCTAGGGGATTCCCTGGGGTTGCTACCACCGCTGCTGGCCGTCGGCTCGTTGCTGGGCGTCGAGCTCTTGCGTCCCTGCGGGGTCATGGCTCTGCCGCCGGAGGAGGAGGCACTCTGGTTGCTGGAGCAGCGCTTGTTGCCCGGCGTCCGCGAGCGGTTGCTGCTGCTGCCCGAGGCGGAGTGTGTCGAGGGGACGCGCTGCTGCTGTGGCTGTTCCGGGCTGGCGTCCTTGTCGCGGCTGATGCAGGACTCGTAGGGCTTGAAGCTGCTGGACTTGGCGCCCTCCGAGGTCGGTGGCGAGTAGGTTGCGGTGCCCGACGGCGTCGAGCTGTGGCCTGTTCCCGGCGACGATTTGTCCCTGGCGTCCGACTTGCCGGACGACTTGCCGGACTTGTCCGGCGACACCTGCAGCAGCGGCTTGCTTGAAGGCGGGTCGATGCCGATCTGGCTGCAGGTCTGGGCCAGCAACGCCAGTGGGCTCTTCTTGGCGTCCAGCTGCAACACGGAAAGAAGCGACGAGTCAGTAAAGTTGGAAAAAGTCGAACCAAAGCTCGCTCGACGCGCGCGTTATAAATCTCGCAACCCTCCGTAAAACGCCGCGCGCGGACCGTCGGCTTGCGCTTAATCGAAGCGACGCCCTGAAAAAGCACTTCCTTGCGAAATTGCTTGCGAAAGTCCGTCCAGCGAGAGCTTCTATATGGCGGAGAGAGAAGAAAGAACGCGCCATAAACCGGCCGCGGCGGCAGCGTACAGACACAAGAGCCTTTGAAATGGAGCGAGGTTTATGATGCGTGCCTGAAGTACGGGCGATAAAATCTCCAGACGGAATAAAGCCAGCACGCGGGCGAGCATTATTCCCCGTTGACAAACGTCACTCTTTAATGCCTTCCTCTATGCGCGCAATCGCTTACGTGTGTACGTGTGTGCATGCGAGCTGCAGTATACAGAACGGCCGAAGTGTCGACGACTACGCAGACACGCGAATATGCAACGATTCCGATGGATTAATGTCGTTTCGGCTGGCACGTACACGAGTGTCAAAGTAGTCCAGATAATTTAAGCGCTTTGGCAATCGATCAAGAACTCGCTGAGCCGCTCCGGAATCGCTGTAGGCGACTCTCTACGTGCGCCCGCAGTCGAGGACGGTAATAGAGTTTATTACACGCGAGCGAGAGCGGATAAATAAATCGGACAGGTATGTGCATTGATTCGATGATTGAGGTGAGCTCGATGCCGAGAGGTATGCGAGAGAACTTTTTTACATCCTGCCGGAATTCCTCGCTTCGATAAACTGCGAGCGTAAAGAAAGCGGCGGAGGGAGAGAGAAAAAGGGGCGACGTTGCAAAGGTGCAAATTTGGCGCAATAAAAAGAGAGGCACGCCGTTATACGGCTGCAACGGGCCATTATGCGGCTCGCTCGCGCAATAGACGCGAGCGTGTATAGCTGTGTGGTATACGTGGGCGAGCTACACGTATACTTGTTTGCGTGAGCGAGAAGCCGTGAAAATTTACTGCTAATTATATCTCTTTGCAGAGTGGAAATGGCTCGCGCGCGAGAACGTGAGTAGGCGAAAGAAGCCGGCTACACATGCGCGGAGCGAGAGTGAGTCAGATTTAGTTTATATCGGTATAAAGCGCGCGTTGTATAGCATTTGCAACAATAATGGATAGTCTCTTTCGGATCGTTATCTTTCGTGAAATATAGCCAAAAGCAATTATGCCGGTATTAGCGCTGCTAATAAACTATAGCCAAGAGAGAGAGAGAGAGAGAGAGAGAGAGAGAGAGAGAGAGAGAGACTGAGCTAATGAAATGTAACTTAATTGTCGGATTATATCGCGCGAGCACGTGGATTTTCCGAGAGGATATAGCAAGGACTTAAATTATAACGAATTTACGATTGACTTTACAACGTCTTTTCGCAATGCCACTCCTGGTTCTCGTTCGATCGCGATGTTCGAGTAGAGAAAATATTTTAATAAACGAAAACACGTTTTTTTTTCCACTTCGAAGTATCGACAAGCAATATAACAAGAATATTAACAACCTCGCGTTATTGGTTTGCGCGGCGATAAAACTTTGAAATAAGAAAAAAATAGCCGGCGCTCTCTCGAACACGTAGGTAAACATTTTTAAAACGCGCAGCGCGCCGCTTCGTCGAGCTATCCCATAATTCAGAGAGATTGAGATACCGGTTTTTATTTTTTACGATTATGACTATGCCATCAATATAACTTGTCGGGCTACTGGAATAAAATTTTAATTTATACTTTAAGCCGCCTCTCTCTCGCTTTTTATATTAATGATGGATGCTATATTATTACTCGGAACCTGTTAAGTTTCGTCGCGCGTTTAATTTTAGACTGTCCACTACTTTCGCGCGCGCGAGAAACTCACCGAAGCATTATCATTCGCGGATGACAAATTTCTTACAGTTTTTTTTCGTGTAAATTGAGAAAAAGCGTGCTAAATTATCGCCGCGGGAGAAAAGAGAGAAGGCTCGCGTATAAGTTAAAAATTAAACGCACCTGCGCCCGACATTATTCTTAATTTAAAATAGCGTCATTTTCATAAACAACCTCGTATCAACGACGACGTATATCGTGTACACGAGTGAGTCTTGGCACGGCTAATTTACACAAAAATCGCAAGCAGCTCTTACATTAAAACTCGAATCAACCGAAAATAGAACAATAAACGTTAAATTTTTCTCGCAGCTCTCTCGACCCACAATCGCGCGCGCATTAGCACCTCGGAAATCTCAATCGATTTCGCGCGGCACCTCCTGGTCGACCGCATACTCCTTTCGCTCCGCATGTATTATATAGCACAGCGGCTCTTTCTTAATGCGGCGCCGCGGCGCGTTCATTCTCGTGCTAATTGAAAAGAGTCGTCAGCGAGGCGAGGAAACTGATAAAATCGAAAGTCGCGTTTAATGTTGTTTATGTACGGAGGAGACGAATGAATGTTTCGTGAAATAAACGCGCGATTGCACATTATCTCGGCCTGAGAAAATTTATAGTGGAAGTAACTGCTGCTCCTGCCGCTGCGGCTTTTTTTCTCCTCGGATCTCCGCAAGCGCGGCTTTAAATTTATCTTTCGACGCGAGGAATTCGTGCGCTTTTGATCTTGGCGAGGTGAAAACGCTGCGCAACCTGTGTGTGTGTGTGTATTAACGGAAAAAGTTATAGGCGTCGTTACATTATGGATTTAAGTATCGTAGATCGACGTCGGATCAATCAGCGCTCGAATAACTCAACGTGTTTTGGATTAGGTATTAAATCAATCCGATTAAAAATCATCGTAATATCATACACGCGTGGCAGCGGCGCGCATTGTTCTGTATATATACACTCGACAACGCTTTCTCGAGAGGTGTGTATTAATAAAAATTTCCGAGATTTATTTCTTACACGCGACTGGTGCAAGATATACGAGAACACATTTATCTTGGCCGCGCGGTCACATAAATCACGATCATTTTTCTTGCTTTCTTTTTTGACTGTATAATTTTGTGTTTTCATAATTCATCGCGCGCGCTCGCGCTGAAATCGTCGGCTTCGGCTTTTCGTATAATCCCCGAATAAATGTTGTAAGAGACACACTCGAATAGCGATCGCAAAAATGGGCCAACACGACCCTTGTATTTTCACATTGGAAATCCGTGAAATCCAAGATGAATCCGTGCTTTACCGAAAAAAGGGACTTCGGACGTAAATAAATAGCGTTAAAATAAATATTTGGCTTCACCCGTATTTACATGCTCGCTGCGCGGCGCCGCCGCGCTGGCTAATAAATCTGAGTGACTGACAACGAGTAGATTCCGCCGCCTCAATAAACGTAATTTTATGCAATCTTATCTTCTCCGCGAGAGACACGTTAATTGAATTATTTATTACCTTGGCTAAAACCGTTATACACTCGGGCGTATATATATTTATAACGCGCCGAAAAAAAAAGAAAATTAAAAACAGTTCCCGACAGCAAACACAATGAACCGCAACGACACTTCCGATAATTAGCGGCAGCAGGTCGACGGCATTGCGCAAAGCTCTCGCGCATCGCTGACATCTGACAGCGTAACGACGACGGGTCTTTGCCCCGGTGACGCGTACGCACAATAAAATATGCGCGCGCTCGAATTTATTTCCAGGCTGACGAGGCCCCTAAGCAGCGTACAAGCAGAGACACACAAAATATATATATATATATATATATATATATATATATACACAGGCATTGTTTCGAGCAAGCAGCGTGTATAGCGCGAGCGAAAGTGAGACGGAGAGCTTGATTTATGCGGCGCATAAATCGAAACGCGTCGCGTGAGACCGGAAAGCTTGGCAGTGTGCGGCCCCTGTCTCTCTCTCTCTCTCTCTCTCTCTCTCTCTCTCTCTCTCTCTCTCTCTCTCTCTCTCCTCTCGTATCACGAAAATAGTAACTTACGGTGCCGGCCGAGTCGGTCGGCCGCTTCCGCGGATATGAGAGCTTGTATTGTAACAGGGGAAGAAAAATGTCTCGGCCGGCTGTCGTACCACATGACGAAAGCTCGTCGTGTTGCGTTAACTGATTCCGCTTGTTCGCCTGTCGGCCCGATTAAATTCGAGCTTCGTCAAATTGCCCGTTGGCTCATGCGAGAGATATACGCGAGAGTCGCTTTTGCGAAAGAAACGTGTTGCGGTCTGTAATGTGCTCAGCTCGCTCTCCGCAGCCTCTGGTACTTTTTTTTTGCTGCCGTTTGTTGCGTCGACTTCCTTTCTTTTTACGCCGGCGCGCTGTAGTTGTATTTGCATTTCTGGACCTCTTTGTACAGTCGAATCGCGTTATGACGGAAGCGGGTAATTGCGGCTGAAAATTCGTCGCGATCATAAAGAAAAAGAAACTCGACGGAGCGAGAAATTGAAGGCGTAATAATCGCTCCGGTGATTATCGCGAGTATACGAAATAAGAATGACACACGATCGGCCGCGCGATATAATCATCGCGAGTACAGCAAAGGGCATAATTAGTCAGCGACGGTGGCGGACACGAAAAATGTCAAACGGAAAACGTGTTGCAAGTAATTTCAATCCCGTCGAGCATATAGCCCCCCGACGCTGTAATTATAACGGGTTCACATACTGCGTATACAGATGATTGATCGCTCTTACAACTGTTATAAAAGCGAGCAGCGCAGCTTGCAAAGTTCTTTTTTTTCTCGCCCGAGCTCTTTCCGAGGAGGTAAAAAATAGATTGATGATGCAACAGTTTTATACGCGAGCTCCCGAGATATTTATCGTCCTTACGAATAAACTGGGTTGTACTTTATTTCTCTCTTACGTACTAACTTTTCCCTCATGCCCGCGACGACAAAAAAAACGGAGCAGAAAGAATGCAAATGTCCTTTCTCGATAAACTCGCGGGCGTAAAAAGCGAAGCGAAGCGATAAATCAAAGAAAGGGAGTGCACAGACGGTGCGCGCGTAAATTCGGGGAACCCGCGCCGCGGCAAGAAAGAGATCGGTGTATACTCGAGCTCCAATTTGGGGCATAGCGCAGCTGCCGACACGCCGCCTTTAACAAATTGCCGGCGATGCTCTCGAGTATAGAAAGCGCAGCGCGATCGCGCAAATATTTGGCTTCCTAGACCAGACCGTTTGTTTTCCCTTCGGCGAAAGGAGCGCGAGGGCGAGATCATCGTGCACATACATCGCGGCGGCCAACGAGGATTTACAGTGCGACGGAGCCCACGCGCGCGAAATAGAGCTCTACTATACTACGCTCCTTTTACTGATATACGAGCTGCGAAATCCGCGCGGGTATATAGATAAGCGCGCGGAGGTATCACAAAGGTGTATTATGTGTGGGCCGATGCCTTACCGTCGTGGGCAGCGGTGTCAGATATTCCGGACGGAGGTACTGATTGGCGTTGGACGTCAGCATTGTGTACTGTACTCCCTTATCTCGGCGAGCTTGTTCCTCTCTTCCTCGTGTTGTAGCTTGTATCCTTCTTCTTTTTGGCAACTTGAAACACAGCTTTTTTATACTTTCTTAAAAACTCTCTTGGATAGATCACCACACCGAGTCGCTAGTAATAATCACTGATTTTTCACTGATGGTCGAGAGCATATCACGCACAGCGCGCAGCGAAGGAGACTGCGAGCAAATTCACTTCTGGCTCGATATTATATTATTATCGCGCTATTATCCAGCCGGCGCGGATATCTGCGTCGTCGAGAAATCCATTAAAGCTCCTCAACGCGCACGTCATCCGCAGCGAGGAAAAAGCGTCGCGCGCACTCTCCGTATAGCTATATACTATACGTATACACTTGCTGCTGCTCGCTCGCTCACAAAGGCTGGCTCTTTCTGCTTATAATCCAGGTGCGCGCCTGGCGCTGACGCGTGCTGCTAGACGGGCTGCTAAGTCTCGGACGTGTGTATACAGACGCAGAGCCGGGTGCACGTTCACCGGACGGACTCCGAAGCGAAACTAGTGCCTCGACGGCGGGCGCACGTTCGCTGCGGCTCGCGCGCGCTGCTCCACTTCCCCTCTCCGCGCCTGTCGCTGCTCGGAGGAGAGGACATCTCCCACCCCTCGCAGACTCGCTCCTTCGCCGCTACTGCCGCCCGGAGCGCTATACCTACACCACTACTATAGGTATACTGTGTGACTCTACTCACCTCACCACCAAAGAGGAGCTGCTCTCCCCACTGACAGGCCAGCGCACGTCGACTCGTTGATGATGTATACGGAGATGTGTCTACGTATTATTTCGGGATCAGTGATGTACCGGCGATGCGCTTTCTGTCTTTGTGGGGGGTGAATGATTTCGTTGAATTAGTTTGACGGAGTAGCTTCGGTCGCGTTGATGGCGGATTTTCAAAATGTTTGTATTACTCGAATCGATGGAAAATAAATAGAGGAAATGTTTGACACAATACCTTTCGAGGAAATCACTATTGGCTTTCATTAATCATACATAGTGGTATACGCGAGATACACATGTGACACACGTGTCGTAAATACAAATGCTTCTATACGGTTATTATTCTGGGAAGCTTCGCAAATGTCACAAATACTCTGCAACAAAGAGCTTCGCTTGAATATGTACATATTAAATGTTCTGCAATAAAAGCCATATGGAAATCGCGCGGACAATGTTTTCTAATACGGAAGTTTTCAATAAGTTAAACGCTCGATCTTTTATTCTCTTCTTTGAAAGAATTCTCGCGTAGCTCGAGAGACGTCAAAGACAAAACGTGTCAAGCACTTTGTTTAAAAAATGTTTTCCAAAAGCTATATAATTGCGAAAAACGCACGTTTAAAATATTAACGATTTTAACGTTACGTATCAGCAACAAAGAACCGAGTACAGAGTTTCAAAGCATATTTTTTAAAAGAAAATTCAGCACAAAAGTAGCGCAAAACATGGTAAACAGCTTTTGCGGCATGTCTCTCTACCTCATTTTTACTATGACGAGTTCTTGAAAAAAAAGGCTGACGAGAGTTGTGGGTTCTTGCTCGACACCGTGTCACGCGTTCTCGCTTTACGGGTAGAGCTGGTGGTTTTGTTAGCAACGGCTTGACGAGTGAGCATTAACCGAGTCCCCTTTATAACGCTTATTTTTCTATGCGTTTTTCTGTTGTTCTCGTCGCGCATTAAGGCTACGAGATTACGGATGAATTATTTTCATCGACGTGCTATTTCTGTTACATAATCCTGTGCACCTGCTGTCAGTGCAGAGCGTAATGCAATATTTTGACTTTATTAATGAAATAAGATAAAAACAGAACTTTGTGAAAGGTTGATTTTATGGATAAATTTCAGGTTATTTGATTTTCAAGCAAAAAGCACACCTGTCGTTGCACACGATTTTGAGCGTAGTGACACCGGCAGATAGCGACATCTGCCGATCGATATCCGAGTCAAACATTTATTTTTCGTTGATTGAAGTATCTCGTTATTACTACGAATTGTACTTTCTCAAAATTGCTATAAGGTATTATAGAATATAAAAGTTAAAAAATTATCGTCTAAAAAATTCACGTTCTAAAAATCAACTTTCTTAATAATTTTCATCATTCTAGCGCAATCCTCTGATCACAAGTCTATCAATACCTTGTCACACTTATAACCGCACGTGATTTTTTCCCCTCGGGATTAATAATTCATCGAGACTTTCAATGACGGCGAAGTAGCTCATAAAATGTATTTCGAATCATTGAAATCGATTCTGGCACACGCATAAGTTTTTTAGCTTCATAAAAATAAAATTACCTCTGGCATTCAGCGGTACGAAGTTTAAAATTTCAATTCTTAAAACTGCTCTGTTTCACAACTGAAATAAATATGTAGCGAGCACATTCGTTATTTAAAAGACCGAATAATTGAAATCTCGACAGTTTACATCCATTCAACGAGACACACGCCACATCTCGATGAACGTCAATCCGAAGCATTACATCGTTCACAGAAAAAAAATCGAAGGAACGACGTGTGCGGGCGCGATCTTCCCTTCCCCGTGTTGATAAAGTGAATATCAGCGATCATAATTTACGGCTGGATTGACAATTGTTCCGCACATATGCGCAACGCCGCAGAGAAACGTATGTATGAATTACCTCTGTGGGGCTTTGACGATAATGCATTAAAGCGTATTTAATAGCAAACATTGGCCGATATGCCGCGGAGAGGCGCAGAATGCACACGCGAATACATAGCCCCAGTTCCATATAGATAGCGAGAGACTGATACGATCGCGCGCCGGCGCTCTCTGTGTGACAATGTGACGGCAGCTCTCCGCTGTATTATTCATATCTCGCTCGCTATATCCACTCGGTAATTATAATGCAAATGTATCATTTACAGAATAGTTTAGTCAAATAAGGCCGTACGTACGGCGATGCTTCAATTATAGCGTCGCGCGGCTGCGCGTATACGCGTCCGCGGATACATGCATAATGCGATAGTAGACCGAGTAGAGACTTTGTATAACGGATGATAATTGAAAAAGGAGAAATTCGAGTAGGCAAGCGTCTGTTCGAGAAGGAATAACAACATCGCATTATATACTGCAGTTGGAATTGATTGAAAATTTCATTCTCGATGTGCATGAAATAAGAGCCGTTCGTCACTTTTTATTATGTTTTGGCATACGCCTCTCATGGATTATGGAAGAATCATTCAATTACCTGAAAGATAAACTTGTTTGGCAGTCGGTAAACGCATCTATCGTTTCTTCGATGTCAAGTTTAAGCGAGATTACACTGAAATTGTGCAAAGCGAGCATCGTTATTGCGGTAACAAATCACCCAGTGAATAATAACGTCTTCCAAAATAGAAACCGCGTATCATCAGCTGAAACCATCATCAGTGCGTCACACATAAGCATTCGTCGTATAATATCCCTCTTCGCAAAATTTAATCGCCTACTCCGCGAAATAATCCAAACGCGCTCGTTCGAGTCTGCCGCGAAGCCCAATTCACAACGGATATCCGTACTAATTATTCCAGATCATTAGCAAATTTTACTACCCGACGCTGAACCTGAGCGAAAGGACGACGACGAGGCTTCTTAATACTCTACAAGCTGCTTTGGGTCCGCACGACGTGTACGCAAGAGTTTATGGCTTTATGGGCCGTAGTAGTGGTGTGCAAAAAAAGCAATTACGGTTTACGGCCTTAATTCGAGCATGCAGTCGGCACCGGCGAGCAGTGTATGCGAGCTTTGAAGTGACCGGCACTTTAAACCGATGGGCCCTAGCGAGGAACTGCAAGCGTTTCTTGGGACAAGTGTTCAGCCTCTCGAGAGTGTGTTGCAGTGCACACACGGATTTGATAACGACAGGGAGTTGCTGTGTACGTCTACTGCGACGAGTTGCGAAAATAAAAATATTTTAAAATTTGTTGTCACTATTACACATATACGTACGAGGAAAATAAAATCGCTTTATTTCTTAGTCTCTTCGTAAATTTTTATTCAAATTTTAATATAACTTACTCAAATTCCCTCATGCATGAAAAACGTAAAAAATGCATCGCGATCATTCACAATTTAAAAGGAATTTATGAAAGCAATTCAGCGAGATTAAATTGTTCACTCAATAAAAAGAGTTTTACTCCTCAATAATTTACAAGCATTATGCGATTTCCCAGTAATCGCGCTGCGAAGCTTAATTTTATTAAGCGGCATAAATAATCTTGCGCAATAAATTCGCGACAAATCGATGATTACGAATATTTTTTAAATACGCACTATAAATAACGATTGTAAATTCCGAACGCCTCTCTTCGAGCATCAGCCATTTTTCCCGGCTTAATTGCGCCTCTCCTCTCTCTCTCTCTCTCTCTCTCTCTCTCTCTCTCTCTCTCTCTCTCTCTCTCTCTCTCTCTCTCTCTCTCTCTCTCTCCCTTCAAAGAGTGAAAATACACGGACGAACGACATAAACACGAATGTATCGAATCGCGTTTTCGAATTATGCGATAATCCTTTTTAAAAGTTCTCCACACGCTCGACTTTGTGCAATTACATTAACTCAAGTAGCGCACACTGCTGTACAGTACGGCGGCAGGAAAGTTTTTTCAATTAAAAACAGTGCCATCAATTTTAAACTGCATGACGAAATAATTTGTGCAGTGGCGGCTGCGCGCGTGCGGCCGAAAAAAAAGTGTACACCCAATTTACGGCTTGTTATATTTATAACGGTATGACACTCGCGGCCAAAACGCAATCGACCTTATCGGCCGCGAAAGTGTGTTTCGCTTGTTATTATCTTACGGCGGTTTCCTTCGCGACTCGGGTTTATACCAAAAGATCGAAGGTCAGCTGCGAGGAAATTCTTTCGGAGCGTGCGATTTCTTCTATATAGGTATGCAATATTGATTGACATTATTGTAGAAAAGTTTCGTGTCCGATGTCGTTAAAACGTACTTACGCAGTCCCCCATGGTTTCTTCCCCCGCACGCGATACGGCTCTTTTCGTCGCGTCAGCGTGTCTGCAATCTCATGTTTTTATGGACCTGGACTTTTTGGTGCAGCGCGGACTGCGCAGCGAAAGAGAGGAGTGGGTGTTTACGATGCGATTCGAGGAAGCGAACGGCGGGTTAGTCCCGTAATTTTCCAGAGTTTTATAACTGTTGATTTGGCCCATTGCGCGTTGCTCGATCTGCATGAGCTTTTATTGTCCGGCTTTATGTTATAACTTCGCATCGGCTCATTGTTCTCCGCTTCTGGCTGGCAGGTATTCATCGACGTAACAAAGCCAGTCGAGTTGCGCAACTATACGAAAATGTATAATCACCTCTTATTAGCAGAAAACGCTAGTCGATTATATTCTAAAACCAGCGACAGCCCGCTGTTGATCAAAGGCATTTTTTTCCCTACTTCCGACGCTTACAGAGCGTCGACGCGCCGGTCACCAGCGTCGATCATCATTCTCTTCTGTGGTGTTCACTCATCGTCGTCGCGCTTAATAGCCGGTCTTTCGGCAGCCGCGCAAACACAGACGGCCTTGCGTCAGTCCACCCGCACTCCCGACTCCACGGGAATAATTATACAGCAGCACTCGCGCCTCTCTCTCGTCACTTATTCGACGGCGACAGCCTTCTCTCTCTCTCTCTCTCTCTCTCTCTCTCTCTCTCTCTCTCTCTCTCTCTCTCGCTCCTCTAACTAGCGCTAATAACGCCGCTAATGTTCTTCCGAGGAAACTCCTCGCGGCTAACGAGCATCTCCGCGTGCGGAGGCGGAGAGCTGCGGACGGGGTTAAAATTAAAGGTCGAAGGATTATTAAAAAAGAAATTGTGCCCATTTCGGAATTTACAAAGCGAGCGGTGAATTTAAGAGAGAGGGCGGAGATGGCCTGTTTTTTTGCGGTGAAAGTGGATAATGTATTGTGGAAGCGTGGTTTTTTTGACGGGTCAGCAAAATACTGGTGTTATTTTTGGTTTTTGACGAGTCCTTTGCTTCCTCTACAAATTGATAACGTCATAGACGAAAATGAAAATAAAAATCGTTCGAAGGTCCCGTTATACCACGCTTGTTATTTCGAAAAAGTAAAATATCGATGACGGTAAAAAATGAATAAGCTTTTTCACCGCTTGCCAAACACTATACGCGTGAGGGGAAAAAGATTTCGCAGTCAGCATATCAATGCATCACGTACACCGAGCGCGCGCAATATAAAACAAGAATTAATCCGAAAAAATACTCGCTCGCGCCTGCGCTGCTCCCCATCAACAATGGAAAAAAATGTTTCGATTTCAAATAGCTTTTTTCGGTCGGCCGCGATATATAAATTCGAATTTGCGAAAAAAAGCCCAGCGCAGTCTGCAGACACTCGCCCACACGCACACGCACAGAGAGGAGAACTCGAGCGCAGGGTTGAACGGCGACGGCTCTTTTATTGTTTTTCCCTCTTCCACTCCTCCCTCTCTCACCTAAATTATATTTCCCGCGGGTCTGCGGCCGTTTGTTCGCGGCGCGTACGAGCGCGGAATTTTACGAGGAGCAATTATTAAAAATATTCCGCGCGCCGGGAATTTTCATCGTCGCTTGCTCGCTCGCGTCGTTTCGGCAGTTGTCAGATGAATATCTATTCTATACATATGTCGCAGCTCTGCTTGCGCCCTCTGCAAACGCCTGTATGCATATGTAGATGTGTATGCGGCTGGTACATTGTGTGAGAGGATACACACCTGTAGTATACATTCCGCGATTTCGCGTGTAGGCGTGACAAAATGCGCTCATGCGCTGTATATACGTGTATGTATGTGTACACAAAAGCGAACGAGGGGTGAAAAGGAAAAGCCAAAAGGCGATGTCGGTGAAAGTGAAACATTCTGTTGCGCGTGTTTGTCGCGCCATTGATTGTGTTAAACCTATGCTCTCCCCGTTATTCAATATTCCGGAGAGTGCTAATTTCAATAATAAGCGAATACACAAGCGGAACGAATCGTTTACACGGAATTCTAGAAGTTCTCTCACGAATTGAATGCAGAGGATACTTTTACTTCTATACCGTAATAATGGAATATATAACACATATAACGTTTGATTCATCCGGATGTCACTCGATGCTCGCGCGTGCGCGCTTACATCGACAATATAACGTATAATGTCCGTACGATATATCTCTTAAATCATAAGAATTTACAGCACAAACATCGCGCGATATATCTTGGAAAAAGATTACGCGTTGAAAATACACACACATACGAGCGCGTTGATTGTCGTTGGTGCACCGCTCTCCGTGTGTGTGCGTATATGTATCAAAGGCGAGTGATAAATGGATTTATATGAATTTTGATCGTAAAGCAAGGGGGCCATGAGCATCGCGATACGTATCGCATATTGCGCGCGCGCGCGCTTATGGCGAAACGACGACGAGTAGTGGTCGGGGCCGCGCGCGTATGAAAAACGAGAGAGGAGCGATTGCTGCGCGCACAATGTCGAGGGTCGTTACGCGCGCATTTTGACACGCATGTCAATAAAAGCCAAGCTAAGATGAATCTTAGTTAATGCGTTTTATGCGACGGTGGATCTCGAGAGAGGAGAGAGACAGCACTGACTTATGTGCTCCGGGTACAAAAAAATAGTCGGCGCGAAATTAATCTCCCCGTGTCCCCGCTATTTTTTTCCGGGAAAAAATTAGCTGACGCACTTTTATTTATCCTTGGCTCGAGTATACGTCATATTCAAAAGCACCGACATATTCGCGTTAGGCGATTGATGAGAGAGACGAATTTTCGTCGAAAACTATTCACTCTGAGATTTCTCTGCAGACGCGTCTTGAAGCAACTCTGCTGCTGTCATCCGTTGAGAATTGATTTCTCGGTACGTGGTGCATCAATTTTGATAGATTATACAATAAAAATAACCATCCACCGCTCAGAACACACACAGAGCCGATAAATCAACTCCACACACGCAACGAGCAGCTCTACAAGCTTAAAAAGAAAGTGTGAAATCCTCACTAGTCCGCAAACGAAAAGTCAGCTCACGCAACTCGACTGTTAACCCCATACAATACAAATTTCTCATATACAAAGCTGCGGCCGCCTCAAAGGCGGGGCAATTGATCGATTAGACTTATCGCGGCGTGTGCTGCGTATAGCATATATATATAAAACCCGATCGGCAAAGATAGAGTCTCGCGCGCCAACACTATCGCTATCGCTCGCGTTCGCCGGATAATAACTGGCGCTCGCGAGCGCTGTATAAGTCGCGGGCCAAGATTTATTGGGCCGCCTCACGCAGCCGGTTCCTTAACTCCTCTAACGCGTGTGTATGCATATATGTGTTATATATCTGGAGCGGCTTTGTGTGTAGGTACGCGCGAGCACGACACACTGAGCGCCGATTATTTCAGCTCGATTTATTGCAGCGCGCGGGCCTGCGGTCTCGCGTCGTGCTTTTGACTTATGGCTGCCAGAAAAAGAGCGGCGCTTTATCAGGGAGCCGGCTCGAGAACGTTGAAGCCAAAATCCGAAATTCTCGATTACGACAAGTGAGGTTTTTTTATTTTTTCACTACGTTCGAGAATCAATTTTTTCCCCTACTGCCAGCGAGCACAACGAACATATTTCCAGATTACTCGAGAACACACGAGCGCCGGAGGGGGCGCACAAAGGAGAAAAAGAATAATGTGCGCTTTCAGCAACATTTTGTCGGCGTTTTAGGGCGATAAGCAATCTCGTGATAGATCGCGGCGACTGCTGCCGCTCCATTAGAATCCGCAGAATGGAGAAACAATTTCGTCCGATATATGCGCGCGTACGCGTATTATACACGTCGTCGTGGGCTTCTCGATAAGCGCATAAATGAAGAAGCCATAAGTCAACATTAGGAAGTGACGTCAGGGCATTTTCGGCAATCCGGCCGCTCTCACTCGTGAACTGTGTGCGTCTATATACGTATATACAGTGGGGAGGGAGAATATATACGGCGTCTATCAGGGATTAGGTATGGCGCATACGAGTGCTCGTGGATCAGCTTGCCGCAGACAATAACGTATTTATTAGCCGAGGGGGGATGTAATCTATAGAACGGCCTGTCGGTTAACCCTCGGAAATATTTATCACCTATGCGAAAGTGCTTCGCCGCGTGTGCGCACGCCACGCCGCGGCTCTTCTCTTTCGCTCTCTCTCTCTCTCTCTCTCTCTCTCTCTCTCTCTCTCTCTCTCTCTCTCTCGCTCGGATGTGCTGCGTGTGCTCGATACACACCGTGCGTGTATACCTATATATAGGGGGAGGAAAGAGCGAGACAATGAGACACCGCAGTACATAAAGTCATTCTGTTCTCGGCTAAAACGTGACGATAATGACCTTGAGTGATTTACGATATCGCTCGCTGGCTCGGCCTTTCTGCCGTCGCTATATATCTGTATCTCTATGCGTGTGTGTGTGTGTGTGCGGACGGTAAGATGATAGACGAAGCTCATCGCGCTGTTTGATCTGAGGACGTGCGCGCGCAATCGTAAATTCAGCGCTATTATACTTTGTTGCTAATATTTGATCGTTGATATCGTCGGATCGACAATTTACTGCAGCGCCTAAACACTGGCGCTCATTGTTTTCAGTATATTTATGTTTGTAACAGGCAAACAAGGCAGATTTGGCGCAGGTGACGCACCGATATATAAGTGCACGTGGGATCGCAAGAGACATGCCAGTCCAAAACTGTTTTGCTCGACGGCTTATATGTTTATAAAAGACCGATTCTGCAGATCACGGCGATCTTTTTATCTCCACGTGAAAAAAAAACAATTCACTAGATCGAACCCTAAATAGCTCGAAAGCAATATTTATACACAGCTTCCTGCCAACGCGGCGGCAGCATCAATAACAAGCCCATACAGCTCCCAAAACAATCGAGGAAAACGCAAGTGGTCGGCTGTTTCTCAAGGTTTACGACTACGCGGAATCTCTATGGTCTGCTTTTCCTTTTTTCACTGGCTTCCCATCACCTCCTCTCCCAGATGGAGCAGACTATAATCTCTCCGGCGTTGCCATCCAGCGCGAACGACAGAGCGATCAGTCCTGAGCGTAAACAACGCGATTAGCATGACGCGCGCGCGCGCGTGTGTGTGTGCGCGTATATAAGTTCCAAGCGCGTTGGCAGCTCTAATCCGACTACGTCGTCGGGAGTCACGAACGTATATGCCGCAGGGCTATTTCCCGCGCGACGCGCTCGCGCTCTCTTTATCTTTTTCCACCCTCGCTGCGTTATTTATCGCCGCTCGCTTGCAACTATGACTGCGCGCGCTCGGGGATGACAAGTGTGCGCGTGTCTTCTCCCGTGTATTTTCGCCGCCGCGACACACGGGCCAAGTTTGTCGTCCGCTGTATAGGTGTGTAACGAGAGTAGCTTCTTTCACTCTGCGTGTGTGGGTGTGTGTGTGTATCTGTGTGTGGTGCGGGAGAGCTTCGCGTAGAATCGACAGCTGTCGCGACATATTTCGTGTCATGCAGCTCGGCTCATGGTGTGCGCCGATCCCTCAAGACTCCGAAACAGTGTTCACTTCCGTTACTTGAGTTTCGTTACTCGAGACGCGCGAGGCTGCGGCGCTGCTTCGACGTGAGATGGGATGTGTATCTCTCTCTGTTCCTCCGCCCGCGTCTCGAGTTTTCCGTCATTTTTAAGTGCGCTTGCACGCGCGTTTCTAACGGACACGTTATACTCTATATTTCCTTCTGGAAGATTTAAGATTATTGTCACGTTTTCGAGATGGAGCAGCCGCGCAGTTTAGAGCTTCCTCTCTTTCTTCGCTTAATGGCCGCGCGCGGCTGGTTTATTTTGGGTTGTATATAATCTGGCGTGAATCACTCTGGGATAATAAATATAACTTTTTTTTGTATATACTTATGGAGTGGCGGCGGTAGTGGATATTTTGGCCGGATGGAAATATTATACTCGATTATAAACAAAACGATGAAAAACTATTCGCTCATCCACGTCGATCTATACGCGTTAACTAACCTTCAGGCCATTATAGAGGGTATAAAAAGTATAGCCAATAAATATCTCCGGATAATCGCAGCCCCATCCCCCCGAAGAAATCTTCGAATAAATCCAAACCTAAATAAAGAAGCTCAGCTATTCTATTTCAAAGACGGAGAATCTCTCCAGCGTCGTGTATAAAAGCCTCTCAGCGCAGCAATCGTAAAATATTTAGCGCTAAACCAGAGAAAGCTAAGAATCGCTCTCACTCCCCATGAGACGTTCCATAAATCACGCCTATACAGCCGAACTCGACTCATAACGAGCTTTAAAGACCAGAAATCCGTACACTGCCTGCGAGGAAAAGAAATCCCCGGCTTCCTATATATTACGCTTTCATATATAAAGGAGCATAGCGCATTGTACGCATACGAGCGCATCTAAATAATCGGCGAAATTACAAGGAGCGCCGTCGTATTTCAGCACCGAATCTTTTATCCATTGCATGAATGCGCCCGGCTCTCTCTATATATATATATATATCACGACGCGCAGGGAACAGAGAGTGCATCCGAAATGCGTTTGTCCGCGGCGCTGCTGCCTCGTGTTCTCTTATTTCTATGCGTCCGAGTCACACGCACGGGTGCATAGATCACCGGCTGAGTTGCCTCTCGCCGCGCGCACATATATAACGCACTGCGCGAGAAACTGCAGTGCGTGCGCTCCGACACTTACATCAGAGAGGGAATGCGCGCCACCGGTGCAGAAGGTGTTATTTATGTTCCCTTTGTCGGCTGACGTCGATACGACGACTGCTGGGACTGTACGGACGATGCGAAAGAGAGCAAGTATACATGTTGCTGCTGGTAATGTAGGCGCACGCACGTGCGTGCAGATGTCTGGGAAAAGAAGCGGCGTATGGAAATTGCAGAAACACGCGGGAAATTAAGTTGAAAGGTGTATGTGTATTAATTAGTATGTCTGCGATTGCATACAACTCTGCCATTGTCTTTCCGTCTGTCGTACTCCTTCTTGCAGACGTTTTCGTCCAAGAATTACCGAACTGAAATTTCGAAACTCTGAGGTCGTTACCATCCGAATACCGAGGACTCTAAAACAGTTTTGCAAATAAAACCGTAACACTCAAGACGGGCTTAGGAGGAAGCGAAAGGGTGCGCGCACAGGGGAGCGTCGAAAGAATCGGAGCTACTATTATCTCGAGCTGGATGCAGCAGGCGGTCATAGGCGTGCGCTATAAATAATGCGCGCGCAATTTCCCGTGTAATTGATGGGGCCTCCGTAATAACGCGAGAGTGTGTGTGTGTGTGTGTGTGCGAGAGCGCGGATGTTAAACTGCGAGCGGCAGCACCCCGCAGGGCGTAAACTCGACAATGCCTTCGTCACGCCTCGCGCATTGTTTGCCCTCGCGCCTGCAGCGGTGTCGTCGCTGCTCTGCTGCTGCTGCTGCTGCTGCTGCTGCTGCTGCTGCTTTCAAAGCCCGACAGAGAACACGGATGCGCTGTACTTTAAGAGACGCACTGGTCTATATAATATAGCTGCGGAGCTGAGAGCCAGCGAGCGAGCGAGAGCGAGAAAGAGAGAAATGGATCATAGAGGGAGATAAAAGACGGGAGAACGGCCGAGTTTGGAGCGGCTTGATTTACTGTGCCACGCAAAGATCGTGTTGTCTGTGCTATGCAGTATATGCGGCGAGAGAGAGAGAGAGAGAGAGAGAGAGAGAGAGAGAGAGAGAGAGAGAGAGGATGCCGTGTGCAGAACTGGATTGTTGTCCACGTGGACGCGGGGGATTTGCTCGCCGCATTCATCGCTCGCTCTCACGTGTCTTTTACTGGCTTTTCGCCAGCGCTCTTCGGCTATTTTTCGCGGGGGTTTAATGGCCCTGCCAGGGTATTTTTGCGTGAATAGTTGAAGAAAATCCAAAGTTTCTTCAACATCTCAACGCACAACCCGCGAGATCCACTGCTTAACGCAGGATGCGTATATTGTAATAACCAACTTAACTTGTCGCGCTCGCAGCAGCGCGCATTTAGCGAAGAGGATCGCTGCGGTCACGCCGAGAGCGCGCGAGATAGTTATACAGAGCCGCACAATAGAGACGAGCCATAGCACTGCATACAGCCTCCCACATACACACGGCCGTAAAGGGCTCGCGCACGTGCGGTATAGCTGCTAAGCTCATGGCGGCCGACGCCGCCACCGCCGCGTGTTTGCGGTTAATACGACGAAAGTGGTCTAGCCGCAGAGGAAGCCCGCTCAGCTGCGGTGCCGCGGGCCGTATTAGTTGTCTTGTCTTGCCTATTATTGTCGCGCGTGAGCGCGAGTATACCTAGCGGTCGCACACACACACACGTGCAGGTATAGCCGGGACATTAGCGTTACGCGCGCGCAAGTGCGCTTATCGCTTGCGCCGTGCTGCCGTTGCTGGATTATTATGGCCGAGGATACTACAGCTGATGTCTGCGGTTTTCGAGCTCGACGCCGAGAGCTTGATTGCCGCCGATGAGGCGAGACTGAGATTTGAATTAAGGCGCACGAGGTGAAGTTGATCGCTAGCGAAGTCGACGTTGTGCGATTTTTAGAATTGAATACTATATTGAGGATCGTCTGCTGGCTAATCAACCCCATTTATCCGCGAATAAGGTATAATGAATATCGGCTTCATCCGAGCAGGCGATATTACACATGCGCATGCGGAGTTCCACTTAGCGAGCATTTATCAGGATTCGGCTAATTTGGAGAGAATTCGAGTAATGATCGAGTGTAACGACGAAAACTGGATTATCCCGCCGTTAGATATTAGATTAAGCTAACGGTTAATCGGCCCGAGGCGTTCGACGGCCAATTTGCCTTGAGATATTAACGTTTATATACCTGCGGGTACTACTTTAAGCGTATACGAGCATGTTGATCACGCTTAAATGCGCCGTTCGATATCCTATCGCTGAATCTACTCGTTACTTGTATATTTGTGCGGACTGGTAATCGAGGATGCTGTACAACTGTAATCTTTCTCGCGAGATATATCAATGAGTGATCATGACGTTTTCAAATAAACCAATCGATCGCTGTGTGTTTTACAAAGAGTTATAGCTAGAATTTGAAAGTGCGATGAATGATTTAGCTGTCCGCGATCGCGGCTCTCAGGTTGGTGATTATAGGAATAATTTAGAATCGAATAATATATTGTTTTCTCGAAGAGAAAGCTTCGGTTCGGTAATTTTTCGCATGCTTCGGTCGTATAAAAAGACCGGTTCGGGGACCATGTTAATGAACTTAAAAATAGCTACAGATCTTGCCGCTAATGAATTTTCATTTACGAAATCCCCTGATATAATTTCCCCTCAGAGCAGAAAAGTAAGGGAAAACGTACAGCGCATCATACATCCATTAAGAAATTATGTAACGCGTCCGCATAGATTACGTCCCGCGACAGCGTACATAGCGCACGCGGGAGGTGGCGTACACGGGAAGAGCTGCAGGCAGCATGTCGTGACGGTGTTTGCACGCGCGCAGTCGGCCTCCCGGCATCGTTCCTCTCTCTCTTCGGCGCTGGTTTACGAGAATGCAGAAACCGTGTTACGCCGAGTTGTAAGGTGGATAGGAGCACATAGGGAGAGAGGGAGAGACACCCAGACGCGCCGTTTCCGCGGCGGCGGCGGCGACCTATCCGCCCTGGGGAGGGCCATAAACCGTCCGCGAAATGCCACACCGAAGCGTATACCTATGTGTGCGTGTACCTTATACCAGCTCGCCCCGGAGAGCTGCTTTTATCTCTCTATCTCTCTTTTTATCTGGCTGTATGTCTGCTTTTTTCGCTCTCTTATTTCCGCCCTCTCTTTTACGTGTCTTTAGTCCGTTTTCCCGGCAGCTTAGTTCGGCTTTCCTTCCCCGGCTGTCCCGCTGGCTACTGGGAAGGAGATTTACGGCGAGGCCATGCCGAATTAAGCAGATTCTTTTACGTGCGAGGAGTGATACGGTTAGGGCTCACACAGGCTGAACGCTTTTATCCCTCTCCAATGTAGCGCTCGATTTTCTTCGTCTGACGCTAACGCGATGTATTCACTCAGACAAAAATTCATCTCCGGCAGCGACGGACTCGAAAAATTCGCGAAATATCAGCCTCCCACGTCATTTCCATTTCCTTTTTCACGCGTCCTTCGCCCTCTCTCGCGCACGTTGTCGACACTCCTCTCCCTCAGCAGCAGCAGCGGCGACAACGACAACAGCAGTAGCACGACACATCGGAGAGGGTAGAGGGGAGTTAGTTCGTGCTCGCTCTTCGCGCTTTACCGGGAGTTACGAGCCTCTCGCCGTAATTCGCAGTAGCGCGCTAGCACTTTTATATCCGTTTTAGCCGCAGCCCCCTCGCGCTCGGCCCGTCGCCCGCCGGCAAACGCGGAGTTACTATCGCGCCGAACTCGCGAAAGCTTTTTGCGCGGAAACTGTTAGCGACGCGTGGATTTGTGTCTCCCGTGAGCGTCCGATTTTTCTTCGATCTGATGTGCCGGTCACACGGGAGCTAGACGCGCCTCGTAGTAGTAGCATCAGCTGTCGTCGATGGAAAAACGCGCGACACGCGCGCAGGTGCATGGCTGCCTCGAGGAAGCGCGTTGAAAAGAGAGCCGGCGATGTCATACGGCGCTCTCTCGAGTCTCTCGTTTAAAAGCCCGGAGCGTCGAATGGGCGTTACGCAGGCCGGGGAGAGCCGTCTTAAATTTTCAGCGTCGCCTACTCGAAGCTAAAGCGATGGTAGAGGACTGTAAGCTTCATAAGTAAGCGCATTGTTTATTACGTTGTCCGAAAAATATAGGAATATATGTTGGTGCTTGAGCAGCCAATCAGAGAGCGAACGTAGAACGATCACCGCCATGTATTTTTCTGAATAGGATTTCAGCATTTTCACGGCTTTCTGCGCACTCATGAGAATAAGTCCACTCGACCGTGATGCGTTTCCACTCTGAAATAAATTAGGGTGCGAGTCGGCTCCACGAAAAGAATGTAAGCATCGCGACAATTGGCAGAATCGCTTCGCCACAAAACGACTCGAAATTCAATGCTCCGACGGCGAAAAATCGAATATGGCTCCCACAGAGATCCGCCCGTGGCGCGTAAGCTCTTGACCCTCTTTCCGTCGAGATTTCCTCTATACATACATAGACGTACGCGTCAACGACGATAATCCCGATTTTACATTCGTCCTTCGTTTTTCCCCCTATATATATGCTGTGTGTAGCAGCGAGGGGTGAGCGATTGAAAAGAGCAACAGTGGGCGCACGCGCGCGTTTTAATCGCATGAGAAAACACACCTGCTGTCGTCGAGATTCGCGAAGGGATGGCGACAGAGTCGAGCCGCTGTCCAAACAGTCAAATCCTCGTTCGAGGGCCTAGCTGTATGTGTGTGCGCGTGTGTATGTGGGCACTTAGGTTCGCGCATGACTGAAGCGCGATGCGTATAATAAGACAGCTGCGGCTTGGAGTAGTGACCGGTCTGGATACTCCGGAGAAGCAGGGTTTGGGAACAGTTATGGGCGGAGGACACTGGGGTGACAAAATTAAAATTTGCATTGGGTATATGGGAGCCCCGAGTTTTAGGGTGCCCTGGAGTTCGCTGTTTGATTAAGTTAATTACGAGAGAAGACTGGATGAACTTGCTATTTGAAAAATAAGCTAGAAATAAAATTTGACGAATTAATTTTTCCTCGCTCTCGCTATATACCCCATCAATTATTCGAGAAATAAAGCTCGAGCTCGCACGTCCAAGAAGCTCAAACTCGAGGATTGATGTCCGAGGGCCGTCGTCGACGCCGAGAGATACACAAAACTATCGCGGCATCGCGCTGTAGAGAGGCACGAGATTAAAAGAGAGCTGCGCACGTCGGCATCGCAGAAGCGCGACAGACTGTCGCTGCATGCCTCTCGCGCACAATGCTTCTTGCGCGCACATACACACGCCAGCGAGCGAGCGAGCGAGCGACGAATGGCCCGTTAATGTCGAGGAGTGTCAGCGTGATATATTCGAGTGCCAGGCGCGAGGCAAATGAGCATGACCGACGTCAACGCGCTGCAGTGTGCTCTAAGTGAACAGAGAGCGAGCGAAAAAATAAATAAAACAGTGAGAGACAACTGCAGCGCGCACCTATTTTATCCCCCTTTAGTCGCTGCGAAATTCCACTCGTCGCGATGCTTGTATGCCTGCTATATCCGAATCGACAGTTAATCGCGAGAGGGATCGATTATTAAATAGGCGCCCCGCTGCAACGTGCGGACAGCTTGCGTGTGCGCGCGTCACGGGAAATAACGTTTGTTTGAACCGCGTGCGGGGATTTGCGCAGTGTGCAGAGCGGAGAGCGGCCTGTTACAGTCCGGTGCATGCGAACATCGCTCATACGCAGCGGTGCACCGCAAGCTGCGGCTAATCGCGTTGCGAGCGAGCTCACGTTTCCGTAAGCGGATTTTCGCGTTTGACGCTGCGCGAATTTATTATCGCGCCTATTCGATTAACTCTTGACTGGGCGTGCGCGATATATTTATAAAAAAGCTCGTAATTTAGGAAACCGACTCGGAGTCAGCGAGAATAAATAGCGCTAAAAGCACGAGGCCCCGAGGGAAGTGTGTTGTAGAGAAAATCCGTTGAGCGCCGCGCAGCCAAAGTGACAAATAACTAAAACAAATCATCTCGCTCTCTTTCCACGCTATTCTCGAAAACGACGACGACGAGACGCGCCTCGCGAACAATGAAGAGATAAATCCTCGTGGCCCGACTATAGACGCGCACACGTAGAAAGCGAAGCTCAGCTCTCTTGAGAGAAAATGAAGTAGTCGTGTAGGCTATTAAGAGAGGGAGCGATAGACCGAAAGGGAGATCTCTCCGGAGTGTACACACACGTACGACCGCGGCGGGCTCTGGTTTTTCTCTTTCCCTCGTCGGTAGCAACAGCTGCTGGCCTCGGATCGCTTCGACAGTTACATAATAATCCTCTTAACACCGGCCTGAATCCGACGAGCTGTTGAATCACTCTCGGCATTCTTCTCACGTGTCGTGTCCTCGCACTGCGTCAAGAGAGAGAGAGAGAGAGAGAGAGAGAGAGAGAGAGAGAGAGAGAGAGAGAGAGAGAGAGAGAGAGAGCGAGAGAGAGAGGGAGAAGTTAAAAAAGCTCCAGAGAGATTAGTCGGGTGCATTTTTTCTTCTTCTTCCAATATGCGCCTATGTACAGGGGGGAACAACGAAGCCTGATGTGTCGTACGTGTCACGGTGCTGTAGTCGTTGACTTGGATAAATCCCTATTTATTTCTACGAGGATAAGCTCCCGAGGAAGGTGTGTGTATGATGGTAAATCGCGGATGGGTGAGCTCGTTGATGCTTTTTTTGTGCTCGGATGGTTGCGCGCTTTCTTCAGAATTAATTCGAGAAAAACATTTATACTGCGGTTTTTTCGGCTGGGAACTGGCTAGGATGAAACTGGTTACGCGACTATTTTGTTAAAAATTATTTTCTCTATGTCCTCAATGAAATTAATCTCGCTCCGAAGGTTATCATTATCAATCCGCAACCTCATGCTCCCCATCCCGCATCAAAGCTCGGATGATCCTCCGCAAATCCCCTTTCAAGCCCTCCGTCCGGTCGAACATCGCGCATCAGTCCTCTTCAGCCATGCTCTCATCGGACGTCTCCAGCTCGGATCTCATGCCGCAGCGTTTGCACTGGCAATCGTTAAGAGGAGGACTTTTCGGGCGGAGCGGACACACACACGCACACATCTGCCAACAAAGCCTCGAGCTGCTTACTTAGGATCGTCCTCGCGAGCGGTTACCGATCGTCGATCCCGTGTCTTCCATCGGCCGACAGGCTAATGGTCAGAGCACACACGCGACCAACTGTGGATTGGCAGACCGAACCGCCTCTCGTTTGTATTATAATATAGACTGGAGAGAGAGAGAGAGAGAGAGAGAGAGAGAGAGAGAGAGAGAGAGAGAGAGAGAGAGAGAGAGAGAGAGAGATACGGTAGCGCGTTATACGCCGGCGCAAACAGAGAGCCGGCAAATAGACCGGCTACTGTTTGCGAACCGCGTGTGTGTATCTGTTATTGCATGCCTCGAGAGCTACCGTGAGCTGGCACGTTTTCAGATGCTAATTTTTCAGAGTGCTTTTTCTTACACACAACGCGCACGCACACGCGGGGCTGAAGGTAAGGGGGAGAGCTTGCTTTTCTTTTTAAGCGAGATTCTTCGCGTTCCTCGTGTTTTCGAGCGGCCTATGCGCGCGGCGGGACTGATTGACGCGTTGATGAGAATTGGGAGGTTCGCCTAATTTGTATTGTGCTCTATGCGGGAATGCCGCTGATGTTTGATGAAAAAATGACCGGCTGCGCGGACTTTGATGAATGATGATGGCTGTGCTAATTTTAAAAATAGATGCGGCTTTGTTTTGACCGTTTATTAACGTTTGAAGAGCGTACGCTCGAGTTTGACGGGTTGACGAAAAAAAAAGGATAATTTAATTTTGGTGTGTAGTAAATTAGGTACTACTTACTCATATTCACAACATAATAACTCATAATAACTCATATTGACGAATAAATTGCAACCTGCATTTTCAGGTGATTACGATTTAATTCAAATTAAATTATATTTTTCAGAATTTATTAATTTATTTATTTTTATTAAATTGTACAACATAACACATTGCGTAAGTTCTTAAGGAAGATCCAGTATTTCGGATGTCTATACTCGATCGCTCGCTCGTTTATATCTCCTCCCGTTTCAATTTGGTAGCCCCCTAGTGGACGCGGGCCGTACTACTCAACAGCTCCTTTCTTGGGCGCAGCGCTATCTCGATATACATACAAAGCTTAAGATGGTTAGCGATAGATGGCAAACCGAAAAATTTTCCTCGCAAGTGTTAAGATCAGTTGATTTGTATATATATTAGATCCAAAATTTTAACCGTCGTAGTCCGATTTCTCTCAGGAAATTTCCTTTCGATCGTTGGAGATACATTCCTTCAATTCAACATTCTGAAATAGTATCGTCCCCAATACCAAAAAATGTGATAAACCGGCTGTGAAAAACAAAAAAATAAGCACCAATGATTGAAAGTACTGATAGAACAAACTTCGACTACACTTTTGCTTTTTTGTAAATTTTTTTGTTGTACGTTGAAGATATTTTTAATAAAAAAGTGCTTTTCACGAAATCAATCGACAACGAACCAAGTTTTTTGACCTCGTTATGTATATGAAATTCCTCCCCCTCGTGTTACCCCCCCTCCCCCCTCGCGGATGTGCACGAGGTATTGTATATTGTAACGAATAATATGAATAGTGTACGCAACGGAATAGTATATATCAATATACGGTAACAGAAGACAAGTGTTATGACCTCGAGAAAAAACGAAAGATCTAGGATGTTTTCGTAATGTCATAAACCACCTCCACGCGCTGTAATTCCAGCGATATGCGCAAATCAGCTTTAACTCGCGCAATACGACCTCTCAAGAGCAAGATTTGCGCTCGCACGCACTTCTAATTAGCAACGCTATGGCCGCAATAACAAATGACGTAGCGTGGCTCATGGCCGTGTAACAACTGCACGAATGTACGAATTGGTGCGCTACAAACAAACAATCGACGAGCATGTAATACTACGGTGCGTGTATATATAAGTGGTCTTCTGTGCGGATGCATCTGGCTGTGCTTGTAAGATCCCCCGGGTCAGTCGAGATGTTCTCCTGCCCTGATGCTGGCGTCTCATCTGCGCTGCCAGGGATGCTAGCGTTGGTGGCCCTGCTACTGTTGTGCTGCTGGTGAGAATCGCGTGTGTTGTGGGTGTCGGAGACGCCTTTATAAGAAAAAACGAACAATACTAATTAGTCTAAATAATATTTCGACTAATATAAAAGTAGTTTTCTCCGCAGCACGCGTAAAGTGCGTACTTTAGCCGTTCCTAGCGAACGCCAAGATGCACACTTCACGCTTGGCGCAGCAAGAGCGTAGGCTCGAGTTTGACGCGTTGATGAAAAAAAAAGGATAATTTAATTTCGGTGTGTAGTAAATTAGGTACTACTTACTCATATTCACAACACTTTAATAACTCAAATTGACGAATAAATTGCAACCTGCATTTTCAGGTGATTACGATTTAATTCAAATTAAATTATATTTTTCAGAATTTATTAATTTATTTATTTTTATTAAATTGTACAACATAACACATTGCGTAAGTTCTTAAGGAAGATCCAGTATTTCGGATGTCTATACTCGATCGCTCGCTCGTTTATATCTCCTCCCGTTTCAATTTTGCTTTGGTGTTACGGGCAGCCCCCTAGTGGACGCGAACCGTACTACTCAACTGCTCCTTCTTTCTTGGGCGCAGCGCTATCTCGATATACATACAAAGCTTAAGATGGTTAGCGATAGATGGCAAACCGAAAAATTTTCCTCGCAAGTGTTAAGAAGATCAGTTGATTCGTATATATAGTAGTTCCAAAATTTGAACCGTCGTAGTCCGATTTTTCTCAGGAAATTTCCTTTCCGTCGTTGGAGCTACATTGTTTGAACCTTACATTCCAAAATAGTATTAAAGAATCCATAATTCCACAAACTGTGATAAACCGGCTGTAAGTTACGTCCCATGAATCCCACATTCCAAAATAGTATTCAAGAACCCACAAACTGTGATAAACCGGCTGTAAAAAAAAAAAACAATAAGCTCCAATGATTGAAAGTACCGTAGAAGAAACTTCGACTACACTTTTGCTTTTTTTAATTTTTATGTTGTACGTTGAAGATATTTTTAATAAAAAAAGTGTTTTTCACGAAATCAATCGACAATGAACCAAGTTTTTTGACCTCGTTATGTATATGAAATTCCTCCCCCTCGCGTTTCCCACCCCCCTCCCCCCTCGCGGATGTGCACGAGGTATTGTATACTGTGACTCAACGGAATAGTATACATCAATATACGGCCCATAACGCACTTCGTAAACGTACAATCAGCAGCAACAGAAGACAAGTGTTAGGTACTGCAAGAACCGCGAGAAAAAACGAAAGATCTAGGATGTTTTCGTAATGTCATAAACCACCTACACGCGCTGTAATTCCAGCGATATGCGCAAATCAGCTTTAATTCGCGCAATACGACCGCTCAAGAGCAAGATTTGCTCCCGCACACACTTCTGATTAGCAACGCTTCGGCCGCAGTGACAAATGACGTAGCGTGGCTCACCGCCGTTTAAAAACTGAACGAATGTACAAATTGGTGCGCTACAAACAAACAATCGACGAGCGCGTAATACTATGGTGCGTGTATATATAAGTGGTCTTCTGTGTAGATGTATCTCGCTGCGCTCGTAAAATCCCCCGTGTCAGTCGAGATGTTCTCCGGCCCTAATTGTCCGGGCGCTGGTGCTATCTGAGTGTAAATTCTGAGTTCCCCTCAGTAACTTGGAGTTTTTCTATGTATTTTGGGATACTGAATCGAAATTTGTTGGTTACGAAGCCCGAAACCCAGTTTTTTGTTATAAACAAATTACTGATTAGCAATAAACAAATAATAGTTATTTGCAATTTAAAAAAATTGAGTAACATTATTTAGGTATTTTCGAATCGAAAGCGTTCTTACGACTATTTCTCGTAAAATACATACTTTTTAAGTTATAAATCGTTGAACTTTTAGATTTCACGAGAGTGAACGGGAAAAATCGTATTTTGTGAAAACTTTATTGATTTTTCCGCGATTCTTCGAGCTGTTTTTCTCTCTTGGGGCTGAGTGCTTGAATTAATGCGGCGTGGAAGAAGGCATCATCGGATGGCCGGAAGCGTCCTGCGTGAAGCGAATGTAACAAGGGATGCGATTGGCTCTGCGTGGCCAGAGAGAAAGTACGAAGCGGAAGCGGAAAGGTCGAGTGCACACGCACACAGTTTCACACAAACGCGATACAGGCTCTCCTAATTTGTATTGTGCTCTATTCGGGAATGCCGTTGATATTTGATGAAAAAATGACCGGCTGCGCAGACTTTGATGGATAATGATGGCTGTGCTAATTTTAAAAATAGATGCGGCTTTGTTTTGACCGTTTATTAACGTTTGAAGAGCGTAGGCTCGAGTTTGACGCGTTGATGAAAAAAAAAGGATAATTTAATTTCGGTGTGTAGTAAATTAGGTACTACTTACTCATATTCACAACACTTTAATAACTCAAATTGACGAATAAATTGCAACCTGCATTTTCAGGTGATTACGATTTAATTCAAATTAAATTATATTTTTCAGAATTTATTAATTTATTTATTTTTATTAAATTGTACAACATAACACATTGCGTAAGTTCTTAAGGAAGATCCAGTATTTCGGATGTCTATACTCGATCGCTCGCTCGTTTATATCTCCTCCCGTTTCAATTTTGCTTTGGTGTTACGGGCAGCCCCCTAGTGGACGCGAACCATACTACTCAACTGCTCCTTCTTTCTTGGGCGCAGCGCTATCTCGATATACATACAAAGCTTAAGATGGTTAGCGATAGATGGCAAACCGAAAAATTTTCCTCGCAAGTGTTAAGAAGATCAGTTGATTCGTATATATAGAAGTTCCAAAATTTGAACCGTCGTAGTCCGATTTTTCTCAGGAAATTTCCTTTCCGTCGTTGGAGCTACATTGTTTGAACCTTACATTCCAAAATAGTATTAAAGAATCCATAATTCCACAAACTGTGATAAACCGGCTGTAAGTTACGTCCCATGAACCCCACATTCCAAAATAGTATTCAAGAACCCACAAACTGTGATAAACCGGCTGTAAAAAAAAAAACAATAAGCTCCAATGATTGAAAGTACCGTAGAAGAAACTTCGACTACACTTTTGCTTTTTTTTAATTTTTATGTTGTACGTTGAAGATATTTTTAATAAAAAAAGTGTTTTTCACGAAATCAATCGACAATGAACCAAGTTTTTTGACCTCGTTATGTATATGAAATTCCTCCCCCTCGCGTTTCCCACCCCCCTCCCCCCTCACGGATGTGCACGAGGTATTGTATACTGTGACTCAACGGAATAGTATACATCAATATACTGCCCATAACGCACTTCGTAAACGTACAATCAGCAGCAACAGAAGACAAGTGTTAGGTACTGCAAGTACCGCGAGAAAAAACGAAAGATCTAGGATGTTTTCGTAATGTCATAAACCACCTCCACGCGCTGTAATTCCAGCGATATGCGCAAATCAGCTTTAACTCGCGCAATACGACCGCTCAAGAGCAAGATTTGCGCCCGCACACACTTCTGATTAGCAACGCTTCGGCCGCAGTGACAAATGACGTAGCGTGGCTCACCGCCGTTTAAAAACTGAACGAATGTACAAATTGGTGCGCTACAAACAAACAATCGACGAGCGCGTAATACTATGGTGCGTGTATATATAAGTGGTCTTCTGTGTAGATGCATCTCGCTGCGCTCGTAAAATCCCCCGTGTCAGTCGAGATGTTCTCCGGCCCTAATTGTCCGGGCGCTGGTGCTATCTGAGTGTAAATTCTGAGTTCCCCTCAGTAACTTGGAGTTTTTCTATGTATTTTGGGATACTGAATCGAAATTTGTTGGTTACGAAGCCCGAAACCTGCCAGTTTTTTGTTATAAACAAATTACTGATTAGCAATAAACAAATAATAGTTATTTGCAATTGAAAAAAATTGAGTAACATTATTTAGGTATTTTCGAATCGAAAGCGTTCTTACGACTATTTCTCGTAAAATACATACTTTTTAAGTTATAAATCGTTGAACTTTTAGATTTCACGAGAGTGAACGGGAAAAATCGTATTTTGTGAAAACTTTATTGATTTTTCCGCGATTCTTCGAGCTGTTTTTCTCGTTCACTCTCGTGAAATCTAAAAATTCAACGATTTTTAACTTAAAAAGTATGTATTTTACGAGAAATAGTCGTAAGAACGCTTTCGATTCGAAAATACCTAAATAATGTTACTCAATTTTTTTCAATTGCAAATAACTATTATTTGTTTATTGCTAATCAGTAATTTGTTTATAAAAAAAAAAAAACTGACGAATTTCGGGCTTCGTAACCAACAAATTTCGATTCAGCATCCCAGAAAACATAGAAAAACTCCAAGTTACTGAGGGGAGCTCAAAATTTACACTCAGATGGTACCAGCGCCCGGACTATAATTCTGGCGTCTCATCTGCGCTGCCAGGGATGCTAGCGTTGATGGCCCTGCTACTGCTGCTGCTGCCACTCCAGCAGGGGGAATCGTGTGTGTTGTCGGTGTCTGAGACGCCTCTATAAGAAAAAACGAACAATACTAATTAGTCTAAATAATATTTCGACTAATATAAAAGTAGTTTTCTCCGCAGCACGCGTAAAGTGCGTACTTTAGCCTTTCCTAGCGAACGCTAAGATGCACACTTCACGCTTGGCGTGGAGAAAAATAGCATGCGCACCGCGGGAGAAGCGAAAGCCGCCCCAAAGCACGTGTAGCAATTTACACGTGCTCTATGGCTTGTCCTTCTCTTGTACCCCATAGATGCACAATCTACGATTTTTAAAGTTGTTTAAATATTTTACCTTAGCTGTCTCCAGCTTCTGCTGGTTCGCCTGGGCTCGTGAGCGCGTCTCCTTCTCAGCTTCAAGTTCCTGCTGATCCGGCATCGTTGCTGAGTCTCCTTTTGCTCCGATGCGAAATCCCAGCGTCGCTTGGTGTTCTGCGCGTGGCTTGGGTTCCCCCACTCTTCTGCTTGCTGTCTAGCCGAAAAGGTCCGTCCCAGCGCAGCGCTGGGACGGACTGCGTCTTCACGCTGCCAGCTCTCTCGGTAGACTGAACCGACTATTACGAATTGCGTGGGTCGCAGTCGTCCCTTTGCTCTCCCCCTCATTCTCCCCTCTCTTTCTCTGCAGACTCTATTTTGACTACGGCTTGGGCTCGCACTCGCTTCCGCTTCGTACTTTCTCTCTGGCCACGCAGAGCCAATCGCATCCCTTGTTACATTCGCTTCACGCAGGACGCTTCCGGCCTTCCGATGATGCCTTCTTCCACGCCGCATTAATTCAAGCACTCAGCCTCGAGGTCGAGTGCACACACACATAGTTACACACAAACGCGGTACACTCCCGGGTGTCGAGCAGCGCAGCGATCGATCTCCCGATGATTTATGAAATCTACTTTCGAGCTCCGTGAGCAGCAGCAGTCGCTATCGTTGATTGATCGTCGGAGCTCGCGACGACGGTTCAGCAGATGAAGGCTATATAAGCGTTGCGTGCGTGCGCGCGGGATGGAAAGCGATTCCTTCTTCCGCAATTCCGTGCGCGCAGTGAGGCGCGCGAGAACTCGTCACTCGCCATTGACATTAAGCGCGAGCGCGTGTATTTCCGAGAAGCAATTTGTCAGAGTTCCAATTTTCTCCCTCTCTCGCTCGACTATGCGAGGCTGCCCTCGCGCCGCTTTGATGTCGGGAACGGAATGGAAGCGTTTTCGTCGCCTCGTTGTCCTCGCATTATCTCTGATTAGTTTCGATTCGATTCGAGCTCGCGGTTTATTATGCAGTCGGAACGATTTCATCGAGTTGTAAAATAAGAGACGAGGTTATACGGTGCTCCTGAAAATGTTTTGACTTTTTTTTCCTATTCCAGTGTTACGCGCGCGTGTTACGACTCGATAAACGCGGCGAGACGCTTCGACACTGGTTTGTATAATAGCGAAATTAACTCGCAGTAAACGATTCACGACTGCGCGTAAAGCCGAGGAGCATATTGCTTTTCTCGTATTATTAAATTCCCGTGCATGACCAATATAAAGTCAGCGCGCGACCTATGGCAATATATAGTGCGTAAAAAGCTCCGTATACGACGGAGGCAAATTTACGACGGCTCGTTCTTCTCTCCGCAACGAGTATACGCAGCCATATAGTATACCGCGCGCGTGTAAAATAATGAAACCGTAATCAGACGCAGAGAAAGTATCGTAGCGTGGTGTTATCCATACGGACGAGTTAAAAGGGCGAAGCTCAAAAATAACTCTGCTAGGCGGCTGAATTTCTTCTCGAAGCGAGCGAGCTCGAGCTCGTGGGTGGAGATATAGAAGAAGAAGAACAAGGAGAACACTAAGGATCGAGAAAGCAGCAGCAGCGGCAGAGTCGTCGCGTAAATCTACTGGATGTCCGGGGCGAAAGGTGCGACATATCTTATCGTAAACGTCTCATAACGGCGCTGCGGCAGTAACGACGCGTGACACACGACGACGTAAATCCTTGCGCACGCGCGCGCACGGCGGCGGCGGTAGCAGCAGCCTCGTAAACCGCCTCGTCGTCGTATACGCGGCGAAGCTCGCCCGGCATCGGCCTTCCTCCGCGCGGCGGGGCGAATAAACGAAGAAATAAGACGAGAAAACATGACGGAGAGAAAGAGAGAGGTGGCCGTAAAAGAGAGTGGGAAGAAAAAGTGGCTGGATTAGAGAAGCGGGAGGCAAGATTACGTGTGGACGAGCGGGGTATATAGTATACAGCGCGCATTTATGACGTCAGCACTACGCACACAGGGCCAGCCGCGGGATGCTGTCACAATCACGCCACGGCCATAAAGTAAACATCCCGACATCAAAGGGCCGCCTTATACTCCCCCGTGTCGCGGTCTCTCCTTCTCTCTGTGTATACCGCGGCTTTCGTTCTCTCGCCTGGGCTTTATTTCACTCTTTTGCTGCTGCTTCGTCGCGTAGTCTTTTTTCTCTCTGCTCTCCGTCGCACGCGCTTCTTAGCCGCTGTCTTTTCTCTTCCTTTGCGGACGATCGCTCCGCGCGACGTGTGTCTACTCGCTTCGCCAGAGTCGTCGGATTTACCGCGCGTCGTCTTTCGAGTTTTTTTGCGCTCTCTTACGCCCGATTTACAGCCTTTGTGCGTGCGTTATTAATTGAACATCGTTACATACGAATTTTGATACAGCCGCGGAATACATCGGAATTACGGCGCGCGAGGAATATCTCACGGCCGCAGTAAAAGTTTCGTCGGCGGCTCGGCAATGAGAAAAAGCTTGGCAGCGGCGGCTTCGTATATGCAAATGCAGAGGCGAAAGCTCGTGAATATACGGGGCGCCGAGTGACAGGCCGTTGACGCGCTCGTTGCCGTGAACGCCCGCGCGCGAGAACTCGTTTTACGCGTCGACGTGTCAAGCAACAGTAGTCCCAGAAGCGTCTGGCGAAGGACGATGATAGCACGACACGCGCGAGTATAGGAGAGCTTGCGGAATGACATCTGCCGCTTTTGCCGCTGATGGCGCGTAGAAAGTTCTGTTTGGTATCTAATTATGTGCGAGTCGAATTTGTCAATGCTCATACGTACGTTCAAGCAGTATAATGAAACAAGAAAACTCGGTGGAAAAACGAAACTTGTATTAAAAGTGTTCCATCAAGCACCACACGTCAGAGAGGAAAAAGTTTTAACATAAAAGGTACCGAGTTAACATCAGGCCTGATGATTCATCGTATCCATCATCGGCCTTCGACTCCGTCAAGAGCGACTCAAGGCCATGCCTACCTCGCTACACACATCCACTTTGCCTGTTCTCTCTCGCTCTCTCTTACTCATTCCATGTATCCCCGCTGATCCTACAATACGCCACACAAAGCAGTTCGGCTCCTCCCGTGTTCTTAAAAGGGGCAGATACGGCACCCTGGCGCCTCGGGGAAAATTACACAGTCTCTCCTCTCGATCCCTAATGCGCTACCCACACACGCGCGCGCGCGTGTACATACGGTCTGCGCTCTGCGGGCTAATGACGAGCTCCCGTGTTCCCAGCACTTAAGGGTTGCGGAGGCGGCGGCGCCTATTTATTAAAGTGCCGCGAGGACAGACAGGCTGCAACTTCCAAGACGATTTCCGATAATTAGGCAGCAGCCGCTGCTGCCTTATAGAGCCGATTGTTTGCACGGCGGCGTCTTCTTAAGTCACAGCTACTCCCCCATCAAACGACTTGCTGCTTTCTCACGAGATATACACGCGCCGAAATAGACCTGTGACGCGCACTTGACGTTCGCTTCCACGTGACCCTCTCGGCCGCCGCTGTTATTTGACTTTTCGCGTGGAAAAATATACACCTCCCGGGAATTTCGGCTTTTCTAGCTAAGTGTCCAGGTGTTTTAACAGGGCCACTCCGCGTCCGTTTACTTTGCCCGAGTAGGCTTTGACTCTTATGTACGTGTGTATAAAGGAGGCGCGAGAGATCACGTGATGCGCGATTTGCGAAGAGCCGAGGGCTCTCTTTGTTTTTAAAACAAGCGCGGAGATTTCGGAAGCTCTCTCGTACAATATTGTTTTAGAGTCCTCTCTCTCTCTCTCTCTCTCTCTCTCACTCGCAGCTCCGCTTTTTCATTCGAAAATAGGATTTTCTCAAAGCTCGCAAGCTAATGAGGATTTCGGAACAGCGCTCGCGACAATATTATTGTTCCGACTTACACGCACTAATTGGCATCTTCGACGCGTGCACGATAACGATTTTATTTTTCAGCTTTTCTCAACGCGCCCTAAAAACTGATGACGTTCAAAATTCAACGCCGACAGATAATGAAAACACTCTCCTCGCGCAGCTCTCTCTGGTAAAGCTGTGGAAATTTTTCCAGGAAAAAGGGAGATTTTTCAAAGATTTATTTGCCCGCAGCTCTCTCCAATTTGGGTCAAAGTCGTAAATTCTCCGCTTCGCGCACGAATTACGAATGTACGCTATATACTCTCCCGCAAGTTATATAATCTCTCACTCTAAGATATCATAAAGATGTACGGGCTTAATCCTCCCGAAGCCGAGGCTCATAAAAGCGCGAACAGCCCGCGGAGCGATAAACTCGAAGCCGGCGCAGCGGCTGTTGTAAACAAGCCGTCGGGACTTTTCTCGATCGAGCTGGGAAAAAGAGAGATCCCTCGACGCGATCGTTATTCTCGAGCGAGCCGCGAAAAAATTCTCGTGTTTGGCGTTTAAGCGCGCAGAGGCGAATATAACGGTCGGCGTTAATGGAAGCGTTCGGCTCGCGCCGCGCTTTGACGGAGAAAGAGCGGACGAGGCGTGGCTGTGTGCGGACTTTTATTAGCGTCGAGAGAGCGGGAGCGTCTTGTAAATAAGCTGCGAGAAAATCCATTAATGTCCGTGTACAGCGCCTCCCGCGAAGAAACAGCTGTGCCAGCGAGCGAGCGAGGATGATGGGAACGGGAAGTGTATTGTTTTGAATGACGAATATAATTGCGTTTCCGCGAAATAATAAATCGCTTTTGTTTCGACGATCGTGTGATTGACGCGTGCGGTTACGTCGGGCTCGGAAAGTTTTTATTGATTGCGGCGTTTACGCGCACTCGTGTTTCAAAGAAAGTACATTATTTTCTGAATGTTAACCAAAAACACAAACCCGACGCATAGGAAGCTTCAACTCACAGTTGCAGGAAGATCACGACCGATATCTTCGCACCGCAATAGCCGCACTCACAGGTGCTCAAATATAGAATACAGCGTGTTATTGCCTATGCCGCCGCACAGTCTTTCTTCGCTCGCCTCATGCAGCACGCGTTGAGGCTCGTAAAGCAGCGGCGTCAATCGTAAATCACCCGTCCACACAGACAGACAACAGCTAGCTGGCGTGTGCTTCGCGTTCTGGCTACATAGGATACATAGACAATGCGACAATGAGGCATCGAGTGACACAATGCGCTGAGATGTTACTTCCCTTCTCGCTTTATTTATCTCGGTTATCTCTTTTGCGCCAGTAGAGCTCCCCCTCTCTCTCTCTTTCTCTCTCTTTCTCTCACTTTCGCTCGAGAAAACAGGAGCACTTGTCGAGCGCGTAATAAAGCATTGCTCCTCCGAAGGATCACGCGATGAATTATTAAAGCAGCCTCGCGCGCGCAAATGCGTGAGAACGGAAAGTCACGTATGGTGGCGGGGAGAGATTGCGGGTGTGCGCGCGTGTTTTGCAATCTGCGATCAATAAAATATGTTTTGACGAGGCGAGCCAGGCGAGTGCAGGGAACGATAAAAATGTACGTATATAAGATATGTGAGCTGCTTCGCGACGGTGTACTTAGCGCGCTCGCATAACGCCGTTATTTATAAGTCCTAAAAATAATAACCCAAGAGAGACAGAGACAGAGACAGAGATATTGTTCGAGACGATTTAACGATGGGAAGACGGGAGATAACGAATTTTAATGAGGATATTTTTCGCGTGTACACTGAGCGAGCGAGGGCTGTAAAGATTGCGCGTTATCTGAGCCGGATGAGTGTTTTTTCCTACGATACTATATATGATTTCGGGCGAAGAAAGTTCACCGTCGTATAAAATTTATGACGTGTGTATATCGCGTATACTGCTTTATCGACGCGCAAGCGATATTCTTTAAGTGCGGGCGACTGTGAAGCGTAATAATAGAAAAAGTTTTCATTGAGTGAGAGCGAAATCAGGAGCTCCCGCAATAAATTAGCCTCGTATCAGCCGTTTAATTTACAAGAATTATCGGCGATAGGAGAGTAAAACAAGTTCGCGATCGGCTTTATAATATACGATTCGCGGGCGAATAAGTCATTAATTTTATTGCCCGCCTCGATAAGAAGTATATCCGACGAGAGAGAGAGAGAGAGCTAGAGCAATAAAACATACTTTACAATAGTCCACGGCGAATATGACTCAAGTTTTAATTCTTCGGCGGCGGCAAAATATATACAGACCGAAAGTTTCCGGCCGCCTCAAAAATACGTGACTAATTGATGAGATATCGCCTGGCGGATAAGAGCTCGGATCAAAAGTTTTCTGATTTATTTCATCCGCGAGAGTGAGAGAGCTTCGACACTTTCGCTGATTGCAAAATTTTATCACCTCGCCTTGGTTATTTTCCTCGCGCGCACGTGTGCGCTTAAAACGTATTCGAACGATTCGACGAGCCTCTCGCGACTTTGCATACAATCACTCCTCGGGCGATTCATCATCCCAGTATCCCGCTTTTTGATCCCAAGACGCTCTAGTTTAATTTACGCGCGCTTTAAAATATACCCACTACAGAGACGGAGCACCGAGAATGCGAAAAAAAGAAGGCGGAGGAAGGGAGCACGGGCTTGTTCGAGTCTTAAATCACCTCCCGAATAATTCTCCCCGGCGCGACATTTGAAAAGGCTCATTACTCCGTCGGGCGCGAAAAGGCGTTAAATCATCGTGCGGAGTTCTCCTCCTGCTCTCTGTGCGCCGCGGCAGTAAACATCGCGGGCGAGACTTCACACGAATAACACACAGGGCTCGTCGCTCGGGCCATTAAGCAGTTGTGCGTGTACATCTGCTTGAATTCTCGAGGAAAGTCGTTAAAATTAGTTCGCGACGAAAAACAAGGCTCATCCATTAACAATTACGCGGGCGCTCGTCTATCAAAAGCTGCTACGAATCGCTGCAGTCGCTCGTGACACATCGCGTGTAATATCGTAAACACGATCTCTCTCCTCCGCCCGAGCTTCCGCGTGTGTCGCTCGTCATCGTACTCGCAAAGAGCGGAGAGCAGAGCCGATGATGATAAGCGCGATGATTTATCCGTGACAGGCGGCCGCGGCGTCGATGGATTATCGTACTGATTGCAAAGTATGAAATAATTAGGGCCACTAGGAGAAGGAGGAAGAGAGAGCGCTCGCTCATCCATCATCGCGCGCGCACAGACCAGGCCAGCGATGGCCGCTTGTCAGGCCGACCGTCCGTCCATTCATCATACTCACTCGGCCATTACCTACCCTTTCCCCCCCCCCCTCTTTATTCTGCCGCCGCGCGCGCGGTAGCGGCCTTTGTTTCCGAGTATAAATACAGCTCGCTCGCGCGTCGATACACGCAGGGATCGATGGCCGATGTGTCCGCCGCCCGGCGCTAATTACCCAACGGTGAGACTCTAATACTGCGAAAGATTAGGCTAGCAGTTGCGCGCAGTGGATGGGGTATCGAACGTATTAGCGTGTCGCCTAATCAACGTCAAGCTCCCGACTCCAAATTCAGCATTTACACCGGCGGCCGCCGCCGCGCAAGCTACTGCAGCAATGCGATGCGATTATGTGGGATTTGAATCGGTATACACGCGAGCGAGCGAGCGACACAGCTGATTAGCATTCCACTCCGCTGCTACTGCAGACGTCCGGAGAATTCAATTGGCCCGCCGCCGCCGCCGTCGACGAGCTATGGCTGTACTCGATCCCGCTCGCGACTATACAATTTGTACTCCCGAGTGATTTGCGATATTCCCGGGGATTCTACGCGCTGAAAGAGGCTCGCTTCTCCTTTTTCGGCTCCTCCACGAGTGCGCAGGATTTTTCTCTCACGGCTAATTGGAGATACTCGCGCGCTGCCGCTTTTGGGCGTGTATCGCTTAATGAGCTCTCGCTTTTTCTTGCGCGCTTGCGTCCTGCGGATATTTTTTCGCCGCTCTGCAGCGCGCCTCGCGTGTTTACGAGCCGCAAGTAGCAGCGCCGCTTGAGCATTAATAATGTATGAAATTTCGATATTCTCGTAAAAATATTAATTTCACGTCCCCAGTCGTCTGTGGAGATTATCGACCGTTATGCCGAGTTTTACGGCTCTTGACAAAAAGTCTTTTCGTGTCCAGAACACACTGCGCGAGTTTATGTTTTAAGAGACGTGCGCGGTTAAGCCGTAAATCGTTAAGCAGAGCGTTTATACAATCTCCGAATACTTTATAACGTAGGATTCTTCGACGTCCGAGTGACGCACGAAAAAATTCTCACAGCGCCGTCCTTTTACCGCCTAATCAGCTCGTAAAAGACGCTCAAAGTAAAACGTCGGCGGACCCGTCAATAACCTCGCACACGGCCATCAAAGCCGGCAATATCGTAATCCTCTCGATTCCGGTATCCGTCCGCGCGCGCCTAATGATAAACACCCCTGCAGGCTCGCCGCCGTGGCGACGAGAGCTGTTACAAGGTAGAAAATCACACTTGGCTTTTTACGCGCGCGCGCGCAGCCATTCATCGTTTACGCTGAATACATACGTTTTCGTATCATCCGAAATGTACGAGAGAATAGAAGCTTTTGTGCCTTTATGTCGGTGGATGCATATTGTATACAGTAGGTCGTATGGCGAAAGCGACGAGCGCCAGAAAGAAGGAGAGAATCGGTGGGGCTTGGCCATAAATAACAGGCTATCGTGAGCACTTTATCTCCATATCTCGAGAGCGAGGAACAGAATTCCGTTGTTTCCCAGGGCGCAATAAAGAAAAAAATGTCCCCTGCACCGCCAGCGCCCCACGCGGACTAGACGCCGGTAGCTAGTCGGCCGAGTGCACCGCCGAGAGCGGAGACGGAACTATCGACCGCAATATAAAAGCTCTCTGCTCTCCGTATAGTATACAGCCGAGGATGCCCTTCGATGGCAATAAAACGCGTTCCGTATCTCGCTCTCTTTTGCCACTCTCCCCGCGCTTGCCATACCGCTTTACGATATGATATTCCAGGAGGTTAATTTACGTTGAAATTATAGGCATTTCCCCTGGACGGCCGGGGCGAAAGTTGCCGCAGTAACCAGCATAGTTATGGTCGCATATAGTAATGCAAATGTCGCGCGGCGCTTTTATGCTCGGCGGAGGACAAACAGACGCGCGCGCGCGCACATGGGTCGAGTCTTCTGACGTACAATGGACTTCGAGGGTAAGTGTAACGCTTTCTGCGCGTATATACCTCGAGTCGTGACGCACTGTCTCGCTCGACAGCAGGGGCTTGTTATATTTGAGCGCCAAAAACTGGGACGAGGGTCGGTCGGAGAAGTGCGGAGAGCGGCTCCTTCAACGTGTTTCGCGATGATTGAAGATGCGCCTGGATGTTTGGGCTGGTTATACACACGGTTTAAGGGCTCGAGCTGGCACGTTGAGTGACCCTTCAGGTTTGAGGGCTTATCGATATCTATATCGTTTTGAATACTTGTTACTGGAGGAAAGAAAATCACGTCGAGTCGTTCGAGCGAAACTCTCGCTATTATCGATAACAATAACATTTGAACGTGATTGAGAAATTTATTTTTGTTGAAGTTGAAAATCAATAAACAATTTATGAGAGAATTTCGCAATCGCATAACGAGCACCACGTGCACCTAACATAATCCTTCGGCATACTGTTCCGAATTCGACTCACCCATTCGCCTATGGACTCACTACCGTCTCATCTGCTTAAGCAGGGTCACCTTTCCACCAGCAGTGCGTGCATCGGCGACCTGCGACTGTCTCTTCTCGGATATTATATACACCTCGAAAATTCCCCGGCTCCCTACACGTATTTATAGCCTCCTATAAACCCAGCGGCGTTTTTCCATTGTCGCCGGCTGACAGCCTGTCCAAACACTCTAAATATCCGAGCAGCCCAGCCCTTTGTCATCGGGCTCTCGTCACCACTGCGCTGCACTTCCTTTGGCTCCGCTACCGCGAGAGGCTCGTTCGGTTTTGCGGCGCGCACAATAATGCCTCGGCGAAACCGCGCGCGCGCGCGCTCGTAAATCCGCTTTCCCCGCCGATCTTTTCCACGCAGCAGCGGCTCCTATGAGTGTTAGGTATAGCGGTATACATATACCGAGGGTTAGCTCGTAAAGTTCGCTGCTTTTTTCTCGACTTGTTATCTGGTCGCGCGATTTATACGCGGAAGCGTGCGAACTCGACGCGTATAATAGAGACGCGTTTTTTTCTTCGCGCACACGCGTGAGAACTTCTTTTTAAATGGTAATTCCCGGCGCGCGGCGGTACATCGCATGGCTCTTAAAACTTACGCGGATTAACTTTTCAGGCTTTGGCGATAGGTGAATTTCATTAATGTAAATTGAGATCGGAGAGGAGCGCGCGTGCGTTCTCGCGGCGATGATACTGCGTTTGATAGAAATAATCGATAAATAAATATAAAAAATTTTACCGTCTCGATAAATAACTACTGCCAGAAATTTCGACGAGGACTGAGTAATAAAACTGTGAACCCTTCCCCTCTTATTTTTTTGAGGTCTTAACGAGTCCCGAACATAAAATTATACAACTTTATTGTATTTTAAGTATGTACAAAGGAGAGACCGAAGGTACAGAAAAAAAACTCATCGGCCGCGAGTCATCCGCGGCAGTGTCACTTTTATACGACTGGCTCGCATCGTATACCTCTCTCGAATCCCAGAAAATATCGTCAAACTGTAACTTTTACGGTCGGATTTTATTATATTTCCCCTCCGAAGGATCATGCTACTTATGCGCGGCCATTTACGATATACCGCCGCCGACCGCCGCGTCTGCTGCAGGTTTTTATAATTTCGAGAAAGCCCATAAGGGAGAGAAGGGCCAGCGAGAGAGAGAGAGAGAGGGAGAGAGAGAGAGAGAGAGAGAGAGAGAGAGAGAGAGAGCCGAGGGAAAGCACGCTGCACAAGTGCCGACAGTAGCTGGTCGATAAAAGCAAAGCCAAAGCTTGTAAAACTCATCGCGAGTGCGCAGGCAGGTACGCCTGAATATAATGCGACAAAGGTTGTGAAAGTATTGCGGAGAGCCGTGCTATCATCGCGCTTCATGAATCTGCAGGTATAGAACGTTTTCGGGAAAAGTCGGATGCAGTGGGTACTCGCGTCGTTTCTCCGCCGTCAAGGACGCGGTTTGCGGCTCTTCTCGGTATTATAGGAAGACAGAAGAATTGTCCACGGGGCGCGGCGCGATGCGTCTTCGTCGTAAACATTGTAAAAATTTGATTTACGAGCAGAGCCGCCGGGACGGGGCAATATTGCGCAAGAGACGAAACGACCGTAGCTGGAAGGAGAGAGAAAGAGAACGACGACTATCTCAGGTGGAATATTACGCTAGTGGCTTTCGCGCGGGGCTGCCGGAGGGAGAAAGAGAGAAGAGAGTATAGCAGATCATAAATCTGGCCTCCTCTTATTCAGGCGCTTTTACACGAGTCGCGCCGCCGCCGGGGCTGTCGAGTCATGCGCCGAGTAGAGAGAACCACCCGCGGTAAAGTAAGATGCGGTTTCTCGAGCGAATTTTTCTACTCGAGCGCGACAAAAGGCTTGGAATTTTTTAAGCCCTTTTCTCTTTTCAGCACCGCACGATTTGGAAAAATTTTTTCTCTCCGTTGGTCACTGGGTTTTCGACGAAGAACCCACTGACTGCAAACGGTCTACCCCCAGGGGTGAACTTTCTTCTGACTTTTGACCAGCCCAGAGACAGCTTTGGAGATCTTTTTTTTCGATCGAAGAAATTCCCCGGATTGAATGACTCTTTTGTAAGAACCTTGACCTGAGCGAGTAGCACGTGGAATCAGTCGTCGCCCGAGTCACAGTATCGCACTCCAGGCCTTTCCCCCGCGATTGAGCTCTCGGGCTTCCTCTATATAGTCTCAGGCTAGCGAAGATAGATGGCGCATAGGCACTTTCCCGTTTTCCTTATCTCAATATGTGCGCCGAGTCTAGATATAGCGGAATGCCACCTGTCATGCAAAAGCTGTGTCGAGCCAGCAGCTTGGCCCACTCATCCTATAACTGCCCAAGTAATCGAGTTATTTTACTTGTTCAAGTCTTTCTATTTACCCGTACGCGCAGATCAGTGCTACAGCGACACAAGTGCGATTTTCATAGCCCCTTGCACTGATTTATCCAGTCTCTTTCTCCCTCTTTCTCAGCCGCTGCACACGGCTACACCTGTACAGCAGCAGCTGCTGCGTAGTAAGTGCAAAGTACCGCTCGCTCGGGTTCCTTCCGTCCGCCTCGACGCGCGAGTGAGCGAGTGAGAGAGAACTGCAGAAAAGGGAGAGAATAAAGAGAGCAGAGAGCGTCAGCGGGAGCGAGATAGCTAATGGACAAGATTTACTGCGGCACGCCTGGCTCAATTGCGGAACGAATTTATCTTCCAGCGCGGTCAGCGGGCTCTATTGCTTCCTAACCTCAATCTTGGTTCCGCTCCCGGCTCCTACTGAAATATTGGCTTACCCGCAGAGTCGAAAGTTAGCTCTCTTGCCTAGATGTATACGCACGGTAGCGCGCAGCGGAGTAGAGCTGCGGGAAAAGACGTTTTTCAGAGCCTACATGAGGCCTCCGTTGCTACCCCTCCGCACCTACACACACTGTTCAGCGTCGCCCCCCGAAAACCGGCTGCGGACCGCCGGCTCTCTCTACCCGAGAGTACGATGACCGCGCTGCGGTAACGCCTGTAAATTGCGCCCTTAATGCGCAATTAGCGTCTGCGGACGCTGCGCCATTAGGCTCCTTTCGCAGCCTAGACAGCGAGTGTGTGTGTGTGTGTGTGAGAGAGAGAGAGAGAGAGAGAGAGAGAGAGACGGAGACATTTACGCCTGCAACCGCACGAGATTCATCCCGAGCTTTCTCTCTTTGTCTTGCTGCTACTCCGTACTATACTGTATACCTCGAGTCAAGACACTTTCCTTTTTCCATTGTAGCCGGATTTTTTTATTGTCCCCGCCTCGCTGCGGTGTTCTTCTTAAAAGAGCGCGCGTGCGCAGCCTCTGCGGATTTTGTCAACGGCGCGGAACAGACGCGATTGTAAAGTTTTGCGGCTTGGGCCTGGCCCACGAGTGATTTAGGGCTCGGTCTCTCTCTCTCTCTCTCTCTCTCTCTCTCTCTCTCTCTCTCTCTCTCTCTCTCTCGGTGCGCTCTCCGCCGCGGCAGATAAAAACTGTTTTGCGCCCGAGATTTCTCGGAAGGAAGATCTATTAGGGACGAATGGACTAAGTTTTGAGAGATTCCGCTGGTTAGCTGCGGAGGAGGCGCTTTGTGTGCGCGCGCGCGAGGGACGAGAGCGATTTATTGCGCGGCTCTCCTTTCTCTCTCTATCTACTGCGGCGCACGAGTGCAAAAAATTTACAACTGACTTACTAATGTTGTTACCGCAAAGCGGGTGCTTTTTTTCTCGTCTGCCTTATGATTTACGGGCCTACTCGGGAATTTCAAAAGTTTCGACAATTTTCCGTACACACGCTTTGCATTGCTCCAGCGATGCTTTTTAATGAAATCATTGATCAAAAGAGGCTGCCTCGCTCCGCCGGCGGAATGCAGCCTCGGAATAACTCAATTTCGGCTTTCGCGCGTGCGACTCGAACAATTTATCACTCTCGAAAGATCAGCAATTAAGAGCTGCAGTATAACATTCGGATCATTACCGCCCGCTCATTTTCCGCCGAGTATAAATTTCACGAATATACACCCAGAAATTTCACACGCATACCCACAAGGCCTTATAAGGCTGCGGAAAAAAAGCGCGCCAGCCGATTAAAAAATAAGCGCACGAATTATCTTGATCACGCTCTGCACACGCACGCACGCGGCGTAAAATCATTATTTATAACGCGCTCCTTTTCCACCTCAAAACACACATCCATAACGTACGTACAAAACCAATCCGCCGCGTCATCCGTTAGATTTATGGTCATCAATAACCGGCGAGCGCGCGCCGATGACTAGTCGTTAATTAAAAGTAACTCGCGCAGCGTCGTTGCGTCAAGCCGATCTCTCTCACTCTCGGATGCCGAGGCAGGAAAAAAGGACGGCACAAAAAGGCATGTCGACGACTTTCATTAAAGCCACACACTCGAGCGCTCAATCGGCGCGTATAAGTATGTATATACACGATTTTGATTTCCGGCCGTGAGGCTATCGCGTCTCGCGAAAGACGCGGCTGTCTTACAAAACACCGTCGCTTGTGCTAGCGCATTGATAATCCTTTCGAGTACTCTCGCGCGTCGCGAGAATGCAGATAACGCAACTATACGCGTTAGCTTAGCGCGGCCTCTAAGAGCCGAGAGAGAGAGAGAGAGAGAGAGAGAGAGAGAGAGAGAGAGAGAGAGAGAGAGAGAGAGAGAGAGAGAGAGAGCGAAAATTGCCGCTAGTGCGTGGTTGTTGGCATTCTGAATCATTCGCCGATTCCCGCGTGCGGAGAATGATACATTATTTCCCATATGCGAGTGTTTCTTTGCGGCTTAATGGGCGATAAATAACATAAATTAATGCCTTATTCCTGACGTGCCGGGTTATTTATGCCCCGGAATAACTTTATCCCCGGCGCATGATTACCAGCAGGCACGCAGCGGCTGCTGCTCAATCGTTCGCCTTCTCTTCCTACTATATAGAGTACTATACTCCGCGTATCTATCGGCGAGCTCGGTTTCTATATCGATTTATCTTTCTCTACTGTCTATTTATCCCGACGTTAATTTTTACTTTTTGTGCTATATTTCTGTACGGCGAGTGCCTTATCCGCCGGCTCCATCTCTCCCGGCCGATACTTTTATTATAGAGCGCTGGCTATTGTAGCTTTCGTATATTAGTAATTGAATCGAGCTTCTGTCCGTGTAATGCTTCGCGATTTATTATAACTTAGTGTAGATATCGGCTCGCTTCGATGCAAAAATTACTCGCAGAACGACTGTTTTTTTTCTCATACTCGGCTCGGTGCACGATCTAATCGCGATGCATCGTTAATTGGGTGTGCGAATTATAACGAGCCGTCTTGTTCTCCCGATATGAATGCACCATCGTTGATAAATCGGCGAATATGTATATTGCATTATTAGAGTTATATAGAGATATCGGAGTGTATAACCTCGATATTCCGTCTCGGTTTATATAACTACGTGCGTTGATAGAGGATTTTCCACTATTATCGCTGCTCGCAAATCACGATATTACATACCGGAGTGATTTATTAGTGGAAGACAGAAATATTAATCCACATCACTTTACCGTCGGCTTTTATTTATCGCTCGCACACAATATACGGGCTCTCGTGCGAGTATGTGTGCGCGCATTTATCTAAACGCCACATCGCATAATAATACGGGCTCTCTCATTTGCGTCGCGTTATGTCACCGCTCTCTCGGCTCACTAAATTGAACACACGAAAACACAATTTTACTACGGAACCCAGTGTGTACATAGTATAACACATATAGGCTGTCCGGAGTGACGTGTCACTCTTTTCTCCGCATCGCGATCCCGCCGCGAGTGCATCGCCCGACAGGACATGCGACGATTGCTCGGCACCCCACCGAGCGCGACTATGATGAATTAGGTGCGAGCTTGACTTTTGCCTTGGCTCTCCGGCCTTTCGACGATGTATAGCGAGCAACGCTATATTATAGGGCTTGCAAAGTGTGTTTCGTGTGCTTTGTGACACCGTTGGGTTATACTTAGCCGACGAGCTGTTACTCGACGCTTTTTCACGTTATTATTTTATCGTTTCACTGCTATCTAATGTTTGGTTATATGGGCTGATTTTGATGAAGTGAGTTGGCGAGTATTGATTGTTGGATCGATTCGGTAGTTGAAGTTGGGCTTTTTTTAATAAATGTTCTATGTTATTAAAAGACAAAATGACTTACCTTGATGTCTGCCTGTCAGAAACTGCAATCTGCATAGCACTGCTCACTTACATCAAATGCTCACCTGCTTCTGCAATCAGAAATCATGACGACGAATACATTAGTATAAAAACAGAAATATAAATTCGTATCATTGTAAAAATAACGTATTCCCTCAATTAGAACCTAAGATAAATTATAATTGTAAATCGCAGGAAACGAGAGAAAGTTTTTAAAATTAATGACATAATATTCGTCAGAGCCTTCAACCAAGTACAAGCGTTCAGCCTTATCAACTGCTGGAAACACTTAAAGACCTTTTTCCTTCATCGTAAGTACAGTAGTCCCTCTCAGAGATCCTCCATTTACATCCGCATGTCCACTCGAAACGTTAAAAGATACAGAAGTATACACTCAGGCACATAACGTACAATACGCAGTGCAGTAGTCGATGAGTAATGGCTCCCGATTCGTGCACGTCAGTGGTCTAGAGCGCGACGCATTAATTGGGCCTATCTGCCGAAACGAACACGTGTCCGATTACGAAGAAGCCGCGCAATACATCGGCGGAGGGTACAGCAGCAACAAGAGTAAAAGGAAGAAAGGATGTCTTACACACGCGCGCCGCGGCGATATTATAAGGAAGATCGAAGATTCTCTCGACGACTGAGCTGGCGCTCGGCGTGCATTCATTAATCAACGATTAAGCCGACGCGACGCGGGCCCTTATGAATTATTATGATAGCACATCTCATGACGTCGCCATCAGTCACTTTCTCTCTCTCTCTCTCTCTCTCTCTCTCTCTCTCTCTCTCTCTCTCTCTCTCTTTCTTTCTCTCTCTCTCTCCCTCTCTCTCTTTCCCCCCCCCTCTCTCTCTCTCTCTCTCTCTCTCTCTTACTCCCTCGGAGGCGCACCTATATAGGTATACACTACCCTCTCTCCTTCCCTATTCTTCGCTCGTACACATCCTGCATCTCTCGCGCACTCCTCTCGGGGCTGCTGCGCCTCTATATATGCGAGCGAGACAGGAGAGAGACGCGTCTACATTTATCACCGTCATCTTTTCAGCGCGCTTGATTTATTCGCCGAGCATTATCATCTGGCACTTTGACATTTCGCTCGAGTGCGGATAAGAGAGCGCGAGTGAGAGCTGAGCGCCCCTATACAGATATACACGTATAATGTATGCGCGCAAGAGCTGTTGGCCCACATACCGCTAACGTTATAATATGCACTGCACCGGAGCTGAAAGTGAAGCCGTAAAATCCTCGGAGTGTGTATCATAAACGCGTCGTGCAATGCTTTCGATAAGGGAACATCTGTGCAAAAATTCGTGCGCGGAGCGGATCGCGATTTATTATTCGGAGATACGTATACATACACGCCGGCTGATTAAGCGCGAGCACTCGAATTTATCTTGTAATAAGAGAGAGAGAGAGAGAGAGAAAAAAAAAAGGCTGGAATTATGTCGTATCTCCGCACCTTGTTTCGGCTTGATTTATTCGGGAGTTTATCATTGTCGCGCCGGCGCGCGGTGAGAGCAGGAGCTCGATTTTCGGGTAAACTTGCGCGAAAGTCGCTTTATTACAACTTTGAAAATCGCGAGATTTATGAGCGCCGGCGAATCGCTCCTCCGTCATTACGTCAGATTGTTACAAGAGATTGGGAGCAGCGCGGGATGTTTCGTAATATTTGGGTCGTCAAAAGTATACCGCGTTATTGATTGCTTACTCGACTCCGCGGCTGTAATCCTGAGTTATCGAGTCTATTTTTCTAAGTCTCGAAAACATATTGTGCGATACAACCGCTGCGCTATTACAACCCAGATATTCCGAGGGGCTCATCGACTTTGTTTCTCCTATTAGCCACAACACATCCGTCGCCGGCGAATTAATTCTTCGCATCGCTAACTCAGCGCGACACATTCCAAACACACAGCCGCATAATCCGTCCCATCGGACGAGAATAGCCGCGAGTGTCGCGCCTAATCTTCGCTAAACGCTCGAAGAAAAATGCGATCGATTAATATTTCGAGAGCTAGCGTTGCAGGCGCCCGAAAATAGCCGAATAGAAATGTCTAATCCGCAGCTATAAATATGAACTCTCCCGCGGGGTACGTGTTCGCCGTCGTCGTCGGATTTGTCACGTCATATTTCACGGAATACACAAGTATAGGTGAGCACACACAATCGTCAAGGTGGATCTCCCCGTAGACACGTCGCGTCACGGAGAGAGGCTACTCGACTACGACTATAGGGGGAAAATAAAAAAGAAGAATGAAAAGAGCGCGTGGAAGTGCTGGAGACACCCCGCATAAATCCCGAGTCTAATCCCCGAGCGGTGTTCGTGGAAATCACTGCTTTCGCGCACTTTTGAGTGGCGTGGCGGCTGGCCTTTTATTTCGCGAGAGCGAGAGACACGGCGGGAAAGGAAAAAAACGCGCGAGAGAGAGAAAGAGGAAGACGGCTGGAAGCCGGAGGCTATATAACGCGGACGTACGGTTGTGTGCATTGTGCACATGCACACACATACGTAGGTCTACGGCGCAAGTGCGATATCGGGGAGGGAGAAGCAGCGAACCTTAATCTCCGGTTCGACGTCCCGAATTGAATTTATGTACCATTCATTCGCGATGCCTCGCAGACTTCCGCAGAGCAATATCCCCGATAAATCTGCCGGCATTAATAATCATAAACGTGAGTTACGGCCCGGGCCAATGGGCCAATAAAAGCGTTCGTGGAAGTTAATGGCGCTCGCTCCGGCCCTCTGCCTGCGCGGATTAATGCTAATCAAGAATAAATTATCGTCGCCAGATATGTCTTTCCCGGCGGCGCGGCTGTCGTGTTCTGCCTGTCACATGTGCGAGCCATGAAATGTGCCGCACCCCTCCCGTCAAGGACGGCCGGCTTCGCTTGTGCGTATGTCAGCTGCCGCCGTCGGAGCTCAGCTCGTGTATAGTGTGTTCGACTTTTTGGCATTTTCTCTTCGACGATGTCGCGTCGTATCGGACTTTATCTCTGCGCGCGCGGGGAAACGCTCGTTAAGATCGTTTTGCCCCAGTTGACAGGCTCGAATTATGTGCGCTGACCGATTGCTTAATTTTATGGGGAGAGAGTATTTTTCGCGTCAATTATCCCATATGAAGAGGAGGCTGATTGGATATTGAACTGATGATGATGGCGCTGGAAGAACGAGAATGATGGGCTTCATTATTGCCGGAACGATTACGAAATTAATTTATTGCTGTACACGAGGTGAAATTCGGGCTTGATTGAAAACCACTGGATCGTACATACACACAATAAAGACGACGGATCGGGCAAAGTTAACGGTGTAACTCAATAAACGCCGTATATGCACCGCGATAGCGAGGATGAAAATGGACCCGCGCACTGAACATCTCATAATGCGCAGAAAGCTATATTCTCTTGCGCGTTTATTATAACTTCAACGGGCGCGCAAGCTCGTCGCGAAATCTATAATAACACCGACGCCGCGACGAAAGTAGGCTACGATTGCTTTATTCAGGGCCCATTAAAACTTGAAAAATTAATGCAGCAACGCTGTATACGCACGTCGACTCTGATTTACCCGCTGGAAAATGTACGCGCGTTATAAAACCATCGCTCGACGAATAGCCTCGTAACACGACAATGCTCTTTTAATTAACGCGCGAGAGCGAGTGTCCGTACAAATTCGATCACGGCCCGCAACGTTATCCAATTAGCGAATCGAAATTCGAATATAAGGAGCATTATACACTTACACATGCGCGCCGAGCGAGAATTGAGCCAGTTGCGGTGTATATACGGGTAGAGGGCATTACATAAATCAGGGGACATAAATATCATTCAATTAACTCGTCATTAAATCGCTGCGGATAGCGTCTCTATCTCTCGCTCTCGACTTTCTCTCTAAACGAAATATCCCTCCCGCCGTCCATAAAATACGCGTTAACGAAAATCGAAAGCCCATAAATACACGTACAAACTGCCAGCGTATCCCCTTACATTCTCTCTCTCTCTCTCTCTCTCTCTCTCTCTCTCTCTCTCTCACACACACACACACACAGACACACACACACAAGCGCGCACGCGCGGAGAACGAAGATGAAGCGATCCTGCGATGCCGAGAGCCGTCGTCTCCGCGAGCGGCGGCCGCGTATAAACGTCGTTTCCCGCGGCACGTACGCGCTCACGCATAAGACTCCCGGATTAAATCGTCAATCTCTCTCTCCTAGTGCTCACAAACGGAGAAACTCCCCTGGAGAGTCGAGAAAGATATATATCTGGAGATCAAGTTAAAGCCACTCACGTGGCGAGGCGCGAAGCTTATGACCGGCTGCTGCGGCTCGAGCGCTGCACACACACGGGAAAGAGAGCCGCACGAGAGCACATGCGGCGCCCGTTTATTTATTCGAAGCCTCGAGATGACATATGGAGCTCGGACTGCGGGCGCTGCCGCGTATAGTCCCTCTCTGTCATCTGCTCGCGCGCAGGGCTTTTACGCCGCGGAGAGGCCGCTCCGGAGCTCTGCGCACAAATTTATAGCTCCGGCGGTCCGGGAGTAAAGGAACTCCTACTAAGTTTTTGTGTCGGCCGAGTGTCTTCGCTTCTTTTTTTCCGACCCGGTTACTTTTTTTCGACTTGTAAATATACCTACGAACGAGAGGATGGCTGGTTCTTTTTTTGACGCTGCTGCTGCTTTTTTCCTCGCGACGAATGTAGGTTTATGCTGCATAGCGCACGCACGGCGAAGTTTTACGCTCGGTGATCCTCTCGGTAAACATCTGCGGGATTCCTGGAATTTACGGATCAAATCCTTGAAGAGCAATCGATCTTGATTTTTGGACGATTTTCGGTTTTGCGGATAAATATTGTACATAGGGGTCTGTCCAGTGAGACTGATGCTTCTTTCGATGGGCTTGATTAGAATTTACGACTGGGACGAGTTAAAATGTGATTTTTCTGTGTTGTCGTGCGCGATGGGAGACTGTGCTACCCTGACCCTGGTCAACCAACGCTGTTTTCGATTTGAAATTAGCTGGCGCATAAGCATTTCATCAGCTCAAAAATCGGCCGCTCATGTTATAATGAATGTTATCTAGCTCTCGAAAATATACTGGCATCATCGGAGATAATTTTCAGTCTCTGCGATTATAGAAATTTATTGGTTTGCGAAGACTGCAATGGTACGTGATTTGAATAATAGCTATATAGCATCGTCTGCCATCGACAGCCAGAGATACGGACAATCTGATGATAATTAAACGAACTTTTACTCGGATTTGCATTTTAATTTATACTATTATTATTCCGTATCTCCAAAAGTGCGACGCAGTCAATTATCTCTTGAGCGGCGAACATTAAAATAATTTATTACAGGCATTTGTAAAATTTATCACGCGTTATGGCAGATTGCAAAATTTATGGTCGCGAGTAAATAATAAATATCATTCCAATGTTTACCGGCTCTTCCCTCTACATCGTCTGCCATTGACGCAAATAAATTAAATCGTTATAATTTCGTACAGGACAGAGGTCAAAAACGCCGACTTTCTAAAATTATACACACACGTTTCTGTGGAATCCGAAAAAAACGCGTTTTTTTCAAATCAGACATTCAAAGTGTCTTTCGATATAAACGAGCCGAACAATATAAACGATTAGTCGCTGCAGAGTGAAAGCGAAACCAAAAGAGCTTTTCGAAAGGTCGTTATGTCGCGCAGCTGCGTGTGAGATTGATAAATGACCTAATGTCATTCATAATGCCCGCGGGAGAGTGAAAGTGGTCGGGATGGAAGGCCAGCAAAGAAATAAATGAAATAAATCAAGCCGGTGCGCGACCGCTTGCGGATCGTCGAAAAGCCAACGAGCTCTGTGTGCGAGGTGCCAACAAAACGTCGTTGATTAGTTAACTTTCGTTCCGACAGCTCCGAGTATTGTGTTATATGTATTCATTCTTCGAAATGCTTATCACCATCCTTCAACATATACTACTCTATCGACGACGTCAATGCGATATCAAAACATCTCAAAAATACTCTCGTCACAGCGCAAACCCTCGACAGAGCCGTACACTCCACATCGACCGCAAATTCGAATACCGAAATGCACATCGACTTCCAGCGCACTCGGCGAATAACATCCGCGTAAGAGTCCACTAGAATGCCATCGCGCTGATCTACTACTGCCGCGTATACGTTCCAGACGCGTTAATAACGCGAGAGCTCATCATGATCGCGCTCGGTCGAAGAGATCCGGGGAATTCGAGACTGAAAACGGATGGCTGCGCAGGTATTCTCGTGGCTGCGAAATCGAGTCCGCATACCAGCGCCCATTACGCGCGATGATGCAGAGCCGCGATTTTCGCGTGCGCTGCGTTTAAGAAGGCTCGTCGACATGCGATATCGCGCCGCGCATAATACGGACGCGTCGGGGAAGAAGGGCCGAAGCGATATACCATACTTTACGCTGCGCAGAATCGAGCGCGCATTCTGCGCGAAAATTCTTCGGATTGATTTGACTCGTGTTTACGTGGATGCGGGACGCGTGTATTATGCGGTTCCAGTACTGCGGATATTCCAGACGCGACGTTGTTGCGGTGACGACAGCCGGCTTAGCCGATTAGAAAAGATGCGTCGGTAAAAATACAATGTCGTCAGCTCTTCGTGACAATTAGTTCAGAGCCGGGTAATTCTTGGCCGTTACGTCTTGTTAACACGCCGCGATATCGGTATGCCGCAGTCGAGAGCGAGTGACGGGGGTGAAAAATGCGCCGTATGAAAATTGAACCGTTGGCAGTTGTTAATTCGGGAGCGTGAGCGCAACTCTTGGCACTGCTCGGGCGGCTCGTAAATCAAGCCGGTGTTTATCGTGTTTACATCCCGCGCTGGGTAATAAAACGTTTTTATAATTTTAGACATCCTCTAATATTTCGATACCGACGTTATACCACTTTGGATTACATTAAGAGTCGCGGCGCGCTCTTTTAATTCGGCATCCAGATAACCTCATTCTCGGCGCTAATGAATTTCGGAGCGAGCAGCGCAGTGACGTAAAAGCGTTTCCGCGCATAAAAACGAAAATTCAGCGCCGCTGCGGGGGCATTAAAAGATCGTAAACCTCGCGCGCGCGAGAGAGCCGCGAAAGTGGTTATATCCGAAAAAATATTCCGCGCGGCTTTTAAAAAGCGGCGGTGGCATTAAAAATCTAAATTGGGTGCTCTCTCTCTCTCTCTTTCTCTCTCCGAATAAATAGAAATACGTGAAACTGCAGTGCAGCTGCTGCTGCCGCATTCTCTCTCCTTCGCTCGACAAAACAATAATAGCGCGCGATTTTCCGTCTCGTAAATCAAGCGAAATATCTTTGCAGAAGTGTTATAGTCAGGCGGTGGCGCGCTAAACTACGTAATAAAGTCGGCGATAAATTACATAATTGCGACTGTTAAAATAAATGCAATATTCCCCGTACGACTCTTTTAGCATTAAAGTCGCGGATATATAAGAGGCGAGAGAGAGAGAGAGAGGGAGCCTCTTCGCGAAATTTACTACGCTGCGCGCGCATTACAAAATATGACAAATAAATAACCCGGCAATATCTTTTCGAGGAATCTGGAGAGGCTATAGTAGCGGCAGACGGTGTGTTTTGCGCGCGCGCGCTCTGTGTGTGTACGATTCCAAGCGGCCGCTAAGGGGGCCGAATTTTTGCGCAACGCTCTCTCGCTCTTTATATATTATACGTGTACATATATATATATATATATATATATATATATATATATATATATATATATATATATATATATATATATATATATATATACACACACACACACACACACACACACTTATATAGCGTGCTCGCCGCGGACGATCAGACTTTACGAGTGTCGTAAACTTATACACAACGATCTCTCTCTCATGCGCTCGGTGGGCAATCGGTTAATTACAAATTTGTTTCGATCAAGTGCAATCAGCTGTCCCGAGAGCTAAGAGCGAGTCTCGCGATTAGCGTTATTTACGCCGACTGTTTGCGGTACATAAGGTGAGATTAGTCGCTGGTATAAGATTTGTTCGAGGATTTTCGCGTGTGAATGGGAGCTTGGTTTGCGAATAGATGTGGGTTTGAGCAATAGACGGCGTGGAAAATGAGCGATGAAAATATGCAACAGAAATATCGCTGGCTGTTAAAAATACTCAAGTATATTTATTGAATTAGCGGCCTGATAAACGGGCCAAACAAAGCTGTTTTGACGTGGGTGGCATACCTCTGTATATGCACTGAATGTTCCTTAAAGTGACGAAGAAAAGAGAAAAGTGCCTAAGCGCCACATATCTTCGCCATGGCCTCTCACTTCTGCAATCTGACGATATTCGCAGAAACTATCGTCTATAATAAAAATTAATCACGCCTAATAAGCACTCTAAGCCGATCTTAGTTCCACGCGCACGTAAAAAGTCTCGGTGTGCTGCACGTGCGTCTGAGAGAGCTGTATACACGTGGAAAGAACGCTCACTCACACATACATATAAGTATAACGAATACACGCCAAGATTTAATCAGCTTAAGTGGCCGTATTACCGCGAACGCCGATCTCTCCGTATAGCGCGACGCTCTCATCATAATCATCGACGCCCTGCGGCCTTTTTCGTAATCAGCTTCTTGGGAGATGATCATCTCGCGAAAGGGCTTATCTGCGCACGAGTGAGAGGCAGAGGAATAAAACGAGGGATTCTCCGCTGGTTTTTCGCCCCCTTGGCTGTAATTGCGGCTGTGTGTAAAAATGTTTAATGAATTATCGCGCGCGACGTAAGAGAGCTGTTGGGAATCCTCTTTTAACGCTTTCAACGCCGAGTTTAGGTCACGTATAGGTACACGTATAGACGCCAGACTTTCTCGCTATTTAATTTTAGATATGTGACTAATGAGCTTAGCGGCTGTCTCGCTGTGTGTTGTAAAACCTCGTGTTGATAATTGGATTTCCGAGATGGCTTCTAGTTTGTTGGGTTTTACTACCCCGTGTTACTGTCTGTCAGCACGTGATCGTCCGTGTGGGACTTGGCTCTTATGGGACAGGAAAAATGGGATTAGTCGTGGAGAAAAATGTATGTATAAACACACGCCTTCATCGAATACTTCGGGAGCTTTGGTGCGCGATTTAATTTTAGAAGGCGAAAGGATTTTAATGAGATCTTGCATTTTCCCGCTACCTCACTATATTGCTTTTCCAAGCAATCAAAATAACATGCAAGTATGTTTCTGAATCGTCTCATCTCCTGCACAGTCGCTCGTCGGAGGAGCTGTCTCTTGGATCGAATCCAAGGCGCGACGGGGGAGTCGCCTCCTTCACTAGCTTAACCGAGCGGAAGGTCCACACATGGGGTTGTACGCTTTTTCGAGCCATACGAACCTAATCGTCGCTGCGACACCTTACGGCAAATTCATCTTCTCCGCACAGATTTAAACTCGAACGATTTGGTGTGAAAGTACCTCCTCGGCGTGCAGTGCGTGTACAGGGGGGAATCTTATGAAATCCAGTTACGTTCAAATAAGGCTAAATATTTTGAGTAAATTATACTATAAGGAAAGGGTCGCAGCTTTTATATAATAAGGCTGCATAGCATTGTGTCCGAATTTGAAGCCTGTATACTCTCTCCCGTCGACAAATAAAGCGCGACGTGAGAGCATGAATGTTACATTGCACCCGAAAGTGTTTAACATACAACGCTCTCTCACCCCGCCCGAAAATTATGCATATTAGCCTCGGCTAATGCCTCTCGAGTACATCCGGCGTGAATTTGGGATAAGCAGTCCGTGCGCGTATGTATCGCCCCATACCCGTTCCGAAAGCGAAGGACAAGCGTGGACAGTTGAGGAAAAAAAGGAGTGGATGGCACAAAGGAAAAGAAGAATCGAGCCAAGCGGAGGTAAAGAATCGGCCGATACACACGCACACACGTGGAGCTACGGGGAGAGAGCCACATTGTTTGTCGCGGGGCATCCACTGTCGGCTGTCGCCGGAAACATTCATTACACCAAGCGCGGCCCACTAGGAATCGCTAATGTATTCGGCTGCGTGTGTGCGCGCCGAGAGGACGACGCTCGCGGTGTGTATACTACTCGCGTCGGGCGAGAATTCAACTTTTTTGACGCGATACATATTGGTCGTGTGCATGCGGCCTATTTCTTACTCCGTTTCCCTTGATGATCGCGCGAAGGGTGGCCGCGACGATTGCCGACAAAGAATCCTGCGGTTCATCGGCACGCGGATCGGAGTCTTCTTTATTGAATTATGGATGATTTGCGCCGAGTACTTACTCGAGTTTTTGCCGCTGACAGGAGCAGGGGACGAGCTAATTGTCTAGGATGCGCGCGGCTGCGTTTCAATTGGCTTGACGCGAGAAAACTAAAGTCAAGAAAGGTTTCAATATTATATTTAATTAATCAAAACCAAATATTATGTGCCTGTTCATATTAGAAGACAATTATTCCGATAAATTATATCAACGCGAAAAAAAGCAGCCGAAATCGACAAATCTTACACAGAAACGCCTGTAAAAATGCATCAGAGCAGCACGAGAGCTCGCTATCTCGGCTGCTGTTGCCAGCAGATCTCTAGAAGAATGCAAAGATCGATCTCCGAGCGTAGAGCGGCGACTCGTAAAAAGAAACACCCAGAATCACTGAAATTCCTCGCGTGTAATGCAATTCATCAATCGGCGGCCCACTTTCTGCGAATCGGAAATCCATGTGGACAAAAAGGCACCGATCATCGGCCGCGACGTTATGCGGGCCCTCCTCCTCCTCGTTAGTGCCTCGACGCCCGGAATTTACGCAAGGTTCGGATCTGCGCGAGATCGCTATGCCGCAACTCTTCTCGTTCTGTAGTGCTGTTTGTGCCAAACTGGGGGATTCCGACATCTTTGATTCTTTGCATCGTTTCGAGAGAGAGAGAGAGAGAGAGAGAGAGAGAGAGAGAGAGAGAGATTCGTTATTCATACGCGAGGGGTGGGAATTTCGTTTCGATGCTTGGATTTTGGTATATAATGAATAGTGACATCGTGTTATACTAGCCAGCTTTATAAGCTTTTCTCAGCATATCCTCTAAAATTATATCTCATTTCAGAGATTAAAATTGGAACAATCGCGATAATTCCAGAGCGTATAATACAGTGAAAGGGAGCAAGCGAGAGATTTGCGAATAATCACACATTACTCGCTAAACTTTACTGCTTTTAAGAAACGCTTAAAAAATATTCTATCATAAATATTCCCGAGCACACAGCGATCAGCAAACGCGAATTAATACGCAGTGAAAAAAATAGAGCTGTAAAAGCGGAGCCGTAAAACTGACCTAGTTTATTAATTCGCGAGCAAACTCGCGAGGAAAGAAAGACATCGATGTCACCTTTACGGCAACATCAGTGAAATACTCTTTCCTCCTGTATAAAGGTTAAATCACTGCGGCGCGGCATCGCGAGGCAAATATTTGGAAATCAACTAAACCAATACGCAACTCTCAGACACTCAGTATAAATAATCGCCCCTCCGTCTATTTCAAAAGTCGTCCCAACGAGTTCCGCGTTTCTAACATTTCATTCCCGCTCGCGCGAGATTTATCATTGCCCCCTAACTCTCTGCCACCGCGCAATCTGAAAACCCGCGAGTGTGCTTTATTACTCATCAATCCGCCGATGTAACGAGGCTCGAATTAGCCGCCGGGGAATGTCTTAAACGAGCACATACACAAAACGCTGTAAATAAATACCTCCGAGAAATCTCCCGGCGCTCGCGCGCATGTAAACGTTCCTCAAAGTCGTCCGACTATCTTAAGTGATCAATTTGAGCGTAAAAGCTCTCCTGCTCTTTCTCTCTCTCTCTCTCTCTCTCTCTCTCTCTCTCTCTCTCTCTCTTCCTCCCTCCCTGCCTGATGGCTTTTAAAATATATCGGCGCGCGCTTTAATTCGTTATATATAAGAAAAGAAGCGAAGTGTGTCTTGTAATTGCGACAGAAGGCTCGTAGCGTGTTTTATCGGCATCGCGTGCCGGCGCGCAACACATCGCGATAACTCACTGCTCGAGCTCGCGAGAAACTCGAGAAACCTCCCGTCGCGCGAGCGCGAGAGAGATGCGGCTGCGAGTGAAATAGAAACTGTCGATTTATACCGGAGATTTAATTATAGGGAAATCTTGGGAGATAGATGAGAGAGCTGCGCATTATTTCCGAGAAGGAGCCAATCAACGCCGCGCGAAAAGAATTTACGGGCCAATTTCGAGGTGGTCCTCATCTCCCCCCCCCCCCCCCCTCTCTCTCTCTCTCTCGCCCGAGAACGACGCGGATCAATCTTTGTAGTCGTATATCGGTGGATTGAGTGGATGGACGAGATGGAGATAACAGATTTTCATGCCTCTATACAGCTACACGAAAGCGATTCCACAAGCGCGGAAAGTTTTCAGCGTAAAAAGTCCGCCTTAAGAAAATCCAGATCATCGCACAACTCGCGTTCCGAAGTACTCGGCGATTAATTACACGCAATATACGCGTCCATTATATACGAAGGCTCCAAGATAGCGAGAAAGTTAAGGGAGTGACGAAAGAGAGAAAAATTTCACGGCGGAAGAGGTACGAGCGAATCGCTCGTTTGGCGGGCGCGCGGCTACAAAATCGTCGGCAAAGTTCACTTTATGAAGCTAGAATAGATTAATGTTCTCGTTCGTTCAGTAATGTCCTCGATAAATTATTTTAATAGCTCGCCCGGCTATAAATATGTTTTCTCTCTCCACTGCGCGCGGCAGTATACCGCACAGTTCCCGAGACTCTCTTTTCCCCGCGTGGCGGACTTTTATCGGCGTCTTTCTCAAAATTGGAAATGGAAACCCGAACCAATCTTGCGACAACGCTCTATATAATAGCTCCGCGAAAATTTATCTGTCCGCGGGTCGTTTCGACACTTTCGGTCAGCTCGCTGATGTTTTATCGCGGGCTTTTGGGATATAGAGCGTGATCGTCTTTTGCCGCACGGAAAATGTCTATAAATATGTTTTTCAGGAGTTATTTCCTCTGTGTGTGTGTGTGTGTGTGTGTGTGTGTGTGTGTGTGCACCGCGATTTATTTCAGAAGATTCACACGTTTCTTAATCTTCTGGAAAAGCTTCTCTCGCTTACGACTCGACCCTCGACATTTTTCACCGAGATCCGATGGTGAAGAAGCGAAAGATTTATTAACTTAACGCAGCCTCGGTATCTTTCTTTCCCTTCTACGTGTGCGTGTATTAGCGTAAAGAGCCACAATTCTGTACTCACTCGCGCTTATCGCCGCAGCCGCGATGTAACGTATTCATTCAAGCTATCCGCGGGCGCGTGCAATAAATTCGAGCCGTCTGCTCGCGCGGCGCGTCTGCTTTGTGAAAACAACGTATAATACGCGAGCATCAATAAAAAAAGCGGGGCAAAAGCAACGTGCAAACGCGGAATAAGCATTTGATAAGATACACAGAAGTCCCAGGAATTGCACGTCTCGTTGCAGATCGTACGCGTCATTCGTTTTTTTCCTAAGCGCTATTAATTTCCCTCTCGTGTACATTGTTCCCACCCTGCGCCAACAGCGCGAGATTTCTTCGTGCTTGCTTTTGCTTTCTCGAGCCTTTACTCCGAGTGATTTAGTGCGTTTTTACAGCTCTTCGTACACACATCAACCGCGACAGTGTTTGCCGTAACCAACTACGCGATATTTCGCTCACAGAAAGTGTCATTATCAATCAAAGCACACACAGCGTATCCTAAATCAACCCTATGTAGCATCAGAGTTCAGTCCACAAGGCCTCCATTCCGTCCACTTGAGCGCGAATGGAAACTCACCGCTGCACAATAATGCGCGCAACTTTTCTGCTCAAATAAAATCGAAAGAGCAACGTGTAGCGGCCAATTGAGAGCGACCACTGCACTTGCTCGCACGAACGAAAGAAAGACACACACTCGTCGTCGGCGGCGGAGTAGGAATTAGGTTGGCAATGCGTCATGCCGGCAAAGCGGCCCGGCGACATTCGCGGCACTTAACGCCGACTAAAGTTGTTTGATGGTGCCGCTCGTGCGCTATCACCCCCCGCGCAACTGCGCGTCGCCCCGAAGACGCTCGCCGCTCTCTCTCGCTCCGCAGAGCCGTGAGTTATTCACTTAATGTGGCCATTACGCGCTCCTCGATGGCGCTTCATCCTGATTTACTTGACAAGCATTTATTGCTCCTATCTCTTGCGGCTCGGCTCCGAGCGATATTAAACCCTCTAGCGCCGAGTTTACTGCGCGCGTTCTCTCTCTCTCTCCTGCTCGCGACTGTATAAGAGATGGGATAGATGCGACGTCGTCGTCGCCGAGATGCTCGTCGTCCCGGAGATATGGGAAATGAGACTCTGTGTGCATGTGTGTGTGTGGGAGAGAGAGAAAGAGAGAGAGAGAGACGTGGTAGTTCCTCTTGATTAGAAAGAATTTATGTTAATGCGCACGTATATTAGGGAAGATTCACGTTACTCACCGAGACCAGTGAGAGAAATTGATGCGTTTTAGATTTGAGTTGATTAAATCGTTTGTATAACTCGCGCGCGTGCGCTCCGGCTGGAATTTTGTTTTAGAGATTCCAGTATGAGTAACTGCTGCGTATGCTATAAATTAACGAGCTGATAAAATCTTGGGTTAACTTCTCGTGTCATAATGTCAAGTGTTAAATATGCGAGCTGCCTCCAGCTTCTTGGGCTACTTACTCTCTTTGCTCGTTGCGAATATGGTCGCAAGGAACTCTGTATTATTACGAATGCATTCGATAACTTTTAATTAATTAATTAACTTTAATCGCGTTTCGAGAAACAGAAGCCATCAATTCAGAATGCTCGCAACCATATAGACCAGCTATATGGCGTACACGCGCAGCGTAGTTTTTCCGCAATTAAATTTATTTAGCGCGAGTATTGCACCCACTTCTTCCTTGCACGATAAAAACAAATTTTATTGCTTCAGCTGGCTGCAATAGAAATTCCGCGCAGTCCTCGAACTCAGCTCTCCTAACGGTATTATCCCCCTATAACAGACACATAAACCACGACGCTTTCCCGAACACCACCGCGACGATCTATGTCGAAATGCAATATGGTATCGCATACATAGAGGCGAGAACACACTCTCACACACACATACACACACATAGTCGGCGAGTCGTAGCTAATAACTCGCGTGTAATATATATCCTAGTTTTCCCCTCAAGTGCGCGATTATGTATGGGATAATAGTCGCATTTTTGAAACATTAGTATATTTTTAGCTGCGGTCTATTTTATTTTGAATTCGAAGAATTGGATATCCTATGTATTTATAATCGCGGTTATAGAAGTGTACAAGAATCTCGTTTGCTGATAGTTGCAAAATTAACGACATCGTTGATTAAACAAATTCTGAATCGACGAAGTCGCGAAATCGAATGGACAATTAATTTCTTCTCTCGATTCCCGACGAATCGAACGATCTTCAAATATTACCGCACATATCGCAAATGGTAAGCTTTAAAAATTGAAAAATCCCAATTCTCGCTGATCGAGGTAAACCGATATAGACACTGATTCAATTACGCGAAACAGCAATTTACGAATAATAATTGAAGTGCTTCGCTATCAGCCGACACCGATCTAATGGCTCGCCTCATAAAAAAGCCATTTGTCCTTATTCGCCGCGAGTATATTTCCAGCCTCTTCAATTATGATTGATTCTCCCGACAAAACTCTAATATACACCGTATCCATTACAACAAAACCAGCTAGCTTTATTTCAGCGTCGATCAATTCCTTCATACAAATTACTCGCTATATCTCCAGGGCAACCTCGCCGTGATGAAATCGTCAAACTCTCGAGTTCGAATTTCCCAATGCCCGCTGAAAATCGAATCCCCGGCTCTTTTCGCCCGTCAGTCGGCTCGCGCGATTGCTTTCGCAGCAGTCTCTCTCTCTCTCTCTCTCTCTCTCTCTCTCTCTCTCTCTCTCTCTCTCTCTCTCTCTCAGCTGTCGTTGGCTGTCTTTCGTTGCTCCGAAGCGTACCTGCATAAAGCACACGAGAGGCGAGGTTCTCTTTCCGCCGCTCATATACATAAGCGAGAGAGAGCTGCGGGGAGACAGAATGACAGACGTGTGCAGTACAGAGTATATACGGGTCCGTTCGCTCCGAAGCCTCGTAAACGCCGCAACGACCAATTAAACGAAACGAGGGATAGAGAGAGAGAGAGAGAGAGAGAGAGAGAGAGAGAGAGAGAGAGAGAGAGAGAGAGAGAGACTGGCGCGCACGTGAACACACCCAGCGGCGCTGATGTACTGCCAGTCGGCATTAGCGCACTGTGTGCAGCGGGTTATGCTCGGCTCGCAGGGAATTACCCTCGAATTACACAGTCAAGCTCGGCAGGAGCAGTTCGCGCGCGCGCAGCACTTCTTCCTTCCCCGAGTATGTGCGCCTATGGTCTCTTGGCTTCGCGTGTATTTACGTTCGAGCTACATAGCTCTCTCGCTCTGGCTGCGATGCCGGGTTAACAAGCTGCGCATGCTTTCGTGGCCGCGGCTATTACTCAATATCGCCGCGCTGCTCCGCGCACGCGAGAGAGGATCGGGGCTGTATTTGCACTGCGGACTGATGCTTGTGTGTTGTATATGGTTAAGAATGGGCAGAGAGAAGTCTCGAGGGGCCTGACTAAATTTTGATGAAGTTAACGTACGCGTTTAATCAGGCGATTATATTTACGTTGCGATTGTTAACCGTGAATAACGACTTCACTTTAGTGCAGTCATAGAAAAAGAAAACAACCATAACAGGTTCATTATCAATTTTAAACGGCTCTCGAAGCGAATCGCCCGGCTGGAAAGTAAAAACGAATAATTACGAGCACGTCCCGCGTCATGGTCCAAAAATGAAATATACCATTAATAAAGATATTAAAGTACCTTTGCCTGCGCGATGCAGCGTCGAATATTAATCACTCTCGCGGCGGGCAGAGCTCATAATTAGAGAAGATAAATGCGCAATTAACGAGGCAGTAAAGGACGCCAGGGCAAAAAGCGCCGAAAGTCCTTCCGACCATCTTTCAAACGAACCAGCTCGTGAGTTTGAAGAAAAAAAGAGACTGAGCTGCTGCTGCTGCTGTTGTCGACAAAGCGTGTGTCGATAACTCAGCGCCGATGGAATTCGCCGTGCGAGGCGAAAAGAACGATTGCTCCTGATTCGATTCGCTCGGCCGCGCGAATACCAGAAATGCTGCAGCTGCGTTGGCATCGTTTCTAATTTATTAACTCTTGAGCTGCGCGTATGCGCGACGAGGCGAGCGAGACACGACTTCGTCGAAGGAAACGTGCGAGCACGCGGTGGTTCGGCTCGTTGACGCCTGTTGACTTTTTCGGATTTTGCGAACTGATTGTTCGTGCATCGAACCCATTTGGGTTTATCACTTTTGGGTATACCCTTGTACTGATCAAATTTTTATCCCACATTCGACTAAAAAAAACAACGAGCCGTAAAAGCTATCTCGTGAAAGCTAAAATCGCGGCGCATGCACACACACACATCCATTACAAGCTGCATGTTTGCCATGTCGATTATATACAAGCCGATTAAAATGTCTGAATAGAAAATTATAGCTAACGCCACATGAATAACAGCTGCAGGTATTATATACGCCAAAACGATTTGTCGAGTGAAAAGCTGCACAATGGATTTAAAATCGCAGCGCTACTCTCGTAAATAGTGTACACCGTTGTAGAGCACGAGCATTTTTTTCCATTGTAAATGCTCCGCCGCAGCCCTAGAACATCAATTAGGAACCCGATACCAAAATTTCGCAGTTCTAAAAACTCAATAATTCGCCGGGACGTAATAAGAGGTTACGCCCAGCAATCATTGGCCACCCCAAATTACGGGCAGCGCTTACACCCATCTCGATGTGCAGCTCTCGCATAATGCACGCGTATGTGCAAACACACACACACGCAGCAGGAATCTCGAAGCGCTTTCATTCTCACTGTCGTCCCGAGGCGTTGGTATACACGCTGCGCATTCTCGGCTCGTTCGCGGCATAAAAATTTCAAGCTCCCCTTACACGAGGCTGAGGCCGTCACTTAATGTTAACAGTCAAAATGAGGCTCACTTAAAGTGCCAGTGTAAAAGGGCATTTTACGAACGCGGACATGCCGAAAGACGAGAATAACACGAAGGAGGAGGAGTAGGTAGGCTGGTACGTTTGCATCGTGCAGTGCAGGAAGCGAGTGTAGAGAGAGAGAGAGAGAGAGAGAGAGAGAGAGAGAGAGAGAGAGAGAGAGAGAGAGAGAGAGAGAGAGAGAGAGAGAGAGAGAGAGAGAGAGGGAAGACGTGTCGAAAGGGACGGGAGAGAGAGAGAGAGAGAGAGAGAGAAAGAGAGAGAGAGAGAGAAAGAGAGAGCGCTCGGATCGCGCCGCCGATGGCGTGATGGCTGCCTACTCCCAGCCGGAGCCACATTGATCAAAGCGGCAATTACTGTCATCGTAATATTACTCGGGGCGTTACTCACGCGCTGCGCTGCGGGCCTCTCCCTCCCTCTCTCTCGCTCTGCATGCGCTTTCTGTCTGCTCTGCCCCCTGCTTTTATGTCCTTCCCCTCTCCCTTCAACCCTCGACAATCGCCGGTTCTTTATTCTGTTTTATTTCTTCTTCCACGTCTTCTTATTCCTCTTCTTCTTCTGCTTCTACGATTCGTACTCCGTGTGTACTTGTGTGTTATTTCATTTTCACGATTATCCGGAGATCTTTATGGCGTAATGCCACTCTTTTATGACTCCGGCTTTTTGTCGAGCTTTTTTTATTGGGAGGATGAATTTCGGGGAGAAGTTCAGCTGTCAGGTTTCCTGGATTAACCGAGTGGGAAATCTCGAGCAGTAAATATACACCGGCTGACAGTTATTTCTGAATCATGTTGTAATTTGCTTTCGGGCTCTGAAGTTCGCCGAGATATATCGTCCGACTGCGTATTGTGCAAGTACTTTTATAGGCTCTTTTATACTTCTTACGATTGAACCACGTGAATTCCACAAGAGGACGACCTAAATGCAGAGGTTATAAAAGATGGATAAAGGTTATGTTCAACACTGCGAAGTCGGATCACGAGTCATCAATCTCATTGGATGGAGTCACCGATTCATAGCGAATATGAAAAAAATGTTGTAATCATTCAAAGCTCCCGGTTTCGAGAAGCAGTCGCGGAGATGTAGTTTATATCTATAAAATAGAGTATTAATTTTATGACGGCTTTTATTGCGTACAGTTTTATAGCCGCGCGGAGGATGTTAACGACAAAGACCTTGTGTTGGACAATTTATTATTTCTACGTATTTTTCATTTGCGGAAAGACCTTGGATGTTATCCGTCTCGTAAAACACGCAGTTTTTGCGCACTTAACTCTTCACAATTTAACATCTCTCTTTGGCTTTATTACAAACCTCTATATATACGCTTTAAAAAGAAACTACAACATTCACGGAGTAGCGATGCGGTAACTATTAAAGTATGTCGTTCTCATATTATAATTTTTGCTGACAAAACACGCGCATTTCGTATATTATGTGTCACAGACGCACACGTCTGCAACGCCAGCAGCGAAGACGAGTCAGCGATAAGAGTCCGCCGAGCCGTACTACGATGCATGGCGTCCGAATGCATCGTAGATGTTAGCTCAGTGGTTAGAGCTCCGTCTACTCTTTTTCGCTTTCCAACTCGTCTCCTCTCCGTCCGTTACATATGATACGTTCATTCTGCCCAAATAAATACGTTCAGAGATGTTTTCGATGAAATCTCGTCATCACCGCCGGTTCTTCAACCCGTACGTAATTATGAAAAACAAATTTTTATCTCATATTAATTTGTTTTCGAAAACCGAAAACGATCGCGGCCTGTTGAGAAACGCGACATAGGAAGACCCCCACGGCTCGATTTATTGCCACCGGGCTGCCGGTCCGATCGATAAAATTTATGGAATTTCATAGAAAAATGCTGCTAAGCGCGTCTTAAATATACTCGATGCCCGGCATTATAAGATCGTAAAACAGATTTACAATCCGTATGCCCAAGCGCGCGTTCCGGAATAATTCTCCCGATTCACTGCTTAATTATACGAAAAACACCCAATAAAACATAACGCCGTAATGTATTCGCTCCTAAATCAGACGCACACGAATCGACATCACGCAGAGCGCGCGTCGGTCTATAATCCGTCCGAAACGCCCCGCAAAAGCCCACTTAGCGGTGCTGCTGCTTATACTGTATAGTTAGTCCCATTATTTCCACTTCGTTCTCCCGAATACGCAATAATATATAAATTACCCGACGCTCCGGATTAATGGAGTACTCGCTCAATCTGCATATGATTCAGCAACGCCTCGAGAGAAGAAGACAAAAAACACGGCAAAAAGTGGAGAGACAAACTATACAACGCGTATACGGGGTGCAGAGCGCACAAAGAAGCGCGCGCATGCTGCGAACAATAAATTAGAGATTCGCGCGCGCGTGCGAGAATAGCTGCGAGAGAGAGAGAGAGAGAGAGAGAGAGAGAGAGAGAGAGAGAGAGGAAGCGTGAAAGTTTGGCCTAATGACGCGCGCGACGAGGATGGTCACGGCGGAGTCAAACACGTAAAAACAGCCGGATGATTTATGGCTGCCCGCAGCGTGAGACGTGGCGCACTTATTCGACCGTCCTCTTTCCAAAGTCGTTCTCCGGAACAATGCCGCCGCGCGAGCACAGCTCTTGGGGCAACTGGGAACACACCGTGAAACCAGAGCGCTGAGAGTCTCGCGCGCGAAAAACGGATGCGGTGTGCCCTTGCGCGCACGCGTACACAGTGTATATGGGTTGACGCGACGGTGTTCAAGGTTCGCTGGCTTGTTTCGTTCCACTTTTCAAGGCGTGTACGCGACGCAATCGACGAGAGAGAGAGAGAGAGAGAGAGAGAGAGAGAGAGAGAGAGAGAGAGAGCATCTTCCTCTTCCCTCTTTTTTCCCCTCAAAGTCAGAGTGCAGTCCGATGACTGGCTCTTTTCTAATAGTCAGCGAAAAAACGACAAAAGCGATGCGCCGCAGCTCTTCCTTGCACCCGGCCGCTGTGCGGAGTGTGTATACAGCGAGCTTTTTGTGCTCGCGGAGTTACCTCGAAAGTCAGGGAGGTCCGACGTGTTGTTGCACGAATTTTCGGAGTATGCACTCGGCAGCCGCCTCGAAGTTTTAACGCCGTTTTTCCCGTGCGCCGCAGCGGCCTATAGGCTTTAAATAATGCAGAAAGGGTCTTTCGAGGAGTCGACCGTTAGTTGCTCGCGCGTGTATGTGTGTGTATATACAAGGTTGAATATAACGCCGTGAGACGGACTGGGAAACGAGCACGGTTTTGTATGCCGACGACGGGGCGCTTTGCGTGTGAATGCATAGCGCTCGACGAATGTGACGAATTCCTTAAAAGATACGTCGAGGCAAAAATTCAAAACACTTTTTGGAAAGCGTCAACAGGTATCGGCTTTTGAATGCTAATGCTCCAGATATGTACATAAAGATTAGCTCGTCTATACTGTATACACATTAAGCTCGGGCTGAATGGTTTATTTAAATATTTTGAAACGTTTCGCAGCGGCGGCTGAATAAGAGAGAGTTAATGATAGACGGCACAAAAAGTATATACATCGCCACATGGGGGCATTGACATCGGCTTCGCGCGCCGGTTTTACGACGACACAGAGACAAAAACACTCGCATGCAGGCGTGGAGAAAAAATTTCGAGCTCGAAGCAACGGGTGTTACAACTCCGACATCGTATACACATTTGGACAACTGGAAAAAATGGAGTGAAAATGATGGATGAGCGCAGCATTCACGTGTGGCCGCGTGTATTTATGCCGTACTATTTTACGCTCCTAGTTGACGTCACGTGATGAGCTCCGCACAAAGGAGGATTTATTAAATAAAGCTCGAAACGCGCGGAGCCGTAAAAACGCTTGTCGTACGTGCTTCGAACTCTCGAAGAGTCATATGTACGATATATTATACAAACCCTCGAAAGACAGGAAGACAATGCGGAAAGCATCCTCTCACCGAACTCGCGTGAATTGATGGAAAACCGCGCAGCGGACTGTATACAAGAGATCTAACACCCTAGAGCAGAGCGAACAATCGCGTTTTATCTGAGAATAATATCCGAGTAGAGCAGGCATTAGGTTTTTTCCTCATCGCGCGACCCATCGTCCGCATTATACAGATCCTTATCCAGTGACCGCATCGCTGCAGAGAGGCGCCCGGCTGCTCTCGTATCGCGTAACACAAAAAGGAATTTATCAGCGCCGGCTCATCGGGAGAGCTGGCTACAAAAAACGCAAGCGCACGAGAACACGGCGAAGAAATCTCATCCGTATCCGCACGTAAGATCGCCGGCAGATGGGCGGCCGATCCTTATGCCTTTCTCGCGTGCGAGACCAGCGCCGCGGAGACCGCAAAGAGAGAAGAAAGCTATAAGGGCTGCACTTTGTCGCCTCGGTCATTGGAGACCTTGTTACACTCGCTTCCAGCTCCCCCGTGAGCGTCGCAGTGTGCTACTCCAGTCCCCCAGTGTCCGGCTTTCCGCGACGCTTATTAAAAACATCCAACTGCGAAGGTCGCGCAACGTCATTGTATACCGCGGGTACAGTCGTGTGCGAGCGAGGAAAACGCAAGTGAAAGAGCCGTGAGCCCCGTCGTGTGAGAGAGAGTTGAAACATCTCTCCCGCAAAGTTTTCTCTCTCAGGAGGAGTCGCTCCTCTGTCGCCGGCACTTGCCCGGCATAAATCAACCTCCCTCCCCGTCGTCGCTCTGCTGGTACACGCTTGTGTATACCGAGGACTGACTGACTCGGTTAACACTCCGCAGCGCGCCGGCACACAGTCTGGGTCAAAAGTCAGGGGTTTATTCTTCTCTGGTTCCGTGAAATATGACGGGTTATTGTTGGAGCTATTGGTACCAGTAGGATTAGAGCTTAGGATTCTTTGTACGCTATGGATCTTGTGCTTGGTGCGAAATGTAGAGTCGTCGTCGTAATTTTTTTGCTGTTATGACAGAGTTGTATAAGCGCGATGGCTATTCTAAACTTCGATGTTAACTTATTTTAACGTGCAATTTTGAGAACATTTGTGCCATGTCTGAGACGTTTATCAATAATTTAATAACTCTGATTGCAAGCAAAGAAATAATTGGATTTACTAGTACATCCAACGTGAATTAGTCCACGGCGCCATTACCAAAATTTGACTGTCGCTATGACGTCGGGTGTACATCTTGCAATCTGTCATTGATTTGTTAAAAATAAAGAAAAGCCTTCCTCTTAAGGGGATGTGGGAGCTGAAAACACTGTTTTTCTGTTCCATATAACTTTTTGAATAAAGCTTGCAATGAAAAACCAAGACCAGAGTGCCATAGTGTTGAGTTTACTTAATCATTGTAGCTGATCTTGATCACTATCAGCTGTGCGCACGAAGAAAGAAGACACAGAGACACTGAATTAGAAAAGACAAACTTTATTGATAGACCAAACGTCCGAACTATTCGATCGCTCGCCAACATCTGCCCAATTTTCCATCGCCTGCTCGCTCAATTGTCAAAAAACATAATTGTTGTTTCATCGCTAGGCAACCTACTTCTTTTCGAACGTTTCTCTTAAGCACAAGTTTTCCTATGGCCAATCGTCCGTGAAAGCCTCTGCGCATTTCACCCCGTACCCTCCTTCATTTACCGATTTACTTATTTGCATGATATCATGTCAAAATCATCGAAGGAGGAAAGCTGTCCCGGACGATCCTTTAGGAACGCCGTGCACGCGGCCTACGACACAGTATCGACTATCACCGGTCGTCGGAAAACTTGTTTCGTTTCTTATTTCCAATTTTATAAATAAAAGAATTATTAACATTTGAGCGATTACAAATTATTAAATTGAAACGGTAACAATCATTCTACCGAAAAAAAATACCAATCGGACTTTTGGTTTTTGTAAAAGTTGTGAAATACGAGCGGGTGTTTACGCGTGTTTATGCGATTACAGCGCCAACCTCAAACACCAATTTTACTTATTAACTTTTTTTAATTTGAAATTTCATCAATATAATGAGCATAGCGCCATAGGTTTGAGATAAGTGAATCATTGTACCGAAAGAAAATGTCAATACGGCTTTTAGTTTTTTTTTTGGCATTTGAAGTACTAAATATTCCGTGGCGGATTTGCGAAGCTATAGCTCCCACTTCCCCTTAAAAGCGAGCAATTACGTTAATTACATTACATAACATTTAAAGAAAGCGATCGCTTGCATAAATTTAACTTCCCTAAACCAATCAGAATCGAGGACTCACCATAAACGCTTCGGTTTCGGACTAATTTCAACTTTAAGCAAACCATTACTCCTAATGGTTTTAAATTACTCCGACAACACGTGCAGCAAAGTTATTCAGCTGACTTTTGAAACAGGCCCTAAGTATACTGAAGACAGTCTACCGCAGCTCTAGGACAAACTTAAAATAGAGATAGAACTCGGCCTACAGCCGTAGCTTTCCCGCAGCTCTCGAACACCAGGACATCCGCGAAAGGGGGTCTTCTTCCTTGTGTCCCCCTGCGCGCCGTACGTCTCACCCCGGGCAGTTCCTCTTCCCTCGAAAGCGGACCCCTCGCGCCTTCGCAATGATGCGCAAAGACCTCCCACGTGAAAGGAGTCCCAGCACGAGCCGCACCGATATTGTAGGAAGTAGTGGAAAAGCTTCTCTGGGTTACAGAGTTACTCTCGTCACGCGCCCACGCAGAGAGGAAAGAGAGAGCTGCCTTCAGGTAGGTCGCTGGGGCTTTGGGTTAGGGTGCTGCATTCTCTCTGCGTATCCTCTCCGTCGGACACCACCGGACGTCAACATTATCTCTCACTGTCTCACTCTGTGCGTGGAATTCTTTAAAAGGCACTGCGCCATTAAATTGCGCTCGCCGCAGCAACACTGGCAACTTTATGGCACTTCATCTTGGCCGATTGATCTCTGCGGACGGCGGAGATATATGGTGCCCGGCTATTGTGCCATTTTCTTCTCTTTTTCCCTTCCTCTCCTCCAAAGACCGAAGACGTCTGTCCGAGAGAGCGCGCGCGCGGATACAATGCCCATCAGCGGGGTGGCTTTTCTACAAACAAGCTTTTTCGGGCAGATAAGATTTATTGGCAGATACGCGACCTGTGTGTATATAGCTTGTGGCGCACAGCTTTCTAGAGACGGGCCAGACGTCTCTCGCGATGTCCGAAGATTAGCGACTACTACCGTATTATGCCGGGTGTATTGAGATGTGAGGCGCGCCGCGGTTAGAAACTTAAAATGGGCGATGAAGGCTTTTGGCCGGAGGTGTGTGCTTATGCTAATGAAACAGTCGGGTTTCGACGCCGAGATGGAGATACACATACGAATTGTGTACTTTGCACGGCATAGTGCCGAGTGTTCTGCTTTTTTAATGGGTGGGACAAGGTTTGGCATTGGATATTGTTGTATTTGTAAAATGCATTTAAAAATGTTTAATTTACTCAAATCAGCTAAATTAATGAATATCCAAGCCAAAACTCCAAACGATCGAATAAAAAGCGTAAAAAGGCTTTCGGAAAATATTGTGAATCTCCCAAACGTTCAAAGCGTTTAAAAAACAAAGTCACGTCGGCATTCAAGGGAACAAACGAGCCTCGTCCATATAACAAAGCTCACTTTATTTGGACGTTCCGCACCTATAAGGAATGGAGAGACAAATTGACCTTTCCTCTTTCCGAAAATTCAGACACGCTCGTCGCTTCTGGGAAACAAATTGCCAAAAAGCAGAAAACCTTCTTCTTCTCCTTCTTCCTCTTCTTCTTCTTTTCCGCCGAGGCCTTGCGACTTGGCATAGAGAAGCTCCTCTCATGCATTATATACGAGCGCGCGCGCGCGCGTTCGTCCGGCTGAAAAGGATGATTTATCTCGCAGGTGATTAATCAGTTACCTATATTTACCAGTGACACTGTTACCGAAGGCTGTCCCATATACCTCTAGCTATGCGAAGACTCGACGCCGGAGGGACATCCCCCGCTGTTGCACATAATGTAACCTTGGAAGCAACTCTCCCGTGTATGCTGCTGACTCGCAGCGGCGTCTTTCCGAGTCAGTCGTGCGCTCGCACAGCTATACATCCACGAGGCATGACGCGCCGCGTGTCTCTCATATCCCTCCTCTAAATTACCTTCGATGAGTATAGAGCGGACAACAATGGCGCGTGTTTTGCTTCTTCACTCCGGCTCCATTTATCTCTCCGCGCCGCAGCGGGACGCGCACAATGCGGCCCGGATTTGACACATCTATCAGCGCACAATGCGGAGAGCAGCCTCTCCCTCCCCGCGCCTGTCTGCACAGCGCCCGGCATTTTCTCATTCCTTCCCGTCGTCGACCTTTCTTTTCTACTCCTCGTTCACTACGTGGTAGTGCGCGGCACACACACACACACACACCTAGAGGGGTTTGGTAAGACACCCCGGTACCTGTCGGTCATATACGCGCCTTTGCTCCTGACGCTTTCCTTTATCTTCCCGCGCGCGCGCGCGCGCATACAGCGGCTCCGGTAATTGCTCTCTTCTCTCGGGCTCCGTTTCTTCCCTCTTTTTTCTCTCCCTCACTGTACGTCTCTACGCGTATTGACAGTGGGAGGGAGCGATTCCTTTTTCAGCCCTCGGTTTGCTTATCGAGTCGGGATGAGGGAGAGACGAAGTCTGTCGCGAGCAGAAACGCCAACGGCGGCCTGCGTGAAAATCTGCGCCTTTTATTGAGACTGATTGGCGGAGATGATTTTATCGAGCATCGCGAACCGAGAGATTACTTTCGTTACACTCATCCAAGAGTAATTTATGCGATCGCGCTATTTATATCTGTCTTGACAGGATTCGTATGCAGCAATTAGTGGCGAAACAGCGTTGGAAAAATAAAATTTATATTTAACCCGATACGCTCTAAAAGTAGAGGGCGAGAATCATTGATGCGCATACCCACATAGAAGCCGGTAGACGCATACACGATAGCGTGTCGATTTCGGTTACTTTCAAACATTAAGCGCAGCTTTCAGACTTTCGTCTGGATCGGAATAGAAGCCCAGCTGCACTCGTACGTTTTTCACGGATACATTATCAATCCGTTCCCGGAATACGCGCGAAAAGTCTATTCGGAACGAGCGAATGTAATAAATGACCAATATGACAGAAGCGCGAATTATACTGCAGAACGAGGATTAGCAAGCCGACGTGTCGCATAATACGGAGCCATTTTCATCCAGTCGATTTCCAACGATTGCTCGTTTCGAGTAGCTATTCTAGGATCATGGACGTGCATATTATAGATAGCTTTGATATGCAAAAAACGACGTCAATTAATGAGTTCGGGAACCCGCTGCTTCATAAAAAGTAACGGATCGCGCTGACGCTGCAAGAAATAATAGCCATAACCGTCCGCCAGTGTATAGCAGTCGAAAACATTGCATTGAAAATAAATACGAAAAATCTATCCGTAAATCAAACCAGCAGGAAAATCATCGCGAGGAGGAAAAACAATGAAACGCAAACGCGCAAAAAATCTACATCAGCTGATATCACTCATTATATCACCGACAGGAATGATGAATAGCTCGCTGAAGTAGTTGTAAAAATGTGTTCCACTTTGACCGAAAAAAGCGCACAAACATATTGTAATTACGAGCTTATTCAATAACGTACTGTACTCAGCCAGAAAAGAACGCAGTCGGACTATTAATAGAATGTCAATTAACGTCCAGTGTCCTCTGCGCACACACACGAGAGCGACAACAGCTCTTGCGCAGTAACGTCCGCAAGAATCAGTGCATCAGAGCCCGAGTGCTGCGCAAACACACTCATCATCGTCGCTTGCTTATTACTCACGGCATGTTTTCCCCCGAGTCGTCTCGGTCACTAGATCAAACTAGACAAATTTTTACACTCTCGCCAATCTCCCATCGTCGACTCTTAATTGCATTGTCCCCCCCTCTCTCTCCCTATTTCTCGCAAAGTATAAATAAACACGCATCTCACTCTCCGATGCGCTCCTTACGCACGCGTCATTATCGCCGCAGCGCATAGCACTCGCGCATTTGGCGACGAACGCTGACGAACGACACCGCGCCGTTAAACGATGATGGATGGCTCGTATAACTGTCGCAATGTATGGCTCCCGCGACGAGTCTCTCTCTCTCTCTCTCTCTCTCTCTCTCTCTCTCTCTCTCTCTCTCTCTCTCTCTCTCTCTCCCTCTCGGTATCTTGATTTACCATCCGGCGCGCTTTCGTCATTCGCTGCTGCTGCTGCTGTTAGGCGCAAACATTCTTGGCCTCTATCCCGTCGCCGCCGAGCGGCTATATAGCCACGCTTACTTAATGCTTCGCGCGCTTGATTAATTACCACTCGTGAATTTAATTAGTGCGGCAATTATTTAAAATTACGCGAGAGAACGAGCTGCCTCCATTAATAATGCCATCCATACAAGAGCGAGCTGAGCTCGTTTATACGAGAGCGTAATGAGCCTCCGTATGGTCCGAGAGGCGGATACTCGCAGCGGCTCGTTTCTTCCTTTTTTTTCTCAATAGCTATTGAGATTCGCTCGCGCGAGTGTGTGCGAGCGAGTACTATTATGATTATTATTGCGGAGAGAGGCAATAAATCGTGGGAGGGAAGATTGTTTGCGCGTACGTGACTGCGCGCCCGCGAGAGCGAGTGGTGTATCATGTCAAGGGGTATCTTAGTTTAGTGTCGGTTGTAAAAACGGAGACGTTATGCTGCTTTATTGCAGTTGTGATTATGCTTTCGCCACGGCTTTTTATGGCGGATTCTTCCCGGTCGCCGAGCTAATTAGTTCGTTAAGACTGTATGCATAGGTATAATAATATATTCACTCTATCCGCAAATTATTCGTATATCGATTGAGTTATAATTGTTTGTTTCGCTATACTATCAAATTTATTGTCTCGATAGTGCGCAAAACGATTGCGTTAGTTATTCGCTTGCGACACTAAAGATCCTTTTTTAACCATTATTTTTTCTTACACTCACATAGATTCTTTTATTTATTGCAAATGAATGATGTTTTCAATCTCCAGAATTTACTACAAATGAGGTTTATAAACCAGTGCAAACACTCCGTTACCAGTACAGTTACAGCATAAGCGGTTCAAGCAGTTTTCAACAATTAAAACAGTTTAATTTGGCATGCAGCGCACACCGCTATAAATACCCACCTATCGTTGCAAACCAGAGACACGAAAAGTGCGCGCGCATCATCACGTGTACATCTACAATCAACAATAACAAGCGATCGTCCAAATCCAGTTACCCGTGCGTCGCGGCACAGCTCAAACAGCTGCGAGAAAGGCCGAAAGAGAATAATACGAGGCAATTTTCGCAACAACTCTCCTCCCGGGAAGGGAGAGACTAGAGAGAGAAGATAAGTCAGTCACAATGTATTTCTCCTTCGATGCGAGATTATACTTGCGCATGACGAACGACGTCGGAGGCAGCAATTGCGAGCGGCCGGTCTGGCGCCGCCGCCGTCGCTGCTGTGATGGGAGAATCTTTCTCTGTCTATTTCCGCCTCGAGCTGATTCGCATATCGCGTGTCAAATACAATTGTCACCCCTCGCGCGCGCTTCGTCTTTCTGGCACGACGTTAGTCGGAACATTTTTTTTTTCGCCGTTGTTTTGCTTCGCGACATCAAAGTGTTGTGTCGGGGATTTCTGTGATGACAGGAAACTCGTTTGGTGTGATTCTTTAGATAGGGTTGGAATGGTTGAAAAAAATACACGACTGCTGCTGGAAGGTGGACTGTAGATGCGGAGATAAACGGATTAAAGCTGTTGTGTCTGGCGATAGAGGGATTCTAGTTCGCTTATCGGTTATCGCAAAAGAGATTCGCAATACTATACACTACTGTAATTTATGATTTCCTGTGTACAAGAACAATCGTTTTCCCGATACACGTCCGGCTTCCGAAGAGTGAGTGATTATACTCCAATTTTTCACCCTCGACTCACCAACTGCGCACTTTCATTTTCACACGGCTAAGCTTCGTCATTTCTCACCCTTCTACCCGACGCAACTTGCGACGATGCCTCTCGCATATCAATGCACAACGATCGCCGCATTGTTCTTCCCCTGATGCATACACGTACACATAGCTATAACGAGACGAGCAGATGTCTTGAATCGGCGATACCCACATTACTCTTCCTCATAGCCGACAGCCAGGGCTATGCACAGCACACACGTACACGTAAACGTAGTCAAATTAACGCCTCGTCATTAGACGGCGGCGCATCGGCCGAATGACCATCAGTCGCGCGGCCGAAAGTTGTGCGCCGTCTTGTCTTTCCTCCCCTACCATATAGCCGCCGCTGCTCGACCGGCGACGCGGATTGATTATCCTCGCTCTCGCGCACACGGCGGCTATAAGGGACTGAGCTCGCACCTTAATTAATCCTCGTCTTCGGTTAGATGTATATACGCACTGACGTCGCTTCTCGGCTTTTTTCTCTCTTTCGCTCGCTCTCCCCGTCGTCCCCTTATATACAATCGTTTCGTTTTCGATTAGTTATACGCCGCTCGCGGCCAGTCGTGAGAACGTTGTAATTAAATCAGAGCCAGTGCATTACGCGCTTCATTGAGCGGCGTAATGACGCTGCTAAAGTTTCGTTGATTTTTCCGAGGCTGCAGCGCGGAAAAAGACTGTACTTGCTGCTGCTGAGTTGGCTTGTTGGAATTACCGGTTGATGCAACGCGATTCAATTCTACGCGCAGAGGTGACTGTGCCAATCTTTTTGATTTATCGCGAAGGAGCGATTAGTGTCTAAAAAAGTGCAGATACACTCGGAGATTACGTGGCTTGTTTATTTTGATTGCGAAAGGCATTTGCGGTCAACGTATTATGAACTTCGGCAATTTATGTATAACTTTTAGCGTTATTGGCGTTAATAAATCACCGACGATAGAATCGTAATAATACTCCGATACTGCGGACGTTATATAAATATTTCAAAAACATAGTAGCCGTTCGACACACGCGGTTCGCGCTTCGATCAGCATCGCGGCGTGTCCACTCAATTTGCGTTGCCATGCGTGATTTGACGCACCGCCAAGTGTTGTGCAACCAAACAGTTCACTCGTATATTTTTTCCTATCCTATAGATTAAAAATTTCTCTCCGCAACGGCTAAGCTCCTCAACATTAGTCATCATACTTTCATCGGCGCAAGCAGTATATAATCCCATCTTGGAAAAGATATCGAGTCAAGTGTGCACAAAGAAAGACGGTAGCAGTCGTACACAGACAGACACACACACGTACTATCGTCTGGGATTAAAAAGGGAAAAACCGTGGCGCGACCGACAGCCCGAGAGAGTGAGAGAGAGAGAGAGAGAGAGAGAGAGAGAGAGAGAGAGAGAGAGAGAGAGAGAGAGAGAGAGAGAAGGAGTCAGTCGAGGCCTCGCGAGTTATCTCTTCAGACTATATAGTGCACTGTTTACCAATTTATCGGAAGCAATAATTTATCGCGCGCCGTCGGCGCAGCGCCAGACAATGAAATGGGTCGTGATCGATCGAGAGCCGGATAGTGCGGCGTTAGATCACGCGTGTCAAAATGATTCTTTTACCCGGCGTACTTATCTCCTATCTGTACTCAATGCTCTCTTGCTTTTTCTCTCCCTCACTGCCGGCGCTCTCGGATTTTCAGAGGCTAGATTGCGCACGTACACGTGTTAACGTGTCGCTCGGTGTATGTTATACCGCACAGGAGGAGAGAAAGAGTCCAGGCTATGCATGAGACAGCCGTCAGTCCGTTTTATCTCACTTATCGCGCACTGCACTTTTCTCCTTGGCCGCCGCGAAGTGCAGCAAATGTTTGCCCGGATTTTACTCGGACACGGAATTCCTATAGCCCAACGATACTCGATTCGCGATTCGATGACGGACTGATTAACAAAGCCGAGAATTTCTGATTGACGGCTAACATCGGATGCGTAAGAGGTGTACAAGCACTCGAGCAACTTAAAGTATAGTAATGAGCCGTGGCAGATGCGATTGTAATAACAGCGGCGTACATAACTCGCGCGCTTGAGTGAGCAGACATGCGCACGTCAATCGAACCAAGATTAGATAGACGATTAAGCGCGCGTATATGATCGGTATAATCAGCGGAGCTGTCGTAGCGATGATGGAAGCGATCGTTTCTTCGAGAAAAATAAATTCATGTCGACTGATCACACGGGATGTTTACGGATAATAACGAGCGACAAATTCTTTAATGCCTCCTTATCGGCGCATTATAATATTATCCGCTCATAGTTAGAGCTGCGCTCTAATCGCAATTTAGAAAGTCGTAAAGCACGCGAGCGGAGCGCATAAACATGCGCAATCAAGCAGTATACGCGATAATTGACGATAAGAAGCAATCGTGCGAATTTTTTACTGCCCAAAACACTTGTTTACGTGGCGCACACTTTAACAGTGCGTATAATTCTAAAGCCCGTGATCGTTTACTCGCATGACTCGGCCGTCGTAAATCCGGCCAAGACCTCGCAGAGATCCAAGCGGAGTATTTACAATGTCGATATGTGTCTTTTTATAGTTGCAGGTATTTTCCGACAGGATTCATTTATCCAACTTTTATGATCGAGCGGGTATTAAGTGATGATATTCTTCGCGCGCGTACATACACAATACACGTGAGATTTGACAGCTTTACATAACTCCGAGGTAATCAAGCGCGATTAATCATGTTTTTCACTTGTCAGAAATGTCACGAACTTTTAGACTGATTGCCACGCGCGCTTTTACCGTAATTCTTTCGCGAGTGCGCGCATTTCTATTTTCATTTCTCGCGCAGAAGCATCAAGCAATAGCTTTATAAAAAAAATAATAAGAATCTGCGGATAATTATATCCAAATGCGGAAATAACGAACATCAGCCCATTCATCATCGTTACTTAAAGAATCGCCGCGAGACACTAATGACGGCCGCTCGCGCGCGATTTCCTTATAATAGCGCACTAAAGTTTCGTTGCACGGATGACTGCAATCAGCTTTCGACCTCGCTCGACGAGTATACGCGAAAACGTTCTCCCTGATTAATCGTGCGTGCAAACGAAAAAAATAAATAAATAAACGCGCCGAGCGAGCGGTTATTTTAACGATCGCGGTAAAAAATGAAGCGATAATAAAGATAATGGGCTTTAGCGAAAAAATAAAAGTTCTTTTGAATTCATCATTTTACGGCTTGGTTGCGCGGAGCGATTGCGTTGAAGTTGTTGTTTTTTTTTATACATGTGAATTGTTGGCTCATAAAATTTGAATCGAGAGGAGCGTGGATTTATGCCGGTCGGATATGTCGAGTATTTAATAAATTAATAAATAAACTCGAGGTTAAATTGAATATCGATCGGCCCTGGTTAATTAATAAATGTGGCACTCTCTCGCGGTTGGCTGATGGTGTATTTAAACGAACGATTTCGCCTTTTTATTCGGTAATCCCCCGTGAAATAAACTCACGGGTACATACAAAAAATAAAAACCGATAAAAAAACCTGCGCGGTCAGTCCTCTGTAATTACATCAAAGTATCGACGATTATGATCCAATAAATTTTTCAACCGAAGCGCTCTCCGATTGTTCTATCAGCCTCAGTACTTCCGCATTGTGGCTCGAAACTTTCTTCGCACTCTAAAGCAACAGGCCTATTGTCAAAGTTCTATTAATCACAAATAGGCCTTCAAAGACACAATGGTCCGAGGCTCGCCGACAAAGGCCCACGAGGCTCTTTATCTCGACTCATCTCCTTCGGAACCTATCACGCAACTGTCAAACATCGTAGAAAAACTCCATCCGATCTTCTCCTAGACAACATCGATATTCTATCCCGTGTTCGATTCCCACGTGAACATAGAGAGGCATCGCCAGACAAGGGCCCGCTGCCGACGCGCGTGTTGCTATACAGACTCAAAAGCGAGCCGCCCACGAGACACGCAAACTCCTCTCCAATTTCGATGGCGGGTACAATCGTTACGTTACATGATTCACGTAAAATAGACCGTGAGGGTCGCTCGCGCGCACAATAAAAGTCAGTAGAACGCGGGGGCAATCATTCAACGGACGAAACCGCCGCCGAGGAATAGAGAGATACACACGCGCGGAGCAGAGAGTTGGGATGTGTGTATACTGCGGAGGGATGTGTGCTCTCTTTCTGCGTCCTCTCTTATGTTCCCTGAGTGACTGCCAGAGCAGCTCCACAATCGCCGCCGCCTCGTATCTGTATTCGCGTCCGTCGGCGGCGCCTGCCTTTGATCTGCCGCGTGCGTTCCTCGACGGCTACTCCTCCTCCTCCTCGTGCTTCATTCTTCTCGTTCTGCTCTCGAGCATCTTTCTCTCTCTCTCTCTCTCTCTCTCTCTCTCTCTCTCTCTCTCTCAGAGAGAGAGAGAGAGAGACGCGTAGCCGGCTACTGGAATTTTCTATTTACTATTTTGAGCCCGGCTACCTATAAGGGACGACGCAGGTTAATTTATAGGGACTAGCTCTTGTGGGGGATATGGACTCTCCGAAACACTCGGAAGGTGTATTCCGTTGGGGTCTCGAATAAACGTTTTGAAATCAAAGTCTTGCAAATGCTATAACTGGAAAAATCTGACCATGCGGCGCCGGAAAGCAAGTGCGTTTTAACCCCGCGATCCGGTCACTGACAGCCGACACGGATAAACACGAAGAAGGGAGAGAGCTCTGCCCGCAAGTGTATGCGAGCTTTGTCGATCGAGTGCTGAATGCTTGTTTGCATGACAGCGGCGCGGAGGTATATATTCACGTATGTATACGCTCAAGTGCGGAGAGGGACTTTTTAACGGTTTCATTATGTAGCTGTCACGCGACGAGTGTGATATAAAGTAGGTCCGACGATGCCGCGTGTTTTCGAGCTATGCGTAGCGCGGATGCTTTTTCTCTCTCGAGATACGTAATATACCATTCCACTTTATCGGTGTCGTTGATCAGTTTCGTCTGGTTGCGTTATTTTTTGCACCCAGAGATTCTCGACTTTTTTTATCTCGTCGAACATACTTTGTTTCCCTTCCAACGCCGCGATTTTGTTTTCGATTCAGCGAAATTTTATTATGCGAGATTAAAAGCGTCATATATCATCCGAGGAATCAGGACAAGCGAATCTTGATTCGAGGCGACGATTAATGTATAGAAGCTTCTAATTGAATAAGCGCAATTTATCTGCGTATAGCCCACCGCATTAATCTTGTAGGAGTAACGATGTCTATCGTGCTCGATAGCGTCAGCCGAATTTACACGCTGTTCATCGCGAAGACGACAGATCGCATCGCGCGGAGATCTCTCGAGACCAGGAAAGCACCACGCGAAAATATGATAAGACTATCTTCGGCGTGGCTCCCGTTTCGAATGGCCCACTATATCGAGATCGATGCCACTTGGATTTGAAGAGTGATTTATTTCGATATAAGCGAGACCAAAGGTCGATACTACATCGATTGTCATCGTCTATTGTTACGAACATTGTAATCGCTATTAGTGATATACAGTGTCTATTACATAAATTTTGCGTTTCGGGTATTCGGCACGTAAAATCTCAAACTGTCCTATAAGAAGAAAGGCTCTGCTGCAATTACACGAAATTGATTTTCTCGCGAGCTTCCCCTGTAGTGCCGCGTCGAGTCACGCATTGCCGAGTTAATTGGCGGGTCATTCGCTGCTTTCTTCTTTTCATTCCACGACTCCCCTCGATTTATACTTAGGAGGCTCCCGGTCTCTTCTTTGTATGTATATACAAATTTTACAAAATGCCTTGGATACCAAACAAGATTACGAATTTGAGATCGATCGATGATTTTTCTTACAGAAAATCGCAGAAGATCGACGTACGAACGATCGTCGCAATCAGCAGCGGCTAACAACCTGGAATCACGATTAAGCACACAGTATGAGAAAACAATAGTCCCTTCGGCAAAGTGAATAACAGGCTTCAAGCGAGGGATGAACGACCGATCAACTAGACTGCTGGTAGCGGCCTCAGCAGCATCAGCAGCATCAGCAGCAGCGCGACAGCGATTGGCATTGAAGCTCGACTCGGCATCGGAGACAGAGATCCAAAAGAACGAGAGCGAGAGAGAAGTCGGGCGCATAAAGCGAAGAGGCCGTAGATCCTCGTTGTGGCGGCGGCCGTTGATGTGACACGCCGATTCGCTTTCTTTCCGCGCTGCGCCGCGGCGTCCTTGCAGCTGTCCCCCTGTGTGAGAGCCCGTCCGTCACGAGGCCGTCATTAAGCCACGGCGAGCGATTCCTATCTCGCGCGTGCGCGAGAGAGCTCGCCGGGAGCAAACTCGCGAAGGGTCAAGGCTTCGACAAGCTCCTCTCGGTTATTATGCGCTATCGATCAGTGTCAGGTTGTTACGTCCGATCGCCCGTCACTGCTCTCCTCGCTCTGCTGCTGCTGGAAAAAAGGAGCGCAAGAATCGATCAGCTGCTGCGCAGAACCGGCGCGGAATCAAAGGGCTCCCGGATGACGAACGCAATTAGTGCAGCTCGCCTCTGGTCTTTGGCGCTGCGGGAAAAACACACAGCGGAGGGACGCACACCGAGAGAAAGAGGAAATAAGAGGGAAGCCGCGAGGCAGCGTGAAAAAGCCGAGCTTGCGCGAGATCAAAGAAAGCTCCGATTCAAATGCTAATTTTCGAGCGAGCGCCTTTGAGGACTCGATCGACCGAATACGTTGGTTAAATCGCGCGTTAACGCATACTTTCTAGAGTTGATGTCTGAAAACGGAGGAGACGAAGCTGACGAGCATCGAGAAAAATAAAAGAAACAGTGAGAGAGAGAGAGAGAGAGAGAGAGAGAGAGAGAGAGAGAGAGAGAGAGAAAGAGAGAGAGCGATCAGGAGCGTCCAAGAAGGCAGCGGGACGATCCTCGCGCTTTTTGCCGAGGTAATTTTTCAATTGGCCTGTGCAGCGCGATCGTATAAGCGTTGGTACTACATTGTTTATTAATTGCACCGCAGCGCGCACCGGATCGTGACGTACGCTCGCACAAAGCACGCTTTTTGCGATGAATTATTTAGCAGACGAGTATTTATCGGTATAGGAGAGCTAGGCGTGGAATGATAATTAACGCTCGTACGTACAAGATATCCGCGAGCGGGAACATAAGATCGGTGTGGTTTTTTCCGCGCTATTTTACTCGAAGCTGTGTATAATGTTCGAAACTGCGGATCAAATCAATTAATCGAATCCTTTAAGTAATAATCCACGTCGTCGTAGACGACCGTAAAATAATCAGGCGCTCGGCGCGGTGACTTATCTCCGACGAGTCGTTCATTAAAAGCGAGTTATACGGCTGCGCACAGTGTAAATCCGTGATCCAGAGCTCCCTATCCGATTAGGCGGCACTATTTCCATCGTCATCGCGCTTCGAATCAATTTCGTTAGCCTGTCCCTTTTTTGCATGCGCGATCCCGGCTTGCGAAATGAAATCGATCGATCCTCTCTCTCTCTCATTCTCTATACGCACGCTATAAGACTCGGCTGATCGGCTTACGGCGCTGAGGAGCTGAGATTTTAAGATATTCCATAAATGTATGGGACGAGCAGCTTATACACGCACAGAGACGAGACACGCTAACTCTCGGAGGATCTGGCAAAGGAGATACCCGCAGCGGGAAACGAGAGCAGAGGAGCTGCTCGCGGGTCTCATCCTGTGTGCTTCGCAGCGTCATCAATCCTTGGCGCTCGACGTAGACGAAGAGCCGCGCGGCCCGGCGCAAAGCGGCCGCCGCCGCCGCCGCTGTCTCTCTTTTGCGAGCTGCTCGTCTTTCGGACGGTAGCAGCCGGCGCTCCTTCAGTTCTCTCTTTATACGTATATTCTACTGAGAGAGAAGGGGTAAGACGGGAAGCGACGCAAAAGTCTCGAAACATGCTTATGTTGCCAATGAGGCAGCAGAAGAAAGAGAGGATCTCTCCCGAGAGGCGCGGCTCAAGCTCTCTCGAACGACGCACACGCAGCAGCACAGCAGCAGCGAATAAGAAAGAGGGACACGGCGGGACAAAAGTACGCTCAAAGGATCGACGTTTTGTGCCTGTATCAGAAAAAGCTTGTTGATTAGCATATTGAAACTAATGATCTTTTTGTTCGGCCGCGCACGAGAGAACGTGTGCGACCGCTTCTTTTTTCAGCTCTCTCGGATTCCTTTGCTGCGGAGGCGAAATTTACGTTTCGCTGTGTGCACTCACTTTCGGCTTGAAAGAGGAACTGGCTCTTTTTGTTTGCAGTGTCTGTGTAGCCTCGGCAAGCAGCGGAGATGGCCGTGGAATAATTCAGGCGAGTAGCCGCGCCGCGCGGCCAACCTCCTCTCTCTCTCTCTCTCTCTCTCTCTCTCTACATTATATGCGCATACATGCCCGCTCAACTTGTCAGAAATTTATTTAAATTATTAAGCGTGTGTGCTTGTTAGCGGCCGCTCTCTTTCGCTCTTGACTGCTTTATAGCGAGCTTTGCCATTAAGAGCTGCTCAAAAATATAAAGAGAGCTCCTTTTGCGCACGGAAAAAATGTTGCTTTGTGCAGATGGAGGATGAATTTTTCTGCGCAATGATTTTCAATGCTGTCTGATGGATTTCGCAGGGCGACTCGAGCAAGCTCAAGCGCATCCGAGTTCAAAAGGTGAGAAAGCCCGTAATTCAGAAGGGCAGGTTATATATATATACCAGAGACGAGTATAAGACGCGATTTAGCGCGCCTCTCGCCGCGAGAGAGAATTGCTCTGTGGACGATAGCTGCGTGCTCCGTCCGCGACTCCTTATAGCTATAGGGTACACGCTCGGAAGATTCCCTCGGGCTTTTCTTCGCCGCAGCTCGTAACGCTTCCGCGGAAAAGCCAACGTAAGCGCGGGGACGTCTTTACGAGGCGAATTCGTCTCCGTAAAACTGTCGCGCGCGTAGTTGAAAATTGCCCGCAGACAAGGACGACGCGCGCTGCTGTATACGGATATGGGCGGCCGGAAAATCTGGTGCCGAGGAGAAAGTGTTTATGGGCTGCTGCATTGTAATTGATATCGCAGCAAGGCGAAAAGTTTCGTTTTCGAATTTAAGTATATATAGTTGATATTTATGTCGATGGCCATGTAGATGTGCGCAGATAACGCACGCTGACGGACCGGACCTTGCGATGGATTAAAAAATGATCAACGATATACGTGTCTATACACTCGAAATAGTTTTTTTCTACTCCCCGACAACGAAATCAAAGTCATAAATCAAGCGGTGGAAAAATTTGATAAACCCACGCGCAATATATCGCATTGATTATTCGAGATTTACGGCGACGCGATCGATCAAGAAGTAATTGATCAATTAAACTAATCAAAATCGAAAATCAAGCCGAGCGTAACGCCGGGCATTATAATCACGCCTCCTACATCAACCCGCGCGTTGCGAGACGTAATTTCATTATAGCCCGTCGCGACGTTAATCGGCTCCGAAAATAGTGCATTTTTCGCGCTCTCGTCGCGTCGAAAGGCGAGAAAAACACGACTTGGCTCGTTTTTGCCGCGACAATTACTCGTCGCGGCGGACGACGGAATCAAATTACGCTAAGAGAGCTCGTTCCGCGAGACTCCGCGAGAGGATCTTGCTCATCAGCATTTTAAATGGTTTTCCGCGAAAAGCGAGCTCTGAAAAAGGAGCCGAGCGGCGTTGCGTCGCTGCTAAAATGGCAATTGTGCGGCTGCTCCTGAAAATTCCTCGGATGGTATATTTATGCGGCTCGTAAGGAGCGAGAAATGTACTCTGTGTGTGTACAGGATTGGCACGTGTCGATGCAGCGGCGATTCTGATTCTGCGTATACTTTTTACGGATCTTGAACGAGCCAGACTGATGAGCACTCTATTTCTGAGTGCAGGGAAACGTCGGTGGCCCGAGTTTCTTTACACAACGACGTAAACCGGGCTTGAGCGAATTATTTTTAGATAATTAAATTCAAAGCTACAATTACACAACCAGGTACACACCTCTCTCACCTAATAAACTCGTATTCAAATTCGTCACGATGCTATCTCCCGTTAACTCCAGACATCCAAAGATCCTTTATACGTATACCTGCCCTCGCGTAAATACGAATACGATTGTGCATATACAAGAAGGAGCGAGAGGGAGAAAGAGAAGAGCGACTTGTCTCGGCGCGAGTAACTCGTGTAGGCAGGTGGAGCAAGAAACTGGAAACATTTGAATTACGAAGCAGTAGCAGCGCGCCAACAACGGTAGCGCAGAGCGAGCAGACAGAGAAAGAGAGTCCGCGGGCGAAAGAAAGAATGCCGACTTGGACGTCCCGACGTACGTAACACAATGGGCCGCCGCCGCCGGTGAACGGCAAGAAGAAATAAAGCAGAAGAAGAGTAGAAAAGTCGCCTGACGAATGTAGCGGGGCGCGATCGAGACCACACGGGCCCGCGGCGGTGCTACTGTTTCTGTCGGCTCGCGACAACGCTCACTTCATACCTCTAACGAGAACAAGAGAGTAAGAGAGGAGAAGACTCGAAATATCAGCGGCGGCGGTCCCTTTGCCGTCGCTCCGCAGCTTTTATGCATTAGCGCGTCCGAGGGAATTCCGATTGTGCCTCCGATGGACTGCAGTTGTCGTCGTCGTCGGTCCTTCTGTCTCCGAGGGAATACAGTAGCCGGCGGCGGCAGCGGCACTTGTGGGCTTTGGTATAGCCGGCAAGAGGCTTTATTGGGGGAATCACTGACGGCGAGCTGCGGACGCGCCGCGAATGCAGTGCGTCTACTCTCTCGCGACGGAATGTCTCGCCGGGCTAAATTTGGCGCTCGGATCCCCCTGTGCGTGTGTTTCTCTGTTCGTGCTTGGAGCTGCGGCTTTTTTGCCGAACGTGCTCGCGTCGATGCGATCGTTACGTTGTGGAGGGTAATTATTGCAACTTCATTACTTTCGTCGAGTCAATTAACGAGGTAATTCAAAACATCCAGTCATCGCAAAACTACCTCACCCAATGTAGTTTCAAACGCTCGACACAGTAGTAGTAGTATCGGACCGCGGCGCTCAGACGAGCAGCCGCAAGCCTGTCAAGCCACACACAACTCCGCGGCGCGCGAGTGAGAGAGAGAGAGAGGGCTCTCGCGCGGCGCGCTCTAAAAGAGAGAGGGGCTTCGCGCTACGCCATCTTGGCAGCGCGGAAGAGTCATTTGCGTTAGTCCTGCCCACGGAGGGCAGCTCGACTCCGCCTCCCGCGGCCGGCGTACATAAGCAGAACCATCTTTATTACCCGGCGGCGGCGGCGGCAGCAGCGGTGCACAGCTATAACCGTAAAGGAATAACGCGAGCGAGCGGGAGAGAGGTTCGTTCGGCCGAGGCAAGAGTTATGGCACGAGTGGGCCGACCGCCGCGAGCATAGTTTGTCTTTATAACGTCCGCGCGCGAGACCGGCGCGCCGACTTCAAACGAGCCGCTGATGGCTCAAAGTGCCTGCCCGGGATATAAATCCCCGACCGGCCCACCTCGTTCTCTCGCCGATACCAGTCGCCCTTCGATTCGCCAACTTCTTTCTCTCTTTTGTCCGCTTCTTCGTTTCTCCGTTTCCTTCTCGGCTCGTGAGCCCCGCTTCTTGCTCTGCACCTACAGATGTAGCTCCGCTTTCGTGCGATTTCTTTCTCAACTTCCTCTCTCTCAGAGCGACGATTCCAAAAACAATCAAGACTCTCGAATCCCCAACGCGTGCCGAAATAAGGCCCTTAATCGCTGCTAACAACCCCCGAGCGCGCAGGCACGCGGAAACTCGCTTTCTCTAAATTACTCGACACAGTGCATGCGACCGCAGCAGCGGCGGCGCGTCAAAATCCCCATTCTTCATCCTCACCCTCCCACGCGCGCGCCATATCTCGACACATGAGCAAACGAGAAAATAAATTCGCGCCGGCGGATAGCCGCTCTCTCGCCTCTAATGATAAATTACAACTGCGCATTTCCTGCAGTATGTATAGGTAGTAGTAGTCCCCGCCGCGGTTATACCGGCCGCTTAACCGCAATCTGTACGTGCGTCTGTGTATTATATATACGCGGGACGGCCACTCAACGTCTATTCTTCGCGCATCGCGAGCGCATATCCGGCATTATCCGGTAGTGCCGAGCGCGAACGAGGCCCATTACTCAACTGGAAGAGCGCGTCGGGAAAGATGAAGGAGTTATGTAGCTAGAAGCGGGAGCTAGAAGCGCGAGCGAGTTAGAAGAAGTAGAAGGAGGAAGAGAGATAGAGGCAGTTTTGTAGCGGAAGACACCGGACAAATGGGGTTGTTCCGCGGACAGGCCGGGTTATCTCGGTCAGTCGTCGAGCGCGCGAGCGGTCACCCCACTAAATCACTCTGGCCCGAGCGAGAACCTCTCTCTCTCTCTCTCTCTCTCTCTCTCTCTCTCTCTTTCTCTCTGCCACGCGAACCCTTCGCTCGTGAACTATGCTACCACCACCCGTCCGCGCCTTGCCTCCTGTGTAAGCTCGTGTGTGTGTAAGCGAGCTTTCCGAATAGAGCTTTTCGAAATTTTCTCGGGGTGTCGTGACTTGGCTTCGCTTCTTTATACCCCTTGTTCTCGCGAGTCTTGTCTCGGGCTGGCTGATTGCTACACTGGTGTTTGGGTAAAAAAACTACGCGTGACTAAAAATACGCGTGAACTGATGTGCTCATTGTTTGATTTATTCGTCGTGAATAAGTTTTTATTTTTCAAATTATCATCAATAATATTTTATGATTTTTGTTCCAATCAAGGAAACGCTTAAATAACTCCAAACCATTTACATGATTTCAGTGTCAGCACCAGTTACTCAGTACATCGTGGAGAGAAAGCCAGAAGAAAGCAAACCCTGCATGGAGAAACGTGGAAAAGCAAGCGCATTGAGATAAGTGCGTCAGAAGAAAAGTAGCACGAGCTGTAAAGTGAATCTACCGGCTTATTGTAAACAACGAAAGTCTGCCCTTAAGCGCAGGGGATGTAGAGCGTCGGAGCCTTGTTTTCTCGAGACTCGAGATACCTATAAGCAGCCTGCGAAAAAGTGGAGTTGCACGGTGGCAACTGAGCGTTGATCTAGAGACTTTAGAGGGATTTCGTTCCGTCAGCCGGATGAAGAGTTATGTGCAGTTTCTATTTGAAACTGCGCATATTCGCCCAATAAAAACCAACGTTTATTATTTCAGAGAATCGCGAGCCGCCAAAGAAAACACACACCGCACAAAATTCTCACGCGCAGATACACTGACAGCCGACACACAGGAGCCTGTTTATACCTTCGACTCGCCATTAGCCCAAGGCGTCCCTCCTCGCGCGGTGTTTTTCCCCCGATTATTTATCTTCCCTCAGCCCTTTCCACTCGCCGGCCCGTCATCTTCCTGTTCGCACTCCTGCGTGTCCCATCATGTATATTCCGTACACGGCGCAGCTGTCGGGTGAAGAGAGACGGAGCTTTTACACGCGCGTGTTTACAGGCAAACGCTCGCGATGTTTTTTGCTAAGCCGGTGCTCGACAGCCGTCCCGATTACAAGCATAGATTTGCGCCGCCGGCCCCTGATGCATTACTCCGTCGAACGGAAATGACGAGCGAGCTTTCGAGAGATTGACGCGCGCGATGATCAAAGTCCCTTGTAATAAAGCTCGGCGCGATTTTGCTTCACCCTTCACGATTGATTGCTTTCTTTCTGCGCCGCTTCGCTTTGGTCGCTGTTCGCGCGGTAAACTAGTGCACCGAGGGTGTATCGATCGCAGACCACGGATTGTTGTTACACTTTGCGTACGGCAAAGCTGCGTGTTAAAGTTCAAGATCTTACCCCCATAAATCAGCGGAGCAGCTCGCGAACCCCTCAGCCCAGTGCATTAGTATAATCAGCCCATCCCCAGAGAACTTGCCCGAAAGCTTCGCCTCCAAAACAGAAACAACTGCCGACAGAAGCTCGTGACTCGAGAGTCGCCGCTGTTTTCCGCAGTCGCTCAACCTGCAGCTATAATACACAGCCCGTGTACAGCAAAGAAAGGGGAGAAATTAATCGAGCCGAGTGCGGCAAGTGCGCGACGCGCGAGATTATCGGCTTTCGCGCTGCGGCTTTGTCGATGCACCAGCCGATAACCGCGACGTGTATTATTCAGTGACAGGTGGATATAGGCGCGTTCTGGAGAGCCGGGGGAAAATTGCGCGACGTTTAAGCCTCCCGAAGCTGCGCGGGAATTGGTTTTCAACCGTTGGTGAAACGTTTCAGCGTTTGATTGCTTCGATGGCCGTCTATAAGACTGCGGATTTATCATTGCAAAAAGTCAATGTCAACGTCCCAAAGAACAGCGAGAAAATCAGCTCCCTTTGGCTCCTCGGCACACGCTATCGGCCGTTTATTCGGCGGCGTTCGTCTCGGGGCGAGCTGTCGGGGACAAAGTGGGCTGCGCTCCGCTGTCGAGCGGCGCTATTCATCTTGGCCGCCCGCGGCTCTATCTCACCCCGGCGGCGGCGACTCGGCGATCGGTCTTCTTTTTCCTTCGCGTGCGCAAGATCGGGAATCGCCCCGGCTGAGTTACACCGGCTACTATACTAGTGCGCGCAGGAGCGAGCGCAGCCTGTGAAAAGGGGTGACGTCGCTCCAGATTTGAATCTGCTTGATGAATGCCCGTGTCGAGAGAGAGCCGCGGGTGTCGACGGCCCACTTACGCGCGCGCGAAAAATCTCTTGTCTTTTTCCGCTGCCCCTGATTCGATCCCATGATTTTTGAAAAACAGCAACGCGGGCATCGCGAAATTAAAAAAGAAATCGAATAATGCGATTTACTGCGCGCACGGGCTCGTAAATCATCGTCCCTACTACTAGTAATAGCCGCAGCGAGCGAGCGAAGCCACTAATCTTCTTGCAAGAAAAAGCTCTCTCTCCGTTTGTGTGTGTGCTATCCGCGATTTATCACACGGGCCTAATATATATCGACAAACAAATTCAGCGGGCGAGTAGCGGCGAGCGGTTTATCCGCTTGTTTGCTTTGCATAAACCCGCCGTAACATGCTATAGAACTCGGTATAAATCACAATGGCCGATATACAGCGCGTAATATCGCGCGCGACATCATTCCGACCGAAAAAACTTCACTTTCGATCGGTTCTACACAACACGCTGCAGAAACGTTTCTCCGCAGCATTTACATGCTCACAGGCGCGCGGAGAGTCGAAGGCAGCTCTGTATCTGCCGCGTGGGTCTGCACGAGAGCGGCGAGAGCATCGTCGTCGTCGTCGTCTGGATCGGTATCGAGTCGATATATCTCGGGATTGGCTGTTCGCTCGCGCTCTCGGTGGTGGATAGTCTGCATCGGGGGGGGGGGGGGGGGGGGGGGGGGCGCCTATATAGATATATAGCCGCGCGCGCGCGCGCGTGTGTGTCTGTATATATTCCGAAGCGCTCCGGGGGATGAGGCGCGAGCGAGCAAACGCGCCCCGGGGGCGGAAAGGGGGACGTGCTACCTTGATAAACGAGGCCATAAATAACGGTAACGTCTCCACCGAAAACTCCGCCGAGAAAGAGAGAGAGCTAGTGCGCGCACTCTGAAATATATCTATCTATACGTATAGCTGTACGAGCTCGCTCGCTCTCGTAAGATGTGCGTCGAAGCAGCTTGCGGCGTTTCGCTTCGACTTTTAGAGCTGTGCTCGTCTCTTTTTTCGCTCGATCGAATGGATGAGCCGATGCATAATTTTGAATGATACCCTGTCGGTATGTGCGCGAGTTTATTTTGGATCGACGAATCGAAATAAATTTCTGTCCGCGTAGCCGTGAACGTTAGCTTTCAGCTGCGTGTATTTTGAGACAAAGCCACGTTATCGCAATCGGGCTCGCGAAAAAAGAGGCGGGAACGCGAGGAAACTCGAGGGTAATTTAAGAGCCTATTGACATATTTATGGGCTCATAAAGCGCAGAACTGGCTATAGCTTCATCGGCGGCACCCCTCATCTCGACTCATCCTTCCACTCTGCGCGCACAGAAACACGCTCTCCTTTACGATCATTTCGAGCGATATCGAAGGAGGCTGCCCGCCGTCGCCGCCGCCGCCGCCGCGCGAGCGAGGAGAAACAAAAATCGGCGTTATTATTGTAAATTATGCCGCAGTCTCTCGTGCCAACACCTCGAAAAACACCTTTAAGCCTCCTTTCTCTCTCTCCGCGGCGAAGATTTATCGTCCCTCTTGAGCTGCGCCATATAAGAGCCGCTTCTGCGCGAGCGAGCGCTCGGATAAAATCAGGCGTTATTCAATAGCTCTTCAAGAGTTGTTAATGCCGCATTCGTAATTTCGCGGATCTTTATTTCGACGATCGAGGCGCTGCTGTAATTGCCTCTCGCTTGCTCTGCTGCTCTGGAGTATCAATTTTGCCCATTTGCGAAATTGCAAGGCAAGCGCGAGCGCGCGATTCATCGGCCTCGTCGTCGTCGATGTAAAGTGTCTCGGCGTGCTTTAACGACGCCCCATAATTTAGCGAATTCATTGACGACGATAGCGCGTCCGCTGGGTTTTAATGCCTCCGAAGCCGCTCTGTGTGTGGATACGCTATGGACGTGGACTGACGTTAAAGCGGCTCTTTTTACGATCGATAGTCGATTCGCGCCAAAGAGCGAGTCTTATACGAGGAGAGAATGTACAAGTAAACAGGCCGAATAAATGAAAAAAACGGACGCACGCATGCTCGACGAGTATATGTGCGCGGCAGCGCTTGAATTTTTGTGGAGCGCAAGCGCTATTTTTACAAGAGCCGAGACAGTTTTATGGACGCGAGTGCGCGTGTGGCTTTGAAAACGTGCGTTCGACGCGACGTGTGAAAGATTATTTCTACAGAGTCGTGAGACTTGTTCGAAAATTACTTTCCAGAGTGACTACTGTCGTTCAAAAGCGCGGGCAATAACATTTTTAGAACATCGTCTAGCTCGCGCAGCTTGAATCAAACAGTGGCAGATAGCAGCGGAGAATCGCGAATATTTACGAGTGCGCCGTCCCGCCGCGCGATTACGCATCTTTAGGTCCTTAACGAGCACCGAATTACGAGCCGCAGCGCTGACACACTCTTCGGCTTCGGCTTTTTATCACACACCGCGGCCGCTCGTCTTTTTTACGACGCCGTGCGCGCGCATCAGCTTTGTTGTTTTTTTTTTCTGTTTTCTCCGCTCGCCGCCGCAGCAGCTTTTAATATCGCGGACTGTTTTACAGCTTGTCGCTCGTTAGTTGCTCGCGCGAACGGTGTTTGCGCGCGCGCGAGCGATAATTATACAGCAGGACGTAAAGTTTTGAAAAATTTCCCTCCGGATATAATGGATGGTTGCGCACGCGGCGGCGGCGGCTCTCTTGCGATAAATTACAACTTTACTCGAGAGAGAAAGAGAGAGGGGAGTGACCGGGCCGAGGGCTTTTTCTTCGTCATCTCGCGGAAAGCCTATTTGCGGGCGACAAATTAAGCGGTCGATGAGGCTGTACGGATGGTTGACGCTTATACACGCAAAGCTGCGAGATGCGATGATTACGTATACGTCGGAGCAGCTCCCTTTTTCGATGCGGGAATACGTTCGTACTTTGTTAATTCTTGATCGACCGCACGCCGTATACATAACAAGGATCCACAACGAAACTGTAAATTATTAAAAGTCCAGTGGATGATCACTTTGCAAAGGGCAGTATAATATATTCCTCTCTCGTAAAAAAGCCTCATCTCGGACTGCAATCAACGCGCTCACGAGCTCATAACGCCGCGTGCACTTCGGACGTCCAAAATTTACAGCGTATAATATATCCTTACAGCTATCATAAGCGCCGCGCGTAGCAGTTGTTCGCATAAAAGCGACATAAGGCCGAAAGGGTGGCATCCGCAGAGCAGCAGAAAAAAAAACGAGAGGAGGAGGATGCGTCTTCGGCGAAAAAGCGCAAACCAAAAGGAGCCGGACTCGCGCGCACGCGCGCGAAAGAGGGCCGTTCGTGTTGGTAACGAGCGGATTATACTCTGCCGCTGGGCTCGCAATATCAGATGGTCCCGAAGCTGCTTCGCCGGTTGTTAATTACGATGGATGCCCGTGCCTCGGGCGACTTTTACGAGCGGATGCGCGCGCGCGAAACCGAAATAGCGCTAACGTGCGCGCGCTCTGACCCTTTTCCTCCCTGGGCTCGTTCGCGGAATCGCCTTCGGAGAATCGACGGCTTCCCTCGGCCGAACTACCGATGCGCAGCTCCAAAGTTCGCGCGAGGTTTCAAGGAGCTACGCGGATTGCGTGAGATACACTTTTGTGTGCATCGGCACGAGGAAATTGGTGGGTTTTGTCAAACGCGCCGAATGGCTATTGGCTGTTTACGAGGCCGGCGAAATTTATGTGATTATCCTATAGCGGACCGCCGTCGCTTTTATTCTCTGAAGGCTCTCTCTCTCTCTCTCTCTCTCTCTCTCTCTCTCTCTCTCTCTCTCTCTCTCTCTGTGTTTAGCGAAAAGGCAGCGTTTATCTTTTGGCAAATCGACTTCGATTGATGGCTTTGCTTTTTGGAGATTCATGAGTTCCGTAACGGCAGATGGCTAAATGACAGGTTTGCTTTGGCTCGATCGCGTGCGTTTTGTGGACTTTAGCGAGTTGAGTATTATGTACACGCTACGCGCATGTGTTTATAGCCGAAGTTTCTGCTTGTCTTTATACTGCTGCTGCTGCTGAAGTTCGACTTCTCGGAACTGAGACGTAAGTTGAGATGGCGCGATACAGGAAGAAGATCAGATTTTGAGGCTGAATTGGTCGTTGACTTTTTTCGTTACACCTCGGTGAATAACAAACCTGGCGTTTTCAAAAGTCCACCATATTTACTTCAAAAATGCGCTTCGAAGTACACCGCTGACTACTTCAAATTGAGGCTCTTATAGGCTTCGAAATTGATACTTTCGACTGACAAAGCTGTTTCGTAATGCCATAGAGAATTCTATTCAACGGCTGATGAGTACAGGCATAATTTCAGCGGACAAAATATGGCTGAATCATTTTCGAGACACTTTAACTGAAATCGTTGTTTAATGAGAACTTGTTGAGATTAACTCAACCACTGCGTTTACGGCGAATTTCAGAAAATCGTTTCAGCGTTATGAAACTCTCCAACTAGTCGCTTTTCATTTCGTTACCTTGGCTTCGGATGTTTAACGCACGCTAGCGCGCCGCTGTTACGAACGTTGATGTCTACATAAGCATATATTTTTATGGCGGCGGAAACTCGAAGAAAAGGCGCGCGCAAGTTAGTAAACGCTAATGCGTTTCAGCGTCTCTTAAATAATCGCCCGATAGCCGAATGGCCAATAAAACCCGGTGATAAATGACCTTCCCAGGATAAAACGGGTAAACGTCATAAAATCTTTTTATTTCATCGTGATCAAAGCACGAGGTAGAGAGCTGTTGCATAATGCAAATTAATTACTGATTTACGCTTAATGCATGAAATTCTCTCTATTTAAAAACAACCGGCAATCGTAAAAGCCGCGCGAGTGTCGTAAAGCTGGATAATAAAAAAACTAGGCATAAATATAAACTAGTAATTTTCATACTTTTAGAAATTCTTATTTCGACGTTTAATATTGTAACATTTTTAGCTCATACTCTCGAGCAAAGGCGTAAATTCTTGCACTTTTACCTGTAAAATCAAAACAAGAAAGTGTAAACTTCTGTCACGCAAAATCATTGCATTTCCATCCGACGACTACATCAGCCCTTGGACAGGCCAGCTCGTCTGTCTCCCGAAGAAAAGACGGCCAGCAAGCCCGACAGACAATAAAAATACACGGCTTTTCTCGGTGTCGACAGCTCGACGGACAGCCGGCCATCGATTTTCTCGCGCGCTCGCAGGCCGAGATCTCGTGCTCCCTCGGGTCAGGCGGGGGAGTATACGGCTTCGACGCTAAATCAGTGTCGATCGTAATTTTTAATCCGCGCGACGGAGCAATCGACGCGACGGCGGTGGCACACAAGAGTAACGAGCGTGCAGCTACTACAGCGCAGCAGCGACGATACAGCTCGATCTTTCTCTCGTTGCTCTCTTTTGGCTCTAGGATGAAATCGTAGCTCGCACGAGGCCGATAAATCAGCCGGGATCGGTGGCACTTGGAGCTTTTGGAACTCGTGGGGGGGGGGGGGGGGGGGGTTGAGAAATAACTTAATATGCCGGGAGAGCCTTCTTCGATGGGGAATTAGAGGAAGGGTATCGGCGTAATTGAATACTGAATACTGTGTGTGGACTTTTCAAAAGGATGAGTTGTGTTTGATCATTGATCGAATTTTTGATCAACGATCGAGTGATAAATTTGTAGGGTATTCAAGTGAGAGGCTATTTTATTAATTTTTTCTTATTAAATAACTCGTTTCCACGAGGATTATCACCGCGTGAAAAATGCGCGTCGTTCAGGCCGACGATAAATGTTAATCATAAACGTCGTATTATGTGGACAAAAGTAACTAATTTGAATAACTTAATAAACGCCATTAGCATATTCTATACGAATAAAATATCGTTCGAAGACGCGCACAGCTGCCACGCGTATAAAGCCAGAAATTGATGTCCAAGCTTATATTTATAAATTTCGATGAAAGCGATAAAAAATGAAAAGAGAGCCGAGCGAGCTGTCGAAATAAAACGTCGCTCGCTCTGTCTCGTGCGTGTATATAGGGTCCCGTAACAAATTTCGTGTAGTCAATTCGGGCATACAAATGGGATTACGGAATAGCCGAGCCGAACTCCCGTGGCTCTCCGCAATAAAATGGGTGAGAACTATACGAGTCAATAAATGTTCCCCTCGGCCCTCCGATTCATAAATTCGAAAACGAGTTTCCAGAATCTAGTCCTCCGGCCCGTATCTCAGCGTTCGAGGCAGTCAGAGGGTATAAAAATCGTTAAGCAAACAAAGAATGACTTTCTTGACACGATCGCCAACACACGGCCGGGCGAACTCTTTCCCTCGTGTCGACGGCCACGGTCGAGACAATATTTTGTCAAACTCCATCGGCATAAAGCTTCTTCAATTCACAGCGACGCGTCTGGCAGCTAGCTGCGATACAATTCGACGTGTATCATCTCGCGCGGCATAATACAGCTGTTCAAAGAACCAGACTTTTATTAAAACAAAAAGTGAAAAGAAGCGGAGCAGGACAAAGAGCCGAGATTATTCGCTCTCTTTGTTTGAGGCGAGCGAGAGAGAGAGAGAGAGAGAGAGAGAGAGAGAGAGAGAGAGAGAGAGAAGCAGAGTCCGAGCATAATGTAACGTATAAGCCCGTGGCCGGTCAAGAAACGGCCGCGCGCACGTCCATCGAGCGGCGGACGGAGGTAATCTGGCGAGTCGTAAAACGTGTCAGGATGTCCGACAAACACCTACTCATTAGGCCCAGGTATAGGCCGTTAACCGGGTGGCGAGGCCGCGGCGCGGGATTACGCAAGCGAGAGAGCTGCCCAGAGCGAGCATAAACTTTCCGACGCTATGGGGTATATGTATACACAACCGTGCCGCGGCTCTGTATGTATACCTATATAAGACACTACTGCGCGGAGAGAGTGAATTATGGCTCGGCTGCGGCTCGGAGCATAATTCACCTATACCAGCAGCGGGATCCGTGCCTACGGCGGCGCGGACGAGTAGGGTATAAGGAGTATTGTAAGGAGATAGTTTATTTATATTTACACCGACGGCGGCGAGGCGAGCTGCGGTGTAAGATGATTTTTTTACGATTGCTCGAACCCGACTGCGTTTTAGTAGAGTTACACGAACGGCTCTGACCCAGATGCTCGTCTCGGAAATTGAATAGAAAGTTTCGGCTCGACAAGTTCGGGGAAGGCGAAAATTACAGGGAGTCTTCATTCGAGACTACGGCTGCGGATATATATGGATCGCTTTAGCGAATTCAAGCGAACTAATGCACGTAATGAACTAACTAGCTGGAAAATCACAGCGGAAAAATTTGCTGAAATTAATTAAAAATATATACAACGAGATCACGCAAGTTTAAATAGCACAGCACAGCGATACACCAGAGGTCCTCGGAGAGCATTTCGCATAAAGTATAACATACGCCGCATACACGACTCGTTTTCTTCAGCAGCGCGCGCGAGGAATGAGAAACGACCGCGAAAGCGACTCTTGATTCATCCTGCATTATCGTGACGTATAATCGCGCGCGCGCGAGCGGCCATATCGCGGGAGATTAATGCGTTCCCTCTGTGTGACGGATGTGACAGCTTGTCGCTCGATATCTCGTCCGAAGACGTGGCGGTCTCCTCTCCTTTTTTTACGCCAATACTTTATACCCCCGTCTCTCTCCGCATTTATGAGAGGAACTGCCGCTTCTATTGCTCGTTTGTCGAGCGCTTTCTGGGAAGAAAGAGAGCCGCGAGGGAACATTATCCCGGAGAACTCGTTCGAAAGCGCGCGCCTGCGGGCTTTCTTGTGTCTGTGTGTTGCAGAGAGGAGAGCTCTGCCCGGTACTTTGTATAATTCGCCGAGGTAAGCATCATTAATAACCTTTCGAAGGATCTGTGCGCTGTGGACTGACTTTTTGCGCGACGAACTCTCTGTGTGCATAATGCTGCTGCACTTTTGAGCCAGACAATTTATCGATTAATACGCGTCTTTGATCTTCCGATCCGCTGCGCCGCTTTTTCTGCGCCTTCTCTGGAAAGCCGCGTGCGGCATCTACACGCATTCCTTTCGGTATACATGATCGCGAGTACAAATTTTCGAAATTCGAAAGCGCGCAGGCGCATTAAGACTCGGATTCCGCGAAAGCAAGAGATACAATAATCGCAGCGGCGGCGAGTATCACACTTCATAAATTTCAACGTCCCGCCGCGCGTACACAGCTTCTCTCTCTCTCCTAATTAAATTAAAAGCCGGCCCGATCGATCGGCCGATTTCAACGAGAACATTCGCGCGCGTTATACGCGAGAGCAAGCTCGATTAATGTACACATAGCGTGCACTTGGCCGCGCGCAGCAGCGCCTCTTTAACAGCTCGAATTTACGCTCTCCAATAAAAGGCATACGCGCCGACGCCGCGCAGCGCTGGAGCGGAATTGAAAGTAATGCCCTGGAAAATAATTTCCGCACGAGAGATGTCTCTCGGAGATATAGTTGCGACGGCCATATACGCGAATGTAAGCGACTGTATGTGTGTAAGACTTCGGACTGATTAAGTTGGTCTCTCGCGAGCCTCGACTTTATGGAGGAGCTAAGACGTCGTTGCATTATACGCCTACGGTTGCAGCGCGGCAGTCTTTTAATTTATATGCGTTTTCAGATAGAAATCTCGCGCGCGAGCGCCGTCGTCCGAGTAATTGGCTACTGAATTACACGCGGAATGATAGGACGTGCTCCTCATATGCGCGAGCGGACCGATATTCCGCGGTTCTTTTTTGTCGTCGACGTATATGGACATGTCGTCTGTTTTGTGTTGCAAATGAGCTATGCAGACGAGCGAGTGCAGTATGGGGAAAGCTGGGAACGATGTGTACGGAGTAATATAGCAGAGGATGTTGCCGTGAGATATACTAATTGTTCGTGGATGATATGGGTATGGAAAGATGGTTTTTAAACTCGCGCCGCGAGTCGGCAGGATGCGTAACTCTCGACGAAAGACGCACTTGCTCGTGCGTTTGAATATTCATTTTTATTTCGACGTGAATTACGGAGCGTCGTAAATTTGAACTGTTTATTGTAAACGGAGATGTTGTCTGGATTCTTCTATGATGTATAGATAAACAGTCTTAAAAGCTTGTGCAAGGGTATGTTCCATCTAAAAGTATACGATATAAAAAACAAATTAATTCGGCTTGGCCGAAACGCTCTGTTTATTCAAAGAGACCGGACGATAATAAAGTTTATTTAAAACGTGCCAAGTGGCATGTAAAGTGAAAACTGTAAAAGGAACATGTACAATGCAATAAAAAAATAGCATATCTTAAGTCAGAATACTTTTATAGATTTCGAATATTAGACAGTTGGGCAGTTATAGCATAAGCTGCCCGAGCAGCAGGCCTCGAAAAGGCTGTTTTGGCAAAGGTAATGCACATCTCCATATATATGTAGACTCGGCAATGAAAATAAGGTAAGGGAAATATGAAAGCTCCCGTGCGCCACCTATCGTCGCTATAGCCATCGGAGACACGGCCAAAACGGTTATGTAATTTCGTTCTCGATACGTAGTGGCCTTGCACACTTGCGTACAAATCGAAGATAGGTTCAGGTTATGAAAAACGTTTCAGCAGCATAAATTCAAAATTATATGATTTGGAAAGATGGCTAGAGATTCCGAGTATTTGCACGATACTCTGCCTCGAAATAGCGGCTCCTATTCATTACACATAGCCGACCTCATGCGGCGCGATAAAAAGCCGCGCAGGGCTGATTGAAACGTACAGAACCCGGTCACCGATTAACCCCTCGTAACCTCGCCCGCCGATAAAGGAAAAAAGGAGAAAAATTCCTCATCGATTATACGCTCGCGCGGCCGATGATTACCCGTCGGGGCCGCCATATAATAACGCAAGAAGGTGAAAAAGGAAGCCTCTCTCTCTCTCTTACTCGCCCATCGAGGTGAGAGCGCGCGAGAAGAAGATGACGTCAAGAGATCGTTCCCGCGGCGCTCTCGCTCGCGCAAAGAGAAATTAATGGCTCGAGATATGAGGCTCTTTGAAATTACACGCCGCGGCAAAGAGCCGGCTTCAGATCGCGAGAGATCCTCATTAACCCGCGGGCGGTTATCTCGACGCGCCGCGATTACGCCGCCGTGCCTTCTTCTTCTTCTTCCTCTTCTTCTGAGTCGAGTGGACACTCACGGCTGCCGCTGCTGCTGCAGCGTCTCGTGCATCATGCGCGCTGTGTGTGTGGTGGATACAACGCGCGCAGATTTATCGTGAGTCAGCTCTCGCGAGAGCTTTCTCTTACTACCGCACGATTACGTTCGTTTATTGCTGTTTGTTGTGTGTCTCTTTCTGTAACGCCGGCTGTCGTCTATGTGCGTTTCGTTATCGCGTTGTTATGAAGGCTATCAGTCTGCATTTGTCTGCATTAAGTGTGGGTTATTCAATTGTAACGAAACGAAGCGATTGTACTTGGAGGATGAATTCTTATTATAGTATCAAAAATCGAATTTTCGCAGAACATAGCCGAGACTTTTTATCTAGCATAAGCAGCCCAGGCTCTAGCCCAAAATAAGATTGTTATGGCACAGCTATAGCACATCACTACGTAGAATAATGATTACCGCACGTCTCCTTTGGAGTATAATAGGAGTTATTACGCACTCTTTTACTTCGAGGACTCTTGGCTGATGAATGATAAATCCACGCAGTGATGCTAAAAGCATATGCTTTACACAGCAAATTCACACTGTGCCTGTCGAAGGCGCCTCTTTGAATTTTCGCACGCACAATGAGCTTCATTTACTACGACACAATAGTATAATCCCTTCTACGCGCGCACTATAAACTCAGAGCGCACATTATAAACTAAAAGCTTTATTCACCATCGCTAAACAATGGCATCGTTCTCGGACGCTTCGATTCATCTCTAACGCCGTCGCAAAAAGTGTCGCTCAGCCATCCTGATACACGGTTTTGTACCATCATCGCGGCGAGGACACAAAGAACAATCGCGATCGACCGATCGATCATCCTCTTTATGCCGTGTTCAATACGAAAGTCATCGCCGCGTGTGTGCGTAGCCACACGCATGTCAGGTCCGACGAGAGCACGGGTGGCTCGGGACCGTTGAGATTTTTATGCGGTTTCTCTCGGGGGTCCGAATAAAGCGGGCTCGGAATGCGGGAATGCCTTGAATTTCGATGGATCCCTTTGATTATTCGGGATTCTCTTGTTCCGCCAAGGAATCGCCTTCGCGAATTTCGCGTGAGATGATCGAGAACATGTTTTACGGTGTACACTTGAATAAATAACCCCTTCAACGTCAGTCTCGACGATCACTCTTCCAAATAAAACATCGAGAAGGTAAACGAAAATTCAATTACGAGACGATTGTTAATTAATGTAAATCATTGCGAAGAGCCAAAAGCCAGTACAGCCCTTATCGCCGCGGTGGTGCTACATACGAAGAGAGTACAGCACGCGAGCTACTCTCCGGCTACCGGCGCGCTGCAAGGACCGCAGAAAAGATCTGGAAAAAAAGCTGAGGAATCAGGAAAAGACCTCGAGCGGGCGAAAAAAAAGAACTACCGAGCAAACAGTGTGTCGAGCACGAACTCAGGGTGGCCCCGTATGCGCGCGGGGTTGCTGTCGCGGTGATATACGGCTTCGCGGCGTCGGCGATACGCCGACACTAAAAGGCTTAACGAGCATCTTTGTCTATGCCGTGTGCAGCGCGGCTCCGGAGAGAAGAAGAGTAAACAGGACGTGGCTTATCTTGTCACGAAAAATCTGCCCAAGAGAGAGAGAGAGAGAGAGAGAGAGAGAGAGAGAGAGAGAGAGAGAGAGAAAGAGAGAGGGCACTGGTCTTTTTTTCTCTCTCCCTTTTGAGTCTCCTTATTTTGCACACGCGATCATTTCGGATGCGTGGGTGTTGGAGATAGTGGGGAGTGCGAGAGAGAGGCAGAGGAGCCGGCGCTGTACTCGGCTATCCTTTCGTTGCAGCGTGTTATATGCAAAGCGCGCGAGGGACCGTATAAAAATTGAAAAGCTTAGTGATTTTTTTTTCTCTCGCTCCTTTGGTTTCGGGCGCGGAGATGGCGCGGTGCGCGGGTTCTTTATGCGTGTAAGAGGGGCGACGAGAGAGATTAAGATAGCGCCGCGCCAGGGGCAAGAGAGCGAGTTACACCGAAGTTTCGCTCTTCGTTTAAGTGGTGTATAAAAGTCTGATTTGCCGATAGTCGGCTTATTTATCGCGAATAGACGCTGAAATTAAGGATGGGATTTCAGTTTTATTGTACGAGTGCAGCGGACTCGAGGAGTCGTGTTTCCCGTTTTATTGAAGGCTTCGACTCGATAACGGTCGTCCTTTTTATGGCGCATTTTAAAATGCTGCGACGAGCGATATTTATGTGAAATTTTTAATTTACGAGCTTCGAAGAAGTATAGGCTGTGGAATGATTCGCGAATCGGGTATTAAATTGAACTAGTATCGGTTAATCTTAATTAGATTTATTGAGTGTGGCACTCAAGACCGTTACTGGGAAATGTTTTTATTGTTATGTAGATTGACATTTCAGATTCTGTATAAAGTATGTTCAAATGATCGCACCTGGCATGTATAAACATTATATCGATGATTAATAGAGTAGCTTATTGTAAATTGTAAATAATGCAATTGATACCGATAACTTAAATGCTATCAAAACACATTACAAATAATTTTTGGATACAATGATTGACAGGGATATGAACTGTTGAATCATTCTGATGGCGTAAATTATGGAGAATATTATTATACGCTGTGGAGTAAAAACGTTCATGAGTTTATGCAACTGGAAAAAATTAGAAACCTTATTTTGCATGCATATAAACAATTAAAGATAAAATTACGAGTTGATATCGATGTACTATAATCACGCATTCCTCCGAAATGTATAATAACAGTAAAATATCTTTGTTTGAATATGCAAACTAGCAAAAGTGAAATAAAACACGCTAATCTATAATTCACTCGACTTTTTGTCATCAAAACCAATACCCCGAAACTTGAGTTATGACGCAAATTTAACAGTACAGTAAGACAAAGATTTCCTAGGCACGTGTATCAAGATTCGAACGTAAGCACACTGAGCTTTCAGCTGTGCGGCTGTCGGTTTACTCTTCATTAAATTTTCCGTATTATCGGCTTCTTTCTCCCCAGCGTCTACGCGAACTCGGTAACGCATGTGTACTCAGTCATACAGTTCATCTACTACTATCAACCGCACGCATCGAGTGATACGGTAAAAATAAACTCAGATCCGTAAAAATAAGACTTGAGAACTTTTGATATGACATGAACGTTTGCGTATCATTTGTAATAAATTACACCACTTCAATAGATAATAATTTCTTTTTTTTGATTGACGTCACAGCGGTGAAATTTTACATGCCAGCAAATCGAGATTTATTGAGATATACGATCACTGCATATTAAGTTGTAAAATCCTACGAGATTCTTGATTCCTCGGAAAGTTTCAATCTTCGTACGATTGAGTGCGCGTATCGATCGATAAATCGCACCGGTAAATCATTGAACCGTTTCACTATGCGATTACTGCAAATACACGAACAGCGATTCGGTGCGTTCGAAAAGTTTGGACAAGTCAACCGAGGTGATTTAATATGAGACGTCGGTTAACCCATCTTCTGCGGGAGAAGTTTAAATACGCTGCACTGCAAACCCATGTGTGTTATTTTTACAAGTTTAAGTGTGTTTTTACACGTTTGAATATGTGTAACAGCTTACCCTAACGCACCTAAAATGTGTAAACTCAGAAAACTGTATATTAAGAAAAATTTGAAGAATGATACAAAACTGTATATTAACATTTACTACTAATGTAGGAAAAATTACTATATAAAATAGTAACATAATGTCGTACTTGCTTTTTATTAAATTTTACTATATTATACTGAGATGAAATTTAAAAAAAATTAATTTAATTTCTTTATTTGTTGACTTATTTTACACGCTTGTCGGATATTATTGTTTTATTATTATTGTTATTTAATTTTAATATTATATACTGGAAGAAATAAATTAATTCAAGAAACAAATTTTTTTGCGGCGATGGGAATCGAACCTGGATCTCCGGCATGGAAGTCGAGTGCGCTGACCACTTACCTAAACAGAACAGTTACGTACCGAATTTCAGATCTGATATTAATCACCTTTCCTTATAAGATAACATTAACAAGAAATTAACGAAAATTAATAAATAATATCAGCGAATAATATATAATGACTTGATAATATCAGATAAACGAAAAATAATTTAGATTTCGAACTCTGATTACTGCATAAACTAACTTTCATAAAGTGACATAACCTCAAATTCTGGCAGTCGGAGGAAAAATCAAAATAATTTTTACTACATAACGTAGCAATTTTTAATACACGTCTAACAATTTTTACTATATGATATATATATAGTAAAAATCTTTATGGAGCGAGTATGTTACTGTTCTACAATAGTAATTTTTCCTACATAATTAACATAAAGAAATTTAAAAATAGTTAAAATACTTTAATTAATAATGCAAGAAATTACACACGAAAGACGTGTACATTTCAAAACTCATTTAAACGTATCAATCTACACGCTTTGTACTATATTGTGGATGGTAAACGTCTGAACCGTGTTAAGTTATACACTTATACGCGTTCTTTTATACGCTTTTAGCGTGTAGACTTGTCTATACGTTTTAAATGTGTAAAATAATGCTTTACAAGTGTGTAGTTTTGATATTACACATGTAAACGTTTAATTTTAACACGCAAAATGGCTATTACACATCTATACACTATGCTACTACACTTCATGTGTGTAATGTAACACACTTGGATTTACAGTGTGCTACATCCCTTATACGCGATATATCGGAGGAAAGGCTAACGAGCTTCTCCGTAATTAGCAGCGCAAAAGAGAAGCAGTCCGTCTTTTACGCGCAGAAAGGTGACGCGTCCAACCGGCAATTAGTATCCAGACATCTTTATGGACGAGCGCTCACCTTTACGCAAGCATGCGTGTACGTGTGTACCAGGTGCACGGCATCGGCTGTCGGCGTGACGCGCAGCGACGCGACGTTTTATAAGGATCTCGCGGGTATTAATCTTTGGCGAAGGTATAAAAGATGCTGTCTTTTTGCGCTGCGGGAAAATCCATCGATTAAACTCCAGGACGTGTCTTGCGTGCGTGTATTTTATATAAGCGCACGAGAGCGAGCCGAAACTCGTTTGACCGTTTGATGAATGCCTCTTTTTACCTCGATCTGATATCCTTTACATATTAATGACGAGCACTTTCGATTTTTGATAATGACTCGGCATCGACGCTCGCTTGTAATTGGGTTGATCGGACAATTTTGTCGACTTTATAATGCGAGAGCGAGTGCGGATGTGCTCGTTATTCGACTTACATGCGGAGATTACGAATTTTGTTTTTTCTGGAGAATGAAGGATGTCTAATTTAGCGGGGAGCTGATGACAGTAAAAGTAATGGGCAACGGTGCTCGTGTGATTTTACCTCGATTAAAGGCGGCGCGTTAAACGATAGAATCCGAATATTTGTTTAAAAATATCCCTATCAAGGACATTCTATTTCACAGGAACATCGGCAGCTCGTTCGAGATACTTATAATCGCCAATAAGGAGATTTTAATAAATGCACGAAATAAATTTCAGGTCGCCGACAAGCTTATAAAAAAGCAAACGGCGCGATCGAGGACAAGATCCTTATACACGAGCTGCAGCTCGCGAACGTAATGAAAAAGCACGCTCGCGGCCTGACAAAAAGCTGCCGTCGTGTCGCTGATTGAAACGCTCTCTCCCGTTTCTTCGCTCTCGGCTTCGCGCGTTGTTATTATACATAAGCTCCGAAAACACATCATGAATACATCCTCCCAATCATATCCTCGCCAGCGCATATCGCGCGAGATAATAATAACGACGCGCGTTAAACGCCCCGCGCGCTCGATAAATAATCGCTCTCGGAGCTGCTGCCGGGCAGTGTGTAGCATTATATTATGCTCTCGGGTACCTCTTCGCTTGTTTATAATTTGGCCGCGCACACCTCGTAATTACGCACTTTGCCTGGCACTTTTATGCGCGCGGGACCCTCTTTCTTTCTTCGGACGGGAAATTATGCGCGAGAATTATTTATGAAGGCGCGCGTGGAAAAAAAGAGCCGCCGCGCGAGTCGATTATCATTTTTACTCGCTTTTTATATCGGCCTGTCCGGATCGCGCTGTAACGCTGCGAGAATAACGGGTTCATCGCTTTTGGTTCGAGATGATGCCTCGGCGTGGATGTGGACGATCGAGTGTGAGTGTGTGTTGAAAAGAGAAACGGTAGTCGATGTGGCTAATTGAATCGAGTCAAAATGTTTTATACGTATAATGTTAATTTTTGGAGTGCACTCGCTTGATCAAGTGTGCTGGGCTTCGATAAGTTGGGAGCTTTAATTGGAATTGATGACTGGCGGTACGTCGATTTTATTTTATTCAAACTTTTAAGTAAAGTGTATCCAGAAAACACACATAACGTACTGTATTCCTCTCGTTTTGGTACATATTTATACGTCCGATATCAAAATCTCGAAGCGAAAAAGCCTGGAAGTGCAAATAAATTCTGCAGCGAACTGCGCTAGACTTCCAACCGCACCATTACTCGACTCAATTTACTTGAAATTATGATGTAAATTAACTGATCGCATCGCAGCTCAGCGCGTATATACCGTTATTATGCTTTAATTAAAATACACACATCCGATGGGCGCTGCGGCAAAGAGAGAAGTACGACGAGATATACAGCAGCAGCAGCGATGTCATTCACCTTCATATTTCAGCCGGCGCTGAGCCGTCAACAAGACTCGCATGAATCACGTCCCGCATCAGATGTCGCGGAGAGGAACTGCACAGCGACTTCTCCAAGACTTACGAAAACATTAATAACGAGGCACGGATCGTGAAAAATCCCGAGTCAGCGCGCGGCTCGGCAACAAAGCCAGCTAACTCATAATTAAGAGCAATATCGCAACTCCACATGACCTACATAAATCAAACGGCGCAACTACACTCGCGCGATGCGCTGCGCTCTCGCCGCCTTGTAATTCATACGGTTTACAAAGCCGGCACTTTTTCCCCTTACGGTATCAATTAAACGTTGTACTAAAAATTTGGAGATTCGCGCGCAAAGGTCAGCAGCTTCAGGGAGGGTACAGGAAGAAAAAAGGCCGTATAAATCAAAGATACACGCTGAAAAAGCAATCTCGGTTTAAGACCCCCTGAAATATGCAAGGGCGAGGGCAGTAACTCAGCCGATAAAATGCCTACCTTTTTCCCTCCTCCATCTTCGCAGAGCGCGGCAGAGAGTCGAGGCTGCGCCGCGCAAGACAGTTACTGCATAAGCGCGCGCGGAAAAATGAAGGAGGGAAAGAGCTCCCGGAGCCACCTGTGCGTCAAGACTAGCAGCGCGCGTATAAACGTGCGGCCATAAGAGTAGAGAAGGGAGGCTGCCGAGACTCACTCGGTTCTCGGCCGTATCCACGTTATAAATCCAGGAGATAATGACGACATGTTTATACTCTTCATTTGTATGCTAGGCGAGGAGAGAGGAGCTCGCGGTCGTTCAGCAGCAGCTTTCCTCTGGTGGCGAGCTCACGTCATCCTCTATCTCCCTATTTCCCACTATACGCCGCTGCGGCTGCCTCTTCTCCTCCTCCAGCTCTTTCTCTGGCCGTATACTCGTTTCCGCGGCTGTGTGTACTCGCTCGGGAGGATATCCCCGCGTACACGTTGCATGGACTGGAAGCTCCTCCGCTTGCGATCCATACGTCTATAGCGGGCACAGGCATCCCGTGTATTTATAAGGGCGGCCCCACGGGGACGAACGCGCCGAGAGCTGACGTGATGGGACGTCGTTCGAGGTATCACTCTTCGTCCTCGTCTAGTTGTTATGGGCTGCGCGTGAGCAGATTGCGTATCTTTCTATTGCCACTCGCTGCTTTATCTAAGCCGGAGGCGCTTTTTCATCCCGCGACGAGTTGTCGAGACGTGTGTACGAGAGAGAGAGAGAGAGAGAGAGAGAGAGAGAGAGCGCCAGCCGGCGCATTAAGATGAACACCTAGGAATCGTTAGGAGGGATTTTATACGAGAGAGGAGGATATTCCCCGCGATAATTTATGGGACGATAATGGCGCTTGGCTATTGGAGCTTTAATGGGCTGCGAGTACACGTTCTTATGTGTGTGGGATATGTTATGTGTACGAGCTGGCTTTTTTTCAGCCACGATCAAAGCTGCGCCCGGTTTGTCGAGTCGGAACACGTGTCAACTGCTGGGGAAAAAAGCGCAGCTGTGCGCGGCGAGTGTTTTGTAATTCGCGTTTCGCGGGTTTACGTGGATACGACGATCAAACGCGAACCGCGTGTAATGAGGACGTTGACGGATTTGGCCAATCGAGAGCGAACTGCGAAGCGGAGAAAAAAACTTTGTCATATAGTATATACAATAGCGACCTTTGTACATGTTTTTGGCATTACCTCCTCGAAATCGCGACATCTTGATCACCCGATGTTTTCAGCAGCCGATTATCAAAGCCGTCATCACTTTTGTAATTATTTCAGGAGTACATCCCCGATAATTCTACTCACGCTTATCGCAGACGCGACAACTCGCTTAATTGACGTTTCGATAACAGTGATGGAGCACTCGCTGTCGTTACGGGCCGCCGGGAAACTCCAGCATAGAAATCCGCCAGTGAATGATAGTTCGACAAAGAAGCGGATACGATAACGCGGATAAAAAAAATCCGTCACGCTATAGCCGTGTGCGCGAATGTTGTGCAATAGTATTAACCGCAAAACGAGACAGTTGTTTACTTGGACTAGTGGCGATAGGTGGCGCATGGGCGCTTCTCCGCTTCCCTCATCACTGTTTGCGCGACAAGTCCAGATATAGAGGACTGCCGACTATGCCAAAACTGTCGATCGTTGAGTTTACTTGAGCCGCTCATACTACAGCTACCCTGAACCTTGAAACGACCGAATACTCTCAAGTGGGCAAGCATCCAAAGCTCCGCATACGCTTAAAATGCTTATACACCTCATTCATAGCTATTCCCATGCGTTAGGAGTCTCTCTCCCCTTTCGAAGCAAATTACCAAAACTTTAGTATTCCATAGTGAGAGCCACATATATCACTCAGCCGAGCATGTACGAGGAGCGTGCATAGTCCGGTGCTTTCGCTGCGCCCGCACGAACCCGTTGCCGGCGGTTTATGCGCCAATAACGAGCACAATACCGGAGACCATTGCCGGCTTGATGGACGCTAGATTACGATGATGTACGACGCCGTCAACGCTACTACATGCCGCGAACTACCTGTCTTTTTTCCTCGGCTCTATACAGCTGCTTCGCCTCTTTCATTTTTCTCTATACTGCCCAAACGGGGGAATAAAAAGCGAAAAAGGAAAAGAGAGAAACGGCCTCGATATTTCACTCGCACGATATCCGCGGCTCGGTCAAGACGCCTTATATTGATATGTCATTCTCTGTATAGCTGCGCGTGCGATTACCGATGCGAACCCCCGAGAGTAGTGGCCTCGATATATCTTCGGAGCTGCTGCTCTCGCGACGTTTCCTTCGAGAAAATTAAAGCGCCTATACATGTACGTACAACACACACACACACACACACACACACATGCTGCCATCGCAGGATTGACTGACTGACCGAGCGAGATGCCGAGCGCAGCCGAATATCGCCTCGTGTTCGCGGAACGCGAAATTATCGCGCAGTCGAGTTTTCGCATTTTTTTCATGTAACGAGCCGTTTCGAACACAATGAGATAATAACGTCGTAAAAGCTGAAAGAGATCTTTTATGTATGGGATTTATACTGTCGATGCGCCGCGAGAGCGGCTAGGAGCGAAAATTGCTGCAGCGTCGGCGCGCGGCTACCGGTGCACTGCACAACCGATCATTAATGCACCGCGAGAAAAAAATGTCTACAAACAATGCTTTATTGCCCACGCGATAAAAACATTTCTCGCGAACGAGGATAATAAAGAAGTCTCTTTCTGGGAGGAAAAAAAATTACGTATAAATCACCAGAGTGTATACGGCTGCGTAATTTTGTGTAAACTGTGCATTAATTATTTACAACGATTGCGCGCTATTACGCGCGAGAAGGTTCAAATTGAAAAGCAGGAAAAAAAAAACGAATCACGCGTTTTTCGTTGGCGCAATGGTGAAAACGCGATAGACCGACTTTCCGTATACGTATCGCGTAATTAAAATACGACTGATGGATCGACGAGATTAGGATTTTTCCGGTGCAGCGATTAGCTCGCGCTAATCAAGACACTGAAAAATGGAAGCCGTACATATCCGACACATGTAAGTGTGTTATACACTGTTTGATTGATTGAAATTTCATTACCGAGACTACTCACCGAGCGCGGGGCACGACGTTCGCCGAACGATATATTACACGCAAGGTGTAATTCCCGGGGGCATCATTCATCCGTCCACTTTTGATCCTCACTTTCCCGGAGCATCAGCAGCGGCGGGGCACATCACACACTCACAGCGCGGCTCTTATTAACGTTCTGAAAACACTCGAAACGCACCTAATGGCCGCAGATTATAGTCGATCTCGTCCGCGCGCGGCTATACACTTAGCGCTGAAGTATAACGAATAGACGCGCCGAGAAGTTTACAGCGTAATAGGCGAAATTAACGCTGTGCTTCCCGCAAAGGCTGTAAATATAAAAGCCATCGGAGTAGCTCTCTCTCTCTCTCTCTCTCTCTCTCTCTCTCTCTCTCTCTCTCTCTCTCTCTCTCTCTCGACTCGCTTTTTATCCGTCTGCGTTAATTTACTTTTACTGGTGTGTGGCGTGTGTGTATTTTATTTTTACCCCCGCTTGTATGTTGGTTATGAGCTCGCGCGGGCGCAGAGCGATAAGGAGGAAAATGGGGGCCCACTCGATCGTGAGGTGCAATTATATTGGCCGCGGTAAGAAGGATAACGGCCTCGTATTTGCTTAAACGTCGGGGGCTACGCGCCGCGTTATTAGCCGTATTTTATATACGAAAGGACGCGGAGAGCTTGCTTGCTGCCGTTTTCGTCGTAATAGCCCTCGTTGATTCCTCGGCGTACTTTGCTGCTTCGCTATATAGAATGTAGCTTCGATCGGGAGATATAGACTCCGCAGTAAAAATCGGAAAGACGGCGCTATGTTATTTTTGTTCCGCGATCTCTCGCTCTCGATAAGAGAAACGTGTAATATGCTCTCTCATATGAGTATTATTTGGAGGGAGACCAGAAGTGTTATTGCTTTATTTCTAGATCCGCGCGCGTAGATCGGATTGCGCAACAATAGTTATCGCCGCACTTATCTACAAGTGTTCGACCGACCTGATACGGGTCTAAATTAATTAAAAATGAAGACGTTCTCTCCAAGCGTATACACGCATCATGGATAAAATTTCAGAAGCCGTACAAATTATACGAATTTACAAGAAGTCTCGGGACGGAGGCGAATTAACATACGGAATCAAAATCTAGCATCTCTGAGATCAACGTCTATTTTCGTAGGTTCCCACGCGCACTATACCACTGCAGCGTAGCGAGTACTAATTAACCCGACAAGGAAAGCGCGCGCGCGTTGTGTCCCAAAATTAATTCCCGTCGTAAAACTGCGATTCTTCCGCTCGATAGAGCCATCATCATCATCATCATCGGCGCAGCGAGTTTGCAAAAAATTCCGTCAAATGTTTTTCCCTCGTCAGCGAAATAGCAGGGCCCTCTCTTTCGCTTCTTGTTTATCTCGGCGAGTCGAGCTAGCGCGCGAGAACTCGACTGCGCGAGCGCGTATAAAATATCTTTATTATACAAAATACATGCAAATTACTTTATTTACGATTACAAGCGCTAATTATACGCGCTTGTATGGCAGAATGTCAAAGCGGCGACGGCGGCGCAATACGTCGGGCTCTTTACGAGCGCGCTCCTATGCGCTCTCACCCGCGTGCCACCGCCTGCTTGACTCTGTACGTGTATTTCGCGATAAGGACGCAGGCGCGCGTATACGTTTAATGGCTTCTTAAATATGCTTCCTTATCGAGCGCATAGGTAGCGTATCGTCGCAGGATATGCGTGTCCGGACGAATGGAACCGGACGATAAGTCATCGCGTCGTAATACCGTCGAAGCGGACGGCGAGAGACTTTGCGTGAAACTTATCGGGAATGATAAGAGGTACTCGATGATGGAGTTGAGTGAAGTTCGAACGGGATATGCGGATTTGAAATCGAGCTTTACGAAGTGGCGAATGAATAAAATAAAATTACAATCACATTAGCCCTATCTACATCGGAAAGGAGTGTCTTGATTTTCTTCAACAACTTACTTGAATTAATTATTATTTACCTGGAGGCATTTATTTACGCAGCGCTTTGTATGTACCACTTCCATAAATCAAAATGTGTATTGCGGCAGAATTTTTTTGTTCGTTTCTTTATCATTCGAAACACGAACTAGCTCTGTTTCGAGGAAAAGTCAAAAAATTGGAATCGATAATGAATGTCTAATAAATAACGGCAATCGTATTGATTATCTTTACTTAAGATTTGATATACGACAATCGCTGGGTATACTTCAAGTCCACGTGGGAAGTGAAATTTTATTCTCGAGTCATATCGCGATCACGAGTGATTCCAACTATCTTATCGGAGAATCGATTTAATATGTGTCTGCAAATACTTGCGCAAATATTGGACATAACTAATGTAACAACAATCAAAGTGGTGACAGTAACAACCACCATGAAAAACTTTTTTTTCAGCAAGATGACCATAGAACCATTTTTATTAATGTATCGGAAAAATAGATTGAAAATATCAGCTCGAATATCTGTCAAAAGAAAAGTATAAATATGATGCGCAGAAGACTAGCAATGAAAATATAAAAATAAATCTCTTATAAATCTAAAACTTTTTTATTAATTCTTTGACATTCCCTGACATTTGTTGCGATCATTCGTGCTTGAATTAAGCACAATTCCGCTAATTAGATTACTGTTTGCACTACATACGGAATATCACGTTAATAAATGGCAAATATTCTATAAATCATTGTGGACATTTCTAATTTACGTACAGCAGATTTCACTGATCCGTGCAACGACTGACAGAAATCCCAGACACGTGCTGATATCAAAGTGCTTATGTATATTTATTGAAATTTTTCAACTTAAATCCGTCTGCGAACTTTTCGCTGTCTAACCTTTTTTGTTTTAAAATGTCAGCTGATCCCCCCGTACTTTGTACTCTTTTATCTACGATGTTGGATTAACATTTGATTCGTTAATGCTTGATTAGATGGAAACGGCCAAATGTTGTACACTATGAATATATGCGATATCGGATTAACAATATTCTGACTAATTGCTTTTCATGCAAGAGGAAATCTCAACGATCCTGCAGACACAGGTATAGTCTCGCTCGCAGACGAGATGCAGACAGATAACTGTACAAGTGTCTCATCTTCCACGGCAATCCCCAGCCAACAGCCAAGCGACAAAGCTATAGGGGCCTGTAAACTTTTTGAAATACGGCTCTTCCTTCACGTTTTATCCCTCCCTGAAAAAGCTCACAAGTCGCTTTTTACAGCCGAAACTATGGACGGGCTCCGAACCGTAAAGCCCGGCAATCATGGCAACAAGTTTCCTAGTACACAATACATCGACATCGACACTCCCAATAATTTCCTCTCGCGTATTTTCCCTCAAAAAGCGAGGACTTGACGTGCAGCCGTCTTAATTAAAGAACCGCCTAAGTGAGGTCCCCCCTAATAACCGACATTCGAAACAATCCGCACAGACGGACGGCTGAATGGGCCGGCGCGTCGTTATAACCGACAGCCAGAGAAAGAGGGAGAGAGAGAGAGAGAGAGAGAGGGGGAGAGATAGAGAGATAGAGAAACGTCGGTGTAGTAAACGGGCGGGTAATTACGAGTCGAGAATGCCGGCCGCAGCTTTTCCGTCGCGTCGATGCAGCTCGTAAATAACAATAATAGGTCATTTCCGCACGACTTATCTGCACCTGATCGGCAACTGAGGCGTGTCGTCGTGACATTTTTCGCGACTGTTTTCGCGGCGCGCAGCAAATTACTTCTCTCCTTCGATGCGCTATACTACTGCTACTGCTGCTACTTTTCTGTGAAGCGATAAAGATTATACGAGCGCGTGCGCTTTTGTCAGCCATCAGCGGCGAATTTCTTCCGCGAACGCTTCGAGCCGGGGTTTATATAAGCGCGCGCGTTCGTGACTTTCCCAGGCCGATCGAATTTATTTGCTCGAGCTATTTCTCCTTCTGCTTCTCCTCGACGCTGTATTCGAATGATTTTGTTTGCACTGAGGCTGGACTCGTTGAGAGAATATCGATGCCGTGGGGATGAGTTGGCTTTAAATCAGGATTCGGCGAGGATGTGTTATTGAATGCAGTTCTGTTTTTTGGTCGCGCTTTTTGCTGGCTACGCTTTGTAGAGAAGTCGAGAAAAATTCACCAATTGTCGCTTAGGAGCAAGAACCTTTGAAGCACGCGCGATATGATTCATCGCATCTGACAGTGATAGATACCGGGGACTCAAGGTGCATATAACCTACGCATAAGCTCGATCGAACTTCGCGACCAAGCAAGGCGAAAAATCTAATTAGCTCGCGAAAACGAGTTGTTGAACTGCGAAATACTCGGAAAAAAATAACGGGGCAGCGCTCGCTCGAGCGCGAGTATCTGTCTCTCGCGAGCATCGATAATATACAAATTCAGAGTAGGTTCGCGTTCCGACAGCATTTTACACGTTATTTACGACCTTTTGATTGCCAAAGGCTTTTATCCGACTGGTGCGCAAGATAAAGCAGGCCCCGGATTCGTCCGAAAGTAGTGCTTACGTGATCAATATTGCGTTCTCGCGCGCTAGCTGCGGGGCTGATATCTGCCCGGAATATTAAAACGCGAGTAATTTATGGCCTGCCATCGCGAGTTTCACGGCTAATCGAATTTCATGAATCAACCTTGCTCGCCAACACCGTATCTATATATAACCACTTTGCCCCGCGGATGGCTTATAAGATAGGCCAGGATAAGCTCCTATTATTATGGCAGTCTGTTTCTAAATAATTGAACAAGTCTCAACGCAAAAGAACAGACATCCACCTTTTATATCATGGATTTACCATGATTATGAGAGCGAATTTGGTGGTTGAGAGTAACTGGCTCGCATACTGATGAGATTGAAATACCTGTGCAAACATCATCATTGGTGACTTTGAGTGCGACGATGACACTTTTGACACAGTAATTGTACTTGAATAATACAAAGTCAGTCAGTACACAATGCTGTACATACTATCATGATGAGAGCATGCATGTGTAAGGTTAGGTTTTCACTATTAATAAGCACCTTAAAAATTATGTTTCCCCTTCACAAAAAACATTGTAGATGAATTTATAGGGTATATATAATCATCAATTTATGAATTTTTTCAAACAATGTCAATGCAGAGCAGGATCATTGGTGTGAAAAGTAAAGTTATATGAACAAATCATAGTGGAGAAAAAATTCTACCAAGATTTCTTCCAGAAATCATGTCTTATTTATCGGGGTTTTCATCTAGATTCTACTCTGGAAACTTGCTAGATTTGAAAAATCTCAGTAGCTTTCAGGTACTTTCTCGGGAACGCGGCTACCAGGGTATTATTCAGAAAATTTTCTTTCTCTCTCTCCGCCGATTGTACGTAAGTTGATTAACAGCTACCGAGATAGCCGCCTACAGCTGACAGTGCGGACTTTTCATGTGTGTGTGCTTTGAATTCATATACGCAGCGGGGGTAATCCAAATCACATTAGATGCGGCCGAAATTATTAATAGAAGCTGCTCCTCCGTCGCGCTTACGACGCCGACTTTTATACGTTTTCCAGTGCGTCAAGTGCGACAAAACCTCTCGACAACGACGACGACGGCGACGACACATCGAAGAGAGAAAAGAACGAGCAGGGACTCGCAAATAAAAAGCTAATGACGCACGAGACGAAGCCGGGTAAAAAAAAGCTTAATTGAAACAGAAAACAGCGCGGTTGCCGGGCAGTATTCGACTATCAATCACCGTACGCGAAAGAGAGAGAGAGAGAGAGAGAGAGAGAGAGAGAGAGAGAGAGAGAGAGAGAGAGAGTGAAAATAAAGGCAAAATCTTGAAAATTAATCTTTCCGTCAAGGTCGCTACTACACTCGCTCGCGTTCGCGTGATTAAAGACGTTCCATCTTTAGCATCAATCTATTATAATTGCACTTACGCGAGTCGAAGAAAAGTCCGGAGCTTCGCAACGCCTTAATAGATGAGTAGACAAACAGTCGATAAATCATTTCTGTCCCTGACACCAGGTGCTGCTGCTGCTGCTCCGCCCGTTCCTCGACGCGGATGTATACGATTCGAGATCAAAGTGAACGAGCTCGGCTCCTTGCGATGTGTTGCAGGGCTCTGAGGTGGTTCTACAAGTGTCAGACGAGATGCGTTTATTCACCACGAGCAAACAGGACGCTCACGCTTTTATTCGCGAATCCTGGTGTGTGTAACTTGGCGCGAGGATTTGCTCCCTTTGAATAAACGTAAACTGGCATTGATCGATGCTCGAAATCGATGAGAGAATTTTCAACGGATTCATTGCGAAGCGACTCTTCGCTGTGTGTAATAAGTCATGCGAAATTGTAGTTCTTATTTTTGAACCAAAGCATCGGCATGCAAATGCATCTTGAAAGATAGAAGAATTTACAGTAAAACTTTGATCCTCGCGCATCGACAGTATTTGGGCTATAATTACACCCATTAGATTTTAGGGTATACTTGAAATGTACTTTTGTTTAAAACTATTATGACTCGTTAACTAAAGTGTGAATATAAAAAAAATCAAGGTGATAAAGGTGATCAAAATTACATGAAAAAAATATAAAATGGTTTTTATTTATTTATTGATTTATTTTGTTATGTAGACCAACATTCATCTAAAGACAAAGGTGAAAGATTCGCACTTGGGTGATTTATATAAAAGTTCAAAAATTAGAGCCGTCGGTAGTACGATGCTTTTTGGAAAAATTGGTGATAACTTGCTGCTCGTTTATATCTCCTCGAGAACCAGTTTTGCTTTGGTGTTACGGGTAGCCACCTAGTGGATCCATAGCCGTACTACTCAAATACAGTTCCCTCTCTCTCTGGCAGTGCCGTCTAGATCTACATGAGAGGCGCAAAACTGTTATCAACAAGTGGCGTTAGGTAAACCTTACTCGCGAGTGTAAATGAGGACCACTTGATTCATATATATAGAAGTTCCAAAATTGTAACTGCCAAGCTAGCCCGACGCTTCTCAGGAAGATTTGGTGGCAACTCGCTAACTGCGGTAGTTGTCCTCGATTCACTTGGAAGGGCCCTGCCGATCATTGAAAATGTGATCCCATGAAATCGTGATCCCAGTGATAGAATTTCATGGTTTCAATGATGCCCGACCAAGCTGAATAGTTGCACAACAACCAACGCAACGGTTGCTACAATCAAACAGCATAGGAATATGTTGACGCATACTCCTCTACTGTAGTAGCGGCTATGACTAGCCTTTTGCTTTGAATAGTTAAATATTTTTTTCTCGCGGCAAGTTTATAGGGTATGCATTAATAAAAGCGATCGCGACAACGTTATTCTTGCGAATCGATTGAAACGTTCTCCTGCCCTGTTGATCTTAGCGTTAGTGTTGTCGCCCCTGGTATCTGTGATAAGTCTGCTACTGCTACTGCTCCAGCTGGGAAAATTCCCGCCGCCTGTATCGATGTCGGAGACGCGTCTATAAAATTAAACGAACAATACTGATTAGTCTAAATAATAAATTTTACAAGAGTAGTTTTCTCCACAGCACGCGTAAAGCGCGTACTTTAGCCGCTCCTACACTGGAAAAAAACAGTCGTTTCTGCTGTAAAGTTCGGTAGTTTTAATCATTCTGCCACCATAACGACTGTTCAGTAAGAACAACGGTGTGTCATTGGTAGTTTTGGCGAGTCGCGACTCGTAAAATTGGTCGCTTACGCGGGACACCACACTGAGAGAAAAATAACATTGCAGCAACATATATGTTAACTGTTAACATAGGCATCTTCGATTTGAGCCAATAATGCGTATGTTAATAGTTAACGTAGCTATATTATATGTCAAATAGCTGTATGTTAATAGTTAGCATATGGCTGCCCTTTACGATTTTTCATAGATTTTATGAAGTAATCAGATAAAAATTATTAGAAAACACACTTGTATGAATTTTATTAATGCCGATTAACTTTACAGTGATATAATGTCAAAATTCAAAATTTTGTCTTTCAACGGCCTTCTGGGTCTAAATACCAGATCTGATAGTTCTAGAGATAAAATAATGAGTGTGATTCCAGCTGATTCAGCAGCCTCTGGCATTTCCAAAAAAGTATATATCAACTAGTTTATCACTATTAGTTCAACATAATTTTGTTGAATATTAACAATTAATTTGTTAAAAACAAATTACTTGACGACTTTTGGGCATTCCACCCTCAATATTCGTGTTCAGGAGGCAAAAATACATAGAAAAAACCTTGGTGATCTACTGGCCATTCAAGTCCGACGAAAAGTGCTCAGCGCCTAGACTAGTAGAGAAAAATAGCATATGCGCCATGGGAGAAGCGAGAGCCCCCCAAAGCACGTGTGGCGATTTACACGTGTTATACGGCTTGGGCTTCTCTTTTACTTCCTAGATGCATAATCTACGATTTTTAACGTTGTTTGAGTATTTTACCTTAGCTGACGCTGTCTCCGGCCTCTGGTGGTTTAGCGTCTCCTTGTTAGTTTCAAACTTCAGCTGATCCGGCATCGCTGCGATCTTCCTCTGCTCCGATGCGAAAAGCCAGCGTCGTTTGGTCGTCTGCACGTGGCTTCACTTTCCGTGCAGGGATTCCTCTCCTTACTGTCCCCTGCCGGGGAGGTAGCGTCCCAGCGCACGCACTGGGACAGACTGCGTCTTCACGCTACCAGCACTCTCAGTAGACTGACTGTTGCTTATTGCGGGGGTCGTATCCGTCTCTTGGATCTCCCCCTCTCCCTCTCTTTCTCTGCTAAATTTAGCTTAGACTACAGCGTGGGCCTGAGTCTTATCCTGGTTATGCTTTCTCTCGGACCAATCACATCCCTTGTTACATTCGCCTCTAGCCAGAAGCTTCCGCCAATACGTCACTATATGTTATACGACGCTAAAAACATCACAGAAATTACCACGTAGCTTGGGAAAATTTTCAACCAAAATTCGTCGCATCGACTCTCCCTCAGAGCGTCGCGCACGCGTTTGATAAAAGCCAAACGCTCCGAAAATGGATTCTCCACGAGCAACTACCTTCGCGCGCAACGCAGGCGCCTCGATCGTTCTGCTGCACTTACGCGGCTAATAATTTCGGGGAGAGCGATCATTCCGGCAGCTTTTATTGCCGGCAGTGACAATATTCGCCGCTTCAAGCTCGCTCGTACGATCGCGACCCTCCTTTCACGCGCTGAGTTTAATCATAGTGCGAAGCCTACACGCGCGCGCGCGCGAACGAACACGAGAGGCCTCACGGAACGGCCTCATAAAGTTAATGGCGGTCGTTCTACACTGTTCGAAATTGTCTGAAAATTTAGACACAATTTGTATCTGAAAATTCAGTTTTTGGTATCTGAAAGAGAAATTCAGATAGCTGTGACTGAAAAATTCTGGTGATGAAAAATTCAGATTACGAGTATCTGAAAAAACTTAGAAAACGTTAACGCTCAATACATATTATTTGTATAGTATATTACATACGCAAAACTATTTATTAGTATGTTTATCCTAGAATGTTCCTTGTGAGATTTTTGGTTTTATGCACATTGATAAAGGAGTGAAAGGGTGTGCGATTAGAGTACTATGAGAGTATAGTGGGCATAGACGTCGATGTGGCAAGCGATACTAGAGTGTGTGAGAGAGAGAGAGAGAGAGAGAGAGAGGGAGAGAGAGAGAGAGAGAGAGAGAGAGAGGGAGAGAGAGAGAGAGAGAGAGAGCATGTATACTGCGTATCTCTCCCTGCAAAAGAATTCTGCGGGGGAGCATGCGCACAGAGCGGAAGAAATGGGAAGCTCTCCCGCAGACAGGGCCCGCCACGGGCCTTACGGTCAGTTGGTGGAAAGCGTCCCGAACTACACAGCGTCATAAGTGATTATATACTTGTATTGTATGCGCTGAATGTAGCCTATCTTCAGTTATTCAACTGATTTCTATGCGTGTATAAACGTATAAGTTATCCGAAAACAGGTAAGTGAGAAAAAGTATACACGCCGATCAAACAAGAAACAAGTTTGCAGATATCAGGCATGGCATCACGCATCGCGCGTGTGCACATGGGCTGCCATGATTGTTGTAAAACTGTGAGGCCGTTAACAGCTCTACGACTGCATTAATAGTAATTTGTTATCATTATAATATTCTAGGAAGACGGTGTGCGCGCAAAGCTGCGATATAGAGCGTATGTGTGGCATCGGGAACTTGTTTTTTATTATCCCCCATAGATCCAGGATAAGTCCCGCTTACCTTCGTATGGCCTTTGGCAGTTCGCGGCGAACCCTTGTATTTTTACGTTGAAAAATCTATCCGGCAGCTAAATTAAATCGAAGTATATAAATACGGAGGAGCTGCGGAATGGATGCGGTCGCGCGCGCGCTCGTCTTGAGAAAAAAATAAAAACACGCAGCTCGCTCGCGAGTCCATAAAAAAGCCCATTTACATATTTCCTTGTACGCCTATTAGCGCGCGGGCCAGAGAACGACGTCCTACGAGATGGACTTTCGCGTTCTCTCTGTCATCGAAAATAAGCTCAACCCCCATTTGGATGCTGAAAAAAACGTGAGAATCGAGCCAGTTCCAAAAAATCTCGGCTGCATCTCCATAATTTCTGCGTCCTTTTTTGTCCACTCCTTTTATCCTCGGTCCTAGTCGCAGTAAAAGCAGTGGACCAGCAGCAGCGACGGCAGCGAGAGGGGGAGATCCCGGACGCATCGGTCCAATTATTTATCTCCCTGGTACGAATCTGCCTTGGATTTATATCTGTACCAAAGACCGCGGGGGAAAAAAAAGACGATCACTAAATCCGGTTCGCTAGATCCTCCTGATGCGGAGCTGTTCCGTTTTCGGGGGTTGCAGTCGACTATAAAAGCCTATGCGACGCCGGACCAAATCGTCCAGACCACTCGAGAGCATCCTAGCGTCGAGAGCTGAGTAGTACTTCAGCGGTCGATCCTATTCATCTGAATATACACACTCGACGAAGATGTCCAAGGCAACTCTGTGTCTCGCTTTCCTGGCGGCCGGTCTGGCCGTGAGTCTGGCCAAGCCAGCGGACATCGTGGCTCGAGTACCGTCCAACTACTACTACGGCACCAAGTGGGTGCTGTTCCGCGACGACAGCATCCCGGACCCACCTCACAACGTCATCCAGGCTGAGAACGGCGTCCAGGTCCTGCCGACTTTCCGCCATCAGCAACAGCAGCAGCCTCAGTACCAGAGCTACTCCTACGTGTCCCAGGCTCCGGTCCACGTAGCCCAGCCTGTCCACGTCACCGCTACTCCCGTCCACGTCCAGCATTCTCCGGTACACGTGCCTCTGCAGCTTCCAGTCCAGCCGGCCCACTTCCGCGTCCAGTCGAGCTCCTTCCACGTCACGCCCGTTCCCGCGCACTTCCAGTCGCACAACCTCCACGTCACCCAGTCTCCGATTCACCTGGCCCCGGCAGTGCACGTGACCACTCCGGCGCCGGCCCACTTCGACTCCGAGGTCGTCGAGAGCAGTAACCAGGGCGGACAGAGACCGCAGCACCAGTTCGGCAAGAATCAGGTGGCGCAGCAGCAGCACCAGTTCGATCAGCAGTACCAGCGCAAGGCCCAGGAGATCGCCAGGAAGAGCCCGGTCGTCACCAAGGTCAGCAGCTTCGGAGTCACCGCCGTACCCCACGGCGCTGTTCACGTGACCAGCCCAGCCTACTTCAACTACCTCAGGAAGAAGAAGAGCGCTTAGACTACTGATCGCATCGAGCCCCGCACCTGGTGATTATTATACCACTATTCTCTTCTTCTTTGCATCGTCATTTCGAGTAGTCGATCTATACGAGATCGTGGATTCTCTCCAGGAGAATATCATGAGGTTCCTCGCATTAATCACTGTCTCTACGCTCGCTTTATTATCCGCGAACGCTGTTCGGCTTTACTAATAATGCTCGCGACGTCTCGTGCGCATTCGACACAAGATTGTTTTCAAGCAGCGCGTTTGCTCAGAATCAGATGTATCACGAGTTTGCATCATTCGTCGCAAAAAAGAAATTGTAATTGTCATTGCCGCAAAAATTTGTCATCGCGTGTCGTTGCTTTTGAATGCAATTGAAATGCTGATTTCTGGCTTCGTCTGATTGATGGGCCTCCTTATCAAATCGGCGCATCTTTGTGCGATTCGAAAAAAAGCTCTTCGATGTAACACTTCTGTCTGAACGTATACTTTAATAAAAAACTTTTTTCACGAGTAATTTTTATCTACGTAGCTTTTATTTGTGTAACCTATTCTTCCTGCACTTAAACCCGTAAATTTAATCCCCTTGGTAACAGGCATTTGGAAGCCAATGTATGCTTTTCAACGAATGAATTTTGATTAGTTGTTCGAAAATGGAAAAAACCACTAAGTGGCACTTTATTATAGCTGCCAAAAACATATCAAGCTTTGAAAATTTGTCGCAAACTGGAAAAAACTGGTTCCTTTTAAGAATGATTAATAGCAGCTTCAATAGTTCAACTACAGAGACGAAAAAAATTCAAATTTATCTTTGGCCACCAAAATTGATTCCATTAATACTTTATTCACGAGTTCCTGCTACTCGAAACAAGCTTTAAAAAAATGCCATATCAAAAGAATCGAAGCAGACCAATGAAATATTTTACCGTGCAGAGACCTATAAAATACGAGTAAGGAAATATTTTTTATAATTCAAAAAATGCAGCTCAGCGTGTTTATCCCTTTCCTCTCCTATCACTTCTGTATAATACAACCTGCGATCTCGCGGTCAACAGCATTTTTAACATCCGCCCATTGGGTATTTTAAACAGGATACGCGATTGTTTATGCCTACTCCATGCGATCTCCGCAACGCGCGGACGTATACAGGCGTAAACACAGAGAGCGTCTCATATCGCCATGAAGCGGTAAATCTAATTACATAATTGCGCGCCCGACGGAGCGGCATTCTGCTTTGCCAGTGTATTCCCGCGTAGCTATAACCGGCTCGTGGAACGAACGGTCGCGTGACACCTCGAGCGGCACGATATAAACGTCACGCTTGCAGTATGAAACGCTCGCAAGCTCTCTGTGAGACTCGGTCATCTATATGTCGTTGCAATTGCGTTAGCCGCGCTTACGGGGGCAGAAGAAGTCAATATATTCTGGTATTGGGATTTTTCTCGAATTTATGCAGAGTTGTATTTGTAACGTATGGGTAAAAGAGATATCTGATTTCTTACCTTTGAGTAGTAGTTCAAGTTTATCATGGTTAATTAAAAATTATTTAAATAAAAGTGTAATCACTAAAATTATTGCAAATCATGCAATGTAAATGCTAATCTCAAAATTTAGAGCTCTCCACAGGGAAAGTGCGTAAATAAACCTTACACAGTCCAAATACCATAGAACAATAGCTATACACAACGACTGTAAAACCGGCTCGGAAGTTTACAATTTGCTGATGTCCATCGAGGCGCGAAAGCGTTTCCCGCGCTCATTCCATTACAACTTGGACTGAGCCATGTGCCATCGCCTTGTGTTTTATCTCGTTTACGCGCTTACCCTCGATTTCGACGCGCCGCGGCCATAAACGCGCAGCGTCGTCGGTTTGAGCGCAGAAACAAAGGCAGCTCCTACTACCACTGCTGCAGCGGTCGATTTCGTTTTACGACGCGCTGTATAAGCCGAAAGATGCGAAAACGCTTGTATCGAGCCTCTGGGGCTAGCCGCGGCGATCGTATGGAACCCGGAGGGATGAGCTCGAGAAAGAAGGGATCTTACCTTATTTATCCACCCTTCGAGCAGCCCAGAGAAGATTGCAGTAAGTCATTGTTTTTATACGATCCTCGCTGGCGTTGAGAAGTTTTCGGGCTTATAGCACCTGTCGTTATTCTCTCTTTTTTTCTTCATCGTCGTATAGCTACTGCGACGAACTTTTAGTTCCGGAGGAGATACCTGAAAATTAATAGAGAAACGGTGCGTGAGTCACGAGATTAACAATTTCCATATACGCCGCTCGTCGTTATCTGCTTTGCAGAGTTATCGGAGTTTTTTCATATAAAGGTGAGTCAACGCTGTAAAAATATTTTTTTATTGCGGCAGAGAGCTCGTAAATTACTTGAACACGCGCACGTGTAATTTTCGCATTTCTTTATGTTCGTTCAGATGAAGTCTAGAACTCTACGAGACAAAAGATATTTGTAATACTAAGGCGAGCGAGTCTGATTTCGATTTTCGAAGATCGAGTGACTCGAGATGTTTATGTTTGCGATTCTACATATGCTGATAACCATAAGGTACTTAAGGAACCCCGTACCATGGAGGCTTTCATTCTCGTTCAAACCTTTGATCTGTACACCTCACTCTTTATTAATATATTCTTATAACGTAAAAAGGCATTCTTTATTTCATAAATCATTATAACGAATTTACTTATTCCGGATTAATTTCCGGCATTTGACACCTACAAGTCGGTGCATTACTCGCTATAAATATACACATAATTTGTTGTTCGATTGATACGAAAGTAATTAAAACCTTTTATTTTAAGACCCGGCGATAAGAAGTAGTAGTATAAAGAGATAAAGCTCATAAATCGTCGCGCAGAGGTAACTTTTATACGCCCACACAGATCGCATCTGCTAAAAAGAATCGATATACGTGGAACTTTATTGGCATAAATCTCCGGGACGATAAAGCTGGAGTTCAATTATAGCCATCAATCGCTCGACGTCCGCATATTCGAGCACAAAAGTCATCGGAGAAGAACAGGCCTCGTGCGTTACTTGGCATACCTACTCCCGGAGGGATAATGTAATCGACGTCGGAGAAAAGCCGGCAGGACAGCGCGTAACCGAACGCGGAAGAAAGAACGGACGTAGAAGCGCGAGTAGAGAGAGAGAGAGAGAGAGAGAGAGAGAGAGAGAGAGAGAGAGAGAGAGAGAGAGAGAGAGAGAGAGAGCGAGAGAGCGAGAGAGAGAGAGAGAGCCGACGTTACAGAGTGCCTCAACAGCCGAGTTAATTAAACGTCTCAATAGCAGACGTCCGCCCAGGGGTGATTAGGTATGCTGCCGAGGCGTGGCTGATGCTGCCGTTGGCCATTGTAAAGCCCGGACTCGCGTAAGTCTTCGCTGTATACAGCCGCGGACGGGAGGCAGGAGGAGTTGAAGAGACAGGATTATGGAAAAGAGAGAGAGAGAGAGAGAGAGAGAGAGAGAGAGAGAGAGAGAAAGAGGAGCGTGCGCCGGGCAAACAATGCAGGTGACAGCTTGTACAGCTCGCGGGCCTTGATCGCCGTCCTAGGCGACGTCGTCGTATACTGTAAACTCGCAGCGGACGTCGACGTTTCTCTCTCTCTCTCTCTCTCTCTCTCTCTCTCTCTCTCTCTCTCTCAGAGCTGTGTGCTTTTCAGGACTGCTTTCTATTTTTCGTGTCTTTTATTCTTTTGCCGTGTGTCTTTATTACAGCTCAGGGCTGTACGCGGTGAATCATTGTTTTTCTTCCTGGTGGTGTAATGGAGCGTGGAAATTTTTTCGCGAGTAAAGCTGAAAATGTTCTAACACTGCATATTATGCGTACCGCGTAACGTCGCGACATCTCTCCAATCCTTCTTCCTCCCTCCCGTGGGTTTCATATCAGAGCGACGACGAATAGGTCCACGACATCGACGCTCGGGACGTGTTATACTGCGCAGCGAGCGAAATTGCTCAAATGGAAACGAGCGTGTCATTCTCACTCGGTCTGCCCGTCAGTCGTCGTTGCGAACAACGCGCGTATACTCTCGCCCTCCGTCATAGTACTTCGCTTATTGCGGAGCAAGTTTGGCTCCGGCGAGCGTAAGCTCGATTCATGTCGACGTCGGCGGACGAAGTACGAGACGGCTGAAGACCGGACTGACGCTGGTATATAGGGTTGACCACCGCCGTCGTCGATCGATCTTACTTTTCTCGACGTCCCCTTGTACTGACTGATTTGAACGCGAAGTTCGATAACTCGTGCGTAGCAAGTCGATGATATTTTTAGATCGTTGAAGCAATGTAATTACGGTACATATTTCCGTAAATTTTTTATAGCGACTCGAATGAGACATCGGCAGCTCTTTACGAGCCGTTGCGCAAAGACTTCGCCGTATAATTCGAGTTTATATCTCACGCGGAATGATATTTCGCGAACGAGTCGGGAGAATACGTATACATGGCAATTAAATCAAAAGCACGAGCACATTAAAATAATTATCGATCTCCGGCAGTCAGCTGTGGCGGCGGCGGTAGATGCATTTTGAAATCGGAGAAAAGAAATATAAAATACAAGGTTTGCAATCGTAATGCCGAGTGCGAAACGAGGTCAGTCCCAACTACCTCAATGTGGCAATAACGGGTCGAAATGCCAATATACGTGTACACAGACAGCTGCGCTTGTTCCTGCGCTGTCTGTTCTCTCACGCGAGATCTGCTGCAGATCACGTGCACACATCCGAGAATTCTTAGCTTCGATTCAAGAGCCATTTTGATACACGAGGGTAGTATTCAAGGTAATTAGATGACGAACAAGTCATGCACATTATCCGATTATTATCAGTGTGAGAAAGCTCGACATGTTTCTAAAAGTCAGCCTGTCAATCGTCGTCGTGGGGAGCGATCTTTATCCGCGCCGCTGCATACAGGTGCCACGGGAGATTCTCAAATCCGCTCGCGCGTCAGCGGCGGGCGAGAAATGGAAATTTGAATAATTAATCACATTACTTATTCAGTCACTAATCTCTCTCTTCGACTCGCGGCCGAGAGCTATATCCCCATAACATCGAATTTAATCACATTTGCCGGTGTACCGAATTAATCTCTATTTAATTATGCTCCGCGGAGCGACGCGATAGCCATCAAGCGGCCGAAACAAAAGAAGACAAACGATTTCCAGCTGTCAGATATAACATCCCTATTTTCAAAATAACGATCCAGTTTTTACATATACACACACACAATCTACAATGGAATTGTTCACTCGACACACACGCGCAGAACAACAGGTCATTCCTAATTTATATCCAGCTGCGAGGTATAGACAAAGGCATTAGCCACGCAGCGGCAAAACTTTCTTCGCTTCGAAGCACACGGCTTTGTGATGCATTATTTTCTATACACTTACGATATACCCATACGCTGTACGCGCCGCAGGAGCAAAAGCCCTTCCTCGCGTGTATAATACGCGTGCAGTCGAACCCCCGGAGTTGAATCGCGCGCGGCGCGAATGCGTAAACAGGGACAAACTGCGCCGACGACGGAGTGTAATTATTTACGAAAGGGGCATTATGTTTTTTCAAAAACTCAGTCACGCACGGCTAGAGAGCTCTCTCTCTCTCTTTCTCTCTCTCTCTCTCTCTCTCTCTCTCTCTGTCTCTCTATACACTCGCGTCGTGGAACGAAATTCTCATGCATCACGAAAGTGCCGGTCATTTTTCACGCAACTGCCGTATAACCCTTCGAGTTTGCCCCTTTCACTCGTTCGCTTTATTTACGTATTCAAGCGCCGTGCGTTTTCATTGACCATGTGTGCGGAGCGTGTGCGTATACGCCTCGTCTTATCCGCAAGGAATCTGGCATACGCTAATGATCGCGAGCGGCGCTTCTGAAAACCGGATGTCACGGAGGGGCATAAAAGCGCCCGCGCGCGAGCGCCTGTTTTCATGCAAATGCCCGCTGTACGCATGAGTTTGTCTCTGCTTCTCCTCTCTGTGATGTGTCCCATGCCGGTGCGGACGTTTTCAACGAGGAGAGCTTTTCACGCGCTGCGATCAGAGGGCAACGCGGATGTGCGGAGCTGGAATACGTAGTCGCACACGGTATGGATATGCGTGTGGTACGTGGTGTAGGCTGGCGCGTTTCGTCGGCCATTTGGAACGAGTAAATTTACCATGATAATACGCGGCACTTGTGTGCTCGCGCGAGCGGAGAACTACTGCTGATTGGGAGCGGGGCTATGTTGCTGCTATGTTTTTCTATATGCACAATTATTTGGTTTTGCTCTGGTGGAAATTAAGTATTTATTAATGCTGCGGTTGCTTTGCAAAATAAACACGCGGTTAACGCATGACACATAAACTCCCGAAAACCTCGTCCCATATTCTACGGGAGCATCTTTTAACGCCATTTCGAGCAAAAGTCACGTTCGAGAGGCATCATCGACTCGCGCGGAGCGAGCGAAACCTCCAAAAAAAGGCATTAAAACGCACACGTACTCCGAGACATGAAAGCTCTCTTAGCTGAGTGTATAAAGCTAGACGAACGAGGCTCGTTAAGACGAACCTGCTCCTCGTTATAGTAAATACGTCCAGGGCGTTTTTGCACGCGTGGGACACCACAAAAGCGGCACGTGATTACCTTACCGAAATAACGCTTACGTACGCACGGCGGGTTGTATACGTACGATTGATTCGACTGCCTCGTCGTCGTCAGCGGCTTAAAAGCGTCATTCCCATTCGGCCGCGGTTTTGCGTATGTGGTGTATCGCAACGAGGGCTATAATAACACGTGCAGCAGCCGTGGCGATAGCAGGACAGGAAGAGGGCGACATCAGGTATGCGCGACGGCTCGCGCATGTGCGTTTAGGTATACGTAAACGAGTGCGTTAAACGCCTGGTTATGTACGCAAGCTCGCACGCGGACCTCGTGCTATACACGAGAGAGAGAGAGAGAGAGAGAGAGAGAGAGAGAGAGAGAGAGAGAGAGAGAGAGAGAGATGTAGAAACGGATGCGCGCGGAGCGATAAAGATCTCCTTTAGCCTTTTCTGTACGCGCGCGAGCGACTATATTTATACCGCTGCTTCTCTAGTTTAGCGCGTATACGTGGAACTTGGAGTGTCCAGCTGGCTTCCAGCACCGGTTCTGCCTGGTCGCCGATGCTCCGGGGTCCTTTGTTCGTACAATATTCGAATCGATGTATATACGTAATGATTATAAGGTTAAGATTCTTGCTTCTTCTGATACTCAGGGCCCGGGGAAACCTGGCATCCCAGAGTACTTAACTGTAAACCACATCTCGACTACTGCTCAATCGTGTGTCTAGACGCGACAAACGAACAACGGACGAGAATACAAAGACTGAACAATGCATCTGTGAGGTATATTTATGGGGTTAGGCGGGATTAGCACATATCTCCCTGTAGCTGGTGTTTAGAAACGCGCACAGAGGAAAACACAAATCAAGAAGGTTTGTGTTTTTATTGCACAAAATTATCTGACGACACATCTGCACTCTTCGAGAGTTCGCAAAAATCTGCTCGTTACATTTTCACGCGCTCACTCAATTGTTTTATCCAAACATTTTTTCTTGTATTGCTAAGTAACCCGATTTTCAATCTTTATCCGACCTCGAACTTCCAAGTGTTCCAATGGCTCACGTCCGTGAAAAGCCTCTACGCTTTTTCACCCCGTGCCCTCCTTTAATTTTCAAAGAATTTTTTGCACGATAATCGTGTCGCCTTACCGAAGGAGGAACACTTGTTCTTTTTAAATAAACGAATAGACATAATAAACAATTAAGTGAATACAATATTTATTAACATTGAAACAGTAACACTCCTTATCGGAGACAACTGGGCTGGCTTAGATCGAACTCTCGCAGGCTGTACTTCACAGCCCTTCTCATGTACAAAATTGTTAATATGCGAGAGCCCAGTTACCTGGCTGAATTATTTACTAAGGGTGAGCACAGATCCTCTGCTAGGGGGATACCTCAGGAACTTAACATTCCAAGAGCGGGTGCTGGGACTTTTAAAGTTCAGGGCGCATGACTCCGGAACTCCATCCCCCCGTACTTCGTCATTTGCCTTCGTACTCGGCATTCAAAGGGGCACTGCGTGATTATTTGTTTGCCTCTGATCCTTAGCCATAAGTATTAATGTATGTGACAGCTGGCCAATAATAACCACCCCAAAAATTTTATGCGACATCGACGGAGGTGTCATCACATAAATCTTCTATAGGGCTAGTCAAAATCCAAAATACAATATTATACTGTGATATATTTTCTCTTAGTTATATGTGATCTCACCGCAACCGGTGATATTTTTAGTACTCTAGTATTCAGTATTCTGTGATAAAATTCTTAAATTTACTTAACCAGTATTTGCCAAAAGTATTTTATTAATAGTATTTAAATGTATATATACTCTGTATTTGTTGTTTTGCCATAGTGCGAATAAATCCGTATCTATCAATCTATCTATGCTAAATTCAGCTTAGACTACAGCGTGGGCCTGAGTCTTATCCTGGTTATGCTTTCTCTCGGACCAATCACATCCCTTGTTACATTCGCTTCTAGCCAGAAGTTTCCGCTGACGCTTTGGTTTCATCCACGCCGCGTCCCGACGCCAAGTATGGCGTTCATCTTCGTAGAGATATATTTACGTACACGCACTTACATGCGCATAACTATCAGAATTACATTCTCACATTTTCGATACAGTCGATATAGACGATAGCTTAGAACCAACTGTGATACGTCACTATATGTTATACGACGTGGAGACAAGGCTAAAAACATCACAGAAATTATGACGTGGCTGGGAAAATTTTCAACCAAAATACGTCGCATCAACTCTCGTCGCGCACGCGTTCGATAAAAGCCAAACGCTCCGAAAATGGATTCTCCACGAGCAACCTCCTTCGCGCGCAACGCAGGCGCCTCGATCGTTCTGCTGCACTTGCGCGGCTAATAATTTCGGGGAGAGCGGTCATTCCGGCAGCTTTTATTGCCGGCAGTGACAATACTCGCTGCTCCGGGCTCGCTCGTACGATCGCGACCCTCCTTTCGCGCGCTGCGTTTAATCATAGAGCGAAGCCTACACGCGTGCGCGCGCGAACGAACGCGAGAGGCCTCACGGAACGGCCTCATAAAGTTAATTGCGGTCGTTCTAACGGTGCGCGCGCAAGGCTGCAATAGAACGTGTGTGTGGCATCGGGAACTTGTTATTATCCCCGGGGATAATGTGCAATAAGAGCGGTAATAATTGCTGCGGCGACGAGGCTCTCCCTCTCTCGTGAGAGTGTGTGTGCGTGTAAGTTACACACACAGCCGCGCGTAATCAGCGCGATTAACGAGCTCCTATAAGGCGCGTAAGCGATCCTCGAGATGCTGATGCTTATAAGTAAGCGCATTTGCGCCTGTCGTCGTCGTGCGCGCTTTTAATCTTTACATAACCAGTCATTAACGTTTTCTCGGATATCTTATATAGATGTGTATAATGGATGGGAGAGAGATTTATAAGACTCGTACATAACCGCTCGCTTCATCAATTTTAAAGAGGCGCGACATGTATAGCGCGAGAGATGCGATACACACACCTGCGAGTGAAAGAGAGCCTGTTTGAGAGATTGCTCGCTGCTGATTTTGCTTGATTTTAGAATAGAGATGGGGGATCGCTGGGAAATTTTTAAGACGATAATGTATCGACTAAGGGAATTTTCAATCTTGATAGTGAAACCGTTTCGAACAGCTGCGAACAGATCGTAAATGAAATATCTAGTATTATGTAAAAAGCTTTTGCAAGCAATATCGTTACGGATTCAAAATGAGCATAAAATCGAAATGATAAATCTTCCACGCTAATATCCAATTCCAAAGCCCACAAGCCAACATTTACAAGCGCCTATATCCTGCGTCTCGCATCAGCCTCTCCTCAGATCCGTCCTCAATAATGGAAAATCCGTGACAGTGACACGCATCACGAGCGAGTATTTTCCCAAGTCGACGTGTTCTCTCGACGCTGTTTTCCCTTTGCCAAAGTCAAAGGTTTCTCTTTTTCCAGAGCTCTCTCTCTCTCTCTTGCTCCCTTCTCTGCTGCTGCTGCCGCTGGATAAACAGTGCCGGCACACGGACAGATGGTCGGGCTCAAGTGGCTGACAAACAAACGCCAGGCACTTCAATTCTGAAAGGAAACGGCGCGACGGCATCCTTTGAGAAAAATCGTTTCCAGCGTGAAGTGCAGAGTGCGCGACCGAACGACCTATACTGCGCCTGCTGAACTTACACGACGACAGTTTGGCCGCATGATTATTTTTCATTTGACATTCGCTCGCACCGCTGGTGTCGAGGGAATCGTGTGAAAAACGACGTCGGATGTTTCTTGGACGAATTTGTTCGTAGAAATTATTGCGGTGTGATAAGGCGGAGGGAGAAAAATAATATAGGCGTTGCTTTGTTATACGTTCACGAATGAAATTAATGTTAGAACGTAGTTTACGCAAGACTTATATTATTTCAGAAAATTTCCGTTTGCTTTCGATATTCTGCTTAAAACGTTGCGCAATCTCTCAAACACTCTGGACTTAATTTTATTCTGTGGTTAAATATATTGCTTTTGGATACTATATAACAAAATTCTGATATTTGTTGAGATCGGCCGAGCAAAAAAATTCCATATGAATGGTCAATCTATTCAAATAAAATTCACCCTAGATCAAACAGGAAATAGAGTGATAAGACTTTTATTTTCATAGTACAACACGCTGCCAGAGCTAATTCTCTGGCGTAAAAACCGCCACTAAATAGAGCCCAACAAGGTCTATTTCTAGCTCGCGCTAACGAGTAAGTAACGTATAGAAAAATAATTTCTTTAAAGCCCACAGGAGATCGCGATAGCCGTGTACTCTTTTTCGTCTGTCTTTCGAGAGAGACGGTTCGTCCAAACGTCACTCGGCGCGTCTGAGAGTCTGAAGGGAGAGCAGAGCGGCAGCCAAGATCTCGGCGACGGATGAACGACAGGCCGCTCGTCGGGAGGAGACAGCTTCGAGTTGACGAGACGTCGCCGAAGGCGCGCGGTCACGGATGCCAAAAAGACATTATACATCAGCTTGTATTATCCACTTCATTCTTGAGTGCCTACCCCCCCCCTTGCTTCTGTTTTTTATATCTCTCTCGCGATGGATATGCACAAGATGTATATAGTTTATCAGCGGCTATAATTAAGATGCAGCCCGATGCGACTGCTGTTGCACATCAAACGCTCAGCTCCCGGCTGTACACTTACGCGGCTTTTTTCACTCGGCCGGTGACGAATGATGGATTAGGTTTTTTCCGAGTGATTGCTCGGAATAATCGTTGTTATTGATCGTCCGACGTATAGTCACGCTGCAGAGTCGTTCGAGCCTCAAATACTTTAATCCGAAATATAATCTACCGTCGATAAAGCATTACAATACACAAAACAAACATCTCGCACGTGTAGAGCCGTTCTTGAGGCTTCGATATCTGCCGAATAAGCCGCAGAAATCAGAATTTCTCAATTTCACTCGCGATTGATAGGAGTCCACATCGTATGTCATTTGCTTAGCTCCATCAATATTTGTTCCGACGAACCAGCAGCGAGGATCGCGTGATATGTGATATACACAGCTCAAGAGAGCTGAGCGACTCCAGGTTAATTTAGCTCGAGCCGCGCGCATGTGTACCAGACAATATATTCGCACTTGGACTTCCCTTTCGATCGACTGAGCTCATTATCTGCTTCGCGATGCCATGTGCCAAATTCTTCGAAGCGACGTAACGAAACTATATGCCGAGAGGGGCACGTACGCGCCTTTTGTTAGAAGGAGAGACTTTGTTGCGCGCTATCAATATTTTGGCTGGCTTGAACGTCGCGGCTTGACGTTTCTCATAGGAGCTTCTTCGTTTACCCTTCTTTCTTCCAAGTATTCGAGATTAGCATTAAATAGTCAAATTTCGTTTGAACTTTGAATTTATGATAACCGTGATCGGGTGTACCTATATTGAAACGCAAATTCGGGGAAAAATATATTTTTAAATCTGAAATGTAACGATCAGCCTCATAAAAGTTTTACGCCGCACGTGCGAGTAAATTTCACAAACATAACGCGTAAAACCGTACACCTTACAACGCACAATGTATCTTTTATTGCAGCGCGTGGTAATTTCACCTTAAAGGCGCAGATATAAACAAAATCCCCCGAGAGCTAGTCTCTTACATACCTCCGCATTACGTACGCTCTCACGTACGAGCCTAATAAGAGCAAGATTCAAAGATAAGCGAAAATGCAGCTGGGACGAAATCACAATCTTTCTCGGAGCTGAAGATTATCGGCCGCGTAATGATAGCGGCCGAGGTGCGGCGGCGCGTCTCCGCATTGTCATTACACGTGCGCCCGGGACCCGCTCATTTTAGTCTCTCTCTCTCTCTCTCTCTCTCTCTCTCTCTCTCTCTCTCTCTCTCTCTTTCCCGCTCCCGCCGCGATAATTAGCGCCGCTTGGCTGCCCAGCGAGATGAACCGGCGGCGGCCAAAGTGTCTGCGCAGCGTGAAATTTTTTGCGAAAATTGCACTTCCACGCGGTTGCGATTTTTATGCGCGAGCGGGAACGTGATCGATATGCTTTTGCCGGCGAGGTCTTTTTGATGCAGCTCGTTCGTCTTCAATTTATATTTTTCTTTTAAATAATAATCTTCTTTTAAATATATTGTCGAGACGGTCCGTTATCGAGAAAATGCTGTAGTGTAAACAGAAAGATGCAATCGGTCAACGTTATACAGACCAACTCCAAGTGAAGCTGATAAATTATCAACGACGACGCGAAAGGTACCAAAGCCGGACGATACACCGACCAGCGATCATAGGCGCGAGTGTCGTAATCGCGGCTAATCGCAGAGCGGCTCCAGCTCTGAGCGAGATTAAGGGGAGGCGATGTATATACAGCCGTGGGCCCTCTTTCTCTCCATACTCCTAGAAGTGTTTCTGCCTATAACGACTGCGTAACGAGCGCAGGCGCCAGATAAGTAGAGGGTCGGCGCTGCCCCGTCGCGTAGCTGTTATTTTCGAAAACAAAATTACCGATATTTCGAGGGGAGCCTTTCTGGAAGGAAGAGAGATAGAGAGAGAAGAGAACAAGGCCACCGCCGGCGCTGTTGACACGAAGCTGACCGTATCCGATTGAGAGACGCCACTGTGCACACGCGTGAGCCGAAAATTACGGAGATCCGCCCCCTTTAGCCGGGATATAATTTCGCTTCATTAAGCAAAGTGAAATCGGCTTTTTTTTCGGAGAAATCACTGCCACTGAGGACGGCGATTCCGCGCGAGAGCGGCTTTATCATTCTTTTTCCTGAAGCGAGAGCTGCGCGAGAGAGGTCCTTGTACGTTTTGCCGATTATTATACCGCGCGAGCGAAACGAGGTCGTTTGATTATTATTTTTAAGTCGAATTAAATTTGGCTTTTCGAGCTTCTTTACGAGCTGGCCCCGCACAAATCAGTCTTGTAATTTTACATCTTCCTTGAAGACTTACTTAATGGCACGCGATTGATTCTTTGAACTAATTTTCACTTCTCCGCGCGGTTCGTTACGGGGCGTAATTTTCATAAATTAGGCGAATCGCTGCAATTTTTTTTAACGCCCTCGAGAGCGCTATATGCGGGGAAAAAAGTGCCCGATACACTGTTCACAGACACGCTCTTATTCGAGATATACAGCTGGAGCGATAAGATCGGTGACACTCGCGCCGCTGTATGAGGGCGTATCTAGAAAAAAAGTAGTAAATAAAAGGCGCAAAAGTAGTAAATTGTTGAAGAACTCAAATAAAACGGAGATAAAGAAGAGGAAATGAGGCTCCGGCTCGGGAGTACAAAAGACATCAAACATCATATACATATTCAAGTTTCCACAAACAAGGGTTCTTTTACGAGCCTTTTTCTCTCTCACCTCGAACTTCCGGCCGCATCGTACACACGAGAGCGGCTATCATTGGCCGTGTACGAGGAAAAGCTTAACGTGAAAACGAGAGGCGGGGACCGAAAATTAGCATTCTTTTTCAAAGCCCATCGGGCGCGCGCGCGAGAAAGCTGTTGTCCTGCTTTAAACGCTGGTTGATTTGTGAGCTGAGCCCAAAGTCGAAGAAAGCCGAGGGGCCACACGCCTGCGCATTAAATAAAGAGAGAATAGAGCGAAGAAGAACGAGCTGTACACAGAGACAGCAAGAGAGAGAAAAAAAGGTCGCGGTATTCGTGTTGTGCGCGCTTATGGTCGGCGCCGCACAGATTTTATCGGGATCTTTCTCTCTCTCTCTCTCTCTCTCTCTCTCTCTCTCTCTCTCTCTCTCTCTCTCTCACTCTCTCTCTCTCTCTCTCTCACTCTCTCTCTCTCTCTCTCTCTCTCGCGTAGTAGCTCCGGTTGTTTACAGCATTGGATCCGGCGTATTTTTCGTTTTCGAGAAAATCTGTACACGGATCTATGTATGGGGGCGCGCATAAAAATGCGCAGGCGCTGCTGCACCGCAGAACAGACTGTGCAGCGGCAGCAGCGGACCTCGACGCGGTGGCCGAGCTCGCGCGCCAGCGGGGTGTTTTATGGCCGACGGCGGCGGTTCGCGTGTTTCGTGGTAGGCATTATTTTTCCCTCCTAAACTCCGTTATACCTGGAACAATGGAGAGATTAAAACATAAAATATGATCTCCCAGGTGATACGCGCGCGGCCCGAGACACTGCATTAGTATATGCATCAGAGAGAGAGAGAGAGAGAGAGAGAGAGAGAGAGAGAGAGAGAGAGAGAGAGAGAGAGAGAGAGATGCCTATAGCTCGCACTCTCTCCGCGGTAAATTCGCCGAAACGGCCATCTTTACGCGCTGTTTTGCTTTTTTTCACCCGCTGCACGCACACACTCTTTTTACCCCGCTTCCTTTCAGCTCTAACGCGCGCATATTTCGCCCTTTCTCCATTTCGCCGCTCGGCGCCACACGGCCTCGCCGCGTGTTCCTCCTTCCGCGAGAGTACATTTCTTTCTTTTTTTTTCACTCGAGCCTCGGGAGTAATTGGACAAGCCGAGGTGTAATTGGACAGGTAGTTGACAGGCTTATTATTTAGTGTAATGAAGGTGGAGGGGGGGGGGGGAGAGCCCCGTGATTTCGCGTAGATGTATGTCCGCGCCGCTGATGTATCGGAAGCGAAGTTTAAGTATACACTAAGAAAAATCATGGACTCGTTGCTGGTGAGTCCCCCATGGAGTATATCCTGCGCGAGCGGTCTGGAGTAGTTCCAGGTGCTGCTACATATAATGCAGTAGCGCCACGGAAAAATTTCCTATGACAATTCCAAACAATATTTCCATAGAGCCATCCGCAATTATCGCGGCAGACTCATGGAATAATTGCGGGCGCTTGTACTGCAATATTTATTCGTCAATATAAACTCCTATATGAATAGAGATTAAACGAGGTAATAAATATATAAAAAAACTGTACATATATTGCGCATCGAATTTATTATTTCACAAATCGTATCTAGTAACTGCAATTTCTAAATTATTTTTTTTTACATAAGTAGAAGGTGGAATTAACGGAATGTGGGAAATATTTGAGGGCAGTTGGATCTGTATCGCTATGTACATCGTATGCATGGAAAAAATCATTAAAACCAAATTTGTAAAGGTTTTTTGTGAGTAAGAAGGTTTCATTTTTATAATCCTCTCTTTAAAAAATGATGGACTTTGTTGTGAAGCATTTAATACGTGATTCTGATTGGTTGCTGGTTGGTTGTCTAGGCAACGAGATCAGAGCCGCGCACTTTAAATTCATAACCTCAAAACAGTCATAACCCTGGTAGAAATATTTGAGGTGTTTAAAATGAAATGTGGAAACATCGATGGCAGAAAAAATATATGAAATGTAACTAGCAAGAAACCTTAGTAAATTAATCATTACCAAGAGTGTAGTATTAAAACATGTGTATTGAAAAGTGGCACCATAACCCTATTTAAAAGTAGTAATAATGTGTGAATATTACTCAGTTTTTTTTAAATGTCAATGAGAAGTGCAATTAAAAGAATGAAAAGGATGAAGATATAATACTGTGTCTCTATATACCCAAAGTCACCCTCGATGAAGTTTGAGAGGTGAATTTAAAGAAAAGTTCAGTATCCGAGTCAGTAAGTTTAAGTCTATCATCATACAATGCCCTTTGAATTGTAATGATAGACAAACTCACTGACTCTTATACTGAACTTTTCTTCAAATTCACTACTCAAACCTTAATGACGACGACATTGGGAATTATTTATTTTAAAATAGTATTGCGGGTATGGTAACGTATCAGATGCTTATAAAATATTAGCAGAAGTTAGTGTGCCGCCCAACACTTATGTGAATTTTCTACCAGAGTTATTAGACAGGGATAGAATCAAGAGCGCGCGAAGCGCGCTTTCATTCCTAGTTATATATAACTAGGTATAGTGAAAAATATATATATTTTTCACTATACCAAATTGAATTCCATTACTGCCGAAACCTGTAACGAATACTGTATTCTTAGAAAAATGTCTGCTAAGAATTTTGACATATTTTAAAACAATTACAGGTGTTTCAATTCTTACTTCTGGATCAAAATGGGTTAAAACTAAATGAGCGTTTTCTGCTATTTCGATAGGACCTAGAAGAATATTGCGCAAACAATCATAATTAAAATTTTCGTCGTAATAACTAAATTGCAATTGATTGCGTATAGCTATTGTCAATGGTAAATTTTAATTTGATGTAGTTCCTAGTTCCTACAGCTACTTGTTTTTTGTTTCTATAAGCTCCTTCGAATTTCATGGACAAATAGTGTATCTGGGGACCATTCGCTTCGATGAGATGATCGTAATGCACCCAAAAGTGCATTTTAAGTTTTAGCTTTTGAAACAGCTGTACATACAAAGCATTATATTTTTGAATTAATTCTTTTATAACTATTAAATTAGCCCAATATATCATCGGACTCATTAATAAACCTATTATTTTCCAGAAAATACGATATAGCTTCCAATATTCGTATTTATCATTAATTACGTCTCCGATCATTCCACCTAAGTATCTACACAAGAATAGTATTAGGCGATTTCAATGCTAAAATAGGTAGGGAGGAAATGTTTAGACCTACTATAGGGAAGGAAAGCCTGCACGAAGTCAGCAACGATAACGGTATTAGGGTCATAAATTTCGCGGCAGAAAAAGATCTTATAATCAAAACTACGTGTTTTAAGCACAAGGACATACACAAAGCAACGTGGACATCGCCGGACGGGGCCACACAGAACCTAATTGATCATTTTCTCATTGAAAAAAGACGTCATACTGACGTTCTCGACATAAGGGCTCATAGAGGGACAGATAGCGACTCGGACCACTTCCTAGTAGTAGCCAAATTAAGAACTAGATTAGTAGCGAATCAAAATAGTAAGCGAACAAACAAGGTAGAAAGCTTCGATATTGAAAAGCTACGAGATAGAACAGAGCGAATTAGGTACCAGATAGAAATTAATAACAGGTTTCAGGCACTTGAAGAAGCAAACACATCGCCGGAGGAGAATGACGAACCGAATAGCTTATGGGGGGACATCGAAAAAACGGTAAAAGAGGCCGCGAACAAAGTACTGGGTAAAAAGAAAAAGCCAAAGAGCAAACCATGGTTTGACAAAGAGTGCGAACTCTGGTTTGAAAGGCGCAAAAAGGCTAAATTAGATAGCTTACACAATAGAAGCGATAGGACCGTAGAGGAGTATTCTAACGTAAGGAAACAGGCGGGTGCGATCTACAGAAATAAGAAGCGGGAGTATCAAAAGAATCTTATTAGAAGAATAGAAACAAACAGTAAGGAAAATAACCCCCGCAAAATGTACAGACGGATTAACGCCATCAGAAAGGGTTTTAGGAATAGAGCGCAATTGATGAAGGACGAAAACGGGGACCTCGTAACAAATGACAACGAATTACTGTCGCTGTAGAAAAACTATTTCGATAAATTATTAAACGTGCACGAAAATAGCGAAGAATTAGGGAACGAAATTCACACTGCCGAACGTGGAGGAACCGAGCTACCAAGAAATTAGAGGCCGCGATTAAAAAACTAAAAAAACAACAAAGCAGCGGGAAATTACTCTATTCCAGCTGAGTTACTCAAATATGGGGGCGTCGAGCTTACTTTTAAAATCTATAAACTAGTATGTGCCATCTGGAAAAATGAAACAATACCCGAAAATTGGAAGGAATCTATAATTATACCGATTTTTAAAAAGGGGCATAAGACAGACTGCAATAACTACAGGGGTATCTCACTTTTAGCAACGTAATACAAGCTAGACTCACTCCATTCGCGGAAGATATAGTAGGAGATTATTAGTGCGGATTTCGACGCAACAGATCGACGAGCGATCAAATGTTTACCATAAGACAGTTGTTAGAGAAAAAGTGGGAATTTTGCGAAACCATACACCAACTATTTATAGATTTTAAAAAAGCGTACGATTCTATTAAGCGAAGCAAAATGTATCAAATTCTAGTACTTCTCGGTGTACCAAAAAAACTCGTGAGATTGATTCAAATATATCTGAACGGAAGCACGAGAAAGGTCCGAGTAGGCGGTAATGTACCAGAACCCTTCACGATACGCGATGGTTTAAAACAAGGGGATGGGCTCTCTACGGTGCTGTTCAACTTAACGTTAGAGTATGTCGTTAGAAAAATGCAGGTTAGCCAGCTGAGCGCAACGCTTAATAGAACAACGCAGATACTAGGCTACGCAGGTGATTTGGATATACTGGGGAATTGTAGGGAAACGGTAGCAAGAAACGCGGAAATTCTCATAAAAGTGGCTGAGTATACAGGGTTAGAAGTGAGTGAATCAAAAACAAAGTACATGATTGTGGATAAACTAGGCATCTGCAGAGGGGAGGGAGATCTCAGAGTTGGGAATTTTACTTTTGAAAAGGTTAGCGAATTCAGGTATCTGGGTACGACCATAAATGATAAAAACGAGATTAATGTCGAAATAAACAAGAGACTCCATTCGGGTAATGCTTGCTTCTACGCCGTGAGTAATTTACTTAAGTCGAAGCTATTGTCTAAAAACGTTAAAATAAGAATATACAGAACAATAATACTACCGGTGGTTCTGTACGGGTGCGAAACGTGGGCTCTCACTAAGCAGGTGGACGACCGTTTTAGGGTATTTGAAAATAAAGTCTTGCGAAAAATATACGGGCCGAAGAAAAATGAGGAAACCAGGGAATGGAGGAGACTACACAATGATGAGTTACACGATAATAATAAAATCACGCAGATTGGGATGGGCAGGGCACGTAGCGAGAATGGGAGACGACCGTACGGCAGCGCGTTTAAAAAAACGTAGACGATCGAGATAAAAAAAATAGTTTTTAGGTTTGTGCAAGAGAAAACTCCTCCCAAAATTTCAGCCCGATTGGTCGAAAATTGCGTGAGATATCGTATCTCACACATTTTTCGATGACAAAACTATAAGGCACTTCTGTGTCGCGGTCGTGCCTAAAAAAGTTGAAATTTGGACCAAATCACCGATAGAAGCAACATTTTTAGGAACTCCTCTAAACATAAGTTTATTTAACCCATTAAAGCCCATGCTAAGACTGGTTGAGATAGCGACAAACAAACTGTGCTATCCTTTCATAAGTGAAAAATAAAATATACGTATTTTTTCTTATGTCATTTGCAATTGTTTATAACAAATTATTTAAACAAATTATAAAAAAATTCATAATTTTCAAAATCTGAATGCGGGAATCGATTCTGGAGGTAAAATCGAGACGAAAACATATATAACACTTTTTTGTCAGAGTACAATTTGTTAGTGTAATGTAGGAATAAACAATTGCATGTTGGGGAGAAAAAGTGACCATGTCAAGTCCCAAGCAAAATCTATCTGGAATAGCAAAAAACAAACTATGCCATCCTTTGCATAGCTGAAAAATAAAATATACGTATTTTTTCTTATGTCATTTGCAATTGTTTATAACAAATTATTTAAACAAATTACAAAAAATTCATAATTTTCAAAATCTGAATGCGGAAATCGATTCTGGGGGTAAAATTGAGACGAAAACCCATATAACACTTTTCTGTCAGAGGCCAATTAGTTATTGTAATGTAGGAAGAAACATTCGGCCTCCTGAGATTGTTTCAAAAAATCGTATAGAATGAAGCTAATTATTGTATTTATCCATCAATATTCACACGAATTATTGTAAATATGTTCGGTGGGATTGAATTATTGTTCATTCTCCGTCTTGGCATTATGAGTGACGTTACCAATGTAGAACAAAATAAAATCTAAAAGTTTTCCGAAATTATTATTTCAAAGAATAGATCCAATGTATGAATGTTTTCAACCGTTAGCCCGCCACTCAAACGTATTCTCTAACACGGAAGGATTTGCGAAATGAAATAAACTTATCCAATTACAGTATAAGATCTCAAAATGTATCAGTAAAAAATACTGATATGATTCCACATACCATGCAAGAGAATGAAAACACTTATTTGTCAATAGTTTATTTCTACATAAAGATAACAAATTGAACTCTGACAAAAAAGTGTTATATAGGTTTTCGTCTCGATTTTACCTCCAGAATCGATTCCCGCATTCAGATTTTGAAAATTATGAATTTTTTTGTAATTTATTTAAATAATTTGTTATAAACAATTGCAAATGACATAAGAAAAAATATGTATATTTTATTTTTCACTTATGCAAAGGATAGCACAGTTTGTTTGTCGCTATCTCAACCAGTCTTAGCATGGGCTTTAATGGGTCTATATACATGCAAATGCATTAAAAAGTTATATTTCAAATATATTGGATACAATCTCAACTTTTTAGAGCTTTTATTATGCATATAAATTGCTATTGAAGAATTTATCAACTTTCTCAAGAACGATGACCTAAGATAGAAAGTCAATCGAAAATCTCACAGTTTACTTCTGTGAAGAGACAATTCTTGACTGGCATGCTATAATAAAAATATTAGAATTACCTTTTTATATAAAATTTGGATTTACTTTAAAAATGTCTTTAATGAGACCATCTCTTTTCTTATTCTGAGCTAATTTAATAATTTTAGCATCAGTTGATGGCCAATTATTCTCGAATATGTCGTTAAGCTTCCCAAAAAACGCATGAAAATCTCGTTCTACCTTCACAAAAATCATTAGTTTCGTTAATAATAAATTTTGTGACAATAAATTTAATTTTAATGTGAGAATATATACATACTAAAATATATCCTGCAGGATTCGTAAGATTTGGGAACATGCGAAAATCGCAGTTTGATCATTTTATATAACAGTTTACGTTTATTCACAGCTGTACTATTCCATTTGCTTATGTATGTTGCATCTATGAGTTGTACGCTTTCTTACAGCTCTGCAAACTCTTTCGAATAGTCTTTTTCTATGAGAACAATGTTGAGCTCGAGTAGGTTCGATCAAACTGACTGCTATTGCCTTATCCCTAAGATATTCGTACTGTCTTTAAGAGTTCCAGCAGCAGAATGATCTGAGGTTGATCTCGTATAGAATCCTTCTTTCAGCGTTCCTTCAAAGAGTTGGGCACAATCATCAGCTAAAGCGATAAACCTCTCTGGACTTATACCATAAATATAACAAGGAATATACATATATATTACATATTGAAATTTGAAGATATAAATCTTTCAATTAATATAACAAAAATTGCAATACCTCCAACTCTGAGTTCGTCGCACTTCGTGTAGTATGAGAACTTTTGCCACTGTCGATGTAGAGAAGTAAAGCCTTCCATTCTTTTCAAGCAGTTTGGATCTGCTATTTTTATGTTTTCAAAATATAAATAATGCAACTAAATTCTCCTTCAGGGTATTGCCTCAATACATGGTAAACATAACTGATAATTTCAGCTTCTGATGCTGTTCCATGTAGAAGTCTGGATTGCAAATTCGACGGACAGTCTCTAAGAACTTTATCTTCATTAGATTAGAGGTACAATCAATTATTTGGATATTTTCGACGATGGCTAAGTCAGTAGACGTATTAATCCTGATGTTAACTATGTCTACAATAAAAACATTATTTCATTATATATATATATATATATATATATATATATATATATATATACACATATATAAATTAATATTTTGCCCTATATAAAAGCTAAGATAGCCATGCAAAAAGAGAAAATAAAAGGTAACTACGTTTTGAAGGTTAGAATAGAGAAAAGTTTCAGTTTTGAAAGAAAATAAAAAATAACAAAAAATCTAACCGATCCCGTCAAGACTTGAAATTGCTTGGGTTAAATCCAATGCACCCCGATGCACATCATCCATTGTACTCATCTTTATTTTTATGCACATACAATTACATTCGTTACAGTCATTAATATACATTAATACATACACCCATAACAAACCAATTTTCTTACCTTTGAATGAAAATCTGCTTTTTCCTCCGTCTGATCACATGCACAAAACACTCACGACTATACAGTGATTGTAATTTTGCAAAAAACCTGCAAATGATACAAAGTCGTAGTGCACTGTCGCGCGTGCATGCGCGTGGTCCTAAAATTCTAAGGGGCCTGCCGCGATAATTGCGGTTACGCCATGGAACTATTGGCGGGAGAGAGCGCCTGCAATTTTTCCGTAGCGCTAGTCGCAGTCCAGGCGGCCGCACCTGGAACTACTCCAGACCGACCGCGCAGCATATACTCCAGGGGGACTCACCAGCAACGAGTCCATTATTTTTCTCTCAGTGTAGGTATACGCGTCGCTGTAATGTCGGCCATTCGATATACACCGCGAAACGCGTGCTGGCACTTTATGCAAATGTTTGTGTTTTGCATTCGATGGCTTACAGCGTATAATGTCGAAGAAAATACCACGCCTGACGTATTTTCCTGCCATTAGCAGTGAGTTCGACGAAAAAGCTATTATACACGCGGAGCGACGAAATTCATCCTCGCAGGAGACGAAGATCGAACTATACCTGCTGGAGTGGGATAACAATGGAAACTGTTAGAGGACTTAATCCGCGACGGGATTTTCAGTTTATTTCCCGTGAGCCGGCCTATGCGAAAAGCGGTAATTCAGCGCCCGCCGTTTCGTATAATAGCCGCCCCCGGGGTCATAAATTTTTTCGACCTGAAAAAATAGCAAACAACCTATAGATGGCTTACAACGAAATTAGGCTTTGCGTCGTTAATACATTTCGAAATAAAAATAATCCTCTTATGCGGGATTAAACTGATGCCTCCATGCCATAAATCTTTTGCGCGTTATATTTTGTCACGCGCGCGCATGGCTTCGGCCTGTTTGGGTATTGATAAACAAAATTTTTTGTTTATAATAAAAAAAGAAACTCGATGCAAATAAGCATACATGCCAGATTTCACAATGTACAAGTGCACAGCACCGTATACAATATGCAACATACACGGCGTCTACAGCGGCAACCGCAATAAACAATTTTTCTAAAGTAATTTTTCTAAAGTACCAATTTAGCGGCATAATTATTACGTGTCCGCGTTCGAAACATGCAATTCCCCTCGGACTAAGTAAAAGTACAGTCACGCCGTAACCCGAATAAGCCGCCGCGCGCTGCAATAAGTATATCCACCTTTTAAAAATTACACATTTTTTGCTGCCCGCGTATTACGTGCGCTAATTGCAGCCTACTTAACGACCATACGTCTCCCCCCGTCATCATGCACAGCACGTCTGATTTTTTCCCAGTCGCGAGCTATACTCGTCCACACGCGCGTCAATTCTGCACCGTCTCGCAATTATAAACACGCCAAAAGTCAATGATATAATAAAGGAAGCTGCTGCTCGTTACGCATCGGCGCTGCGGTGACACGTACGAAATCACGCCTGTCGATCACAGCGCGGAGAGGAGAGAAAGATCCGCAACGAAGGCTGATGCAGTGCGTGAAGATATATACAACCTGTACGGTATAAATGTACAGTGAGGGGAGGGGGCACATCATCGGGGCTTAGGCAGGGAAAATACGAAGTCGCCGAGAGAGCTGGTGCACGGGGCTGTCTCATGTTTAAATCAGCGATAACGAGAAGCCTCGGTGACATATGTCACTGTCGCCGTCAGCTGCCTACACAATCAATATAGTCACTCGCCGTGCCGCCGCCACGACTGCAGCCTTTTCAGTCCTCGCATGCGCGCATCTCTCTCTCTCTCTCTCTCTCTCTCTCTCTCTCTCTCTCTCTCTGCAGTCGTCATCCTCTCGTTTCTCGTTTCCCCTTCGCGCAACCCCGAGCGCTGCGGACGATAATGTATTCGATACGTGACTTCGTATTCGACAAATGCAATGCATATACGGCACGAATCTAACCTGCCGCATACGTCTACTAGTGCTACGCCGTCACTTTCTTCTGACGAGCGAAGCGCGCCTCGATTTTCAGATGACAAGTGCTGGTGCTTTATACTTCCGCTTTTTTCGTCCTTTTCGTATTTCACGCGCGACTCCATTTCCGCCCGGTGCTCGACGCGACGGGAAGAGCTTCATTTTGAATGGGTAATTCCAAAGAGTTGGGCTGACGCTTTGGTTATCTCGTTTGCTGGTCAAGAGTCGTGAGTGGAATGTTCTGGCTGGTGTGTTTAGAGGATTTTCGAGAAGTTTGTTTTTATTATTCGTCATTCGATCCGATTTACATAGATTAATCGCAAGACTCTCGTGTAACGATAAGCGACGAGGCCATTTGCATGTCGCTACAGACAGTGTCATCTCAGCGCGGCGCACGCGGAAATTGCAGTTCCAAAAATATTTTAATAGCCAGCTTGTAATTCGACCTTTGCTCGAAAACAGCCACACACACGTTTTGAAACGTCGAAACAGCTGGCTCATTCGTTATAAAAAATTCTTTTCCCGACTCATTAAACACAGTTGCGACGTAGATTAAAGTCCCAATAAAACATACACCGACGACACGTGGAGTCTTTCGAACTCTATTATACACGGCGATTTAGCAAGAAGAACGAGCGCGCACATTGTTTAACGAATAAATTTGTATGTAGAAGTATTTAACTTTCAAATTTTCCAGCGGATGAATATATCGAGAGCGCTCGCGATGGTATAAATAATGCCTACTTAAGTTTCAAGTGGTCTGAAAAAAAGAGACTTAATTGCACAGTCGTAAATTTGTTATCGTTCCGCGGCTTTTTTTTGCCGTTTGACATTATCATAGTGGGAATCGTCATTATTCACCATGAAATATCGAAGATGTGCTCTTGATTTGCGAGCGATAGATTTTTACGGTCGCCGCGACGGCGATCGTGTCCCACTTTGAAATCAATACATTTTTTTCGAGCGATATACATCGTTAGGACTTTCATCATCCAAACATCTTCATCCATTAAGCAGCAGGTATAATTACAAAACGTATAGAACGGTCATCCAAGAATGCATTAGCTGAGTATGAAAATACCCGCGCTAAAAAACAAAATTTCGTAATGTTTATTCGCAAATTAACAATGACATTAACGCTCGGCTGAAAAACGCGCATAAATCATCACCTTCGACAATGTATATTTTTAGCTTATTTACGAAGCATCGCGATGAATCATGCAAATTTCAGCCTTCCTATATATAAAAAGCCATTTGTCATAATTAATTCAGCTCATAGCATTAGGCCGCGAGACGGTCAATATATGCAATCAACAATAGTACTCGCGATCGACGTATTTGCTGAATATTCAGGCTTTGAAAACTCTTGCCCGCCGATTTGCCTTACAGACGCGGTGTACGGCTTCTATTGGGAGGAATCTCGAAAATACACACATCCAGAAAGCCGACTTTCTCTCATTTCAATGGCAAAGACGGCCGAAGCATAGGCCGGTAGCCAAAAATTCACGGCGGAATACCTAGCAAAATGAGAAAAAGAAGATCAGCGTGCAGGAATGCGGCGCAGCCGCGCGGCCCTTTGGACATAACGACATCAGTGGATCCGTCGGCAGAAAAACAATGAAATTTCTTAATTGAAATTTATTAAAGCGTCGAGAGGGCGCATACGTATATAAAGCCCACGAAGGCGGCGCTCAAAGGCTTTCGGAGAATCAATCTCGCGGAGATCAAGGAACGAGCAGCAGCAGCCGGTCTTTTTTGGCGATGGGTATATGCTATACGCGGTATATACACAGAAAGGCGGCATTTGCATTGAATGCTTCATCGAGCACTCGTCACTTTGATTGACCTGTCGCGCGCGTTGGCCGACTTCTCCGCGAGTCAATGCGTCGGGGCTTTGTTAATCGAGATTCCGCTGCTTTGACTGCATCTGCTGCAACGGATTCGAGAGACGAGGGCTTGCGTCGGTTGCACAAAGCCCAATTTATTAAGTTTGTAGCGGCACAAGACAATGGATCGAAATTGCAGAGGACGTACAGGCGATGAAAAATACACTCGTACTCGCGAGTATGAGATCATCAGGCGCGATAAGTCATATAATTGATGGACTGTCACACATCAGTCGAGTGAGAACGAATCCAACGCGTCGGACTGACGGGGAGTCGAAACAATTACTATGCACACACACATACTCCCACGCGACTTAACGATCGCGAAACACATCGCGTGTCCCGCAAGCTACACGGCTGAAAACTATATGGCATCAGCCAGCTCGTCTTTGAAACTCTCTCACTCTCCCTTTCGCGCGAGTAGGGGGTTCTATCAATCTTACTCAGGGCGGGCTCGCTCGCGCCGCGGCTTGTGTCATATTTCTCCCCGACTAGCGCGCGCTCGCTGACTCGGGGAATATGAAGCGTGGCGCCCGTGACGCTAAGTCGGGATTAGGCGCGATTAATCTTTGTTCCCCGACGTCCACGCACACACGCGCTCGGTTTTATGTGAGCTGTATACAGCATTATACGGAGGAAAACGAGGAGGTGGGCGCTCGGAGTACAAACGGAGAGGTGAAAGAGCGAGAGAGAGAGAGAGAGAGAGAGAGAGAGAGAGAGAGAGAGAGAGAGAGAGAGAAAGTCGAGTCACGACAGCTCGATGAATTCGCTTTTTAATAATCGATCGATCCCGCGCGCGGCGCTCAACGAAAGAATCGCTAGAATTCATTACGTATAAAGCGGCGGCGCGCGAGTGCGAGCTCTATGATTAAGGAAATTATGAATTTACATAATGACTCTCGGGCTTTTGAAACTGAATGACAGGCGCGATTTGTATAAACACGAGAGTGAGAGAGAGAGAGAGTGGCTTGCGTCAAGCAGCCGTACGTCGTCGTGTGCAGTACAGTCCCGAGTTATTTCTCCTCGAGCGCTGCATCGGTGCCGCGACGCACAGGTGAAAAATAGCTTCATTGTTTATGTCGTTTTACTCGCCGACGGCTGTGTTTTCATAACCTGCGACTTTTTCTCCTCGGCGGTGCAGAAGGTACATTATCGAATCGACGTCTATTAACGGCTCTCGCTTTCTGTCGATCTGTCAGCGCTGCTGCGAGCCGAGAGACGGGGTATGTAATACATTAATGATCGTGTGTACATACGCACATATCGTATACTGCTCTTGCAGTGGGTAATGTCTGTTTCCTCGGGAGTGACGCCTTTTGCGCGCGAAAGTGCGTATTGGAATTTTACTCGATGTGCGCGCGTAATTAAATTTCGGGCTGGACCTGAATTTTCTGAAATGCGACGATGACACAGCTCTGCTCGACATTTAAAACAGTTTCGAGTTGTACACGATAAAGCTTGTCACTCATTGAGGTATACAGTTACGCACTCGAGAGCGCGAGAATAAGAATTGAAAAACGGGCTAATTAGACGTCTCTGCAATGCTGCGAGCCAGTCGGAATTAAAGAGCTAGAAAAAAGCACTTTGCGCGGAGTACGTACGCGAAATTACAGGTTCTCGAAGAATACCTCTCTCAATTCAGTTCTCGTGCTGCGAGCCGATATTTAACAATGCCACTGAGAAATAACCCGTAGAGCGAACGTCGGTGCGCGCGGTTATTATAAACGTGGTATTATGCAAATTGCAAATCCTTGTTTCTAATCTTCTGTTAACAAGTGCTCATATTACAAAGTTATTATGCCCATGAATATGCATACACGTTGCTTGCTGGCAAAATATCGGGTTTAGCAAAAAGTCAGGATAAATGACTCCGAGAGCTGCGAGCGCTCTTTTTTTCCCCTCACTCTCTCGTTCACTCTTGGCAAGTGCATTTCATTTATCAATAATCACTTTCAGCGTTCCCGTGCTTTGCGCAAGTAAAGGTAACGTTCGAAGAAATCAATTTCTGCGCGCTGAATATAACTGGAAACGACATTTCGCGTGTTATACAGGCTGAAAAATTATTTCGACAAATCGATTCGTTCTCTATGTGACAGAGAATGAAAAAAAAGCGAACGAAACAATTAGCTACGGACACTTCAGCGAACAGCCCGACGACAAAAAGATGCGAGATGAGGGGCCCGAAAAATCAGTGCAGCCCGCGATTCCCATCAGAGCCGGGCGGTGTAATCAAACAAAGATTTCCCCGACAGCATCGGCCGGGATATATCTACACTTATACAGAGCCCCGTCCAAAACTATTAATTCACGATCAAGCGTTGAAAAATGGCCTCGCGAATGTACGAGATATTTCGGGCGGCTAAAAGTGTGTACGTGATCGCTCACGCATGCATCTCCCCGTCGCACACATCCTCGAGCATATATACACTACCCTCGCGCGCACACACACAGACACGTACTTCACATTCACATTCCCGAGAGAGCAGGCAGGGGAAAAGGAGCGACCGCTATGATTTATTACCCGCCGCAAATTCTGTTTCTTCGTCGGCGCAAGCTAACCGCGTTTGCGTTCATCCATCTTTTTCCCTTTCACGGCTCACCGAACAGCAGCAGCAGCAGCGGCGGCGGCGGCGGCGGCGGCACCCCCTACTGTTCCGCGCCATCTTTCAAAGTGACTGACTGCCTCCTCTATTATCCGCTTGTCAGCATTTTTACACATTCATCCAGTGCATGCTCGCGCAAAAGCAAGGCACACTGACTCCTTCCTCCCTCCCTCTCTCTATCCTACGTACTCTGCTGATGTATATTCCGTGCGCTCGAGAGAGAGAGAGAGAGAGAGAGAGAGAGAGAGAGAGAGAGAGAGAGAGAGGAGAGCTGGTGCACAGCGCCGTGTCGTCGTCGACGTCGTCCTCGTGCGCCTCTCCATTGTTCAGTGTGAATGTCGACTGAGCTGCCCAGACACATAAATGTAGCCCGTATAGGTGTGCGTACGTGTATAGCTCTTATACTCTTCGCGGGTCTCTGTATGGCCCATTTGGTCGATGTGTGTGCGCTGGATATTTTATGCGAATCGGATGCTCCGCGCGCGTGCGCGCTCGACTCGAAAAATCGGAAAACGTGCTGATGCTTTTTACGGCATTATACATAGGGACTGGGAAATCCCGCCGGCTTGAATATGATGCATTGCCGCTCGGGCAGATGTTGCCTCGTGCTACTTGTTAACTTCAAATTTACTTTGACTTCTGGCGGCTTCGATGTGAACACTTGTTCTAATATGTCACACGCGCTGTCGCTGAAAGTTGTATTAACTTCGGCTCTCGGCTCCTTGAATTATGGCTTTGTGCGAAGCGAACGTTTTTGTGCTCTCGAACTTGGTATGGGATGATTGAAATTTATACGCGAGTACCAGTACCCGGAAAGCGTGATTGAGTGTTAAATGATTAATTAGCAAAAGCAAATGCTTCTATAAATACACAGACCTGCGAACAGGAAATACTGTTTTCCTCTGCAGGATTTGCGGCGTTATAGTGTGTTATTGTGTGAATAATATCAACTCTGTATCGGATGCAAATGTTTGTAACTCTGGAGTTAAATAAATAAATAAATAAATAAATACAAACATATTGAATTCTGATAATATTGGAAGTTATAACAAAGAAATTAATCTTGTGACCTTGGCTTGGTCGTACACCTTTTCGTTCTGTTAAAATAAGGAAAATTATTCTTTTTGGAAAAAAATAAAAACGAATTAACATCGCATCAACAGAACCGGACTTCAAGTTCATTAACTTGCTCGTCAAAATGAAGAATTATCAGGCATAATTTGAAAAAGTCGATGCACTTGTGTGTATTATCGGAATTCAATCATCAAGGTGACCTTCGCCTTCGTGCTATAATAAATTTCAAAAGATATAATGATAAACTGCAGTCTCTGCTTTCTTTGCAATGTTTTATTGAAACTTCGGGCAATATTTATTCAGAGCATATAATTCACGCTGTAATAAATAAATAAATAAATATATATATATATATATATATATATATATATATATATATATTTGATATATGAATGCAAATATTTGTGTAATGATCATTGAGGTGAATTTCCAGGTAGGAATTTCAAAATAAGGAGTATATAATTTTTTGCGATCATGACATTACTCAATAGACAACACGTGTATTTTACGTATGCGAATATTGTTGCAATGAACGGCTGATTTTATAATAGAGAAAATTGAATATAAATATGTTTTGCATTTGCGTCATACCACGCCGATCAATCTTTTGAAGACTATTATTTACACAGCAATTTGAAGAGAATAGAAATACCTGAGGTGCTAGTATTTTTAAAGATTTTCAAATATTGGATCATTTGGCGTAAATTATAACACACGGGTGGCAGAACTGCCTGAATGGACTCTATTGTAACGTATTTTTATATTTGCTAAAGAGCCGCGCGTGTGATGGATGTCTTTGTCAAGCCAATCTACCGGGACATTATTTACATAAGTAATCACATGATATTAAATTTTAAATAAAAATTAAACGATGGTGTGATTCTTTAGTTAAAATATTTGATGAAACAAATAGTCCGATCAAATGTTGATAAAATAAACATTACATGTCTTATGTAATTCCTACAAAATTATTTTGCAAACTTTCGCTCGCTTGAAATACTCTCTGCTGTAACGTGTCAAACTTTGAAGTTCGACAAGTTTTGCAATATTTTTAAAAAGAACCAAACCACTAAGCCATTGTTTTCAAATTTTTTAATTATCCCGATTTAAAATGGCTACACCGGAGCGATTCAAGCACTATGGCAGAAGCAATCATGCCAACTGGAGTTTGCGTGATGGGAAACTGTTAAGTCAACAAGGTCTAGGAGATATTCGCTGATACAGCTAGACGTACGCTAATTACATCGCACCGAACACGTCCGACGCCTACATGTTCACACAACTCCCCCGCGCAAGATTGCGCTTTTATATATTATGGTGCGTGGCTGCAATGGTCCCGCGGGCCTGAGTGCCATAGCTCCTGTTTCGACAAGCTGAAGGCATTTCCGCGTGCGTGATTGAGCGCGTGTGTTTGCATATTTCCTCAGGTTATTTTTTTTAATTTTTATATTGGCTATAAGTCATTATAATGATAAGTGAATATAGTGTATTGAAGTTTTGCTGCTGTGACTGCCCAGTAGACGCGCCATTTTCGACAGATTTTGAAATACTTAACTGCGCAAGAACTTGCCAGTTCTCACTAGTTTCACGGGTGGGGTGCCATTATTTTTCTGAGTTCTCGGGCAGGGTGTGGACTTTTTCGGATGGGATGCCAACTTTTTCGGATGGGGTGTCACAATGGCCCCTATAAACAGCCCTGCATTGACCCTAATGCATTCGTTCAATTAATGCCTATTCCAATCAATCGTGAACCTTCAAAAGCATAAGCCGCTCTTCGAAGTTCGCTGGTCAAAATGGAATATTTTAAATATAATATGTGATTTGACAAAATATTAATAAAATAATATCGCTAACAATTTTCCCTTAAATACATTCCCATTTTCTAAAAAGAAAAAAGTGAATTATTTTTCTAAAGTTGCAATTTTCTTAGCAAAAGACTATGATAATAATCAATTTTGTACCAGGCTGCTTATAGCTAAATATAAATTTAGTGTGCGACTGTTATACTTTCGTACAAATCGAGGACGCCGGACTTGATATAGTTTGTAGGGATTCAAACTGATTCCTTTTCCGAGTATAACAATAATTTTACGAGATAGTTATCACGCGGACCGGCTCAAGCATTGCAGGGCTAGCTTATAATATAATAAACCGTCGTTCGAGCGACTTAGACTCATTTCGTTCATCCAGGTCTTTTAATGTGGCTTTTGGGGAATTTTCTCGGTTGGAAACTTCAAAGACTCGTGAGAAGCACGTTACTGATTTATTCCGCGTGAAGAACCAAGTGAATTCTTCGAATATCGATTTAATTTCATTCCCGGCAAGTAAACATCGAACGCGCGCACGAAGTATAGAGTAAAAAAAATAATTCGAATTAATGCTCGGTATCCAAACATCAATTGACAAAGAATTCCATTACAGCCTTTTTTCATCAATACACCGAATTGAGCGACTGGGACAATGCCAATTGAACGAATAAACTCAAAGCGCCGCGCGCGCGTAATTAACAATTACTCTGATCCAGCCTTTTTTCGTCAATTAGGATCGACGAGACGACGACGCTGCGCGCACACAGTAATCTTTTTTCCAGTCGCGCGCACAGGGGCAATCAAGCTGCACACAACACAAGCCAAGGTTTCGCAGCGTCGAAAACCGCTGATTGTCGTATAAAAAATGGCCTTTCTCTCTCGCTCGCTCGGCTCCCGCAGTTCGCCCAACAGCAACTCCCATGAGCACATGCTTGCATTTCAATTCGGAGCCGACGGTGGTCCTCTCTCTCTCTCTCTCTCTCTCTCTCTCTCCTTCTGCCCCGCCACGGAGCATTACACACAAGAGGCGTCGTGGAGTGCAATTTCGTTAACAGCGGGTTCTTTATTGGAGGGCCTCGTGTGCGTGCGTTCGAGAGCGGAGCCGTTTAATCCCCCGCAAGGAAATCAATTCACGCAGAGAGCGCCTACGTTGCTGTGGGTATACGGGAGCTGCCGCCTCGATGCGTGCAGACAAAAGCCCAGGGGCGACACGTTCGAGTGAAAATCAGCTGATTCTACTTCTCTCTCTCTCTCTCTCTCTCTCTCTCTCTCTATCTATCTATCTCTCTCTCTCTCTCTCTCTCTCTCTCTCTCTCTCTCTCTCTCTCTCTCTCTCTCTCTCTTGGCTCTTGATAAACAATGCCCGAGACTAATTTCTCGAGTGGTAATTTAGGTGATCGCCGAGAGTGCCGAGGATTGCGGTAATGCTATAAAGGGTTGTAGCAAGAGAGAGAGAGAGAGAGAGAGAGAGAGAGAGAGCTTTGTTCTTTTAATAGTAGGCGAGCTGTGAGCGTACATTGGCAAGAGGTCCTTGTGAGGTGAGGGATGTACTCTGGAAAGTCAAAAGCTACGGCTCTTGTGCAAGTTTGCGCCAAGATTGATACCTAGGATGGGAAAAAGGCGGATATAGGTGTGGAGTTTCGAGAGGGTAAGTATAATTGTCGTGTCAAGCGATATTCGAATTTTTATACGTTCTATTAGTTATGAAAATAAAATTTTTGCAAAATCCTAAGAATGATCGTAAACTGCGAACTTTTTACTATAAATTTTCAAAATAAATTTTTTACTTGAACACGCTGTTTTAGTTGCAAATTAAATTTATTTAATGACAACTCAAGCATTTTCATTTATAGAGTTTGAATAGCGCGCGCTGCGTAACATAACCTCGAAGACATTCAGACTTCCTGATGTCGACGCATACGCACTGCATGAACCAATCACATAGCGTCCATCAAGCCTATGTTGGCAACGACAAACTACGTATTAGTTAAACAAAACTCGATGGAAATTTCTAGCTGCATTCTGTACACAACTATGTCAGCTATATCCTGAAAGCTGCGAAACTTGTAGTCTAGACAACTACGGATTACCACCTTTGATTCTAAATGAGGGTCCAGATAATTCTTTTATTATTCGGCTCGGAAACTCAGCCAATTTCCAGAAAAACGTTATAGTCGCTATATAAATGTAAAACTCTACCCATAAATTTCGGTCGGCTGTTAAACCCTCGATTTTCGGTGACAAATTCAATAAAGGCATAAAACTCTGAATCATACAAATGAGCTTAAACGTTAGAAAACTTTGCCACTCCCCGCTTCTTCTCTCGCGTCTTTGCTTTCTCCGCGACACCTTTACGCCGTCGTCTAATCCGACTCCTCGAAACTGCGCGCCGCATACAATGCTCCGTAAAATTATAACCTTGTCACAACAAACCGAGCGGAACACGTCTGCGTCCGGCGACACAAAGCGTCACAGCCCCAGAGTCTTACATGCGTATACCAATGCAAACTTTTATAATGGCGGGGGGGGGGGAGGGGCTCGACTCGGTCAATGTCCACCGAACTGAACTTGCATAGTTGCGCGCGCAGGAAGCCCAAAGGTTCCTACATGAGTCATTCTATGAGAAGTCGGATACTTTGCGGTCGAAAAATCGAGTTCTTGCAATTTTGAGGGCACACTCATCAGGCCAAGTTTTTTACATGCGTTTGGACATATAATTTGTAGAAAACATGGGTAGCACCTCCAAACCATATGCTAATAAAAAGTTACGGGCTAATTATTAATTTCCAATAAATGCCCTTTATTGCGCCCCGGGTAATGTATTACCCGGCCGAGCGAACGATTAATGAATAGCTTAACCCGAGATTTTCAATTTAAAAAAAAATCGTCGTAAATGACCGTCCCTATCGAAAGTTGCAAGCAATTTAAAATAGGGTAAAAATCGTAAAAAATGCTAAAATATGACAAAAAAGTGAAAATTCGGGCGTTTTTTCTATTTTTGACGATTTTTACCCTATTGTAAATTGCTCGCAACTTTCGATGAGACGGTCGTTTTTAAAGATTTTTTTTTTAATTTAAGATCTCGGGCTAAGCCGTTCATTAATTAATTTTGCAGAAAAAATAATGCGTAACTGTTTGTTGGCATATGGTTTGGAGGTGGCAATTATGTTTTTTACATATTGTATGTCTAAACGCGCATGAACCTTGGTCTGATGAGTGTGCCCTCAAAATGGAAGAGCTCAATTTTTCAACTGTAAAGTATCCGACTTCTCGTAGAGTGATCCATATATCAGGTATATGTGTGTACAAAGGCCTATCCCGTTGCACGAAAGAGCCGGATTGCGCAAACGACGATGGATTGGCAGTCCGGTCGTAAATAGGTTTTTCCACCTCGGGAATGCCGGGGCGACGCCGCCTCGGTTTTAATGCCTGACCATAGCCGCAGGGGCGCGCATAGAGGGTATTATTATATTATTTTCGGACGGTCGAATTTTATGTTAATAATGGCAAGGTGCAGGTACTTTCGACTGCGTCTCGGAGATTTAAAGATTTATTGCCGGCTGTAAGTGCGGGAGGCTCTATTAAGCGGTTTCTATTGAGCCGGACTAGGCTAAGAGGTTTGCGCCCGAACACGATGACCGCAATTGCACGATTTCGGGAGACTAGGGTCTATTTGCGCAGACGGTCAGTAAACAAACCTGGCTCATCGCTCGAAACTGCAGTCGTGAATCAGAGTTTGTCGGATTTCGTTGCATTATGCTACTACGGACTCGAACTGCGTAGTTGCTTTTAATTGCAAGAATTTTTACAGCGTATGGCAAAATTATCGTTTCCTAAAACTGATGCAATATACTCGAAAGCAAACAGCGTTGACTTACAATTCGAAATCGTACACACTGAGTAGAGCCCTCTCGCGCAAGGAAAATTTTACGTCGAATCACTGTTTATTCAAAAACCAAACAAGCCATTATCCAAAGTCCGGACATATCGACTATTTTAGTTCCGCGTCATTATGCAAACCCACCGGTGCTATAAGCTCAAGATTTATTGCGCGGCGAAACTCGTGGGAATAGCAAGAATCGGTCTTTGAAAAGCGCGCGGTTTCTTTCATCCCCTGTACCTCTCTACAGCTGTATATTTTTGTTTTCCGCAGATCTGAGATGAGAGTGAGAAGTATACAGAGATAAACGTCGTCCCAGTGGATCCTCTAGTTTTGTCGAAAGCACACACACATGCACGAGAGGATCTATGGTTTTTTGATTACTCAGCACTAAACACTTCATTTAACGCAAATTCTCAAAAACCGCCTGTCACACCGTGAAATTCACCGAGCAGTCATTCATCTTCGCAGCTCGACTGTGTGTGTCCTCCCCCTTGAGCGTGCTCGCGCGTGATGGATTCGTTTGAGATTGGCGATCAAAGAATAGCTGCGCGCGAGATGCGTGCACACGAGGGACGCGAAGTAAAAAAGATTCTCGTCCATTAACACAATTGATTTTATTGCGCGACTGAAAATAGATTAATACGTTTTTCCGCTGTCACTTCTAGCCATCCCCCTTGCCGGCCCCGTGTGTGTGAGTGTGTGTCGGGATGACTAATGCCGTAATTTTTTCGACGGCGTGTTCCTCGGTTAGAAAACAAGTCGTGCCGAAATAAATCAGCCAGTGGACTGTGCACGCCGGCGTTTTCTCTTTCTTTCCTTTCTTTCTCTCGCTTCCCGAAATCCCAAGGCGCTGTAGGGGACCGGCGGCGGCACCAGCCGGCCTCGTTATTTTCACATCCGATAGCGTCGATTCGCTATGTGTTCCGAAAATTCAATGACACTACACGAGCGAGACTTTCCCGGGCTCTTTTTGGCCGGGAACAATCAATTTTCGTCGCGTGAGCTTTTCCAGCTAGACGTAGATCAGTCTGTTTACAATGTCAGTGACGAGGCCGTGAATGCGTCGAAAAGGGGCTTTGCAGCTTTGCCGACTTTTTCGAGCACCGGTGCTTGTACGTATATTGCACGGTTCTCTCCCTCGAGAATGGCCGTTCGGAGCTATCTCGTTAGCGTGCGCGCATAATTTTTTTTGTCTTTCGAGAACTAATCGTTTCCTCCTCGCGATCGTAAATGCCGTGCCTGCGCGCGTGTCTCTAAAAATGACGAGCGAAACGCTTCTCATTTCTCAAACGAACTAATGACTAATCTTATCGAGCCTACAAAACATTCATCTTCGGCGCGCAAGAAGCCGGTGCAGCAGATGCTTGGCTCAAGTGGAGCGTGTATATAGTCAAGAGAGAGGCATCGAGAAAGAGAGACAGAAAAAAACAAAGTCAGCAGAGCAGCAGCCAGCGAAGAAAGAGAGAAGACAAGAGCAGAGCGAAAGAGAGATAGCGAGGAGAGATGAAGAAGATCCGAGGAGCTGGAAAGGCTGCCGCTCGCTCTTTTGAGCGGCGAACTTCAAAGGGCCGCTACATTAGCTGTAAACACATCCGTCAGCGTCGAGACGACGAGGGAGAGAGCTGCGGGGATAGCCTCGGCGTTAGGTCGTTAGCGGCGCCGTCCGTTCGGCTCGCGCACAGACACACTGCACACACACAGACACTTGTGCCTCTCTTCTTGACTTTCCGCCACTGCTCTCTCCTCGCGCGCACGCGAGTCAGTTCTGCTCCGCTCCGAGGAGGAAGAGAGAAGAAGCTGCGCGCTCTCTGACAGGGCGGATGACGGAACGATTCAAATAACAGTCTTTGACGGGGATTTCTTACGGGTGGCGGGGCGGAAACTCCGAGCTGAGGAGAATCGCTGGACAGGGCTGAGCGCACGTGCTGAGCGCGGAGGACGTGCGTGCACGCGTGTGACTCGAGTTGCTCGAGCGGTTTTGTGGAGCGAAACCGAGTAGTGGGCTGCGTGTGAGAGAGGAGGAAATTGCGTTTTGGGGCGGGACGGATGTGGGGCGAGTTTGGACTTCTTCGATCGGCCGGAACTGCACTGAAAAAAAACACGTACAGCCATTTCAACTGAACTCACACCAGTAATCCGTCATTGTACGAAGACTCGCCAAAATTACCGTAGAGTTCAGCAGTTTTAAAGAATCAGTTCGGTCGTTTTTGCTGGTGTCCCGCGTAAGCGACCAGTTTTACGAGTCGCGACTCGCCAAAACTACCAGTGGCACCCCGTTGTTCCTACTGAACAGTCGTTACGGTGGCAGAACGGTTAAAACTACCGGACTTTACAGCAGAAACGACTGTGTTTTTTTCAGTGTGCGCGCGCGGAAAAAAGAAATCATCGAGTTTTGAAAATCGGGTCTCTCGTTGCGCAAACTAATCAAAAATAAAACAGCTCCGTCGTGCAATATTTCAAGCCCGCGTAACGTTGGCTCGAAGCAATCTTGAAAAGAGATATTTTTTTTCAAACATACTGCCCATATAAGGCCGCGAATTTATGCGAAAACTATGCAAAGCTCGCGTCATCGTAAAACATTCAGCGATATACTGCGCACGTAACACCGTTCTTGCGAGAAAAAAAATCTCACGCCGAGCAATCACTCCTTCTCCCGGGAGGAGAAGACGCGCCCGCGCGCGCGCATCGGACTGAGCGCAGAAATTACAATGTACGGCTCATTTTTCTCCTCGCGCATTCTTTTTCTCTTCCGAGTTCGCAAACCACCGCGATGAATTATACAGCGCGGCTTATCTCTCGCGCCGCAGCCGCCTTTATGCACTCCGAGAGATACGCAGAGAATTTCTCGCGTCAGCCCCCCGAGATAAGGAAAAAAAGAGCCAAAGCGGCAGGAGGAGAGGAAGGGAATTAAGAGGCTCGTTCGCTGCTGCTGCTCACTAATCTCGCTGCAGTATCGAAAGCCCGGTAGCGATCGAGAAAAGGTCCCTCGGGCGACGAATCTCTTTCTCCGCCTCTCTCCGACAACACACACACAGACAGAAATTGCGCGCGTTTGAAGATACCCGCGCGCGGGATTGAGAGAAGGATGTGCGCGCGGCGACTGTGCACTTATCGAAGAGGGTCGATAATTGGCTACAATCAAAAAAATTTTCTTCGTTTAATTGATGTTCTCTCTCAGATGAACGATATGAAAGAAGGGCAGTGCGAGAGTGAGAGAGAGAGGAGGCTTCTCGGGAATAAATTAACGATACCGAGAAAGACTATTTCGAAGCCTTACATCTTCTTCTTCGGCACCGCGGCGATGCGAGAGTTATAATAAGGTTAAGTGCCCACAATGACATCAAATTACGATCTATTAATTTTTTTTTCCTGGACTCTCGACTCGTCTTGTACGGCTCCTTTCATTTGTACGAGTTTCGATCTTAATAAGACCGAGCCGCAATTTCTGCGCTGCTTTCGCAAGCCTCGCTCGCGCAGTTGATGAGAACGATTGCGGCATTATTTTGCAAATTGAATTATGCGCTCGGCGATCGCGGATATGTTGAAAAATCTGTGTTGTTGAGGAGGAGCTATTTCCTTCAGCGCTATAAATCAGTATTGGCGCGTTTAACGTGCACTACATATATACAGGCGCATATATCAGTTGATCCAGTGAAGGATTGCGGTTGGATGATGCGTAAAATTTACGACTCGTAATTGCTGCCAGAACCCTTAGGTAGTATATCTCGGTGCGCGCAGTTGTAAATTATGTGACTCCGTAAGCGTACATCTCCAGCACACGTTCGAATATCGTTCGGGTGTCACTGTGATACAAGGACGTGTTGACGAATAAAAATTGTAAATTTAAAATTTACGATCAGTAACTGACTCCATATCGCAACCCTTATATATTGACCGTCTCCACCCACAGCGGCAAAAGTCATCGGCATGTAGGAAACACCGATGCAAGCAGCGTGTCTCGTCACACTCGGAGCGCCGACCGCTTACGCGGACTCCGATAATTAAAACGCTTTCGTGAAATTGTAGGCAAACACGGCGCTTAAGTGGCTGTCATTCGTAACCCGTGGCAGTCGGTAAGTCACCCCGACGGGCAATCAATCACCCGGTGGCGGCAGTCGCGGTGGTATACAGAGCTGCTGCCTCTTCCCCTACATCTCTCCTTCTTTTCCCCGTCGTCGACGCTGCCGTCGCTATCGCCCCGGCCCATTACATTTCTATTTTGAAAGCTGCTTATTAAGCCCGGCCTTGATGCCGCGCAGGAGCGAGCGAGAAGGAGAGCCGGAGAAAAGTGAAGAGACAGACAGGTTTCACGGTGTATAAAATATCGGGTTGCCGCATGAGAAGGAAGGAAGAAGAGCGAGGAGAGAGAGAGAGAGAGAGAGAGAGAGGATGTTGCCGGCCGCCAGAGTAGGGAGCGCGCGGCCGTAAAAGCGGTGAAATATCAAAGCCGGGATGGGAGCTGTCATCGTCGAGCCAACATCATGGGTGGCGTGTTGAATTAGAATGCCTCCCCACCGTCGCCACGCTCTGCACCTCCCCCTTCTACGCTCCGCTCTGCTCCCGCCCCCTCCCAAGCCGCCATTCCGCTGGTGGGGATGCAGCGCGACGACAGGTTAGCCGAGAAGTGGGGGGCGGCCGGCAGGGGGCGCTCAGAGTGCTGCGGGCTCAGTTCACGGAGGCTCAGCTGCGCGGCGGATGATTCACTACGGTCACTACCCGCCTGGATCTCGAACTGCGCGTATTCCCGCGTCACTAGTTGCTCCCCACATTGATTCCTCTTTCTCTCTCTCTCTCTGCAGTACAGAGACTCCCCGCCTCGAGAAGTGAAAGAGTCCGACGGCGAGCGCATTCCTGCTTTGGCAGAGCGCCGCGAACAGTTTCGTTCTTTTGGATTTCTTCGATCGAGTGAAACCGCAGATTTCTCTCAAAACTACTGCAGTCGAGGAGGATTTTTTGTTTCATTTGTGTTGAAGTGAGATACGACTTTTGTGAATAACCAAATGGTTGTGCTCGAAGAGGGCAGTATGCTGACCACCGGACACAATCAGTACCTGCAACCGGATTACCTCTCTCCGCTTCCAACCACGGTCAGTACTTCTTTCATTTTCCGAATTTTCAGAGCTCGCGATTTCTCGATTTTTCCCGAAGTCTTAAGACACTTTATCACTTGGTAAGACTTTGGGAGATTTCGGAGTGCGAAACGAAGGTATTCATCCTTCGAGGCAACGACGATAATCAACCAATTTTTTTGCTTACAGTTGGATGCGAAGAAGAGTCCACTGGCTCTCTTAGCCCAGACCTGCAGCCAGATCGGCGCGGACTCGCCAACGAAGCCCTTGATCACGCCGATGGACAAATCGTCGAAAGGCTCGTCCGCGCGCTCGCCGCCGGCAGCCAAGCTCGAGCGGACTCGCAGCAGCCCGTCCGACGGCAGCCACAACAACAACAACAATAACCATAAATCCTCGGCAAACTTAGCCTTTAAACCATACGAGACAAATGTTGTGTCGACGAAACGCTCGTCCAGCGGCAGCAGCGAGGAGCAGCTCTCGAGGCCCGCCTCCAAGGCCAGCAGTGTGCACAGTGCAAGTGGCAACAGTGGCCCCGACAGTGCTAATAACAGTGCCAGTGGTGACGGCTCCGAGAGCTCAAGCTCGCACAAAAAGTCACGCTCGACCCCGCTTGGTCGCAAGTCCGCCTCGCCGGCCACGAGCCAGCAGCAGGCCAGCGCGACCAGCAACAGGAGCAGCCCCAGCAGCGCAGACCGCAAGACCCCGGCCGACCGCGACAAGTCCAGCGCGTCGCCCAGGAACAGTAGCAGCGGTGCCAGCCCCGTCATCCGCTCGGGCATGGAAATCCTCTCCGGGCAGGCGGGCAAAGACGCCGCGGCCGCTGCTAACTTGCAGAACATGTACAAGGCCGCGGCCTTCGGAGCGGCCAATCCGCTCTGCTGTCCGCCGGGCCTCGCGGAGAATCCGGCCTTCCGACCCCCCTTCGCCGGCGCTTCGCCGTTTGCATCGCACCACCACGCGGCCGCGGCCGCGCTCCTTGGCTACCCCGGAGCCGGCGGCTCGCCGAACAGCAACCCGTACCTCAGCTACATGCGCGTGAAGACTCCGTCGGGCGGCGAGACCCTCGTGCCCGTCTGCAAGGACCCCTACTGCCAGGGCTGCCAGTACAGCATGCAGAGCGCGCAGATGATGATGGCCGCGGCCGCGGCAGCGAACAGCGGCGCCAGTCCATCCGGCGCCTGCCCCAGCGGCTGCACGCAGTGCGACCACCAGAAGTACAGCCTCATGGCCCTGGGCTCGCTGGGCCCGATGCCGCCGCCGTCGCTCGCTGGCTACCCCTCGTCTCTCGGTGGTCCCGGAGCAGCCGCCGCAGCAGCCGCCGCCGGAAGGCCCCACGTCTGCAACTGGGTCGGCGGTGACTCCTACTGCGGCAAGCGCTTCGCCACCTCGGAGGAGCTCCTGCAGCACCTGCGCAGCCACACGAACATCGCCAACGGCGCGGACGCCGCTGCCTTGCTCGCCGCCGGCCAGCACTCGCATCAGCTGCTCTCCTCGACGGCCGCACTCCACAGGGCCGCCGCGGCAGCCGCCGGCAGCTATCCCGCGCCGTCACTGAGCCCGCTCAGCGCGCGCTACCACCCGTACGGCAAGCCGCCGACGGGCCCGATGGCAGCCTCGCTCGCCGCTTCGCCCTACAGCGCCTTCAACGCACTCGGAGGCCCGTACTACTCGCCCTACACCATCTACGGGCAGAGGATCGGCGCCGCCGTACACCCCTAAGTGCTTACACCGCGACTTGAATCTGTGTACCAAGTTCTTGAAGCGCACGACCGGGAGGAAGTGTGCTCGGCAACCTGAAGAGAGAAGCGCGCCGCACCGCGACACGGCTCGGCTCTTCGCGACAGGGATTTGTGCTCTGTGACAACGCGTCGCTCGCGAAGAGCGAGGGAAGGAAGACGTTTCTTTCGTCGCCGATGTGCCCGCGTGTGTGCAGTGCGTCACGTACGAGAGAGAGAGAGAGAGAGAGAGAGAGAGAGAGAGAGAGAGAGAGCCACGACTGCTCTATTTGACGAAACTCGTATCTTCTCTCGGCGGAGAGGAATACTCTTTGTCCATAAATGTAACTGTGATATTGTACTGTTCTCTCGGAGTTATGTAGGCAAGCCGTTGGAGCGTAGGAGAGTCTTTTACGATTTCGTTTCTCTTCTTCGTTCGTTTGTTAGTTGGAAAAGGAAAGTGAAAAAATTACGACGCGCCGTCGTACACGTTTATATTTATATCGTCTTATTTATTTATGTACGCGATTCTCGTCGGCCGAGGCGAGAATTTATCGTTTAACGAAGAAGGAGAAGCGGATGAGCGAAAAAAAATTGTATAAAATTGCGATACTATGTTATATAATGTGCGTAGCGATGACTTTTCGTTCTGGACTATCGAGTATTTCCTCGGAAGAATCCGGTTTCGCGCGCGACGCTGCTGTACATAAAAATGTTTCGTTACAAACTTATATTCGAGGCTCGATGAGATGCGATATAATCGGGTGTCGAGCGAGCGAGATAAAGTATGTTCGCCTCATCTAACTGTGCGCCAGGCTCGTCGTCGATCGCGGGCATGCACTGCGAGATAATTTAATATTACACGTATATAATTATGTCATGAGCACTGTATATACGACCTGTAAATATCGTTGAGTTTCCATACCGCTTTAATAAACACGTTTGTAGAATCACAAATCTATCTTGTTATGTAATTTTCTGATAACTCCTCCTCGTATCACCATCCCCTTTCCTTCAGGCAAACAGCTTTATTTATAACCCTATATGCTGAAGAGCATAAGCGTCGTCTTCAATAAATCAATCGCCAGATGCGTATCTTCCAACGCACACTTGAGTACTTCGGATATCAAACGATGTAATACTTCTTTTTTTTAACTTTTTATTTCTCGAACTTGAATAGAACAGCGATCTATCTCGAAAGCATTGCTAACTCGAACACGAGTAAAACTTGATAGCATCTCTTATTAAAATACAAATATTGGTAAATAACTCGGTTATTTTTTTTTCAAACAGCCCGTAAGACTGGAAGATTATTATTTCACGCAGTTTGACGCGGAAAGTTCACGTCTTTGAAAGAAAAAGAAACACTATCGATCGGCGTTATTTATTCACGCCAGTAAAATCACCGGGTATCCAGCAAGTAATTGCTAGTGCAGCGGCTATAGTTTATGGCACATGCGAGACTTTTACAATTTTGATATACCTCCGCGCGCGCGTGGTTGCAACGGCACTTACCGCCCGATAAATGATTCATCAGTTGGATTTCAAAGTTTAACGGAGTAATTTCTCTCTATATACATCGGCGAAGTAGAAGAAAAACACAACACGCATTATCGCGCACACGTCGAAGGCACGAACGACACCGTGTGACACGTACGCCCGAGTTGCAATTTATTTCTTTTCCAGGAAATTATCATTCGAGCGATATTAATAATTAGCGTTTATCCGCTCGACTCGCAGAACAATAACGAACGTCGAAAGCCCGCCGCGCAACGATTAAAAGTTGAAAATACTTCGCGCTCTATTTAACGCGGCTGAAAAAGTTTACAAAACAGCGGGAGAGCAGCAGCAGCGGTGGCGGCAGCACTTTGCAACGGCGTGACTAAGCGACGCTCGAAATACACCCCGGCCGGCGGCCGCGCGCTCGAATATAAAATATCTTATTTTTAATCCACGCGCGCACGCGGAGAAAGAGAGAATCCATGAAGAACGCATAAATATCAGTCGCGCGCGCGCGGCTCTCAATGACTCTCGGAGCAAAGCGTCAACCGCATTAAACGCATCGTCAAAACTTGAGAGTGACTTCCTAAACACTGGAAATCGAAAATAGCCGGCGTCGAGTGAAATCCAGCCGAAAGAGCTTAAAAGTCACGAGTTAAAGTCCCGGGGCGCATCGCTGAGATATATACGAAAAGCAATTAAGAGCTCTTTTACGAGGGTCTAATTTACCTCGCATGTGTCGAATAACACGGAAAGAGAGACAGAGAGAGAGAGGAGCTACACAGTATAGCCGAAGAAAAGATAGAGCGAGCGAGCGAGCGAGCGAAGGAACTTTAAAGTTGTACGTGGAAGCGGATTTCCCATCCCCGGACACCAGCAGCGGCGGAGGCAGCGGTGGCCGAGGGGAAGAGCGAGAGCGAGAGTAAATTTATTTCTTTCATTACGAGCCAAGCGGGTCGTGAGTTCTCGGATATCAGCGGTGCAAGGCGGGGCGCATAAATCTGCAGTCTAGAGGCCCGGCGCGCGCGAGCGAGCGCGAGGGTGGGAAGCCCGAAGGAGAGATATAGATATATCGTATCGTTTCCGTCTTCTTCTCTCTCTTTTTCCCGTCTAACGCGCCGCCGCCGCGCAAGCGAGTGAAATATTCGGTGATTTTACCGCGACGATGAATGGCTCCGGCCATATTTTTCCCGGCCATTCCTCAGATTGGAATTCGTGTTATTTTGGGCGATTACGCGCCCCGCTGAATCTCAATTAGTAACGTGTCGCCGCGGCGGCCGATTCCGTATGCGCACGTACTCAGATTTCCGTTTTTTTTCGTTCCGTTTGTTTTCGGATCGCGAGGATATTATGCAAGCGGGAGTTTGTTTGCGCGAGACGCTCGAATTAGCGGATAATGTACACGGCCGCGCGGCGATATGTAGTTTATCATTAAGTCGCCGCGGCGATTCGAATGGGAGTCGCGTCGTAAACAGAGCTGAGCCGTGTTTCTTTTTCCGAAGCTCACGAGAGAGAGAGAGAGAGAGAGAGAGAGAGAGAGAGAGAGAGATTCGCGGAGGAGAAAAAAATGTTGTTTATCCTCGGTTAGCCGTCGTTATTTATTGGCCCGTGGATTTTATTGCTTTGTTATTTGAGACATTAGTGACGCCTAACAAGCGTTCGTGTATATCCGCGCCTGCGGAAAGTAAAATTATACACTCGGAACTCGTTTCTAACGCCGTCGACTCGAAATTAATCACTCGTATCTCATTGCCTTCTTGACGAGCGGACGGCAATCTGGTCCGAGAAGCTCGTTCGGTATTTAGACGTACATTCGAAACGACGACTTTATTAAGGCGACTGTCGCAATGTAACGGAACAATTTTGCAGCAAGTTCAATTTACATCCGAAATGAATACCTGGGCTAGACTCGATCGTTCGGACAGCTGGTAAACAATGAGGCCGTACATTCCTTTTGTCTTTAGAAGCGTTAGACGAGCGCGGCTGGTTGCGGCGGCTGAAATGTTATGGGTCGCGCTTTACTTCGACTAAATGACGCTTTGTGACGTCGACGAGCCATTATTTACTTCCGCATTTGCATACAATGCACTTCGGCAACGCGAGGATGGAGTATGGATTTCGTGCACGTCAGTCAAACTTTCGCTCGCGTTCGGCTGGGACGTTATTTACTACACAATTATTCGCTTCATTTGCTGGTGGTACTAATAACTGGGACTACTGCATGCTGTTCAATTTCGCCACAATTCACAGGTTATTAAATATCTAACCTCGATTCTTTTCGAATTCCAGCGGCTACGCTGATTCGTGTCGATCACAATGCGCGAATTCACTCTTTATCATTTCGTAATATCGCGATAAAATTTTTAATATTTTTACGACGTACTTAACCCACATACTTTCCAGCGTTGAGGTAAAAATCTCGAAATAATGAGCATTGGAATAAAATGCGCTTCACTGCATATAAACGCAGCGGCGGGACTATAAAATTTGTAAAATATTCAGCTTCATATTGTGCGGCCAATCTTTTCGAGTGATTTCAAAGCGTAATGCTGTCAACGAATACATGGATACGCTCGGCCTGCTCACTTACTGAAATCTTTACGGCGAAAAACACAGTACTAAGACGGTTAAGTAAGCTCGAAATCTGGTTTACAGACGCAGCCGGCATGTGCAGGTAAGATTCTTAAACGTCGGCTTCTTAGTTTCCCCCAAACGACGACGACGACGACGTATCAGAGATTAAACTCGCTTGCGTCGAACCCGGGAATTCCCACCAGACGCATTAGGCAGAGATTATGACGCTTCGGGAATTTACGATTTGGGCATTAAAAATTTAGGATTTCAGGATCCCGAAGCTGGCGGATTACGCGATGGGACCGAGATTCATGAAATCCGCACCCGCCGTAAGACAATCCTCCGAGCGAAAGGATTTCCCGATGTAGATCGATAGATACATCCATATACATCAAAGCCTCGTCAGAAATCCTGGCGCGCTGGAAAATTCGCGCAGGTAAAGAGCGCTGCACAAAGGAAGAGAGATCGACGTCTATCAGAGTGTATAGGAGCCGGTGTATCGGTAGGTATCGCGTGTGCGAGTCAGCGGACAATGTAGTGCATCAATAACAGACACAAGCCGCAGATATAAAAGCAGCAGCAGCAGCAGCGGCGGCGTCGGTGGCGTGGCTGACGTATCGTTTGTAATAAAACACAAAGGGGGAAGGCTGCAGCAGTGGCAGCGGTAGCCGTGCATCTCGTTCTTCTAGCCGCCAGCGGCATCTGGCCCCGAGTTCGTTCATCCCTGCCGTTATTAACAGGCCGTACGTCCTGGCAGAAAGAGCAAGAGAGAGAGAGAGAGAGAGAGAGAGAGAGAGAGAGAGAGAGAGAGAGAGAGAGAAGCGAAGGCTGCTCACACACGCACACTAAAGACCTGGTCTGGCTTGTCGGCTTCTCTCTCTCCGTCGCTCTCGAGTCATACATCACCGCTTGAATGCGCGACGGCAAAGAGCAACTATAACTCATCCATAGACTCGCTGCTCTCTCTCTCTCTCTCTCTCTCTCTCTCTCTCTCTCTCTCTCTTCCTCGCTCTCTCCCTCGCTCTCTCTCTCTCTCTCTCTCTCTCTCTCTCTCTCTGTAAGCGAGCGCCGCCGCCGCGTTGAAATTGCTCGAGAGGAAAAATAAATCACCGGATTGAGAATTATCGCTGTTTCTCGCGAAATCGAACAAGAAGGGTTCAATTGAACGGAATAGGATAAGAAGTAGGCGAGTAGTGAGCCGCGCTACGTTACGCCAGCTCGTCGAGAGACAGAGAGCGAGAGAGAAAGCTCAGCGAAGCGAACGACTATATATATATATATATATATATATATATATATATATATATATATATATATATATATATATATAGAGAGAGAGAGAGAGAGAGAGAGAGAGAGAGAGAGATAGAGAGAAAGAGAGAGCAAGAGGGGGAAGCATAAGGCTTAGAATTATGATGATGTCGATAACATGTGATTGAATGCTTATTGTTGCGGAATGAAGTATTAGGCGCCGAATGAAGATTTATGGCGTGTTGTTTTTGTCTGCGAACCGCTCGCTGCGTCCTCGAAAAACATAATGCGGGAGATTAATACCGCCTCTATAATACGGCTACTTGTAAGCGATGCCAGAAGTTAGATAAAAAGAATAGCTTCACATTGGCGTATACGCGCGATTGAACAATAAAACAAATTGTGAAAGAAGGATCGAGAGATAGGTATTGTACGGCGCGAAGCTAATCGTTTATTTCCATTGAATTTTGTAACGCGCGACGCATAAAGCGAAGCTGCTATTTTTTACGCGAATTCCTGGGTTCGGCAACGGGCTCTACCATACCGACCATATAAAGCGTAATGATCGTCTGCACTTTTACCACTTTGTCGTCGAAATCACACCGCAGCTAAACAGCGTGCGAATAAATAATGGTGCAAAAACAACACAGCACAAGCGAGCGCGCCGCGAGAGTTTAGCGGGCAATAAAACTCCGTAATACAACAATTCTCACTCAGCCAGTCGGTTCCCCCTCGCCGTAATCGCGTAACAGTCGTATAGAATACACTTAGCCGCGCGCAAATCGCGTTAGTTAATCGCGCGTTTTTTTTTGCATACGCTATGCGCGCGACCTGCTGGGATTGTCTTCTGTGCAGGTTATCCCACACCTTTCCTTTTCCCGTACACGCGTATCGAAACTCGTGTGCTTCTTTTCTTTCCCTTCTAGCCTGTCTTTCTCTCTCAGCGGCTATTGTTTCCAAGTCGCGCTTTTTACGTCTGCGCGGAGTGCTGTATACATGTCTCTCCGGACAAGCGTTAAGTACACTCGTCCGATTTTTCTCCGGATAAAACTATTATGATGTACGGTTAATAATTTATTAGCAATTTGCGATTCATAAATTTTCATTTCACTTCTTGCGCGCGGCGATGAAGAAAACGCGCGCGAGCCGAGTGTGTATTATAAGTCTCGCGAGCGCGGCTGCGTGATTTATAGGCTGTGTCTTACGTAACGGAGAGTTTCTCGCTCATTACCGAGATTAGTATTTATATTCCATTGTATAATGTTTGATCAATTATCTTGCCATTAGACAGTGTGTACGGGCTTCGACTACTTAACCCACGTAACGAAAGCTAATAATGACAAGGCTTTGGAGCCGAGTATGATTATACTCGAAAATATCAATCCGCAGACGTTGTCGAGTCTCGGTACTTTATCGCTGGTTGTTGGTTAACACATCTTGCGCGCGCGCGGAGAGGAATCGCCCTGGTAGACAGCGTGACAGCTGTACTCGTCAGCCTGTACCACCCGCGGAGCTATCTCCTGGCTGTTTACACCCTGCCGTGGGGCCTCGCGATGGTCGACCTCGGTTTTGGTAAAGTTTTTTGGGTTTTTGGTCTGTTTATAAAGAGGAAGTTTGTAATAGTTTCAAATTCAACGAATAATACAGCATCGGTATAATAGGCATATAACAGAACGGTTAGGACTGAGTGTCTGCTCAGCACAGATAGATGGCGCATCGATACTTTTCTCTCTCCCACGTCACAATCTACGCGCACGATGCATATTATTTTTCCGGAGGTCCATACTTGGATCATTGTAGCTATAACTGTCATCGACAATATTTAAGAATAGTATATTGTGCAACTAGGGGGGGGGGGGGAGGGCGATTTCTAACGAGGGTGAGATTTGAGCACCAGTTGGAGTCGAGGGCGCTTCCGGCGTAGAAATTGAAATAGAAATTCACCCGAGGTAGAAATTGCCCCCCCCCCCCTTGTTGCACACTGTACTTTTTTTGACAAGTGCCTGTAAAGACCCGTTTTCATGCATATAATGGTAAGTTGCGCATTTTGAGTCGTAAACCACTCTCTTTAAAAAAATATCAATATTTTTCAAAAATTTTCAAATTATTTTTGAGTGTTTATGAGTAGCGGGAGGGAATGATTCCCTCCAGCACGCTCGAAATGAGCAGCTTGCCATTCACTTTAGAGGCATGGAAACGGGTCTTTTTCATGCACGTGTTAAGAAAAATCCGTTTCCTTTTTCTTTTGTCAAGTCCTCTTTTAGAAGGATAGACCAGCAACTAGCTTGCACGAACCCTCGTTAAAAGGGTGAATCGAGGGCGTTGACAGACTCTCATATAGAACATTCATAGCTCGAGCGTCGTCCTATGCACAGCACAGTTCAAATTTAAAAAAATCCAGACATCAACGTCGCAAACCAGAACCGCATTGCGACGATCGTTTTCTACCGTATCAATCTCCTGGATTAAAAAAAAAAATAATAATAAATAAAAAAAGCCACCCAGCTTTTATCAATTAAAAAATTACGCTTTCAGCAGCGAGCCTCGCTTAAAATATGGAAAGCCCGTCTAGACGCATTCGTATCCCGCCCCAACAATAATCTCTCCGGAATAATTATACAATGAGTGCATAATTGTCGGCTGGGAGTTTTTTGCATGCGCGGCGTGTACGCTCGCGCGGCTGCGCTGCGCTGCGGCGTTATCTTGATTCCGGGCATGTGTACTTACGCGCCGCTGAGAGCTACCGCCGCAAACGAGCCGCACGTAAAAAAGGGAAATGTTCCTCTTTCGCGAGCAGCGACAATTAATCACTGGACGCGAGAGCTCCCGAGGCTGCGGCTCGGCTTTTACTTTAATAGACGCTCCACAACACACGGCCGCCGTTGTGTAATTCGCGCACACGTCATCGTGCGGCGGTGAGGCGAAACGGGCTTGATCTTGAGCGCGAATGAATGATTTCGCTCGCTTTTTCGTCGCACTCGAAGGAGAGTGGCTTACTCTTGGTTAAATTGGGCTCTGAGAAGGACAAAAGGCCTCGGGATGACGAGGAAAAAATTGCTGTTGAATGAAATTTTAAATAATTCGATGTTTTTGCTGATGGAATATCAGTTAGAAGATTAAACGTCTGTTTGAAAGGACTGGACAGTGATTTTACCAAAGACGAGCACAACACGTGGCTTTGTTTTCGGCCGATGCGCTATCGAGCTAATCAAACAAATCATCGCCTACGCGTACGAGCACCGCCGAGCAAACAATCCGCTCACTCACCAGCTGATAATTACTTTTCAGAGGAAAAGCACTTTTCTCAACCAGCCCACAACATCGGAAACACAATATCGATCACACGCGTACACGCAGCGCGTAATTATAACAAACACCACGCGGGCAAAGCTGCAACGTGTAACACAAAGCTCTCTCGTCCCCTAAAAATCGTGAATACAGATTCCACCGACATCCGGTCGGCAGCATAGAGATAAGCTAAAATTGATGATTCAAAAACGCTTTGATTAACTCGGTAAAAAGCCCCCCGTGCGCGTCCCTGTCGATCATCAAGCCGAGATAAAGGAGCAGCCCCGATCGCGGGATGTGTATAATACGGGCTATATAGGATCGGCTGCAGATTCATCGCGGCATGACTACGCGTAATACTTAACATCGCGTGTAGCGTCAATCGATCACTTCTGCTCGTTCGGACCGACAGCCGCCTGCCACGAAGGAGAGTCTATACCTCCCCTGCGAGCTCGACGTTCTCTCGTTGCCGTTGTTGTTGTTGTTCGTTTCTTTAAAACTTCCTCTCGAGATGCGTCGCCGATAAAAATTCCGCGAGGAATTCCGCGCGAGTCGCCGATCGTTCACGATGCGAAATTGCTTTTAACTTGCGGTAATGCGACGATTTCGCCGCGCGCGCCGGACGTGATGCTGTGTAATTATTCTGTCAGGATAGTTAATGAATTACGAGACATGCAAAATTGCCGTCGTCACTTGGATGCACTTCTTCGTCCCTCTCGTGATTTTTTGCGCTCGAATTTTTTCACTCGACGATTCTGCGACATTGTATATATTTTTTTATCGGAACACCGTGTGTTTTTGCGCTACTCCCGTGTCTTTCGCTCTCGGGTCGGCTGAAAAAATAACGATGATACGGCTGATAAAAGTTTAACGCGCGTCTAGTCAATCCGCTGCGCGGGTTATGCAACTTGTAGGTGAAATAATAAAAGTGGAAGAGTGCACGTCGTAGTGCGAATGTAAAAGTGTCGACAGCACGGAAAAACTATACGTCTATGCATAAATATGATGACCTAATTATTCTCTCTCAGTGCGCGGAGGGCCTTCATCGGAGAACAACATAACTTTTACAAACGCTCTTTCCTCGCAGCGGGCGCTTCATTATTCAAGCGCTATCATATACTTGCTCCATATTCTGCTTATTATATACCGAACGCAGTCTTTACACACTCGCGGCGAAGAAACCACACAGAGAGCCGCACATACACTGGGGATAAAATTTCTCGACTCTGGCCCCATCCGTCATCGGCGGCAAAACTCGCATATCCGGCAAATCAGAGCGCGCTCTCGCAGCGCGTGATTTACGTTCGCGAGCGTCTGCACATCCCCGTACGCGGTGTCAATCCTCGATTTTTCTCCCGACGTCCTCTACACACTCGTCACTCTCCGTGACGTGGCGTCACTGCCTGCCAATATATATATAACCCCCCCCCCCCCCGCGAGTAGCAGCGACGTATAGTATACGAGAAGGCAGCAACGTCATCCGCGAATGATGAATTAGCCGACGAGGTGCGCGCGCGAAATATTCTCTCCTCCCGCGACGGCTCTCCTTCCGCGGGGTAGGTGTATAAGGCTGCTATGCGGGCGCGAGGTGCCGTCGACAAAGTGCACCCGAGGAAACGAGCTGCTATATAGCTCGAGAGAGAGAGATGATGGATCGCCCGGTGTCACGGAGCCATTCATCACCTCCATCTATCAGAGCGACTGGCTGCAACCCCCTTCGCCTTATATTCCTGTGCCCGGGCTCTGGAAAGCGAGAGCGCGTTCGTTCGACGGGCTATCTACTCGGTAGGTGATTAATGTCGATATCGCTGTGTGCCCGGCGAGACTCGGCGTTCGGCAACGATTTTTGCAGAAACGAGACGGATGAAGCGGGGCCGGAATCAATTTTCATTTGTTTACGACGCGCCATAAATTAATCGCGGCTCTCAGAAATTACTCGCACGGCACTTGTAACAAACTCGATAACGCGCCGGTGAAATGGATTTCCTCCCTCTCTCTCTCTCTCTCTCTCTCTCTCTCTCTCTCTCTCTCTCTCTCTCTCTGGCTGGCAGTCAGTCGAGAGCTAAATCCATTTCCAAGTGTTAAAGAGGGTTCGACATCGGCTCTGCTGGCTCTTAACGAGATTACGATTGCAAATTCTCACTGCGACGGCGGCGGTGGAGGCTCGCTCGCGTGTATCCCCGCGCGCCTTTTTCTCTCTATTTATTTCCGCGCTGCAGAGCCGCAGCCAGTCAGCCGATCGAGAACAGTATGTGTCGCGCCGCGCGCAGTGTGCAAACACGTGACCGGCTCCCCTGCGGAAAATCGATTATAGAAGGCTCTTACATACGCGAGCGCGCGCTCTGTGTTTGTGTGCAGCCGAGAGATATCTTGCGTGATAATCGCCGAGTGAAAGAATCGATTTGTTCCAGTGTCGCGGCGGCGGCAAGCTAAATATCGAGAGAGCGAGCGCGGCGTGACTTTTAACCTTATCGAATCGTTAAACGCGAAACTAATCGCATCGATTCTCCGAGCTTATTTTCCCGACGTGCCTATATTCTCTCGCTGCAAGTATACACTGCCGCGTGTCGATGAGAATTAAAAACTCGAGCAAATTGATTCAACAGAAACGCGATGAGGTGAATACGATTATTAATTACTCCATTAAAACGTCGACGTTAATAAGTTTCCAAGACGTTAGTCGGAGAATGAGGGAGCGATACGTCGCGGATAAGCCGCTTTTTTGTACATTGCGCGATCTCTCTTTCTCGTTGAACACAATGCGCCAGTCGAGCACATAAAGACGGGAATAACGCGCTACAATCGTATATTCATCTCCCGGAGAGCATAGCGAGCGATGTGTAATTACGTTAAAATATTGGATCGGCCGCGTGGGGCTTATCTCTCAATCTGCGGGCGGCGGCTGAGCACAAAGCCTCTCTCTCTACGCGCGGAGTAATTTTAAGTGGTGTATAACGAAGTGAGAGAGCACATACACATATAATATTACGCGCATACTATATGGGCTCTTTCTCTGTTTCCCGCGCTCATTGTGAGCGAGTCGATTGAATTCAAAAGATCGCGCGGGCTACTGCTGCAGCGTGCGAGAGTGACTAATAATGCTCGCCGAAACTGTCAGCAGCGGCGGGTATTATAATATTGTAATTAACGCGTCTGAAAAGCGACGTCTGTGCTCTCGAGTGCGTTTGCGGCATGTGTGTGCAGACGAGGTTTTGTGTTCGATTCAATGTGCGCAGTTGTATAATACTCGAAATAGTACGTCTCTATTATAGGTTAAAAACAACTTTAATACAACCTTCAAGTGAACAACCTCATTACTCGCTATAGCTCAACGCAGTAGTCTCTTTTTCTCTCACACAGCACGTCGCGCACAAAGCGAGGAAATTTTCAGCGGATAAATCGGCATTAGTATAGGTGGGTAGTCAAGCGCGCGGGGGAGGTTAAGGAATCTCTCGCAGCCGCCGCGCGCAATGGCATTACAGAAGTTTGAAGCTCCGCAAGAGAGCGAGCACAGTCTGAACAGCTATATATAGCGCTGCTGAGACTGGCGCGGATGGGACATTGATGAGCAAAGTTCGTCAGGGGTATTAAGAGCAAGAGCCCGCCGCGCGCGCGATAAGGAGGAGCTAAGGACTTTGCTCACTCGGCCGAAGTAGCTCGTCTGCGGGATATAGTCGAGCAGAGCGAGAGAGAGAGAGAGAGAGAGAGAGAGAGAGAGAGAGAGAGAGAGAGAGAGAGAGAGCTGAGCAGAGCAGAAGAGCTGCCGCCAGCTTATGGCCCTCGAGATATCTCTTGGAGTATAGGAGAGCTTCGGTCCCTGCATTGTAATACATGCATTCCCGAGCTCTCTCTCTCTCTCTCTCTCTCTCTCTCTCTCTCCCTGGCCTTTTCAGGCCGGTCATGATACGTCCACGGTCTTGCGGCTTATCTGAATTTTAACAAGAAAGCGAAGCAGTGGGATGAGGACGAGGCTTGATCGGCGTAAAAAATCTAACGAGAACGGCCCTTTTCTCGCGATTCCTGGAGATACGCTCGCTCGCGAATAAATTAGGGTGCCGTTATCTACAGCTCTTGCGTATACGGGGAATATGAGACTCGCTCTTTTTTTCTTCGCTTTCAGCCAGTTTTTTCCGCGAGGCGAATTTCAATTGATAGCGTTTTAATTTTCAGTAGTGCTGATAGCGGACGATGTTATACGCGGCTTGAGCATTGGGGGCATAATTTGAATTATAGATGCGAGTGTAGAGGATACCGATCTGATCGGAGGATTGCGAACGTAACTCGATTTGATTTTTCTCGCATATTGTATTATATGCCAAGTTTTTTGTCTCCAAAGTTGTACTTGGATAACGACAAGGTTAACGGCTAATGACGGATGGCAAAAAGTTAAGCGTCGCTTCTGTTTATACTCCGAACAACAAACAACTTAAATCCTCGATAATGCAAAAACCACGTTAGTTGCGCAACGAATAACACACGGTTGATGCGTTCTAAACAATAATTATCGGGTGCGCAAAAAATATTAATTTCTAAACGAGTACAAAGTAAATGCTTTCGTCGAGAGAGCTCGCAGACGAAGACATCACACGAATCATCATCAATGCGCGCATTACAACGTGGGAAAACAACCAGAGCCCCGCTAATCATCCTCCCAGACTCCGAGCGCGCTTCGAAAACTTTATCGACTTGTTTTTCCCAGGCGTTTTATACACCCATCAATTAACCGTTTAACCGCGTTAAGGCAATTCCATCGGCGATATCTGTGCAGCCACAGCGATAACTAAGAAACTCGTCGCCTCTAGATGAGCGACTCGTTTACATTAAAATTTTCGGAGTGAATCATGACCTCTTCTGTCATCAGAAAGCATCTCTTTCTACTCCCGTCGGCTGATTGTCAGGAACGACGACGTTGAATGAGCCCGTTTCAATTTTCCCGGCTCGTTTAAACGCCATTTATTCCGACAACTTTTCTTCGCTCATATAACGCATTAACCGACCGCGTGCAGGCGTCGTTCGTGTATTGTAGTCGTGTTCCATCTGCCTCACGCGACCTAATGGAGATCGATATGTGTGTGCAGAGGGTCAGTAACACAGTAGCACAGAGTAGTCCATGCGCTGCTGTAGTCGCGTGGTGTACGGACGATGACAATGGATGTCAACGCGTTGGAAAATGACGTCGTGCAAGGAAAGCGAAGATACCTTTCGACGTGGGAATACAGCCCGATAGACGTAACGATCGCCGACGGCCCGGAACACGACTGTAACGCGATCTCATTTTCGCTCAAATTTTCCAATTCAGGTGATCCTCCAACTGAAAATTACCGCACACCGAATGTGCACGCGTTACACGGAAAGCCACGTCGCCGAAGCAAAATAAAGACACAGCAACAGCAGCAGAACTCGGCTGTATAAATTATTCAAACGCAGATACTTATCGTCACGTCGTCGACGCGCGGCAGTCGTTTCCTGCCTGCTGGGAATTCATCGCATGTATAGAGCGTACAGCGCGCCTCCGGGCGAACCCTTACACACTACCCCATTCACTTCCTATCTGCGTGCAGTGCACTGCAAGCACGTACTTATCGCACAGCGCGGTCGTTCTGTCTCTCTCGCGAGACACGCTGCAACAGCCGCGAGTCGTGACCGATCATTTACTTGCGCAACCCACTCGTCGCGACGCTAATGAAATAACTCAACGCGCGCTGTGTGTTTTCGGGATTATTGGACTCGAGGGAACAGGTCTTCGAAGCCTTCCGCTTCCTGCGGAGGCGTGTGAAGGGACTGAGCGCGGCGAAGTTAAAGGAATAAATTTGCTGCGATGCGAGCTTGTTGTACGGATTACGTCGGATGTATAATCGACCAATTTCACCTGCACGCGCGTAAGCGAAGTGTTATGGTAGAAAATTACGGTTTGCTGCAACATAGTGTTAGCCCGGTGACAGGAACGCGGAAGATACGACGTCGATTAATAAGCCATTAACCATGAGTGCCACTCTCGCATGCGCGCGGAGAGACATGCATCTCACGCTCCCGGTTACGTCAGGTGAAAATCTCGGCGCGCAACAAACAGCTCTTTCTCTCTCGCGGCGTTATAATGAGCGCCGTCGTCGAGAGACGACACAATGCGCCGATTACGATCTTTCAATTAAGAGCCGCGCCGCGCTTGTCGTCGCATTGATAGCCTGTCCGCGCGCGAGGTGAAAGTTTCTGAAAAGCCGAAGCCGTTACGCGCACACGTATACACCGCACACTTGTATACCTGCATAGCAGCGGCGGCGATGATAAATAACGCGCTTATTGAAATTTATGTTCGTTCGACTCGGGGAAAACAAGTCTGTTTGAGGCATGACACGCGGCTGGCATAATGTACGTTCCCCTCGATATAAAATATTGTGTAATGACATAATGCAAACAAGTTACAGACGCTAGTAGCGCCGTCGCCGCTGCCGCGAGTCAGTCTGTTTCTTTTTCTATACACATATCTCTAGAGTATCTGCGCTCAGCTCTTGCGCCTCCGGTGTGTATAGTCGCGTCGGTGCTTTTTCTCTCTCTCTCTCTCTCTCTCTCTCTCTCTCTTTCTCAACCTCATCGTCGCGGCTCTTTGAGTTTCCAAGCGTATATAACGCGCGAGAGAGCGGTGATTTATACCCAAGCGCGGCGGATATATACTCATGTGTTGTAAATCTCGCAAACTCAATTATACTTTATTTTCATCGGCGCACAAAGCGTGTACACGCGTATGCACATTCAGTGAGAGGTGCAGCTGTTGGATGGAATAACGCCGCCGCGCTGGGCGGCAAAAATTATCACCGAGAGTCGCGGCTATAGGAAATATTAGACGACGTTTTAGCGCGCGTGTGTATAAAGGTTGCCTGAGTTATCGCTCGAGAATTGATTATGAATCGTGTTCGCTGCGATTAATGGTCGTCGCTCGATGCATTACAAAATGTATCTAAACGACTTTATTAATCAGACGCTGTACAAGCGTACAGACGGCTGATATTAATTTCAAATTTTCTTTGCCCGTGATCGCGATAGCGATAAAAGATGGGGGAAAACGCGGAATGACAGTCGTTTGAATGTGAGAAATACGCTGAGTTAGATGTTGAAAAAATAACGTGTACGTGTAATCATCGCGATCGTAGATTTATTACGCGAGAGCTCTCTCGTGTATTTTTTCCCGTCATCGTTGTCTTATTATGCCGTGTGTAATGTATCGCCGGGTAATTGCGAAAAGCGTTTTAATTAATTTATCCGTCGTAGAGAACGGCGGTTAGACATACGATTATGCACATAATGAATGCGAATTGACTAACGAGTTAGAGGTTAGAGTGCACATCATACGATTCAAACGGAATGCGAATATATCCGAAACTCGAAGATTAGAGACACTTATAATATGAGCGGCCTAAGAAGGGTTCAATAATTAAGACAGTTTGGTCAAAGGTGAAGTACCACTTTATATGCACCGAGTTCGCCGATAACTATGAGGGAAACAGAAAAGCGCCCGTGCGCTACCTATCTTCACTGACCAGAAGCACGAAGATTTTAACACTGATTGGGTAAGATCCAGTTCAAATATGCTTTGTTTTAATTAAATGCAAAAATTATTATTGTACTATTATCATTTTCCTGTTTAAAATCCGGCTAATAAAGCCTTAAAACCCAATACACATGCCACTCGCTTTCCTGCATCAAGCGCACCTACGCAAACCTCTGTCAGCTGTCCACTCAGCTATACACTCGAGAGAGCGAGAGTTTCAAGCGCGCCATATCATTACAATATAAACAGTCTATTTTCCCTCCCACACGATCCGGGCCGTTCGCTCGAGTGATACGGTCGCGCTAGTATTATAACACGGGGTCGTTGAGAGTCAGCCAGTCAGTCAGTCGATCGTATCGCGATGGCAGCCGGAGGGTAATTAATTTGTCAGATCGTTAATGCCTAATTATCGCAAGTCAGATATTTCGCGAAATCGCGCCGGCAAACGTCGCCGAGACTAATTATCGGTTCATTAATTCTCCATTATCGTACGGATTAATGTTGTTGGGGACAGCTGTCGAAGAAAACAGTCGACGGGTTCTTGCCTGGACGTTATTATTTTTGGCGCGAGGACGCTTGAATAAAATTGGACTTGGGATTATTCGAGCCGTCTGGTTTAATTTTAATCGCCGAAGGCATAAATTATAGCCGTATAAAAACTTTTTGTCGAAATAAAAATTGTAAGTCTAATTTAAGATCGAAGCTGATTTATAGTGGATATAAAGAGTTCGTGTTTAATTTTTGAAAATAATAATAATAAAAAAAGCGGTCGATCCCGAGGACCAAACGAGGAAAAGTAGGTAATTGTATTCTCTTTCAAATGCATTATAGTTAAATTGTTTGTAACATTGGGATGAATGAAAAAAACGCAAAATAGTGTTTTTCAAAAATCAAAAAATGACCATACAAAAAAATAGCTGAGAAAATAAAAAATAACTGTTATTCCCGAATTCAGAATCCAAAAATGGATATGCATGTCAAATTTTATTGACATTGACGGAGTAGTTTCAGAAATATTACGGTATGCATACACACACACACACACCTCCATACGGGCAATTTCTAAAAACTCTTGATTTGTACTTTTAACACACCAAAATGTATTTTCTAGTTTTGATGGAACTCAATTTAACTATTACAAAGCTTCCTTTAGGAGGAAGCAATAAAGAAATACTTCTTACTTATCACGGATTCCCAAATCGTAAACGATGACACTCTCCTTTCACTCATTTCCTTCACGCACTTCAGAACTTCGGAAATCCCTTCGAACCCGCGAACGAGTATAACCGAAGACCGAGGTCCATGAAGCCAGTGAAAAAAATTAGGAATCAACAATTTCATCCTGCGTTTTTTTCTGAGGCCTGTGATGACAAAGACTGCAGAGAAAATTGCAGGGGTGTCGTCACCGCTGTTGGCGCTGCTGTTGGTCATCCAGATGGATAGCATACTTGGGAAAGTCCGGACCTGAAACATGAAAGATGAAATGTTATGCTGATATAGCAATGCCGAATATATAAACTGTTTGATTTTTGGATAGATATGTAATCGCATGCTGAATGCAGCGATTATACGGTCATATAGAAATGCGTTCTACTATAAATTAGAATGAAGTTTTCTGATGAGTGCACATGTAACTTGAAAAAATAAGTGGTCAAATCACTTGAAATTTTAATGGGATATAGTTTGACACATCCCATTAAAATTCACCCATCGACATGATTTTTTTCGTGAGGTTATGATGTTTCGTTTCAGAGATATTAATTAAAAAAAAATCACGTTTTTCAATTTGTCTGCCGAACAAAGCGGTCGATCCCGAGGACCAAACGAGGGAAAGTAGATAATTTAATTTAAATGCATTTTAGCTGAATTGTTTGTTACAATGGGATGATTGAAAAAAACGCAAAATAGCGTTTTTCAAAAATCAAAAAATGGCCATAAAAAGTAAATAGTTGAGAAAATAAAAATAGTATATTCTCTCTAAATCTGAAAGAGTGAAAAATGACTCTAAAGAGTGAAAAATCACTTGAATTAGAGGCAAAATTGAGTCACTCTTTGCAAAGAGTGACTCAATTTTGACTCGACATGAGTCATTTTTCACTCTTTCAGATTTAGAGAGTTGTGTACCAAGGGCGTAAAGTGGGCTTTTTTAGGCCGAGTACTCGTCTGCGGCTCGTAAACGCCCTCGCCTTCGGCTCGGGCTAACTCGCCTTGACTCGTACTGCAAAATCCACGAGGCCAAAAAGGCCACTTAGCCCTTAGTGCACACCATATTTTATGTAACGCGCGGACGTATTTTCGCGTTTTTTCGTACGTGTTAAGAGGGACTGATGTGACTATTTTTTGACACGGCAACCGTGCTCTTGTCTTGTTCAAACATTATATAAAATAAATAAATAATGCAAATTTATCAAAATCAACTTTTTTTTTAAATTACAAAAAAATTTTGCGGGCAATAAAGACTTTTTAGCGAGCAATAAAGGTTTTTATTGCCCGCTAAAATAACTTTTTTGCCCGCCGGCGAAGAATTTTCGCGTTTTTCGTACCTATTAATAGGGACTAAAGTGACTCTTTTTTGACCTATTAATCGGTACGAAAAACGCGAAAATTCTTCGCGTGTTACATAAATAATTTTGTTTCCCAAATTCAAAATCCAAAAATAGATATGCATGTCAAATGTTATTGACATTGACGGAGTAGTTCAAGAAATATTACGGTACACAAATACACACATACACCCATACGGACATTTTCTAAAAACACTTGATTTGAACTTCTAACACACGAAAAAGTATTTTCTAGAAGTTTTGACTCTAGGAGGAAGCAAAATCTGAAATGTAACACGGTAAATACAGACACACTCTCATTAAAAAAGCGATCTTTGACCGTCGACGAATTCGATTACACAATCGAATAAAACAATAATAATATCCTGCAACCTGTTATACCGCCGACAACCAACGTACATGCACACGGACACACGTCGCCCTGCGAACAATTTCCGCTTACAAAGGCGAATCAACTTCCATATACCAGTGTCCGCGCGCGGAGCGAGAGATTGACAAGCCAAAGCCCACAAAAAGCCCGCGAACAAAACCGGGGGGGGGGGGGGCAGCAGCAGCGGGGGCAGCCAAAAAACTCACACACAACGCCATCAAGCCATCATAAAGCGCTACGCTGCATCAAGAGCAATCAGCGGCGAAAATCACCGCGGCCTGTAAATGACGCGTGCTCGATTCCGATGACAGGCCGGTCGGGGCTAAAAAGAGTGCAACACCCGCTCGCGAGAGCGCGAATATAAACTGGACGCCGCGCGGCCGTGGTTTTTGGCTCGCCGCAAAGTGAGCTATCAAAGGCCTCCGCGCGCGCTCCCTTTGTGTCGCCCACGCACGAGCGCGCGACTCGCGTATTAAACGCTCGCGGCTGTTGCGTCGTCCTCGTAATTATAATCAGCGCGCGTATAACGCCTGCCTCCGGGGATTTATGCAGCTTTTTGTTGTTATTTTTAAGGGATCAGGTTTTTTTACGTGTAGCCGGATCGCTGACTCATGTCGTCTGAGCTTTGAAAGGGCGTAAAGATAGGGTTGTTTAGAATTTTTAAAATCCGTTTTACAACTCGACTATTCCGATTTACAACAGCATCGACCGTAAAGTCTTGCGCGAGCTACAAATGTGCATTGATTAGGGCGATAACTACGTTGTAATAAGTACCCGCTCGCATATAAAGCCGAGCGTTAAATAAATAATTAGACCGCTCATATTGTGCACGCGTTATCAATTCTTTATTGGCTATTAACGTTTATTATAGCGCGCGCGGTTTCGCGCTAATTGCAGCGGATTATCTCTTTACTTTATTTAACGACGCATGCTAGGAAGATGCAACAATTTAAAATGAGCTCACACGCGGCAAAACCTCCTCAGGGTCGCTCGCGATAAATACGCCAATAAAACGCGCGGAAGCGAGAATTCCTTTCACGAGTACTAGTTATTAAATTTCACCGGTCTCTCTCTCTCTCTCTCTCTCTCTCTCTCTCTCTCTCTCTCTCAAGGTTGTATACGCGCGGATTTGTCGGACTAATCCTACGATAAAGACGATGGCAAGAAAAATTTAAAATGTAGTAGCGCCGGGTATACTTTTATTTTCGACTGGCGAAATATTTGCTTATAATGTATGGAACAGGACGCAGGTTCGTGTGCTGCGCTATTGCGATTATTGCGGCGTGTAAAAATTTAACGGAGCCTTTTATAGTTTACGAGCGTATTTGCGGGTATCATAAATAGCGGCATAATTACAGTAAAACGGTTAAAATATTCACACGGGCCGATAAGGGTGAAAGGAATAAGGAAGAAAATTATGGTCCGCCGCCGCAGAAAGCCGACAATTTGCCGACGTGATACTCAGGGGAATAGTATAAGCTTCGAATTAATGGCGCTCTTAAATAGTGAACGGATCGTAAAGCTAACGAATTAAGAGACGAAGTCGCCGTTCGTACCCGTGCAGTCTTCGCCGCGCGGCGAGCTTTTTTCCTTGCATGGCGTATAATTCTCTCACTGTGTTATACCCGTATAGCCACGAACAAATTGTCGAACAACGGTGTGTTAATGGAAAATCGCATGCGCGAGTCGTGCCGGAGAGACGACGATCGTCGGCTGTGATTACACCCGCAGCAAAAGATCCAGATCCTCCTCGTCGCCGTCTTGTCAATTAGCGAGAGAAGCAGCTTCACGTGCACAGCAGCAGCAGCGCGACAAACGTCTGCCAGCAGCAGCAAACAAGAGGAGGAGAAAAAAAAGAGGCGAAGCTAGAGCTCACGTCGTCACGTCCAGCGAGAGACTCGCCGGGGTTGCAGAGAGACATCAGGGTCGACGGGAGGACGAGTCATATATGGCCAAATGAGCTTGGCAAGAGTGTAGCGAAAGAGTGAGAGAGAGAGAGAGAGAGAGAGAGAGAGAGAGAGAGAGAGAAAAACCTCTCTCGCGACAGGCTACCACAGAGAGAAGCGGTTGCGGCAGCTCGTAAAAATGCCTCGCGGCTCTCGTGTATATGTATAATGCGCGTGTACGAGCGAGCGAGAGCGCAGCGAAATAAATTGAGTTATTAACGCGGCGGTGTCACGATAAATTATGATGAAGCGCTGCCGCCGCCGCGGCTAAAAAGGAGCGCGCGCGAAAGGTCGGACAGGCTAACAGCGCCTGATTGCCGCTCGCTCGTTTGTCTCCATGAAAGAGCTCCGCGGCGGCGGCGAGCTCGAGAGCGTATAACGACAAAGAGCGTCAGCTCTCTCTCTCCCTCTCGAAGCAGCAGGAGCGCGAGCGTGTGTGTGGGGGGGTATTATTCGCGCCTGCCGTGTCGCCGGTGCGTCGGGCTTTGTGGCTGGACAGCTTCCCGCGCGTTAGCACGGGGGTTCTATCGGAGGAATTTATTGAAATGTTTTGCGGCGGCCTGCAGTGCGTGCATGTTTACGCATCCGAGAGAGCCGGCGGCTGCCGCTGCTGCGTGTGGATGTTGTTAACGAGCGAGTTTATGGTATTCCGGGGAGATAATGTCGGAGAGGGGCAAATGATGCGAGATGCGGAGTTAATATGTTGCGGCTGCTTCTGCGGCGAGGAGGATTTTTAGTTATGGACTTTGCGCTGTGATTAATTCGAAAATTGGTGGTAAACCAGCAAAATATAAGACGCATGTCGGTCGGTAATTTTTTCTCATACACAATCGTGAACACTCGTACGTCCGCAGGCCGCTTACCGTGCGCACAAACTATTACTGCACCGCTGCACTGCATCACATTCACACACACACACACACACACACACACACACACACACACACACACACACACACACACACACACATATATATACATACATCGGGGGCCGTTAGTCCGCTGCGTGCTCGGTCACGTAATTAGCACTGTCCATAGATTGAAACAAATGGCGCGCGAGCAGTAGCCGTACACACAGTGCGCCTAACGGCTGCAGGACTCGGCCAGGATAGACAGAGACGGAACACGTGCTGAGATCTGCACCAGTTGCGCCGCCGCCGACATCGTCAGGGGAGCCCGGTATTAGTTCGAGAGAGAGAGAGAGAGAGAGAGAGAGAGAGAGAGAGAGAGAGAGAGAGAGAGAGAGAGAGAGAGATACGTGCCTCGCATTCCTTCTCACGTCTCGCTCTCTATTAATTCCGACTGCAACCGCACGAGCTGCTTTCGGACACCGGACACTTACGAGATTGCCGCCGAAACTTTTAATTAGCCGCAATTACCGGAATCGCGGATCGTTTGCACAAGCCTGGTAAATAATGTCCCGCAGCGCGCCGAGCATTTCATCTAACGCAGTGGACCCCGGTTTTTCCCGGGACGTATATATAACGTTTTCGCGAGAGAGGAAAGGCAAGAAAAGGCGCGAGAGATATCCCTGCTGCCGCGCCGAGCGAATTTTATGGGCTCGAGTGAATTACTCACTCGCTCAGGTATTTATTTCTACGTCTGTGCGGTGTGTGATGGAGAAAGAAATCCGAGATGGCTTTTTTCTCTCTCTGCTGCACCGTAATATAACCGTGTGATTTGCTTAGCATAGATTCGACGCGAACGACGGGCAGCTATGCGCGCTGAGCGCAACAACTATCGGTTCGAGTAAATCACTGCAGCGGCGGATAATAGTTATAGCCGGGGGAACGATTAGCATAATTGCTTTTTAAGCTGGTGGCATGAAATACGGGCTTCTCGATCGTTAAAACGGCCTGTTTACTGTCGAAAAAGGACGGAAAAAACATACGGCGCGCGTGACATAAGCCTGATTGAAATGTAAATCGGAGAAAGAAAGCCGACGCAACGACTTTCGCGCTGAAAAAGGCTTCTCGGCGACGTGTTATTTACGACGAATTATCATAGGAAAAGCTTCTTTTCGCGAGAGAAGCATCGGCGATGAACGCTTAAACGAGTCTCGTGAAATGTGCTAGAAAATTCATGTATACATGACAAAGTGGTTTACTCACCCTTCCGCAAAAGAGCAGCATCAGCGTCAGGTGTTGAAACTCCTCTCGATGAGAAAGGAGCGGCCACGGAAAGAGTCATCACTACACTTTTGTCTAATTGTCACGCTGCATAACGATAGCAGCAATGTCCCGCACACACGATATAATCGGCCGCCGAGCTGACGATTCCCCTCCCGACGGTCGGGAACAGCAACATTTATACCGAGACGCCGCGCGCGAGGGGGCCCGAGTGACACACGGAGACTGACGCGGCGCTTGCGGCGAGATCTTATTTGTAAATCAGTTTATTAACACATAACACAGTAGTGTCCGGAGACCTCTCAGCCACACACGCGAAGATACACGTACACTTACCGACCGAAAGAAAAACTGAAACGAGCAGCAAGCACACACACACCGCGCGGAATAGCCCGCCGCCGCCGCGAGTACCACACAAAGGCTGGCGCGGCGAGAGATTTTTCTCGAAAAGTCGATATTTATACGTATACAGCGTCCTGTCGACGCGTGAATACACTACTTGCACGTTCAGACCGGATAAAAAGTGAATTCGCGAGCACCGAAAACTGCAGCTCAACGCCCGTCGCCGCCGCGCGTGTCGAGTTTTGCCACCACACTAAAATGAAAGATGGCCGCGCTGTCGCGAGACGCGACCAGAGATCTCTTTCGATCAGTTTAGTATTTTGAAATATATAGTATCTTTTCGGATACACTCGCGTCGATACACTTGCACGTTCAGACGGGTGAAAAACAAAAGAAAGCGGACTCGTACTTACGCCGGCGCCGCGAGGGTCCAGTTGCGAGCTCTCCTCTCGAATCGAGAGAACTACACAAAGACGGACGCGGCGACTGTGGCAAGGGATTTTTTCAAAAAACAGATATTTGTACATACAGTGTCCTCTCGGCTGCACACGCGTGAATAGTTGAATACTTACTCTACTTGTACGTTCAGACCGGAAGAAAAACCGAAGTGAGCTCGCAGGCCCCGCGGAACGGGGGAACGCTGCACGACACGCGACTCGCGACGGGTCCGAGTGGTCCGAGTGGCGCCATCAGCCACGAGTCGAGTGACGCGCACAAAGATGGACGCGCTGATGTGAGTCGCGACATTTTATTCGAAAAATCAGTGTTTTTTATTCGTAATAGTGTCCTCTCGATCACACACGCGTCGATACACTTGCACGTTTAGACGATAGAAAAAAAACGGAATTGGACTCGCCCACCGCACGACGCGAGACGCAAAGGGCACGACCGCTCGAGTCGCGGAGTAAGTAGCCGCACTCGCGAGTCAAGGTGAACACACCGAGTCGGACGCGCTGTCGCGACGATTTTTTTGCAATAAAGTGACTTAGTTATATGCACCCGTGGATACTCGACTTGCACGTTCAGACCAGAAGAAAAATCAGAGTGAGCTCGCAGGCCCCGCGGAAATGCTCGCCGCGCGCCGCCGCGAAATAGTCCGCCGCCGCCGCGGAGTCCGAGTGGCGCCATCAGTCTCGAGTCGAGTGACGAAGGGTGTATTCCGTTTTGTCTCGAGATTCTCGAGACATAACGGAACGTTCCGATAGGTAGTGCTGAAACGCAAAACGGAACGTTCCAATATAATCCGCTGTTGGCGTTGCTGGCAGTACTGCGAATCGTGATACTGCGTGAGCGCGCGAGGTCGACTAGCTATGTAACCTCGTGTTCATACCAGCAAGCCTCTCCGGGGTTTTGGCTGCTGTTTTCGTTGATCGTTTTGAGTCTCGTCTCGTTATCGCCTCGTGGTGTTTTAAAACGTGGTGAAGACCTGGTTCTGAACATTTTAGCTGCAAAGCGATAATTCGACTATTGTTTCATGCAAAGTTGTAAAGGGATCTCGGCCCGTTGCATGGACATGGTTGCCGGTATGAACACGAGATTACAGCTAGTCACGCTCGCGCACTTTCACGATTCGCAGTACTGCCAGCAGCGCCAACAGCGGATTATATTGGAACGTTCCGTTTTGCGTTTCAGCACTACATATCGGAACGTTCCGTTATGTCTCGTGAATCTCGAGACAAAACGGAATACACCCGAAGGAAGGTGAACGCGCCGTTGCCAGTCGCGAAGTCAGATCTTTTTCGTGGATTAATTTTGTATAAGTACGTACAGTGTCACACCTCGAAAATAACGATAACTGACTTGCACGCCGAAGGGCTCGTCTCGCGGAGTAGCATCTCGCGAGTCAAGGAGAGCACACAAAGATGGGCACGCTGTCGCGACGGTTGACGAGTGAATCTTCTACAAATCGTTTATAGTTATAAGTGTCTCGGCTATACACACCCGTGAAAACACTTTTTTTGCTCGTTCAGACCTGAAGGAAAACTAGTGTAAGCACGTAGGCCCCGCGAAATAATCCTCCTCCTTCCCCTCCGCCGCCACGAGCACAAGCCGCGAGGGGAGTGTCAAGTTCGAGTGGCGCCATCACACTCGCGAGTCAACCGTTAAGGGGGAAGGTTCGGTGGAGTCGCGAAGTCGCGAAGGGCCGAGTGCGGGACTAATTTTCGTAGGCTTTCGGTCACTCTAAATTCTAGAGGTAAGAGTGCCTAAAAATCATTCGCGGGTCAACCGTAAGAACGGAAGGTTCGGCGTCGCTGATAGCCGAGTGCGGGACGTAGTTTTGAAACCTTCAGAAGCCATTTTTGTTTTCGCATATCAAAATTTCGAGAGGTAGGTGCGTTGACGCTTGAAAATTATTTGCAAACTAACCGTCATAAGGAAAGATTCGTCTACAGCGGTGTCGCGGAAGGCCGAGAGCAAGACTTTTTCGAAAATCTTCGGAGGCCATTTTTTTTCGCTCATCGAAAGGTCGAGATGAAAACCTTGACATTTTTGAGCAATACTTCGATATTTTACTTTTTCTTTTTCTGTATCGAATTTTGGCTTTTTGCGATTAAATTTTATTCATATGTTGGCATTACAGTTTATCAATTTCTGATTTTTTCAAAATAAATCTTATTTAATTTTTATTTGTTTGCGCTTTCATCAAACTGACGTTTTTGAGCAATACTTCGATATTTTACTTTTTCTTTTTCTGTATCGAATATTCGCTTTTTAAATAAAATTTTCGTTAATATTTTTCGCGGAATGCTGAGTGTGAGACTACTCGAAACTTTTTGGAGACCGTATTTTTTTCTCATATCGAAAGTTCGAGATTGGTGCGGCGGCCGCCGGTAAATCAGTCGCGAGTGATCAGTCTTGAGTAGAGTGACACGCAGGAAGTCGCGACGACAAATCTTTTTCGTAAATCAGTTTTTAATAACTGCAGTGTCTTGTCGGTCGCGTGGATACATTCGGGCGTTCGGACAGTAAGAAAAAAACCTCGAAAAATAACGAAATCCGACTCGTACGTCGCACGGATCGCCCGCCGAAGGGCTCGAGTCGCGCAGTCGCAACTCGCGAGTCAAGTCGGACACACAAAGGTGGACGCGCTGTCAGGACGACCGACGAGTGAATTTTTTACAAGTCGTTTATAGCTATACAGTGCCTACGCTATATAGGTACACACCTGAGGTAACTCTACTTTTACCTTGAGAACGAAAGAAAAACCAGAGTGAGCTCGCAGGCCCCGCGGAGATGCTCGCCGCGCGAAATAGTCGGCCGTCGTCGCCGCGCGAATCAGCCTGCCGCGAGAGGGGCCGGTTTCGAGTCGAGCGGACACAAAGAAGGACGCGCTTTTGCCAGTCGCCACGTCAGATATTGTTCGTCTATTCGCGTTTTATACGTGGTGTTAGACTCGCGCTTTCAGACGGTAGAAAAAGAATCTCGACAAGAACGGTAACGGACGCGCCCATCGCACGACGCGCAGGGCTCGAGTCGCGGGAGTAGCATCTCGCGAGAGTCAAGGTGAGCAAAGATGGACACGCTGTCGCGACCGTTGACTAGTGATTTTGTTGCAAATCAGTTTTGCATAGCTATACAGTGTCTCGACTACACACCCGTAAAAAACTATTTGCACGTTCAGATCGGAAGAAAAACCGAAGTGAGCTCGCAGGCCCCGCGGAAATGCGCGTCGTACGCCGCCGCGAAATAGTCCTCCTCCTTCCCCTCCGCTGCAGCCGCCGCGGGCACAAGTCGCGAGGGGAAGGAGTGGCGCCATCAATCTCGAGTCTATAGACTATAGTGATACGCAGGAAGTCGCGACGACAGATCTTTTTCGTAAACGGATGCACACTCGCACATTCGAATGAGAAGAAAAACGGAAGCTGACTCTCACGCGATATCGTCGGAAATTAATGAACGATGACAAAGTCGAGGACGCGAGCGTCTTTCTCTCCTTCTCTCCCCCTCGCAAATCAGTTAACGAGCGGCTGCCAACGGACATACCTACCGAACACGTGCGCGCGCGGGACTCACACGCGATCGTCAAAAGTGCGGGGTTAGCTATAGAGGTATAACGCGCGCGAGCATCCGAAGGGTGGAGAGTCGCAGATTATAAATTACATCGCACGCGGCGCGGTGGCGGCGGCTGCGGCAGCAGCCTTCGACATTACGAGATTGCGACGCTGACGAGTTTACGAGCGCTCGTAAAGTCTCCCCGCGAGTGCGCGACACACGCGAAACGTAAAATCGGATAATTGACGACTTTACAGCTATACGGACAGTTTGGTGTTTCTTTTTTCTCGATATTTGCCCGCGCGCCCGCCTCCCCGTCTCGCTCGAGGCGCAGTTTCCGGGAAAAGTTTTCGCCGTCATTAGTGCGTGTGTCATGTAGACTATAGATATTTGTTGTGTTTCGGGAACTTTTAGTGCAGTGTAGTAATTTTGCTGAGACTGTTTGTCGCCAAGGAGAATCGAGACCTACCGAGTGACCTGCTCTTCATCGGTGAGTCTTTTAACTTCAAATATAATATTTATAATATAATAATATAAAATTTTTATCAATTATGTGTATTGGCAAAGCGCCGTAAGATCTGAAGGTTACGTTCGGCACTGCCGGAGTTTGTTAAAAATCCCAGTTCGCTCAAAAATATTTTTTTTTTAACAAAAACCCATGTTATCATTTTCCACGCTCGCAACAAAAGTTTCTCCCATGAGGTTTGCGAAAATTTGCAAGGACGATCGCAGTCCCGATACAATCAACTCTATACTTAGAACACAGGGAACGACAAAAGTGACGTACGAGGTAATTTCGTACCGGCATTGACGTCTTTCGAACGAGTATATCGGTCCCCCATTTGTATGCACGTTTTGAATTATGTACCTTTTTGCAATTTGTGGCTGGCGTGCCTTCTCAAAGCTTTACTGCTTTGCATAGTCGCATTGTGTCACTGCTGCAGCAGGTCTCGGTGCACGCGACCGCTTTTAATTTCAAAACATGGAATATTTTTCTCCTTGCGGCTATTTCAAAAGCTTGACTTCAGTGAGATGATATAAATTACTTTATTTACGCGCTGCAATAATTGTAAATTTTCTTTCGAAACGCGTCTCATTTTTCACAGCTGACGGAGGAAGTAAGTTACCAGGAATTTTTACAAAACACCTCTTCATACCCCGCAGAGTGAACAAATGAAAAAGCAAAATCATTGCTACACTGTATAAGCGAGAAGCCTTTTAAAATTCGCATTTAAGGTAGTACTACCCAAAACTGATTGACCGTTCAGAATTTGATAAAATTTGGTATGCTGTTAGATATTGATAAGATAAACATTCAGTTAAAATTTGGTGAAGGTTTGGAGCATGTGCCAAAAGTTATAAACATTTTAATTTACGAAAATCTACACTTTTCAAGTAATAGCTTGATTTCACAAAACTGACCGTTCAGAATTCACCCAAACTTTACAAATTAGTAGATAAACATGTAACGAATAAGTTAATACCTCAATAATCTAAACTTGGAACGTGTGAGCGTATTAATAAACAAATAAAAGTTCAAAAATGTACACTTGACCTCAAAAAAATGAGTCAAATCAGCTTTTGTCTGAAACTTTTTATTGATAATTACGCCCTGATAGAAAGTTAACGAGTCAAAACAGCTAAGATCTTAAAATTAAAATAAAACTTTGCTAAGAAATCGCTTAGTAGTCAAAATGTTGTAATCAGAAATATGACAAAAAATATAGGGCTCAAATTAATAAATGGGTTACGTACGTATAACTACGCATGATTTCATAAAGTTATGTTGCAATTTTTTCCCTTTAAATAAAATTTTAACAAATATAATAAAGCCACAATTCCAAATAGTTACCAGAAAATAGCCTTTATTGCGCCCCGGGTAATTTGTTACCTGGCCGAGCAAACATTATTTTTCCGGCATTACTGAACAGCTTAGCCCGAGATCTTGAATTTAAAAATAAAATTCTCAAAAATGACCGTCCCTATAAAAAATGCGAGCTATTTGAAATAGGGTAAAATTGTTCAAAAATGCGCTCGAAACGAGACTTCTCGGTTTTTCGTCGGATTTTCTCACTTTAGATGATTCAAAATAGGGTATGACGACTACAAGTAATTTAAAATAGGATAAAAATCGTCTGAATTGAGAAAATCCGACGAAAAACCGAGAAGTCTCGTTTCGAGCGCATTTTTCAACAATTTTACCCTATTTCAAATAGCTCGCATTTTTTATAGGGACGGTCATTATTGAGAATTTTATTTTTAAATTCAAGATCTCGGGCTAAGCTGCCCAGTAATGCCGAAAAAAATAATGTTTGCTCGGCCAGGTAATAAATTATCCGAGGCGTAATAAAGGCTATTTCTGGAATTATTTATTTATTTATTTATTTATTAACCAGACAAAAAATTACATATTATTTACATAATAGTGAAATTCCCGCAGAGGTAAACGCAGTTACCTGTTCGCGAGGCCGGTATACTTACTAACTAAAGTTCCTTATAACTAAAATAAAATCTATTTCAAGATATGTAGTACCTAACTCACACTTTAACAGTTTTACAATATGAAAGATTGATTAATAACGTTTTAATAAAATTTGTATACAGAATACATAGCAATTTATAAATACATTATCTATATTTCTTATTAATTTTATAAAAAAGAAGATTTTTTTTTACATGTGAAACTTAACCCATTCTCTTAGTTTATAAGTATAATTCTTAGAGCTTAAAGTTTTTAGGTTATTTGGCAGATCATTATAAACTCCTATGGCTTTAATATAACTATTCTTATTACTTATAGTCTTAAGTCTCCTAGGTATCTGAATGCTTTTATTCCTAGTTTTGCTTTCTGAATTTAAAAATTTAACTTTTAATGTGTTGTAGTGGTATATTAGTGATTGATATGCAAATAGTTGCCCAATACTCAATGGATTATCCTGAGCAAAATTATTTTTGTTTATGATTTTCAAAATTCTGTTTTGTAGCCTTTGTAATAGATTGGTAGCAGTAGAGTAAGCACCACCCCAAGCTATTATACCATAATTTATAACACTATGAAAAAATGCATAATATATCATTTTTAAAGTTTTAATTTGCATAAATCTATTAATCTTTCTAAAAATAAATACCATACATTTCAACTTATTTATTAAATACTGTATATAATTTATCCATTTCATATTGTAATCAAAAATAATTCCTAAGTACTTGGTATTTTCAACTCTTTTGATGTCTTTGCCATCAATTTGTATTAACAAATCTTTAGGTACGCTATCAGAGTAGTTCCCGATCGTCATACAAACTGTTTTGTCAATGTTTAGTGATAGCTTATTTAGTGCAAGTCAGTTAGATACTTTATACAGGTAGTTAGACATTTTTTCCTCTACTCCTGTCCAAGAACTATCCGTCGAAATAATTGCTGTATCATCCGCATATGATATTATTGAATTTGCAGGCATATTTTGCAAGAGATCATTAACATATATAATAAAAAACATTGAACCTAAGATAGTACCTTGTGGTACACCCGTAGTAATTGTTTTGGATTCGCTTATACAGTCATTAATTTTTACTCTTTGATTTCTACCTTCCAGATAACTTGTGCCTCTGATTCCATAATTGTAAAGTTTATCAAGTAGTATCTTATGATCTACCGTATCAAAAGCTTTCGCAAGATCGAGAAAAGTGATTGCAATCGGGGTACTATTGTCTAATTTCTCATAAATAATCTTGGTTATTTCTGCCAGAGCATCTTTCGCACCTCTATTTTTAACAAAACCATATTGATTACTGGATAAAATATTAAATGTACTAATAAAACTCAATATTCTATTATAAATGATTTTTTCGAAGATCTTTGCTACATTGGATATTAAAGATATTGGTCTATAATTAGTTATATTCCTCTTGTTTCCAGTTTTATGTATCGGTATTATATCAGCATTTTTTAACGCAGTCGGCCATATAGATTTTTCTATGCATATATTTATAATATGTACCAGTGGGTCTACTATGTACTATGTTAGAGTTTTTAGTAATTTAGAGTTTATGTCGTCTACTCCTCCATTCTTTAATTTCATATTTTGAATTATGCCAGTAATTTCAAAGTAATTACTAGGCGTAATAAAAATAGAATTATTATTTATCTTTGGTAATTTGACGTTTACATTAATTGGTTGCACTATTTGATCACTCAATGTTTTGCCGATGCTACTAAAGTAAGAGTTGAAATGGTTAGCAATATCTGTATGATTATTTATTAAATTTTTCCTGTCATCATAAATCTGGTTTATATTTCTATCTTTTTTCGCATTTTTACCTAGTTTTTGTTTGATTACTCTCCACAGGTTTCTGGGATTATCACTATTTTTTACAACCTGATCTCTAGCATATATTATTTTTGCTTCTTTAATTACCCTATTTAAAATTTTAATATAATTCCGATATTCTATCTTTAGATTCACATTATTTGGTTCAGTTTTCCATAATTTGTATAGTATTTCTTTTCTTTCGCAAGAATTTAGTATTGCCTTAGTGATCCATTTACTTCTGGGTACTTTGTTATTGTGTTTATTGTTTAATTTCTTTATGAAAGTAGCCCGTTGTACACAATTATTTATTTTTTCTAACAATATATTCAGAGCTACATTAGGATCATGCATTGAGAATACTGTACTCCATTTTTCTCTACTGGCTATGCTACTTAATTTATCATAATTTATTTGGGTTATTGATTCTTCTATATTTTTTTTTCTTAAATTTACTTAATGCTGTAAATAATGGGTAATAATCTGTTACTGTACTTAATAATTTAAAATGTAAAGTGTGTATTGTCTTAGCTTTAGTAAATATATTATCAATGCATGTTCCAGTGTTAATATTCCTATCGGACGGTCTAGTAATACCTTGAAATCCCGGTAGATAACCATTATCCAAAAAATTGTTCAGAAATTCCTGACTAATATTATCTAGATTTAGTAGGTCAATGTTAAAATCACCTATAATTAAGTGATTATTAGCATATTTCTTGTTATATAGTAATTGTTTTATATTGGTAATAAATTCAATTTTTGGAATGTCATGTTATCTGTATAGTGCTGATATCTCTATATTGCCATTATCAGTTTCAATGATTGAATTAATTATTTTAAGTTTGCCTATTTCAATAATTTCAGTACTTTCAATAATGGAATTCTCAATATACATCACTACACCATCCGATTTGTTTATTTTGCTATTATTGTAATATAATTTGTATCCGTTCAGATTAAAATAGTTGCAATAATCTATGATCCAAGTTTCGACGCAAACTATAATACTAGGCTTAGTATTTAAGCTCTCAATAAGTGCTTGCAGTTGTAAAAAATTACCATTAAGGCTATGAATATTTAAGTATAAAATATATTCTTTTTTATATTTCACGTAATTATTGAGAGTGATAACACTATGAAAAGTATTTTCTGTTTGAATTATATCTTTTTGTACACTGTCAATTAACTCGATGTTCTGCTCCATGATCGTATTACCGTTTTTTAGCTGCGTCGGTTTTCCTTGGGATTGAAAGAATACTGCTGCGTGGTGATAGTGACGTCATGGATTGTGATTTCTGTCTTGCATTTGTTGATTCAGCTCCGGTGTTTTTGTAGATATCTATCTTACCGATGTATCTCTGGATAACTGGAGTCAATGGATAGTCAGTAATCGCTATATACTTATTAATTCTGTTTATTAGAACTTGGCAGTGTTGACTATCGTTTGTAACATGCTTAGTATCGTACTGTGTTTTGTACGTATTGTTACTGTATAGGCAATTTACGCAGCACATTTCATTTATCCTGTTACAGTATACACTATTATGAGATCCAGCACATTTCAAACACACCTTTTCATTAAAGCATTTATTTCCATTATGTCCAAACCTACCACAATTGAAACAAGGTTGTAGGTTTAAGTCATCATAAACTCTGCAATTCTGGTATCCTACAAAAATCCTGTTTTGCTTTCTCTAATGTGTTTGTATATTTCAGCAGTAACTTCTAAAATGACACTTTGTAATTTTGTTATTTTATTTACGTACGTGTGTACAACTGTACATTTACTTTCAAATTTCTTAAAGTTTCTAGTATTTATATCCTCTTCTATAGTTTTTATGTCCATTTGTTCATAGTTATCAAATCCGACTACTTTTAGCCTGGGTTTTTTAACCTCTTCCTTTTCAATAGTACATGTATTGGATAATTTCTTAGTTAGCGATTTTTCGATATCAATAGCACTTGCTTCATTCATGCAGCTAATAATAACTTCACTATCATTCTTGAATATCACTTTCTTTGTTTGAATTGATTTTTCTTTGTTCAAATAATGAGTGACATTTCTCTTCAGGTCATTACCATCATCTCTATTTTTCTTTTTTATAATGATTTTGGGAATTCGTTTTTGTTTAGGAATTTCATCAGTAAGAACTTGGGAAAAAGACTTGTTCTTAACTTGTTTAACATGATTCAGATGTTCTTTGAGTAATGAGTTTTTATCTTGTAGTTCAATGTTTAATAATTTTAGTAATTTGTTTTTTTTCTTTAGATTATGTATATCTTTTGCTTCATCCTCATCCTGCTGACTGGCACTGGAGGTATTATCTTCTTCTAATTCATTTAATACCATTTCTCTTATTTCGTTTATCATACTTAATCTTAACTGTGCAATTACTTTTCTTGTATCTTCATTTAGTGTTGACTCATCGTAGTTTGAGGTTATGGCATTGTGTTCAGGGCAAATTACCATATTTTCTCCTTATGGCTTATTGTATTTGTTATAATTTTATTCAAAACATTATTTAAATATTTAAAATTCATAGTTTAATTCTGCACTACTGTTCAGTGATTATATGTAATTAATTATTTTTAAAGTTGTGAAAAATATTTAACTATTTTTAACTGGAAATTAAGTAATTTTAGCTAAGCTGCCATCTGCAACAGCATGACACGTCAACGATTTTTTAGCTAAATCGTAAGCGATAATTTAGGTTATTAGCTTAAATAAGCGAAATTTTAGCTAAATACGAAACTCGCGAATAAACAAAATATAAAAAGTGGACTTGTTTTGACTACTCCAGTATAGGTAGTACTACCTTAAACGAGCGTCCTTCTAGCAGTGAATCAACGAATCACGTTAAATCGGCAAAAATCTTATCAGCGATAAACTCAAAGAAATTCCTCCGCTCCCGGTGCAATCTCCCATCTCCCGCAACGTCATACAAGAAAACGAATCAAGCGCTGCAGCCGCAGTGCAACAACTCACGAGTAGTTTTTTCCTCTCGCTCTGCTGTACGTAAAACGAATAACACACGCGATCGCGAGCGCGCTTGCAGAATAAAGGCTTAAAAAGTCTTTTAAGGGATTAAAAGGGATCAGAGGAGCCGCTTAATTACCATTTTCAAGAGAGGTGCTCGCGCAACGTCCCTTTTTCGGGAGCCGCACTCAAAAGAGGGAGGAGGGGGGGGGGGGACTATCACTTACGGCCTTTTTCGGTTGCCGCCGATCGATCTTATCGCTGGCAATCGATCTTCGGCCTCTCAGTGGCTCTGTCAAGCTGCGACTCGCCGCCGGATCGATCGACTCCGACAATCTTCCGAGATACAATGGAACGCGCTGCGTGCGGATCTTCCTCCTCGTTGTCCGTCAGTCCGCTCTGACGTGCGCTCGTCCGTTTTACATGCTCGTTATACGTGTGTGTCTCGCTTTTGCGCAAGTGCGCGCGTCTCGAATGCTATTCTTCGCGTTGCGGCCCGGCTTTTTAAAAACGACTCTGGGTTTTTCCGCGACTAAAATTGATTCATGCAGTTTAAAATACGGCAAGGTAATTCCAATCTCGATAACTTTTTGTCTCTTTAGTCTCTGACGTTGTGTGTGTGAGCGCTTGCAAAAAGCTGAATTGTTAACTGACTTTTTATCGGGCTTTCAATATCCGGCGTGACATAAATCATATACGTATTGTTTTGGATTTCAGAGAAATTTCAAAGTTGTAGCAGTATCATCGGTTAGTTGGAAATACGAACGTTTCAGTGCAACATCTCATCTAACGGTTAACGATCAAAAGTCATCCCCTTCCAACTCACTCTCTGCTCTCGCGTCAACCAGTCATATTGCCCGAGTAACTTCCAGTGCAGTAACGCTATAACACCCAGCATCGAGCAAGTTAACGGACAGATGCCGTGCAAGATTAGCCGATCGTCGTAGCATCGCGTACACCTCCTCGGAGAACACATCCTACGTTTTGTGTCCCACAACGAGTGACTCCCGCCTCTCTCGCCAGGACAGTGCAACTGCTAATTATTGTCCGACGACGACGCAGACGACGACGACGGGGTTAATACTCTCGCGTCAAATCTCGTTATTCACCCCGCGGACAATCGACCTTTTTCTCTCTCACATCATTTCTCATGGGGCGCGCTGTCGGCTAAATAACTTAGCGATAATTGCTCGCGTGACAAATGTCGAGTGCCGCAACGACGATTATGAGGCGAAAGAGAGAGAGAGAGAGAGAGAGAGAGAGAGAGAGAGAGAGAGAGAGAGAGAGAGAGAGAAATCACATTATGCACACTGCACAGCTGCCGCCGCCGCCAAGTATATGGGACTTTAGTTGTAACACTGATTCCGCGTTATGATCTCCGACGTTGCGTGAACGAGTGAGGCATGCCCTGTTAGGTGAAATATATGCGATGCGAGGGGGCGAGGCTGCTACTGCTGCCACAGGCTTAGTGCGATGAAAAATGAGCTGCGATGCCTAATTGGTTACGGAGTATTATATTGAAATACGAGCCGATTGGGAATTCGCGCCTCTTGTGTGATTGGTGGTTATAAGGTTTCTGACGTTTATTGAAACCTTTATGTTGCTAAAATTACTCATGCGACGTGTCGTATAATGACATTTCGAGTCCGCACTATTAATAGTCTCTTCGAAAGAGAACTTTTTTTCTGTATGCTGTAACGAATCGCTCGAAAATTGCTCAGACGAACTTCAATTTTCGCGCCGCCGCTCGGCGACCCTGAAATCTTTCACTTCTAATTCGGTCTAACAAAAATTCCACCGCGAGACAATTTTTGCGGAGGAAATCCTCGCCGCTCGCGTTTACAGCGAATTCGCCGACAGCCGTTCGTTAAGTTTTAATCCCCCCGGTCTCGCGGCGTTATTAAATTTCGTAGCTCTCTCCTTCTATATTTTTCCCGTCACACGCAATATTCTCCCTCGGTAATTGCCGAAGTAATTGCGGTCGCGCTCCCGGGGACAAGCGCGATTTTTATATTTACACTTCAGCGGCCGCATGAAAAATGCAAAAAAAGAAGAGTGGCATCGGCTGCGGGCTTGACGTCTGAATATACTTCTCGCACGCTGCGGCGTTTTCAATTTTCTACCGGCGAGGTCGTTAGTCTCGCGGTCCGCTGCGTCGAGTCCCGGTTATATAAATTAAAAGTATCGAGCGAACCGTGCCAATCATAAATTTTGACGTTATGTTAATGTGTGTACGTGATGCAGCGTGGCGCGACGCGTTCGATTCCGCGAGACGTGGCTTTATTCGGAGAGACGTGCGTCGATGCTCCTGAATTTTTAATTCCTTTTTTCAATAATTTTATGGGTTCAAGCCAGTTTTTATTTTTTTTTTTTCGTTCGGTGCTATGGTTAGAAATTCGAGCGGCGTATATGGCTTATTGTCGAAGAGTTATTATACGATTAAGGGGGAAAGTCCAGTCCAAAACTTTTTTCTCTTACCGCAACCGACTTCAACTTTGAATCGAGACAAGCGTACAAAGCTGATTTCTGACGAGCGCTGCAGCTCTCTCAGAATGTAAAACCTGCGAGCATCGAGCGCTGTCGAACCGTCGGCGTGCATAAAAAATAATAGGCTCCCAAACGAAATATCCGCCGGTTAAATAAAAAATAAAATCAAGAGCCAAGGTAAAAAAGCCAAGGCAGCGGCAGCAGTGTAGCTCGAAGTAAAAAGCGCACTCACCGGTATGCGCGTGCTGCAGCGCAAAAGGGAGAGAAAGCGCCCCGTCGCGTGAGTTACGCGCAGCGAGTTAATGGACTTGCCGATTGATCGCGAAACGCACGTCAATACGTCGTGTCAGTGGCAGCGGTAACATATTTTTTGGTCCTCTCTCTCTCTCTCTCCACCTACAGCGGCTGTTTCGCCACTAGAAACTCCTGACGCGCGGGTGGACAGCGATATCGCATGCGCACGCATACGTCGCTCTTTTGCGCGCGTACGTGTTGCATCGAGAGGGTATAAGAGGAGGAAGGGGTACGTACTGCTGCTGCTACTGCTGTGCATTTGCGAGCTGTCGCCCCCAACCAGCAGCCCGTCAAGCGCCTGACAGTTTTCATTCCGTGCATACTTGACGGCCGCGCGCTCACGCTCGCTCTTGCTCTCTTTTCTGCGTGCCGAAGCCGCCTCCCTTCTTTCTCTCTTTTAGCCGGCGGTAGCGACACTCGTTTCTTCCAAAGTGAATTCAGTAGTCGCGAGCATCACATCGACAGGACTGATCGCTTACTTCTCCCTCTCTCTATCTTTCACCGCTCCTGATTTTCTCTCTCTCCGTTCGGCCTTTTTTATCTCTTCCCGCCAGCGGACGCGAGCTTATTTATTATTTGACGTTGGCATGGAAGAGGCGCGCCGTTTATTTTTGTCTCTCTCGCTCTGCTGCTGCCGCCGCGGCGCGCTTATTTATTATTTGACGTCGTTGGCAAGAGCGCTGCGAAGAAGGAGGCAGAGTCGAAAGGAATCTGCGCGCACAGCCGAGCCGGCCGATCGATCGACGTCTAATCGGGAGGTTCGATCATGTTAGAGATGACAGCCGACGGACCAGTTTCGCATTCCTCGTGTGTGCCGGAGACGCGAGACTCGACTACTGTTTCGTCACTGAGCTTTGTACGTGTACGCGTATGCAAATGCGCGCGATAGTGACGTCGCTGCTGAAAAAGGATGATCGATAGTTTCCTCAACTGCTGAATACCGATCTCTGAATAGACACACGAGATGTATCCGTATATTTTATCGCGATTCAGTTATGTTTCTCGGACTCCTTCGCGCATTGTGTGTTGGTTCCCTGAAATTGATTGGGATTACTTTTCTCATTTATCACTCCGGATGTGTGCAGCGCACGGCTTCTCTACTCGCGCTGATTTACGGTCACAATCGATTATCCCGCCGCCATTTAAATATACACGTTATAATTCTCGAAGCCGAATTTATATTCTCCTCCGAGAATATCCCAGTGAATATGTTGACACATATATCGCTTTCACTTAGCGATCACTTTAATTGGCCGCCCTGTTTCTCCAGCTCGGCTCTCTTTCTTTTTCTCTCTTTCCTTCTTTCTCTCGGAGATTTTTCGGCTTGACTCGTAACAGTCGCCGCCGCCGCCGCTTGCGACTGAGGGGACGGAATAATTTATGGACTTTTTTGCCGGGCCACGCAGCAGCCATATCCATTATTGCGAGGCATAAAATCTGTCAGGACTCCCGTTTGCATTTTAACGGCGCCGAGAGAATATTTTTTACCTCTATAAATACGATATATCCGCGAGCGACTAGCCGATAATTGAGTCGTTTTCAAAAGTTCTGACGTTTTAGCGAGAGCTGCTCTATAAATTACGCCGGGAGGCCTTATAGCCCGCGTCACGATGAATCACCGATTTATAGTTTCGACAGAAGCGTGTGTTAAATAACTCGTGTACATCGGCTAATTTTCTTCGTCGACGGATGACGTTTTTACGTACACGTGATTCTCAACCGCCACGAGTAAAACTGATAAAAACTCCGATAAGAGAGCAAACTGTGCGCGCGGCACAAATCTTTACCCGGGTACGAACAAATTCCAAGCATATTCGCGCGAATCAAAGTCCCGGCGCATCCTGTCGATACCTCATATTCCTTCGCTGCAGGAGCAATTTGGCTCGAACAACCGAGCAATCGGAATTGGCGCGCGACTCTTCATTTTCGAATTCCCGTGGCTTCCTGCCCTCGCATGCATCATGCAGCCTCGCTCTCAAATATGCCCCGCGGCGACTGCCATGCATATATTATAACGCACGCCAGCGGCGAGCGAGCGAGAGAGAGAGAGAGAGAGAGAGAGAGAGAGAGAGAGAGAGAGAGAGAGAGAGAGAGAGAGAGGAGCATTCGTATTATACCCACGGAGAGAGAGAGAGAGGCGAGCGAGAGATACAGAAGAAATTAACACCCCGCGCGCGTGACGTTAATGATGACAGGCCTTATGCTCGCGAGAGAGGTAATACGGCCCCGCGTGCGGTTAGTTACGGTTACGTCCGGTGATCACGCCATATCGCTGCCGAGCAGACTGCATATAGCTCGCGAACACCGCCGCCGTATCGGACGTGTAGTAGTATGCGGGTATAGGCTCATCTAATTATTTCGTCCGAGATGATGATCCGCGAGAGATCGCTATCGCGATTGTGTTTATGCGTGCTCTTTGTACATTGCACGCGGATCGGTTTCTTGCCCTATACCGAGAGAAAGAGAGAGACGATTATTAATTACGCTAATTGTTGGCGGACTATTTTTCAGCTCTCTTAATCAGCCACCGCCGGAGCCGTGCGTGCAACGGCGTCGTGTCGCGCAAGAACGAGTATTGCGGCGCAAGGATGCCGAGTGGGTCATTAATTATTGACCAGCGCGGGGCTCTTTAAAAACTTGCCTCATGGCTAATTACTCGCTCGTAAATTATTTCGAGCGATTAGGGAAGAATTACTGTCACTGCGTCAAGGTGAGCTGCCGGCCATTGATATGCGCGCAATATTCACGTGCCTAGTGTCTTTATACCGCGGTGCGAATTCGTGTATCGAAACGCGGTGGCGGTGGAGTAATTGACAGTTGAGCGAAGAAAAAGAAGGAAAACATTATACGAGTCTGTCTCGCTGGTGCGGCTGTACAAATTGAACGGCTTGTCGTGTGGGAAAACGCGTCTCTCCATTGCTCGTGGCGGCGTTCGAACGGGAATATTTTTACTTTATAGGGTTGGTTTTGAATTTTAGATGGGTAGAAGTAGGCGCCGGGAACGAAATTAACGCGTGAGTTACTTACCGCTGCTGCTGTTATTCGGAGCAGGCCGGGAGTGTTGATGAGATTTGCTAATAGATAAGGTTAAAACTAGATTTAGTTTTTAGAATATTTTTAGTTGGCTATATTAATTAAAACTTCATTCCTCTCAGAAGTTGTTTCTTTGTGTTACAAACTTCTTCGATTGCTCAATGATACTCGACGATAACAGTATACTCGAGTCCGTTATCTTTCCCCAGAAACGCAAATCCTTGCACAAAACCTGCTCTGTTAATCCCCATTTTCAATTCACGGAAGCTCCGCGAGCAGTTATTTTCCCAAATGAAGAGAATCAGAGACCCCGATAAAAAAAATCCGAAGCACAGTGGCAGGTAAAAGCCGCGCGAGATGCAAAGTGACGTAACGCGCTCGAGATCGGCGTAGCGAAATAACGATACACGCAAATAGATTCCGCACACAGCGGAGCGTATAATACACAGCTGCGTCCCTCTCACGAGTCCGGAGGCTTTGCGTGAATTTTCGCCTTATACGTCGGCACGGAAAACCAGAGGTCATACAGCTTCCTCGCGTTCTCTCTCTTTCTTGCGCGCGCAAGAAGTCAGGCGTACACACATACCCGAGCGCGCACTGCATCGAGAGCCAGTCAGACAGACAGACAAGCTCGCAAAAAAGGCGAATACGAATTCGATCACGCGTCGCTCTCCACGTTTTATATTCCTCTATGCGCGCTTGATTGGCGTCTTCGATAATCTGCCGTCGTGCGTTCGCTTTTTCGACTTATTCGTGCCGCTGCTGCTGCTCTCGCCTTTTTCCAAGCTCAGAGGCATACGCATAAATATGCGGGCATAACGACGCGATCGACGCGAGGGAAGAGGAGAGAGAGAGAGAGAGAGAGAGAGAGAGAGAGAGAGAGAGAGAGAGAGAGAGAGAGAGAGAGAGAGTATATACATGTGGTCCACGGGAGAACGGACGGACCTAACGAGGGATCAAGTAGGACGTCGCGCGCATACTTTTCCCGGCGGGCTCGAGAACGCGCGACGAGGCGGCTCGTTAACGCGTGCGATTTATGGGGAACACCGCCGCCACCGCGCGACATACAAGCTGCCGGGCCGCGGAGTGGCGGATAAGAGCTAGCGCACTAACGCTGATGTATGGATAGACGGAGACGCAGAAGCGAAGTCACTTTTTCCGATCTATTTGGGAAACCACAGGATTCGGAACGAGTGCACGCACTCAACTGCTGCCGATGATCGAAGTGTCAGGCTGCGCTCAAAGTTGTAAACCTCGCGACTCGCTCCGCTGCCCAGAAAACGAGCAATACGAGAACCTGTAACGCAGACAATTCACGAGCGTGCGCGTGTGCGCAACAGTTCCAGAAATAGACGTCAGTGGCGAAGAAAGTTCGTGCTCGGCAAACCGCTGACGAATAAGGGCAGCCGCGCGGTATTGTCGGTTAATCCCGCGGCTTTGGCAGGCAGGCACGGCGTTCCGTGATTTACGCGAGGCAAGCCGCTCTCTCTCGCGCGCGCGGCAACGAGAATCGTTTTGACATTGGCGCGCCGGGGCTGCCGGCATAAATCGCGCGTCTGGGTTAATCTGCATCGCTAATCGCGCCGTCATCGGCTTGCGCTCGCTCGCGTCTTCGACGACTGCGTGCGGTGCGCGCCGATAACATGAATCACAAAAGACGGATTATCGTTTCCTACATGCCGCGACGTGGAATTGAGCTCGACGAGGTGAATCGACGGGAGATACTTACTCTCTGCGCTGTACGCCGCGGCGAAGGAGTTTATGGATGAGGGGAGAATAAATTATTGGGTGACTCGCGCTTTTACGAGATTTTTCAGAAGAGATAAGGGTTTTTCAGTTACGCGTTTCGCGCGCAACAATGTTTTCTGCGCTTGTGTAATTGCTGATTGTATGCAGAAAGCTGACTGGAATGCTTGAATTATTTTAATTGGAACTGCGCTGCTGCGAAAAAGTTTCGAGTACTTAATTATAAAATAGCTTTAGAAAGTAGCTTCAGTCTTTTGTTGCGTCATAAGTAAGTTATCATCGAGGATTATCAGCAGACAAAGCTTAGTGGCAAATGAATAATTTGCAATTTTATTGCTAATCCGCGTTTGATATATATTCGTTTGCAGACAATTCAATTGATTACCACTCGAAGCCTTATAGAGAATACGAATTTGAAAAACAAACAAGTTGATCCCAAGTAAAGTATACAGCGAGTGAAAAATTCGTATTTCACAACGGCTCTCTCAACAGCAAGTCTATAATAAACGGCCGAGGGCCATTAATCTCGCTAAAACAGAGCCGAATATTCATCACGCGCGAAACTAATAATTTTCCCACTCGAAGCACATAAGAGCCGCGCAGACGAAGAACGTCCTGCAGAATGTGCGAGGCGGGAGCATACCGAAAATTTATCGCCGGCGCGCGAAATAGAAAATGATAGAAAGCCCCTCCTTATTCCTTGGCTCTCGCCGCGTACGTATACCGCCGCGCGCGAAGAGATTAAGAAATTTTTAAGGCGCCCTTACAAAGTAATAGGCTTCGTCGTGCCGCGGCTCGGTTACAGTCGGCCGTGGAAAATATAGGCGTCGGTATATGTGGAAGTTCGATTGGCGCGAGAGAGGGGACCGAAAGGGAAGGATTAATGGCGCAAGCGGGACACACGCGGCCCATAAATCGGCCGCGAGTGCGCGCTGCCGCCGCCGCCAGCTTCACGGCTAGGAATTACCGGCTCGCAACTTGCGAAATATGACGGTCTCATAAATCCGAGTCCGCGCTGCCGACGCCGATCTGCCGCGGCTGCTGCTGTTACCGCTGTCTAGCACGTCGCTGTGGTGCCGTTTGTTCGAGCCGCGTGCGTTTTTTACGCCGATGCTTCTTTCTAATGCAATAGCACATTTTGGAATCTTGAGATTAACGCTTTGGGAACTTTTGATTGATATTTAATTGGCAAAATTCATTTTAGAATTGGAAATATTAAGTAACTTTAAGTCCGTCCGAAATTGCTTCGATTTAATTTATCGCGATAATTTCGATATTAAAATGATTATCAGGTATTTTTCAAGAGTAAAATATTAAAATAGATAAGAAAAGTAGGGGTCAAGTCAGGTACCCCGATACGAGCCACAAGTTGACACTGCAAGATCGCTTTTACTCCGCTTCTAAGATCCGGTATGGTCTAGTGGCTAGGATACCTGGCTCTCACCCAGGAGGCTCGGGTTCGATTCCCGGTACCGGAATTTTTTTTGTATTTTTTAATGAAATACTGATTTTACTATTTTATAGATAATATGCAATATGATTTGTAAAAGTTAATTTTCTACAAAATTATTTATAATAATGGCATTAAAATTTAAACTATTCCAAATTTTTTATTTTCTCGCATTTGAAAATTTTTAGATTTAAAAAAAACCTGAGACTAAACTATCAACAAATGATAAACTCTTAACATTTAACATGAGCTATAATCTTGATTTAAAATGACCTCTCTTGAGAAAAAGTATGTTTGTTCTTTTTTGCAAGTGATACGAAAACACGAACAAGACTCACAATAACGAAGCATACTCTTTTGTATAAAAAAGTAGTATTACAACAATCGTACATCACTGACGATCGAATAAAACTTCTTGTAAAAGGAGTAAAATGGCTTGCATTAAAGCGCGAGCGTAAACTGCAAACTAGTAAATATATTAGACGGGTTGCGTGTGTGTAAATACATACAAGTTATAGGCGTTGCTCGGTGCTCGTTTCATTCGGCTAGAAGTTGTGATTTGTAACCTACGAATCGCCAACTTCTCTTCGACCCACATTATCATACACCTTCATTCTTTCTCATTCTCTACTCAGCTTATATCAGTCCCGCTCTTTTCTTTCTATTCGTTCTACAATAACTGTCTTGAAAATATCCGCTTGCTTAATTGACGTTATTGTAATCGATTATTGTCTGGCCGCAGGAGAATAATGCCCTGATTTACGATCAGGAAATGCCACGGCTGGTTATTTCTTCGGTTCCTTCGTCGGTCGGCAAGACTCAAATGCAAGCTTACGTAAAGTTCTTCGCGTTGTATGTTCGTGCGCGTGACATTAAAAGCGCCTGCGTGTGCTTAATAATCTTTGCTAGTATGTATTGCATATTTATAGATCAACTTCGACTTGACTCTGAAAGTGCTGTATCGAGCATGATTTAGGATTATGAAAGAAAACGTTAACAGCGACAGACTTAAATATCTTAAACTATCGGAGAGCCGTATAGATTAAACACGATGGCCGTCAGGTTCTTTGGCTTGAATGTGATGAAATCGACTTTCTGTTTATGTTCAAGTTTCGCGCTAAATTGATTTTGATCTGTGCGCGATAAACTTATTGCCTGAAAAAATATTGCGAAAACGAGGTATTTCGTGATTTACGACGTTGATTCCTAGTTTTAGCTTTTCATGTTATAATTATTTAGTACTCAGCGAAAGATTAAAATTGAACGTAATTTTAAGAGAAATCGCTGCTTGGAGCGGACTATATTATTCATTAAATGATTATAAGTAAGTAAAAGTAGCATGTCTGAAATTACGTGGTTATTTAGCCTTGCGTGAACAAAATAACGTAATATTGCATACTCGACGAGTTGTAGTCGAATCTTATTTTTTATTTAGGCAAATGAAATATTTCTTAGCTGTTATTAGAATCAAATTTATAATTATACTTTGAATAATTGATGTTGTTTTCGCCAAATTTTATAGTTGAGTCTATAACGTTTCCTCAAATCAGGACTTTTCAGAGTCCTCTGGACAATGTTCCTTGGATCGAATCATTGCCAAACTTTATATTTAGTCTTTTTTTAAGTTGAATAACAATTTCCCACTGCAAAAAACCGACTAACCAAAAAAAATGTTCGTTGGTAGCAACGTTGCAAACTTCAGGTACATAAATAGTTTCAGATATTTCCAAATCTAGACGTCATTTGATTAGAGCATCGCACATTTATCATTATCTCGAATTCTATTTTATACGCAGAGGCGAACGAAATCGTTCAATGCAATCAAGTTGAAATTATATCGAGAATAATAACGTGAATCAGCTTATTCATGAATATTAGCTATCTGTTTCGAAGGAAAAATTTCTAACCCAACGAGAAATAGACATTTCAATTCTAAATTTAGAAATAAATCTAATTTGATACATCGAGCAGTTGTTGCATCACCGTCATTCTTATTCAAATAGAACGAGTAATAAGATTTGATTTAAGCATCTATTTTAAAATATTGCTTCATTTTCAGACCGTGACAGTGACATATTTTTTGATAAATTTTACTGAAATATTCTTATCGTGTTTCCAAGACTATCAGAAAATTTCTTTCAAATCAACAAGCTTTACCCATGGTTATCACAAGCACGCGCGAACTTCTTCCACGCAGCTCACTGTCTCTCCAAGTCGACTTTCTCGCCTAGTCGCTGATGAGGGGCAGGTCGCTTACTCGCGCGCTGGAAGATCTGCAGCGCAGTGCTGCAGCTCCCAGCCGTCAATTAGTGCCAGCGAGTCAGTCCGTCCTGCAGTCCGCGCTACGGCAGCTACGGCAGCTGCCTGCTCTTGGCCACTTTTTTACGCCATTATCGGGAAAGAATTATGGCCGAACGCGCGCTCGTGCAGCCGTATATAGAGCTACACTTCGCGAGTGGCTTGCACTGTATACATGCATACACCTCTGTATCTATAGGCTTGGCTCTGCAGAGGTATATGTAGAAGCTCGACTGGCCGTAAACGTTGCCGGTCGATTAGTAGCCGATTAGGGCTGTCGTGCGCCGGTCGTTAAGGAGATACGCGAGAGACTGCGCAGTAGCGTGAGCATAACGGGCCTGAAACGCGAGACACTTTTTTACGCGGCTTGTATCTGCAGTATGCGTACGTGTGTAGAGGTTATGTACAGTGCATAAGGTTCTGTACACGATAGCATCGCCTTGTATGTGTGTCGAGCTCGGGTAATCGTACATAAATTCGGGCTTGACGGCCGCGTCGCCCCTGGTCCTTGCCGCCGCGGTGTATTTTATACTTCTTCAGGGCGTGATAAATTCGTGAGCGCGCGCGAGCGAGGTCTTATCGAATCGTACATCATACACAGACTGGCCGTGTATACACTGCAAGTGACTCGGGTTATATGGACGCGCGCGCTTTATCGGGAGCTTTTCCGTGAATTAACGAGCAGGTGGGTTGATCGGCAATGTAATCTCGATTCAAGCTTGCAGCAAAGCTTTCGGGGAGAACTGATGGAATATACTTGCAATGCGGTGATCGACAATTTTAGTTAAAGCTTTAGGTGGCTATTTTAGAAAAAGTTTATTTAGTAGAACCCTACTCCAAGAAAGATATGGTAACTATTTCATTTATTTTGATTGACTGTGCAGAAGTGTGTGTTTGTTCAAGCAAATCGGCGTTAGTCTGCATGCACGCGCAGAGAAATTGAAGGGAAAATTCCGGATATTTGCCAATCAGTCAAAAACTCTATAAAATTTTAAATAAAGCTCTTTGAATATCGGCATCATTAAGCATTACAATTACGCATTCTTATCAGCAGCAGCGTTACGAAGCAGTATAAGCGCGTAAAGAATTCCCCGTAACGAAAATAGAAAACCTGGAAAGCGCATAACGCCTGTCGAGTATTATAAACGGCAACTTGGCACAAATTCGAGCTGCAGGCTCTCTTTCACCCTGTGAGCTTGTAACGTCGGTTCGCACGACACAGCTCAATTACCGCGAGGTGTATCGTAATTGCCGACCACGTAATCGACGCCATTTTAATGGCGCTTAAATTACCGTGTTTTCTCCCGACATGCGAGAAAAATCATTACACAGCCGAACGCGCGCGCTACCATACTGCTCGAGAGAGCGCATTACAAGTTAGCCGTGCGTTCTTTTGCAATATCTTGTCACCGCTCGATGTGCAGCGTACGTGTCGGCCAGCCCCAGCCTTGCAATTATTTGTTTATTAAAACTTTATAAGCGGTTCTCTGCTCGCCAGCTCTGTCGGTGCTCGCGGTGTACAAGCACTCGTCTATTCTGCTCGACGAGGCTCGTTACTCTCCGCTCGCGCATACAAGCTGTCGAAATCCTTTTTTGCCGTCGCTCTTAATTAATATACGCGCGCTCTCTCGCCGATCGCGAGCTCGCTTATCAGGGGACGTCTATTGCAGTCGAGTGTCATAAGTATCGCGCTGTTTTACGTTGCCTTATTTATTTTCGTTCGAGCTTCCTATATGCGCGTGTGAGCGCTGCGGTACGGCTAGTTAATCAGCGTGTGTTATAAGGAAGAACGGGTTTCACCGAGAGCTGTGTGGCTACTTGAATTGATTAGGAATGCCGAGCCAATGAGCGGATTTCTAATACACGTCGCGAGGTCCGAGAGCTGCCGTTCATTGGAGAAGAAATTGTTGGTTTAGCAATTGATAATTTACAAATAATTGCGGGGACTTATAAACTTGATTATTCAGCGCGGTTTGAGCCATTATTACAGCCGGTGATTTTTTTACGCAAGTTGGTTCTTATGTTTCCTGCGCGCGCGAAGTGTAATTTTTGAGCAGAAAACCGGAGAACTGCAGTTTGCTGAAATATTGAGTAGTTAATTCAAATCAGTTGGTTATCAAATCCGATCACAGGAGAAGTGTCGCGCCGAACAAGACAATTTTCATTTATGAATATTCCCAGAAAGTGAGAAAAACATTAATACTTCAAGAGAGAAAAAAAGAGCTTACAAGGTGTACGGGATTTCCAGCTGGCAGAGATTAACTCGCTCAACATATCTCAAATTATACGAGTTCGTCCGCATCAGGCGTCGCGTCATAAACGTCACATCTCGGCTGACTAAATCTCGCGCCTCGTATATCCGCACGAGAACATACAGCGCCTTTACGCAAAAACGCATCTGTGCGCGCGCTCGCGCGGATATGTACAAACACGCGGCGCGCTCGTAATAAGCAACAATATATAGAGCGACGTTGCGGCGAGGCGTTTGATCAAAGAGCCGCGGCTGCCCTCCCCCAATAAAGCTGCGCGCAGGAAAGCATTTAATGCTCGGTGGGCACGGGATCTCCCTTTCATCTGTTCGGCTGATTTAGGCGTCTGTAAATGGAGTTTACTGGACCGATCCGCGCGCTTTTAGCGCGACGAAAATAGATCTCGGCGTTAGTTGGCCGTCAGAGTTAGAGCTGCCGCGCTGCCGTCTTTTGTGTGTGTGTGTGTGCGACGTCGACGACGAAATGTAGATTTCGTCGGCGAGAGCCAGCCAGAGGGTATTACCGGACGTGCCCGCGATTAATCGAGTCGACGACTGTCTGTAGTAGGTCAAGTGCTCTCTCTCTCTTTCTCTCTCTCTCTCTCTCTCTCTCTCTCTCTCGGGCTGACTGCGGGGCTTTGTCTCTGTCTTCGGGAACGGGAGTAGAGCCGACGTTATGCTAATATATAGGTGAAATCAATCTCGAGGTTTGCTGAACAGAGACGTTGCAGCTCTCTCGTGGCTGTGTTGCGTATTTGTTGAGCTGTGCGCGAGGATAAATGAAGATGCTTCTGTGCAGTGTTTCGGATATTCCGAAGTAGTTCAGCGTGACAAACGTTGCATTTACTTAATCTCGGGTTATTGTTGGATTGTGCATAGTTTGAATATAAAATCAAAGTACACGATCGATTTTCCGATTACATGAAAGCAAAGCGCTATAGAGATCAATATTTATATGCAGCATAAAATTCGGACCTCTCGCGTTCCTCTGTCTTCTCTTTCGAGCTCGTTTCGTTTTACTTGTGAGAGACGTCGTCGGCAGTCTGCGATTTCTTGCCAATAATTTTGTCGCAAGTTTCGCGTCCACTTTGCCAAGTTGACATTTTTGTGGAAGCCCGCGTTAGCGGCTGCTATAAACGCGTGTTATACGCGCGCTCGTTTCGGGGAGTGACAGCTTTAAATCGACGCCTGCCGCGACAAACAATTTTCGGCCCCGCTCCGGTAATTGATGAGAAGCTCGCGTGCGTGTATTTTGGCAACCCAGACCTCGATTATTCCTCGGGAATACCTTCGTTTTCAAAATATCCCTATTTCTGGTTCTCTGAGTTCTATTGGAATGTCGAGAGCGAGCAGTCTATCTTAATTTAATTTTCCGATGAAAAGTATCAAGATATAGACGATAGTGTATAGGTAATAAATTATTACACAAATATGTAACTGTAAACACCGCCGATAGCCTTTCGCATACCTCGTCGCGCAGATGTAAGACCAAAAAACATACTCTGTAATAGCTCGCACAGGCGTAACATGTATTAAAACAAGCGTCAAAATAGCAAGAATAAAAAGCCGCCATAAATCACGCTTCAGCGCACGCCTGGCAGGCCAGCGTTTCGTTATACGCCTCACCGCTAGCAAAATAATATTTCACAACAACGGAACGCCGGCGATTATTAATTGAAAGTCCTTTCCTATCCATAATCCTGGCACGCAGGTACATAATTACGCGGCTGACAAATGCCCGCACTCGCGCACGCTGAAAAGCCGTATAACGCGCGAGCCGTGGATTTCGAGTTACGCATCGGCACCTTTGGCCGCTCTCTCTCTCTCTCTCTCTCTCTCTCTCTCTCTCTCTCTCCTTCTGTCCCGCGGGCGCGACTTTCTCATTAAATGAATAGCGGTCGTAAAGTATTATACAGACTCGGCAATTCCGCGCGCTAAAATCCGGCGGTTCTGTAGAACGTATGCGCGCATCAAGCCGCCGCTTTTATCGGTCCTCAACACTCGTGTTTATTGAGATTGCGTGGCATGCGAGAGCGCGTGTGTGTATATGGAAGCAGCAGTCTCGTCGAGTTTATTATTATACTCTTGGCGGGTAGCGATCTCCGTGCGCTTTCTCCGCGCCGCTAAATTTTGCAACGTATCACCTGTGCGGTCGTTAGGAGAGCTAAGTTATGAAGGAAACGTAAGCTCTTTTATTGCTCCTCAGTCCCGCCGGCTCCTTCTTCTTCTTCGTCTTCTTCTTTGATAGACCATGGAGAGAGAAGCGCGTCCAAGGCGTAATGGTTATTGGGATTTTGTTAAATGGCTTAGAAGAGCTCTTTGCTATCAATTTGTTCTTTCCCTGCGGTGCGAATGATTTTTATTTTTCTTGTTATCGTACAAGAGGTTGACGTCAAAAGCGAATATTATAGCAAGAAAAATTTACATTGATCAAAGCAACGTTAATCCAACAAATTAACTCTTCCGCGCACTCGTCTGGCTAACACACGACATCGTTAAAGTTTACGGCAATTCTCAAAGCGATGCAGTCTCTACATGCGACTCGGCTCCGGTATACTTTCGACTAAATCGTTTTCGACGCTCACCGCGGCCTTTTACTTTCGAGCGTGATAACACACGACGACGATCTTACGGTCGCGCATAAGATTCCTCTCTGCGTCTGCGCAGTGTAAACAGCTTCGCTCCGCGCGACATCACACACGCTCACATACGGAATCGAGGGAAAAAACGAAGTATCAAGAATAAGAGGCTGGTGCCGTATTCGACGGCTCGAAATTGCTCCACATTTTAGATTTCGACGCTCATTTCGCAGGCGAAGCCAGTTCCAAATCGTCGGCACGTATAGACTACCAAACTCGCGCATCTTCTCGGCGGTAGTGTACACTCGTATACATACACATACCCTATATAACACAGACAGCGAGAGAAGCGCTCACGCGTTTTATTGCCGCGTTTGCATACGATTACGAGTCGATCGGCCGTTTGGAAAAGGAATAGTTGGGGCCGCCAGTGGGAGGGAAGAAAAGCCGTAAACTTTGACTGTCGAGCATTCTCTCGTTTTTCGTTCGCGAGGCTCCTAGCCAAGGGATACATCTCGCCCTTCTCCATAATACCTACCCGGGAAAAATGCTCCAGCTCAGCCTTTTTTTCATTCTTTCCATACCACTGTGTACACCGCGACTGGATACTCGATACGCGATATCACAGTTGGGAAGCCGAAAAATAAATCGCTGGATAATTTTTTTTACTCCGCCCGTTGCCAACATAACCGGCTTTTCGGCGGGCAGCTGACGTTTACGTGTTAATTTTTATATGTGCCCGGGCATTATCGGGAGAATGGCTTTAATAAAGGCGTAAGTTTACAACGAGCTGGGAATTTTTATTAATACGACGAAATTGACTCTCTCGCTTGCGCACGCGCGCGATCACGCTCTCCGCGGAGAGATTACAGCGGGCAATATTAAACGACGTATTTTAGGGGATAATGCGCGCGGATGTCGAAAAAATTGCCCGCGCGTCGTCCTCTCTCTCTCTCTCTCTCTCTCTCGGCGAGCTTTAACGTGGTCGCGGCGCGTAATGTCGCATGGATTTTTTATCGCCGCGTGCGTATTACTTAAGAACGTAATTTATTCGAGAAACATTTTCTCTCTCTCTCTCTCTTTCGGCCGCGCGAGAGGGAAATTAATTTTATGTCGCGATAGCATTAAAAGCTACTCGCACTTATCGCACTTGGGCTTTCGGCGGTGTTCGACTTTTTTTCTCGCCGCCGATTTTTGAAATATACAACGTGCAAACGCATAAGATCTCGATCCTTAAAAGTAAACAAGCCTAAATACTTCTGAGAGAATTAAAGAACGTATTTCGTGTTATTTCCTCTGGCGCTGCGTGTAACGAATGGGACGAATAGATCACGGGTTGATATTTTGCCAGAGCCCGCCCCCTAAACGCGTCATTACTCAATCGCGAACAGGTGTAGAGTATCCTTAAATACTCTCGGGGAACACGTACGGCTCTCGGGTATAATTTTTCAGGACTCTCTTCCGAAACCTCCCAAAAATCCGTCCATAAATTAGGCGCATCAGCGGCAGAGAGGCTGTAGACCGGCGTAACAAACGAGTCGGTCGCGGAGCGGAGCGTAAAAAAACTGCAAAATCTATTAGTAAATCTGACTTAACATGCATGAGGCTCTGCAGCAGCAGCAGCAGCGCATACGTTTTTCCCGTCTGTCAGGGGGGCGATAATGTTGTCAAGATCGGAGTAGCTCTGCATATAGCTGCCTCTCGCTGCGAGGAAAAACGATGAAGGCGGGCAGATTAGAAGGCGCTCGAGCAGGTGACGCTTAGGGTCAAGTCTTCTCTCACTCTCACCTAATTGCAGGCTGTAGCGAGCTAGAGAGAGAGAGAGAGAGAGAGAGCGAGAGAGAGAGAGAGAGAGAGAGAGAGAGAGACAGAGAGAGGGAGGGAGAGAGGGACAGAGAATAGTCGCGGAGGAGGTATGGTATGAGGGGCCCGTTTTCCTGAGTGAGAGATGCGCAACATATTGCCCCGTAGGCAGCCGCCGGGCTCTTATCGACTGAGGCCAGACAGCCGGCAGTGCGCGGAGAGAGTGCGTGTGCGTGTGTGTGTATGCAAGAGAGAGTGGGGGAGAGAAGGCAGACAGATTTACGAGGACCGCTCTCGGATAGCGAATGATAAACGCGAGACGAGATAGCTTTATTTATTTGTGCGATGCCTGCCGGTGATGTGCCTTTCCTCTTTCGCCCAGGCGCGCCTCTGCTGCGGCCTCTCTGTGTGTATGTGTGTGTGCGCCTCTGCGTTATGTATGCATCGCCTACGTATACGTCTGTATATAGATATACAGACTCGCGCGACTCTCTCGCTCGTTCTCATCTGTCTCGCTTATTTGATTTCTCTGACGCGGCCGCCGCCGGCCCCCGATTGCCTGGCGTTTTACACGAAAGGCGAGAGCAATTATCATAAATATTAAATTTCACGTGCGCCGCCAAGCCTTCTTCTTTTTTCCTCGCCCACCCTTTCTTCGCGCGTTCTTCGGCTGCGCAGACTTTGACTAATAGTATCGTTTCCGCGCGCGCGCGAGAGGTAGTCTCGGGATGAAAAATCGAAAGTGCGAATGGAAATGATTTAAGGCACTTTTTTACGGCCTGCTCTGGATATTGCTCATGCAGGATCGAGAGGGGCTTAAGAATTTGACGAATGTCCTTGCTTTGTGGCTGATGCATTGTTTTCGGAGGAGAGAGAGAGAGAGAGGGGGGGGGGAAGAGAATGACGCCTCAATGATAGACGCTTACGTAAATAAATAATTACTTTCTTACGCACTGCATTTTCACAGATTTATTATCCCGTATGTATGCGCGTGAACTTGCGCAACGCGTAAAAATACTGTAATCTCTAGCGTATACGAAACCGGTCTATTAATATTAAACGCGCCCAATCCAAATCGAACGCGCAATCGAGTATCCGCGTTTATCTCTCGAAAAGTCGCGCGATATTTTCACGCCGATGGAGAAATTGCCTCGCAATAAGCGCTCCTAGACGGATTAACATCGATTTATCATCATGCACTTTCAAGCTGCATAAAAAGACAAAAATCATCGAGAGCCTAATTGAAAAGCTCAATTAGCTTATCGTAAACTCGACGTGCTACGAGAGCACAGCAGCTCGCATCCTTATTACGAGTAATTCGTTCTTAGCTCTCCCGCATACCGCAAGCGCATTTGCATCGACGAGTAGTTCGCGGCGGTAGCTCTCGACCACGTCGAGCGGTGAAAAGCTCGTAAATTCCGTCACGCACTGCGCGAGAGTATAAGTGTAAAAACGAAAAAGTTCTCTCTCTCTATCTCCCTCCCGCGGTTTAACGTCCGTCTGTTAATGCTTTATTGACACGAATATATAGAAGCGGGGAAAAAGGCATTGGCGAGAGAGATCCGGGATTTATTGCTGGCTGGCGCGTATAAAGCAAAACTCGAACACGAAAAAATTATTTAGCGTGTACGTATGCCTTGTGCGCGCGATGCGGCACGAATCAAAGGCCGCGTAATGCTTGTATAAGCCAACGTCGGACGAGCAGAGACAGTCGCGGTGCGATAGAGAGTGAGAAAGGCTGAATTGAAACGTCGGCTGCAGCCTGCGTTATATTATGCAGTCGGGAGAGTGATTAACAGACGCACTCGGCATTGGAGCGCGTTAATCTTCGAGTGATCGGATTGGTTTTTTCCGCGGGAAAATTATGCTTCATCGAAATCCTTATGAAGTCGGAGGAATCGCGATGTAGTTTTTTTAATCCGGTGCGTTTCATCGCGCATTATTCGGTGGCCGTCGAGTGCGCGAGTGAGAGAGCCAGTTTCCGGCATAATATATATGCGCGTGCGCGCGCGTTAGCCGCTCGCGAGGCCGTATAATACCACTTTACGAGGGGCAATTCGAAGGAATGAAGAAGTACCCGATGCCGCGCAATCCTCGCCAGCGCGCGTCGAAGAGAAGATGGCTCGCCCGCCACTTATGTGTACAACACGCTGTATACGTATCTCGGCACTTTATATATGCGCGCACACGTGGGTATATACGTGCAGCGGATGATCTGTGAAACGAGTTCGTGTGCTCTCCGAGACCATTACGAGAACCGACGGTAATTGTGAGACTCGAGCATTAACGCAATGCCCGTTTACCATGAAATATCAATTTCACCCCTACGAGCGCAATTTTATCTACCTTTCATTGGGATTCCTTTTTTGCTCGGCTCAACGTGCCGCTGTCCTGGTAGAAATTGGCCGATTTAAAATGGTGAAAAAACTAAGAACTTGGTAGTTTTCTTTGTCAGTTTTTGTTACAAGATGTAACGCTTTTTATCCTAGTTCTTTGACAGTTCTTAGATCGAGCTGTTTTTGAAAAGTAATGCCCAAGATAGTTGGTCAAATTACAACGTTTACTTGGCTCGGTTCGCTAAGGCGCGTGACTATCCTTGTGCAGGGCTCGGGTTCGAGTCCCCGATCGCTCGAAATTTTTCGGATGTTTTTTTCGCATGCAAATCAGTATTCTATATACTTTCATTTAAAAAAAAACTCGAATACATGTCTGCTAGTAATGGTTTTCCAATTCTAACTTCGAATCGCCATTAACCACGTGCACCTGTGTCGTATTATTTCACCAACTATCTTCGGAAGAAAATAGTTAAGAATACTCAATATAAAAACTGCCAAAGAACTAGGATAAAAAGCGTTACATCTTGTAACAAAAACTGACAAAGAAAACTACCAAGTTCTGAGATTGACAACCTCAGAACTTCCAAATAACTTGGATACCGTTTCTACCAGGGTGCTGCAGCTTGTAATACGCGCTTTTTACAAACCTGCCGTGCGATGGTGCAAGTATCGACGTGTGCGGAATTTGGAATCGGTTTACGAGCGTTGTGCTCGTGAGGACGAAAAAATTCGAATGTTCCATCGGGTAGCGAAACAATTTATTATTAACAGCACTGATCCCGGAGCAATTAATTTCCTGCGCTGATAAGCGAATGCTTATTACTTATGTACGTGTAAGTCTAATGAGCGTTGAAGGTAGCGTATCTTTTGTATTAAATATCAATAAATTATATTAACGTGTATTAATTGCTTCTGATAGAAAGGTATAAGTTATTTTCGAGCAATAATTCTGCTCGTATCGAAAAACCATAAATATCCATATATTAGACGCCGTATTGGTAAATTATTGCAACAATTTAAAATGCCGTCAGAAGCACCGACACGCCACTCAAAGTTACACGTCTGAATTTTATTTTCAAAAATGGAACAATCCCTTTCTAAGCGAGTTCCTATATACCGGCACGATGAAATAACGACAAAACAGAAAGAGAGGGAAGCCAGATAAATGCCATAAACGGGCGCGGAAAAAGTTCCAAAGACAAGCTGACAAAAATATAGAAAAAAAACGGTAAAAATAAAACGAACCTAATAGAAAAGCGGAAAAAGAGGGTGACTCGAGATTATTACTACGGTCAGAGTCGGGCGCACACACGCGAAGATATACCCGCAACCGGGCGAAGCACAGCCTCGTATAATAATGGCAATGCCAACGATAATAACAATGATAATAAAGCGAAAAACGCTTCTCGGAATTCTCGCGGCTGTAGCTGCAGTAATACGCATACGCATACGCCAACTGTTTGAAACTTGCCGCGCGAGCGCAACCGACTAATGTGATTAATACAGCGAGTGATATTTCCGCGTGTAATCTTACGCTCTCCTTTGAGTGCAATCCGCGCGGCGCGACGAAATAAGGCATCGACAAGAGAGAGGGGGAGAAAAATCGAGTCGTTATCGGAGCCGAGGTATATTGCTGCTCCATAAATTTATCCTTAATTAGGAGAAACTTATACGCGACCGAGCCGTGTTCGCGGACTCTGATGGCTTTTCACGTTCCGGGAGTCGGTCGACGGCTTGTTTATTTTACGGCTGCGACTTTAAAAGCTTATACAATGTGTCGGGCGTACAATTCAATTAGTAATCGAATTTTTTCACGTGGGAAGTCGATTTTGGGAAGAGCGAGAATTTTCGAAAGTCTGAAAAGATTTCCTGGAGACATTGCAGTCGGTTTTAAGATGTTGTTAAATTTTATCGATTATACGTCGGTGCGTTAATTGCGTTTGTGAAAATAATCGTTTGTATTCGTGGCGCTTAAAATTTGGAATATTAAAAAGAATTTGTACGCATATTATATGGGATACTTTGCAAAACCGTAAAAATTTATTTTTAATTCACGTTGTATATGAGATAAAATAAATGACGTGTTCATAACGTGCTTACGATTAAAACAATTTTTTCCTTCGCATAAAATACACATTTTATAGTCAACAATAATAACGGCGAGGTTATTTTATTGGCAGCAATCTGGAAAATCGGTGTGCAAAGCAGCACTTGCATGTAGTATTTCCACGTTTGATGGCAAAATCGATAAATTAAATTCTCCCTTTTCTCAATCGAGATAAACGAAAACGTTGCTATTTCGTACAACTCGTCGAAGAAAGACCCCACTAAAAAGTGATAAAATCACAGCAGTATAGTAGCCGATTCTCGTTATACATTGTACGTTACGGAGAGACATAATATATAAACCGTGAAACATTCAAAGCGGCGACCGTAAAAATCGATTCCCCAAAGCCAACGAAAATTTCAGGGAAAACTCTCGGGCTATCAATTTTCCTCGCAAATAGCCGCGAACTCGCGCTTGTCCGGCTTCACAATACTTATTTACTCTGCCGCGCAGGCCATTCAATAAAAGCGATTTCGAGCTTCTTATACTCGTCTTTACGAGCGTCACAAATTACGCCTGCGCGCGGAAACTCTCGGAACGAGCGGCAGATGGATGAAAAGGCCCAAAGAGAAAAAAGGAGAAGAAAAAGGCGGAGGCGAGCATACAACGGGGCGACCGCGTCACGCTCTTTACTCTCCCAATACACACGCAAATGTTCGGCAGGTCGTAAAAGCCGTTCTCCCTCTGTAAGCTGGAAAGAAAGTCATCGGAGGGTGTACAAAGCGGCCCGTTCACCGCGAAGGCAACGAGCAAAAAAAGTCGTTCCCTTCCTCCGTATGTAAGGCAGTGAGTATTGTGTTCCACCGAGCTGCGCACACGTATCTATCTCGCATCTGAGAAGAAGCGCGATCTTTGCACCGCTACTCCCATGAGTAATGGCCTTCGATTCGGGAAGGCTCTGTCGGCCGGTGCAGAACGTCGCGGTAAGTGGAAGCGTGGCGAGCGACCAGCAACAAGATCGAAAGCTCGAAAGTTTAAGAAATACACACGCGCACAGAGAGAAAGAGAGAGGGGGGGGGGAGAGGAAGCGACTACCCGCCGCGAGCCTTGACAGCGGGCTGAAAAGATGGCGGTGTGCCCGACACTAAGTACTGGGATTACGTCACCTCTCGGCTCTGTTCTTCCCTGGCGAGAAAAAGAGAGGGAGAGTAGAGATCTCTTTCTCGCTCTCGCGATAAAGTCCGGCGAACACCCGTCGCGCCTGCATCACCTTCTCTCTTTTGCGGGGCCCCCTGTCACGATGTCCCGGAACTTGATAAATGCCTTTTCCCTCTCTCTTGCAGTTGATGTGTGGAGGCCGGCTTCGGGGGCGTAAATTTGGAGGAACGTAACACTTCGGTGAACTCGCCCGTATAGAGTATACAGTACACTGCACACGCACACACAGACGTCGCAAAGCTTCTTTGTACGAGAGCTGGCGCTTTTTGTAGGCTCGGGGTTTGTAAACGCCGAGAGCGAATGATCGGTTTTCTTACTCTCTCTCTCTCTCTCTCTCTCTCTTTCTCTCTCTCTCTCTCTCTCTCTCGCTCTCTCTCTCTCTCTCTCTCTCTATGTCTGCGCCGAAAGAGGGTGGACACGACAGCCGTACAAAGCGAGTGACAAACCGAGAGCCATTGGATTTTTCCTCGGATTGCCTGCGGGTCGCTAATGATTTTTCGCCCCGTGACGTATGGCTTTGCTCGACTACACGCGCAGCTAAACGGGGCTATGTGTACAGGGCCTTCGTTTAAGAAGCGTGTGGAATGAATTCGAAGAGAGATTGGATTTTATACGCTCTGTCGGGGGATGATTTGTCGACTCTTCATGTTTATACCAGGAAGTCCACCGTGTGGAATGATGCGAATGTGTTCCATTACGCGAAAGCAGGGTCTATTTTACGCACTTTAATAATTCATCGAGTGCACGACGAATTAAGAGAGTCGTAAGTAAAACGCTTCGCTACTACACATTCAACTTGTGTGTCGCGACGCGAGTATATGACATGACACTATAGGCCCATGAGCACAAACGGCAGATGAGTACAATGCGAATAGCGGGGGAGAGAGACCGCGCGGCTGGCGATAAGATACGTGACAGGCTTACTAGTGGGAAATCGTGCTAAAATTTGTGTTAAAGGCACCTTAAGCATGAGCGGTTCAATCGTGCCCAATAGGGCAGTTTTGGCGAAGGTGGCTCACCGCTATTCGCTCTGTGTACAATTTACTATCAGCGCCACTTTTGGCGGCAAAACTGAGAACTGTTGGTTTGCTAAAATATATTGACTTATATGGAGAGTTATACACAATAATTTGGTTTTTGTAAAAGTTGTGAAATACGAGCGGGTGTTGACGCGTGTTTATGCGATTACAGCGCCAACCTCAAACACCAATTTTACTTATTAACTATTTTTAATTTGAAATTTCATCAATATAATGAGCATAGCGCCATAGGTTTGAGATAAGTGAATCATTCTACCGAAAGAAAATGTCAATACGGCTTTTAGTTTTTTTTGGCATTTGAAATACTAAATACCCCGTGGCGGATTTGCGAAGCTATAGCTCCCACCTTCCCTTAAACCAGCGCCAATTTTTTTGAAATATAAATATCAGTGCCCTTGATGTATACAAAAATTTACAAGCATTTTAAACACCTAGGGATTTCATAAGAAATATTTTTTGTCTTTTTTCCATATAAGGTACACATTTTTGCAACCGTTTAGTTCCGAGGGCGGCCACCAATTTATGTAGAATACACGTAAAATACTTCGATGCACAGAGCGAATATCTAGACTCGGCGCGCTCGTTAAGATAAGGGAAGCACATATGTTCCTATGCGCCGTCTATCGTCGCGAGTCAGAGTCAAACAATTGAAACAATGAGGGATAGGCCGGTCCAAAACAATTTTGTTCGAGACTTCTCTTACGTCAACTATGGCTTAACTCTCCCCTACATTCACGTTACTGGTACACCATCAGCGTAGGTGGATAGTTTTTCTCCGTCTTAAGACAATTCACACTTATTGTTATAAAGCGCGAGCTATGTGTTTACGTGTCTGCCACTGCGCAGCGAGTACAATATCGCGGCAGTGCCGCTTTAGAGTGACACAAATTTTCGCCCAGGCTTATCTCCAGCGAGTATCTCTCTCGACAACACTCGCGGACGACGACAAAGAGAAGTTCTCACCTTAGTAGGATAATTGGCAAGCCACTTTCTTTTGCGGAGCTATGCATTTGCACGCTCGCGCGCGAGGTAATGACGCGGCCGTGTGCACTCGGGGCTCTCGGTACGTGCAGGGCTCGCTTATTTGTTATTCGAGCTCTAAGACAAAGGTGAAAGAGAACAAATACTAGCTTTGAAGTTTATTCTTGTTCGGGGTGAAAATAAGGATATTTTTGGCTAACGAGGGTTTTGCTTGTTTATACAGGTCGCTCGCGTGATTGAAGACGTTCCATATTTAGCATCACATTATTTCGCTTCATCCTAGAGGAAGTTTTGTAATAGTAAAATTTTGAGTTTCGTCAAAACTTCTAGAAAATACTTCTTGGTGTGTTAGAAGTTCAAATCAAGTGTTTTTAGAGAATGTCCGTATGGATGTGCGTGTGTGTGTGTATGAATACCGAAATTTTTCTGTTACTACTCCGCCATTGTCAATAAAATTTGACATGCGTATCTATTTTTGGATTCTGAATTCGGGAAAAACAGTTATTTTTTATTTTCTCAACTTTTTTTATAGTCATTTTTTGATTTTTGAAAAACACTATTTTGTGTTTTTTCGATCATGCCATTGTGACAAACAATTTATTTTTCCAATAATAAATCGAAAACTGGAAAAAATGAGTTACATGTGCACTCATCATAAAACTTCGTTCTAATTTATAGTAGAACGCATTTCTATATGAACGTATAATCGCTGCATTCAGCAGGCGATTACATATCTATCAACGAATTAAGTAGATTATATATTCGGCATTGCTATATCAGCATAACACACTTCATCTTTCATGTTTCAGGTCCGGACTTTCCCAAGTATGCTATCCATCTGGATGACCAACAGCAGCGCCAAGAGCGGTGACAACACCCCTGCAATTTTCTCTGCAGTCTTTGTCATCACAGGCTTCAGAAAAAAACGCAGGATGAAATTGTTAATTCCTAATTTTTTTCACGGACTTCGTGGACCTCGGTCTTCGGTTATACTCGTTCCCGGTTCGAAGGGTTCTCCGAAGTTCTGAAGTGCGTGAAGGAAATGAGGGATGGGAGAGCGTCCTCGTTTACGATTTGGGAATCCGTGATAAGTAAGAAATATTTCTTTATTGCTTCCTCCTAGAGTAAGTTTTGTAATAGTTAACTTTTGAGTTCCGCCAAAACTTCTAGAAAATACTTTTTGGTGTGTTAAAAGTTCAAATCAAGTGTTTTTAGAAATTGTCCGTATGGAGGTGTGTGTGTGTGTGTATGTATACCGTAATATTTCTTGAACTACTCCGTCAATATCAATAAAATTGGACATGCATATCTATTTTTGGATTCTGAATTCGAAAAAACAGTTATTTTTTATTTTCTCAACTTTTTTTATAGTCATTTTTTGATTTTTGAAAAGTACTATTTTGCGTTTTTTCAATCCTCCATTGTGTGGAGGAAGCTACGTGCCAATTAATTGGCAGCGGTTTTTTTAATCATCTATGTTTTTTGCCTCAATGTACTGTAAAAAATATCGTATACACGGAAAGAATTTTACAATAAAAATTACATAGAAATTAATGATCAAAATTACTGTAACGTGGGGACGCCCCGCCATCTAGAGCACTTTTACTGCATCAGCACAGCAAAATTTTCGGTACTTTTTATTTTTCTCCATAGCCTCTATATTATGATATTTTGTTGTATACATGTTCGTGGCGCATTCTTAACGCCGTATTATTGATATATAAAGGGTTATTTGTATATGACACACTTTGACCCAAGAAATCCGTTGGATTCAACGAGCGTACATCAGGGTTAGATTTGGAGGTTATGGAAGCAGATGACGCACATGGCGGCGCATGAATTTCCTTTGCAGAACGGTAAAAATTTTCGACATCAAAAAAATTACAGTGCCGGTTCAGTAAAATTTACAGGGAGCACGATAAATAATATCTTGAGTCAGATAAAAACTTTCGGAAAGACACGGCGGCCCACGATTACCGTGCTATTCCGGTAATTTTTACTGAAAAATTCTCTCCGAGTATGAAATACATCTTATACACCCTTGCATAAGTGCCGAGCATAAACGTGACAATACGGACCCCGCACACGCTCACCCAACTCAGATATCCGTTCGCGCCTTATTCACTTTCGCTCGGCAACACATTACAAGAACAGATGCGGCCAATAAACATCGTTAGTCGAGGCATTAATGTCTCGGCGATCGCGCGTGGGTCATTTCAACAATGGACGCAAGTAGGTGTTCCAGCATCGGGATTGTTCGAGGATGATATATCATCGATAAGCTCGCGCGCGGCGCGATAGCGAAAAGACCGCATTTTCTCTCTCCCTCTCTCTGAGCGCGCATTAGCCTACTTCGCGAGCGAGCTCGCCGAGTGCTATACGACTATGCAGATTGCGATTAATTTCCTGAAAGGAGCCTTTCCGCGGAGAGCGCGATTACCATACCGCCGCCTCGGCTCTGTGGCGTAAACAAGGGCATAAAATTAACCGTCTCTCTCTCTCTCTCTCTCTCTCTCTCTCTCTCTCTCTCTTTCTCTCTCTCTCTCTCTCTCGCAGTCTCTGCGCGCATAGCAAAGTGCTTATGCGTAAGCGAGCACCTGCGCGATGTGTAGTTAGACGCGCCGTGTGTCGACACTATATTAATCTTCTACCTCGTTTCCTTAATTTGGATTTTGATGCGTATGTGTGTTGCGATGTTATATTAAGCAAGAAACGCTTTCCGGATGTGCGCCGTTAATATGCGTTCGTTAATATACAGAAGGCTTTTAATGAATTATCTGGCACGAGCAGCAGGTGCGAGCGTGTATATTACACGCGCTATTATTAATATACCTTCCGCGGCATTATCTTCGCGTTGAATTTGATATATCGGACACGGGTTCGATTTTACCGGTTGCCGTCTAACGAACGAAGAATTTTTCCAAATCTGTGGCCTTATCGCTCCGGCAATTAACACTCGCGCTCAAAGCCAGCCGTCGTAAAATCCATATACCCTCTAATGCCTCGCCACCAATACGCAGCGCACATACCACATCGCATCGGGTATACCTATAATCAGCCAGACACCAGTAGACTCTTGCATCCCGGAACCCGCTGTCGAAACGAGTGTCTCCGCGCTTATCGCGGCAGATAGCCATTAGCGCGTGTCGCGGGCGTGCATCGCTCCGAGAGAGTCACGCGAGACACACGGACACACGTGTGCTATGCGAGCAGGTATAGTGAGAGCTGGTAGCAGGACGTCGTCGCGCGGGAAGATATCTCGAAAGAGAAGCTCGGAAAACACGTGGGACGGGACGTGTCGCGTCTGGACAGAGATCGGTACACTCGCGCTGCTGTCTCCGTCGTCGCGAGCGACGTGACAGCTCGTATCTACATTCCGCCCGCGAGAATCTTTATAAGCGCTCGTGGGCGAGACTGACGTCGATGAGTGGCGGGCGTGACGCTGACCGTATGCCATGGGTACTGTACGTTCTCTCTCTCTCTCTCTCTCTCTCTCTCTCTCTCTCTCTCTCTCTCTGCACTGGGCTGTCTGTCTGTTACGTTGGCCGCCGCCGACGAGGAGCGAGTCCGGTGTACGTGTGTGTCTACGCATTGACATGCAAATCCCTGCGCCTCGTTACCCACTGACACGTGCAAAAAGCCAGACTCGGATTTTCCGCTTGCTCTTCCTCTGTGTTTGCGCTTCTCGCAACTGCGAGACGACCTTCTTCCGCGCGAGAAGCGATTCCTGCGCGATGCTTGGGAAAATAATTGAGCGGCTGTTGAGATTGGGTGTAGTGCCGGTTTTGCGCTATTCTGATGCAGGTTACTGTACGGGATTTCGCGGGTCTATATAAATAAACGGGCCGATTAATATTATCGAATTGAGCAGGGGATAATCTTTAATTATGATGTGAATCGACTTATTGTATACGCTATTACTAATTTAATAGTTCATTGTTCAAAATTAAACCGTGCGGATTAGGTTAGGTGGCTGTTCACCAATTTTGATGAAGCGGCTCGGAATAATTTACAACCAGTATTTAATTGTAATTTACACCACCTATATTCTCGGCACCTGAAAAAGTAACATTTCGCGAAAACGTATAACGGCTAACAGTATCACCGCGGTAATTTCCATGTTCCTCGAAATAACACCTTGCGCGTACACAGCACATATACTCGGCAAGCGGAAGGCAGACACACAACCAGTGATTTAGATTACACACGCGGCAGCGGCGCTGCAACGAGACGAGCATAAATCCGACGGACGTTAGAAACCTGATGCATAGTTATTTTTATAAAAAAAGAAGAAGCGACGAAGAAGAGAAAAGCAGCGAGGGGCGATCTGTTACTAGGGCTAAGTGGCTGTCGCAAATTTGACCTTAATTGTACGGGCGATTAATGGCGAGACACGGCGTTTTTGGCCACCGGCAATTGCCGAGGGAGAAAAAAAAAGTAAGAAACTATCGACGTGTGCTGCTGCCGCCGTCGAGTTCTCCAGCTGCAGGAGCAGTTTGGAGACGAGTGTAAAAAAAGAAAGAAACGAGAAGAGCATCGTCTTGTCTTTCCTTTCATTCGATTCTCTCTCTTGAGCTGCTGCTCCTACACGGCTCGTCTTTCTGCGCTTTTCAATTGCTGCCAGATGCCTTTTGCGCTGTCTGCACGGCCCTCTTTTGCTCTGCTTCTTTTTCTCTCTGGTGTGCCATCCCTTATATTGTTCGACGACGGACACGGATCTGAATTTCGACTCCTGTGTGTGCATAGAATTCACGGCTGAATTTAATCCGCGAGACTTACGCTTTGTATACTCGGCTTTTTGTCACACTCGTATACAAGGTGCGCGAAAACGCGATCTTGTATCCGGTGACGCGCTCGCTCGATGCCCTACTGTGAAATAATTCCTCTCGTTTTTTTTCACAACTTTTATTTCTCGAGGTCTCGAGAGCGAGTCACGAATAACAATCAAGGCTACAGCAGTCTAAACGATCCCATAACTTCGGACGCGCTCGGCATTTGCGTATAATGCGATTTGCAATACTCTAAAAGATCATTTCGGTAACAATTCAAGCCTCATACCTACACACACGCATACCTCGTGTGTCCCAGCGGCTCATTGAAAGTTCTCCCTCGACACAGAGCCTCTGCTGCGCGGCGCATGAGGCTGCACGCATATACACGATTTAATTTCGACCTCGACAGAGTCGTCGTTCGACGTTCTCGGCTTACACTCGCGGGCTTGCGATTCCTCCCACTTCTACTGCCGTGAAAATTCATCTCCGCGAACGATGAGAACGAACTTTCCCGTGACGCAGAAATCGGATATTTTGATGGCTCCTCGCGGCGGCGACCGATTCCTCTCTCGGATGCGATATCTCTCGTGGTTGATACACACAGTTATACTTAATGCAGTCGTCAATGGCAACTCGCGGCTTCGAGTTTCGAAGTATAAAGACGCTATGCGGCTCGTCTGTCTCCTGGAGTCGCGCGTTTTATACCCTCGGTTCGAAGTGAGTGCTGTGCAACGCGATACTGCAGCGCCTGCTGTAATATGGTAAATTCTAACGAAGCCCTGGGCTAGATTCGTTTGACGCTTGTGGGTTAACGCAGCGAGTTTCGAGTAAAAGTTCCGGCAGTATTTCGAATGCGAAGTATACGGCGTTTCGTCGGGAATTACAAGCTCCGTCGATATAGCACAGAACGTAACGCGCAAAGTTGTCGACTGCGACTGACAGCTCATATCCGCAACAATATCGTTCCGCAAAAGCAGCCCAAGACACACGCACTACTGCCGCGGAATAAGAGCGTATGTATTTCCATCACGTTCTCATGTCAAGCCAAACACACGGGCACACACACGTACACGCGCGACTCATCAATATTAAAGAGCAAACCTCGGCAGGTCCATTAGAATTTCTCACGATAAGCGGCAGATCGCATAAATTGTTCCATCGGCTCTCGCTCGTGCGCGCGCGACTTCCTCATTCAAATCAGCGCTAAGCAAAGGGTCGCCTCGTCGACGCAATGCTAGTCAGGCGTCTAACACGACGCGCGCGATACGACTCGCAGAGAGCTTACACGCGCGATTACAACACACGGACACACACAGACACACTCGTGCGCATAGACAGTCGGCTTGGGATACATAATGCAGCAGGCATTGTGCTCTCAGGCGCACCCCGAGCTCTCTGCCGCACAGCTGCATACAATGCCGATATGTGTGCTCTCTGCTTGTGACTCTCCGCGCGCGAAAGAGAGTCTGCGCGAGGTATTCTATTGTTGCCTTTCGAAATGTTATATACGTATTAAACTCTCGAGGCGGTAGTCGAGACCTTTGCACCGGATTACGTTCTGCGTAGGGCAAATTTATTCGTTTAACGATGAACTGGATATACTAGAGGCTTCTGACGAAACCGACGCGATCTGGATTGAATCGGTTCGATGAAACAGCGCGTACCACATGCTATTAGGTAAATTCGATCTCCTTCGAAATCCCCGTCCAATCCCTTCTTCGCAGAAAAGCTCGAATTAACCCTAAACCGTCCGAAAAATATGTTCACGCAACGCCGCACCGTTCGGATGTCCGTCAGAGGTCAACTCGGTGTAAATCTGTCAGCGCTCCTCACGTCATAATACTCCTTTCCATACACGACACAAAAAGCCCCGCTCCATGTGGCTCTATCCGAGTGTTGGTAATTTTCTCGAGTTTCTAATTTTCCAACGAAACGCTCTCCCGCAGCATCCATCGGTCGAGTCAAAAATCGGAGCAAGTCGAGCGCACATAGCGCTGTGTGGAATTAAAGGCTTGACGGCGGCCTCCTGAGTCGAGAGTCTCTTTCGCGCGCGAGCTTACACATCGCGTGGCTGCAAAAAGGCGCGAGAATGACAGGCCGCGCTGCAAAAAAAGCCAGAGACTGCGGGATAAATCCGTGGTATTCTCGCCGACGTCGTTCTTCCGCCAGCTGGCTTCCGTCACTCAAGCGGTCGCCTTTGATCCTCTCGCGTGTCGCTACGGCACACTTAAGCCTGCTCGTCCGCTCGACTTGACTTGTGTCTTTTTAAGCTCCTCTTCTTCGCCCGACGGCGACGTGCTCGTTCTTTTATGTATCAGACCGAACAACGCGCTCACTCTCTCTCTCTCTCTCTCTCTCTCTCTCTCTCTCTCTCTCTCGCGTGCGGTGCTGTGCCTGTGTATTTCAGTAATTGATACACGAAGCACTTTCGAAAATTCCTGAAAGGGGCTGATAGATACCAAATTTCGTGCGACACTGTCTCTGCACGCGCGGGAGGGACTTCAAAGGTTCCGGAAGGCATAAATAATCGTTCAAGCTGCTGGCAATGCTCTCGATCACTTTTATTAGTCAGGAATCCCGTGCCTTGCTCTCGCTTAATGTTTACTGGTTACACAGTTGTTTGCTCTCGTGACGCGGCTGTCAAATAATTCTCAGCGGCTCTAAATAGACTGCAGGACGAGACTAATTTTCTCGCGGTGAGAGATACAGCAAAGAGTTACCATTTTGACAGAGCTAATAAGGTATAGGTAAGCAGCTGTCGTGCAATAGAATTCAAGATCCCATTTGAATGCACTTCTGCGCCTCTATATAATACAAACAGAATTCCAGACAGGCCATAACAAGAAAAATGTCTCGGCAAACAGGAAACATAAAGGAGAGAACGCGCTCTCGAGAGCACATAGAAGCTGCGAGCGCGCGAGGTCGCGCATAAGAGTCGGGAATTTGCAAACCATTAAGAAGCGAAGTTTTCCATTTCCAAAGAAAGCCCGCGTACCCATACACACTCAGAGATGAAAGCCAACCAACAGCAGCGACGGCTTTTATACACACCCTCTCTCGGCGATGCGTTGAATGGAACACGGCGAAAGGTGCTAGGTAAAATCCAATTTGTAGCTTGTTTGTCCGGCGTATCGTTCCCCCGGGAGCCATTGGCGCAGGCAAATTCGACGAGGTCGCTTTTGAAGTCGTCGCGCGACGGCGACACAAGGCTCACGAGAGGCTTTCAGCGCGACACGAGAGAGCTCGAATGGCAGCTCCTAAGTACTTTACGACGACCGATAATCCCCGGCTCACGCATTCAGCCGGGGGATGACGCGAAAAAAGAATGACGCTGACCGAAGCTCGCCTTTCTCGTTCCATATAATGGAACACTCGCGGAAGAGAGAGGGAGAAAGCAGCGGAGCACGGACGAGCGAGCATCTCGAATGTGCCGGAAGACGCTGCGTGCGGCGCGCGAAAAGGGACGAGTTTTTGAAAAGGAAAATATGATATTCCGTGGCGCCCGACTGAGAATACGCGAGACCACCACTACCAGTAGGCAGAGAGAAAGAGAGATTGACGAACTGGTGTCGGGGAGCTTTTGTGCGAGGTGAGTGCGCGCGGCTAGAGCAGAGCAGCTCCACCTGACAGGAGGGCGGTCTATAATCCTCGGAGACTGACGGCGGCCTGCCCTGCCTCTCTCCCTCTGATCTGCGTTGGGGAGGTGTACATAGGAGTCGCGCAAAATTTTCTGATCTCGTCTCTCTCTCTCTCTCTCTCTCTCTCTCTCTCTCTCTCTCTCTCTCTCTCTCTCTCTCTCTCTCTCTCTCTCTCTCTCTCGCTGTGGAAAGGTGGGGCAACTATTATTGGAAGAGCGTTATTGTAAGCCTGCGAGCCTGGTGTGCCTGGTAGCAAATTACTTTTGTGGGTTTTGCCTGAGGGCAGGGCTTTTCCTCTTAATTATGTGTACCGGTTTTTCATATACTGCTCCGAGATCTGCGGTGGATTTATCGTGAGGTTTTTCGGCAAGCCGGGTATACGAGGAAGGATCTGAATTCGTGCTCTCCGTACTATTGTATTGAACGCTGCATAGTACGGAGAAATTCGAGATTGCAAACTCAAATCGCAAAATCCATCTCGATCTCGCGTTTCGACGTTGCAGCGAATTAATTGAGGGAAGAAATAAAAGAAACGTAGCGTCCATTAACAAAGAAAACACATCTTCTTGAAAATAACGAGAGTTGTCCGTCGGCTCGGCTCGCTTTACACGCAGGCGTCTCTCTTTCTCCTTCTGTCTCGAGCCGCTCAAAGCAGCTGTACTCAAGCCGGATGACGATCGGATAAGTTCTCCTCTTTCTATATCCCTCGCTGCTGTACACGAGGACGCGGCGTGTCAAGTGAGAAGACAGGCGGGGAAGCGACGGTCGGCGTAATCCCCCTGGCGGTCCGAGCCCGATTTGTTTGGCTGTCGTTAGCGTCGCCGGCCGCAGCTAATCACCCGGCATTGTCCAGTAATGGATCTCCAGTGCGTCGATCCGCCTACTGCTGATTGACAGTCGATTCCCCGAAGGCGCGCGCCCGCGCGTACGACTATAGCTGTAACTGGCTCTCCCTCTGTGCATTGAGCATTGTGAACGCGCGCGATTGAATGTAGAACGTTCACGGACTTTGTGAAAACAGGTCTAATTTATATTACTAGCAAAATCCAGCGCGCTCAATTTTCTCGGGGTTGGATGTTCAAAATCGCAACTTTATGGTTATACGGTCATCACTCTTTTCAAGAGAGATATGAATGTGTAATTAGTCGGAGTAGCGCCAAGTGTCTGACCAGCGAAGATAGGTGGCGCGAGGATACTTTTCTGTTTCCCTCATCAGAGTCGGCGTATAGAGATCACATTATATTATATCGGTGTGCTACCCATAAGCTTAAGCAGCCTTCTCGGGCTTGATACTAGTAATTTAATAGTTTCCTCGGGAATTTAGAATTCATGATAGCAGATCGTGCAACCGACGCTTACTGCAAAAATTAACGTAGTAAATTTTCCCTCTTCTCATAAATATATCAAAAGTAAACAAACAAACTTTCGGCGCGGATAAAATCTTATCACCGCTTATTATACAGCCATCCGTTGGAAGCGCGTTCGAAAAGTCCTCGAGAACTCGTGTCCGCACCTAAAAGCCAAGAAATTTATGGGTCGGGTAAAGAAATCTTCTAGGAAGCAACTATTTTAATCTCCGCGATCGAGACGACGTAGGCGACGTCGTCTCCGAGCGTGTGTTATACAGATCGTCCAGCAGCGGCAGAAGTTTAAGCAATCGAGGGAAGGCTGCCGCTCTCCTTTTCGGGAGAAAAAGGAGATAGGACAGAAAGCGAGAAAGTTAGGTGTCGTCTTGTACTACGAGGGTTGTATACAACTTGGAAGCAGGCAGCAACCTGCGTAATATAACTCAGTCGGCGAGCGTCTCAATCTCTGCGCGGATGTTCGCGAGAGCCAGCTTTATTACTGGCAGCCTGTACAGTCTAGAGTCGTGTTTCCTTCGACGCATGCCTCTCTGCGTGTGTGTGTGTGTGTATATATGGGTGTGCGGAGATATAACGTTTTGTTGCTTCCTCGCACACGTGCGTGGGTATAAATTGTTCTGCTGATGCTAGATCTGGATGCTGTAGAGGAGGAGAAATGCGTCGCATATGCGCTCACTGCTGGGGAAGTTGAGGACTTCGAAGTGCATAATATATCCGTGGCTTTTAAATGTCGAGTTCGTGCGTTGTACGAAAAAAAGTTATATTTAAAGTATCAATTTATAAAACTTCTTTTCTTCATAGTTAATGAAAACCATACACTGCACATAAACTACAAACACATCTGCATTTTTACGCCTCTCGTATATAAATTAAGCCCGCGATGGCACGAGATAGCAGTGCGATTCTCCGAAAACTTGATAAATCACTATACCTGCGGTAAGACACACACAACACGGTTGCCAAACGCGCAGCCTTGTAACTCCTTGTAAAAACCTACCGCGCCTCGTATACATTTTATAAACCTACACGCGGTATACAGTGCGCAGACGGAGGTAGTCGGACCGCTCGCTCCTTGAAATCAGAGACCTCGCGGCCTCAACATAAACCACCGGAAAGCCCGCGCGCGAGACACAAAGCGAGAGAGAGAGAGAGAGAGAGAGAGAGAGAGAGAGAGAGAGAGAGAGAGAGAGAGAGAGAGCGAGAGAGAGAGAGAGAGAAAGAGAGAGAGAGACGCGGATCCAGGCCCTTATTTATCGGGACCGCCGCCGTCGTGGGCGCTCGAGGCGATGGCGGCGGCGACTTTGACTTCGTTCTCTCCTTCCTACCTTCGGCCCAACTTTTGACTGCTGCGCGCGATATACTCGGCCAGATATTATTTTATTATACCTGCGAGATGCCGCGACGTCGGACGCGCGCGCGAGAGAAAGGAGAGCTTTTTATTCTTCGCGCGACTTCCTTCTACTTCTGCCGCTATGGGAGGTTTATCTGGTTATTTATTTCCTGTTCGGGCTTTTCGGGAGAAAAAAAATAGATGGAAGGTCGCGCGGGCCAATATTGATATTAACGAGGTGGAACCACCACTGCGTTAGGCTTGATGAGCGGCTCGAGAGTTAGCGCCTTTTGCAAGTGGTCGTTGAGATTTATCGGTGTGATTCTGAAACGAATGGGATTTTAATGCCATTAAGATCCGCGATTTCAACAAAAGAAAATCACGCTTTAATCAGATTCGGAGCTTAATGGATTCTCTCATTCACGTACGTACATTAATAATCGCGGTGAAAATCAATTTATCATTATATTTTTCATCATACGTGCACGAAAAAGGCCACTTTCTATGCAAGGAAAATCGAGTTTTTCTTAGCAGCGGGAAAAAACTACTCCCTTGGGAGCAAAAAGTCTTTTCCTCCCAAGGGAGTAGTTTTTTCCTCACTCTGCAGCCTATCCGATGGATGTGTGTGTCTATATAAGTATTAGATGTTACATAATACCAAGGCATATAGTTGTGGCTTATGATATTTGTTATAATTTTATTTAAAGGTGTACCACTAATACACCTATGAATAATATTATAACAAATATAATAAGCCACAATTACAAATAGTTACCAAAAAATAGCCTTTATTGCAATTTAGGGACAGTCATTTTCGACAATTTTTTTTTAATTCAAGATCTCGGGCTAAGCTATTCAGTAATGCCGGAAAAAATAATGTTTGCTCGGCCAGGTAATGAATTACCGGTGTATCAGTGATACATGTATATTATGTATACACGCGAATTAAAAGTCGGTCGCACATCCAAATCCTACGAACCATAAAAAAAGCAAAAAAGCAAGGTTATGTTATGTAGCCGCAACTCTTGCAGACGACTTCTAGCGGATCTGGCTAGAAATATTCCAGAATTTATGTCATTTTAAATGGGATTTCTACCGATATGTTGAGACTGGAATCTACCGAGTTCATACAAATCTTGCCTATTTCTGGAAATATTATCGTCAACATCTCTACCAGGAAAAATTTTCAATATACTATTGTTTTACTTTGAAAAGTCCTCGAATTTCCCATTCCTCTCATATGCATGATAAGTGGCCTATTCGTGCACTTATCATAAAAAGTACGGTGTGCAACAAGGGGGGAGTGGCTTTTTCAGACTCGGGTGATGTTTTGAGCACTCGTGTACGTCTCGGGTGCCTACAGCGCTCTCGACTCCCTCTCGTGCTCAAAGCATCACCCTCGCTAGAAAAAGTCAATTTTCCCCCCTAGTTGCACAATATACTATTAATCGTCACTCGCTTATCTGCAATCTGGCCCTGGATTTCTCTTTTATGAAAACGATTCGAAGAGCGATTACCGAATTTCTTGCCAATCCGCCACTTTGATCTCTCTCGCGTGGGAAGTTCAGCAATTAACTCAACTCGGCAACGATTCTTTCTCGATTCACTCGCAACAATAAAACTACAGCGCTTCATATGTAGTTCCGCTCGGTATACCCCGCAGAGCATACCAACATCATCATCGTCATCGTTCGGCCTAAAGTATTCGGTCATAAAGCTCGCACACACGCTTTTTGCGTATCCGATTGTCTGCGCGCCGTGACTCCGAATGCAAGCGCGTAAAATAAAATATACGACTCAATTACAAGAGCCCGCATGGACGCCCGCACTCGTTCAGCTGGCAGCTCGCTTAATGAAGTTGTCATTAAGTTTTACTCCTGTTTTCTCGGCGCGGGCGCTCGTGACACGCCGCGCAGCTCTCAAGAATGCTCTCCTCTCCAGTTTATTAAAGCGTCTCTCCTGGTCGGAGAGAAAGAGAGCCAAGCAGCTCGCATTCGAAATTATTCCGGCATTCTCCCCGTTAATTATCGTCTAGCGAATCTTAATAGAGACAAGAATGCGGTGCAGTCATTTCCGCTGCTCCCTCTTTTCGTCCGACGAGCCTCTTCCTGCGTCGCTTTTTAATCCTCGCGCGCGCTGTGTGTTGGATACGTTCACGGGGCGCATCCTCTCTTTATGTGTCTTTTTTACCCCGAGCATAGCACGCGAAATTTTTCGCATTTCTCGCGCGGTTTGGCGCGACGCTAAAGAGGGTGAGAATAGATTGTTGCGGCGTCTGGGCTCCTTCGCCACTGGCACGCGTAATGTGGATATGTGAACGTTGGGCCGACGTACGAGAATATAAAGACCCGTACTGATGGCTTGACAGAGCACTTCGTCATGCGGTGGTGCTTTCGTTTGTTGTATGTGTTTTTCAACGGATGTGTTTGAGTAAATAAAAGTTGTAATACAGTATATTAGCATTTGTCATAAAAAAGTTTCAGATAAAACTTAAAATTGAAAATTTTAATGAAAGCCTTTCCATAATCAAATTCTGATCAACACAACGATACAAGCAGCAGGCTGAAATCCGTCAAAATTTAAAAAGCCAAAAACTTCATTGCTCACAGCAAATCAGTCCGATTCCCTGTAGGATACATTTTAATGAACGCCCGTATTTCGAGATTCGCCTGTGTAATACACCTTGCGCACTACTTTCTTCTCTCTCGGCTTGTATCTACGAGATTACCAGGCCTGATTATCGCGACGTTTGCACTCACGGGGAACGATTTGTTATTCCAGCGCACCGAAAAGACCGAGTCGCTATTATACGCGAGAGCTATTAACGAGCGAACTGGGACCGCGGCGGAAAGAGAGAGAGAGAGCCAGTGGCGAAGAGCGAGCGCGCGCGCACAGCCGGGAGTTTTGATCACCGACCCGTTGAAATATATCGCGCGGAAGTGCGCCGATGAAAAAGCTCGCGTCAGATAGCCGATCTAATGAAAGTGCCTTGAGTCGAGCAGCAGCAGCAGCAGTAGTGGCGGCGACTGGCATGTATATGGGCGCGCAGCGCGTCAAAGTTATTATTACTTCCTTGATCTCGTTAATGATTGGTCATTACGACGCGAACGCAAGGAGCTGCTAGCTTGAAAAATGTTACGAGCCCATAGATTGTCCGTTAAGATTGTCGGGTGAAATTTTTTACGCTCCGAGTTACTTTTATTGTCTGCGTTGCGATTCTTTAATTAGTTTTCATTATGAAGCAGATTTGAGCCGGTGTACTCGGCTTCGAATCAATCTTTTGAAAATTCATGAGTTATCGCGGTCTTATTATGAACGTAATGTAATGTTATCGGGGAGATTCGGGTAATTTCATCGTTGTGCTTATAAATTTTGATCCTGCAATAATATTATACATCAAACGAGCTATTCTCGCACGGATTATATACTGAAATAGCTGTATGTGAAATTGAATTAGTTGCAGAGATCGTGAGCAGAGATTCCGAGTATAATTCGACGCGAAAGGTGAGAGAACGTTCGTTAGAGCATTGTTTATTTTAGAAGCAAGATTGTGAAACGCGCATAGAGTCGGTGTGAGAACGTTATTGTGGAAAATTCATATACGTGTGAGTAAAACATCTCAATTGGCAAAAATTACTTCGGCTAACGATAAGCTAAGTATAGTATGCGCAATGATAAATGCTCGAGCCCAGCACTTGGAAGTTTCGAAATTAACCGAAACTTTTTAATAAAATAGTCATGAACCAGCGCTCGTATTTTAAGGCTCGCTATATCGTGAAATATCGCGCGCAAAAAATGATTACTTCCTAAAAAACGAAAACCGAGCGCACACCAGTCATATCTCAAGTCCCCGGCCGACGCTTGCAAAAACACATCAAAGCAGAATTTTTAAAGCCTCGCCGCAAATTTCGCCGTAAAACCCCGCATCACGCGCGCGCACGGGAGGGAAAACAAAGGGTAGCTGCTCTCGCGCGGAGAAAAAAATCCACTCGCTCGCTGGTGGAAAGAGCAACGGCGTGTGCACGTGAGCGCTCGTTCGTAATTAAAGTGACGCGTATCGGGCTAATAAATTCGCGCGAGGGGCATAAAAGGAGAGTTGTAACTTTATCGGGGTAATTGCGCCAGCCACGCCTCGCTGCGCCCTGGGCTCTCTCTGTGGTTAGCCTTCTCCGGCGCTTCTCTTTCTCTCTCTCTCTCTCTCTCTCTCTCTCTCTCTCTCGCTCTCCTCTCCTCTCCTCTCCTTCATCCTTCTCTCCTCGCGGGCTTGCACGCGTGCTTCAGAGTCCGCGCCAGCGCTAATACACCGAGTGCACCACTTTGTGCGCGTCCGTTGAGCTATGCTTGCTCGTGAAAGCTGTATCTATAACTGCTGTACTGTGCTCGGAACCACACGTTGCGTTCGCTCTAATGATGGCTTCGGGGAATGCGGATTTTTCCTCTCCTGATGACTACAAGGATTTGAGTGGCATATTTGTAATTCGTAAACTGCCCGAGCGCTGATATGTTTGTTCGATATTCCGTGAAATGTAGTGCAAAATATGCTTGCTAAATCTTTTGGGCTGACACGTTTAGTTCTCTGAATTATTAATCCATTCCGATTTTGCCTGGAGAGGCTGCCAACAGTCTGGAATGGTCCGAAACAGACAGCGCAGAAAAGTGGACTTTTTCAGAATACAACATTTAAAAGTATGGGAGTAAGGACTATCGTTTAAATGCGTAGACTAAGACTACAGATCGAGATCCCCTCACCCACTCCATTTGAACACTCCTAGACGTTGACCAGATAGGTGGCGCATAAAAGTGCTTTCCTGTAACCCTCAAGCATTATCAGCGCAAAAATTGCAGAAATAACGGTAAAGGGGCACCTTTGTTACAGCCTTTTTGGGCCTACTGCTTGACCACTCATGCTATTACTGTCTCAGTCTGCATCTATTAGCGGTTATTGTTTTTCGCGCTATTATTACGAAATATATTTTTGCTAATTCGAATTGCACATACATCTATACCTACATGCAAACCCGGGCACAAACCCAATACTCGAGCTGAAGGGCCAGTGAACAGAGAAAGAGGACCTCTGCTTGGTATATGGCAGTCAGGGTGGGCAGCAAGCTATCATAACTCAGGTGGCTGCGGACAGTCGGCGCTTGTTCGCCGCTTTCAGAACACACAGCGGACACGCCACTTAAACGTGCACCGCGATTGGCGCACTATGCGCGCAGACTAAAGTGAACGATGTATATACGCTTTTGTGGACAGACTTGAAAAAAAGTCTGTCATAGTTTTTAGCTTCGGTATAGATTTTTAAAATCCCAACATTTGCAAATTACATTCCAAGCTAATTCAACGGCAATTCTCAAGAGTGGCTTGCGATTATGATGCAAAAAGGATCATTTCCAATTCGCTCGCGCGCACGTGTCCGTATACGACCGCGTAAAAAAGCTTTTAGTCGCTTTCACTGGCAAATGCCCGTTTTTGTTTTTTGCCGTGTAATTGCGCAATTTCCATCAAAGATCAATAATCAGCCGCGCGCATTGTTTTAGAGCGTAATTTGAATAAATTTGTGCAGGCATGTGCGCGAGAGGATGACATGAAGCGAGAAGAGAAATTTTTCCCCGAGATTATTGGCAGTTATAATAGAGTTTCGAGGTGATTTTAAGCATGTAGACAATTTCTTGCGGTTGGAATAGCAATAAGCCAGGAGAGACTTGAATACCCTCTGGCTATAATTTATAATAACGATAAAATTCTGTACGAGATGAGTCTGAGAGAAGTGTCGAGTGATGTTTTTATCGACAGGTATAATGTATGCCGTGAGATGCGAGCGAGAAGATGTTGGATGGTTGCGGTGAAAGCGGCTCGTTTCTCGTTAAATTGATTTGTAGGAAAAATACCCATCTGCTGTAAACAATTTGGGAAGGATTATTATTGCTATCAGAGGCCTTTTTATTTATAACAATCACGATAATTGAACAACTTCTCGAAAGTCATAGTAAAACGATCAGAATTATTTTCAATGACTAAGCCTAGCAAAACTTTATTTTTTATAAATTAAAATACGCAATTACATACGGGTTTAACAATTTATATCTATAATAATAATAATAATAATAATAATAATTTATTGCCGGCAAAGTTGTCGCAATAAACTTTCGTATTGATCCCACGTCTTCTTTAAATACTGGAACAAGGCAGCCTCAATAAATTCGAATACTTAACGAAGAGTCCATAATATTATGCGGGTAGATATCGATCTTTATTTCATCGATAGAAGATGTAAATTACACACGCAGCTAATTCTTATTTGCTGCTAAATATGCATATAATGCTTGTAAATTTGAATATCCGATTGCATCGAGAAGCCGCGTCGCGTTCAATTAAATAAATATTTATGAAAGTTACATATTCATCGGATTGACACACTCGCGGCGCGTGAAATATCGTTTCAAAAAAAGAGCGCGAAGCTTTTCACGTTATTATATTTCTTCCAGCAGCAAATCTCAGAACTGTAATTTCCCCGTAAAGCTACCATACGAAAGCTTGCAAACGCGATCTCGAATCTGCAGCAGCAGCAGCAGCAGCAGTGTTAACATCATCCGCACAGCCAAAACCGGGCGCGTATCTCTTTCCATCCTGCGCAGCAGTCCGCAGATAAAGCACTGCGATACACAGCACATACGCCTCCAGCGCTCGAATCTTCCCTCGCGCGCGTGCGCAAACACACACGTATAAACGAGCCAACACGAGCGCGCGCATAACGAGGCCATTCGGCTATAAGGCAGCATAGATCACGTTCGCAGTTTATGGTTCGATACGCTACCACTAGACAGAGAATAGCCAAGTAGAAAGAGAAAGAGCCGCGGCAGCAGCCTGTGTATACACACGTACATACGTGTACCTACACTGTTAGAAATTTCTGGTTGAAAATTCAGACAAATGTATTTGAAGTTTTTTCCAGTAACGTATCTGAAAAATTCAACTACACGTGACTGAATCTCAGTTACATAATCATACATCATGTAACTGAAAATTCAGTAATGTATCTGAATTTTGTAACTGAATATTCAGCAAAGTATTTGAATTTGGTGTGTATGCAAATTCAGTAGTGTATCTGAATTTTCTAGGTATGGATATTGGATATTCAGTAATGCACCTGAATCTGATGGTAACAAAAAATTCACTCTGAATTTATTAATTTCAAAATACACTTATAATTTATTTAAATAAAAATAATTACAATTTTTAATTTGTGATTTTGCATACTGCACTTTTAAATTCTAGTGTATATATATATATATATATATATATATATATATATATATATGCAATGTTTTCTTTTGTTTGGAGCAAAACATTCTTTTGTTTCGCGGAGAATCGATTTTTAATATATAGTTCTGAAAAATACAAATTTCATTAATTTAGTACTTTAAATATTTCAATTTAAAGTCGCATTCTATATTTAAATAATTTGACTATTTTTTACTATACCTTTGAATAAACTATAATATCTTCTCTAATTTCATATTGACAAGAACTGTTTGTAAAACCAGCTATTTTCCTGAAAACAAATCTACTTTTGTAAAGATATATAAATATATAATTTTATTTTAATAATTCTGACACTGTATACCTGCTATTAGTAGAATTAGATGGCTTTCCTTAATTTCTTACGTAGCAGCTTTATCTGAGTCATCTTCCTAGAATGTTATAATAATAACAAATTACTATTAATGCAGTCGTAGAGCTGTCAACGGCTTCACAGTTCTACAACAATCATGGCAGTCCATGTGCGCACGCGCGATGCGTGATACCATGCCTGATATATGCAAACTTCTTTCTTGTTTGATCGGCATGTATACTTTTTCTCACTTACCTGTTTTCGGATAACATACGTTTATACACACATAGAAATCAGTTGAACAACTGAAGATAGGCTGGTTTCAATTACAATACAAGTATATGATCACTCAAGACGCTGCGTAGTTCAGGACGCTTTTCACCAACTGGCCGTTACGTCCGTGGCGGGCCCTGTCTGCGGGAAAGCTTCCCATTTCTTCCGCTCTGTACGCATGCTCCCCCGAAGGATTCTTCTGCAGGGAGAGATACGCAGTACACACGCTCTCTCTCTCTTTCTTTCACTCTAGTATCGCTTGCCACACCTACGTCTATTTACACTATACTCTCACATAGTACTCTAATTGCACACCGTTTCACTCCTTTATCAATGTGCATAAAACCAACAATGTCACTAGAAACATTCTAGGATAAACATACCAATAAATAGTTTTGCGTATGTAATATACTATAATAATATATAATGTAATATACTATACAAATAATATGTATTGAGCGTTAACGTTTTCTTAAGTTTTTTCAGATACTCGTATCTGAATTTTTCAGTGCGACGTGTTGTTATTCTAACGACACGTGATTACAACACATAATTTCGAGCCGTTGATTCTCCAATGCATTTGTGATAAATGCATCGGGGAATCAACAACATTGGATTATATTTCCTGTTATCCGGTATGCCTGGGGTTCCTAACCTCACCCGTCAGCGCCGGAGCCAGTGGTGGCTCCTCGGTACTGATAGATAGAGCATCACTCGCGGAAATAGCGCCAATGCGGCCCAACAGAAACCCTGGGTCGCTGTTATATCGGCAGAACCGTCGGGCCTGTTGCTGGTGACGGCACCAGGAGGCTTCGCGTCGTCCGCGGAAATACGAGAAGATCCGCGCGCGATAGCCACGAGGCTGCAACTGACCGTTGCGCATTCTCGTCGCGCATCTCGCTCGCAAAAACATTCGTACGAGTAGGTAAGCTCCGAGCCACGAGCATATAGCAGCCGCGGAGAGAGGGAACGCGCGCGTGAGCCTCGGCGAGAGAGAGAGAGAGAGAGAGAGAGAGAGAGAGAGAGAGAGAGAGCCGCGCAACTGACTCGCGTGCAGTATGCGTAAAGGCCCGTCGACACTGGCGAGCGTCGTTGGAAAATATGGCGCGTCGCCACTAGCAGTTTCCGTACTATTCGTTATCGTCGCGAATGACCGCGTTAGGTGGCGTCAGGATGCGACAATAGTGCCAATTCGTAATTGGCGCCGCAGGACGCCATTAATATTCATTATGACTCGCATTCTTTCGCGCGGGAGAAATAATATATAGAGGGCGTTCCGAATGTGTCTTTTCCGGGACGCGCAGGGTCTCGCGCCGCGATGAAGCTTCCTCAGCGTTCAATTCGTCGTCAACCCTGGAGCCGAACAGTTGGAACAGTCGAAGTAGTAGTCTTTCGTTGTAAAGTCGTAGAGTCGTACGTATGGAGTTGTCCAGTCGCGAGTGTTCGCTTAAATCACGAACGAAGTTGTCACAAAAGAGATCGTGTTTTCTCGCCGTTTTGTTGTTGTACAAACCGCGCAAAATAAGCCAACAAGTATAGCCCGTTTCGGTTAGATGACACGATCGCGGAGTCTAGATGGAGAGAGGTAAGGCGAACGGACAAATTTTATTTTGGATCGTGGCGCCAATAAGTCGAGGACTAAATAATAGACTCGCAAACCCGAAACACGAAGCAGATAGCGACAACAGATCAGAGAAAACTCTGGATAGTGCCGGCATCAGGCCATTGCGACCGAGGATTCCTTCCTCCTATCATTGCGTCACAACGGGCCTCCGAGTCCCGGTTGTTCTCGCAATTTTCAGGAAACCAAGGGATTGAGACCACGGTCCACGGTTAAAATCATAGACGTCGCGTTTCCCAGGATTTCCTCCAGAGGCGAGTTGTCAATCGCCATCTTGGTCGAGCCGCGTCGGTTAAAAGGACGCCACCGCCATTTTGGACCACTGAAGTGTGAATATCGCAGAGAAGTACTGAATAAAGTGTTGAGTCGGTTGTTTTTGGAGAATATTGAGAAGTCGCGTGATTATTAAAAGTCGTTAATCAAATTTAGGAGTCGCGTTTTGAAGCACAGAAAGATTCTCGTACTATTGAAGGTAAATCGCGTCCTCGCGACTAATTGTGCCGTAATTATGAAGTAAATCGACCGCCGTTTGGCGATAACACGAAAGCCTAAAGCAATCATCAATCGTGGGAAAACATTGTAACCATATCTAATACACCCGGAGGTTGAAGAATATATTATGACATTTTTGTACAGCATAAACAATATTGAGTGACGATTATTTCAACCATTAGCCACGCCAGGCATACCTGTTCCTAGTACTACACGTTGTCCCCTTCTGTAGATGTAAGAGTCCACGGTACGGAGATCGAAGTAAAAACTAGTGTAAACTGATTGTTTGCGTCACCGGAATCGGTTATAAAAAGCGCAACATCACATCAGTTACAACTATCTGAATTTCTCTTTCAGATACCAAAAACTGAATTTTCAGATACGAATTGTGTCTGAATTTTCAGACAATTTCTAACAGTGTATTCAAGAAGCGGTGCTTCGCGCAGACACAGCGCACGGGGCATTATGGCTCTTCCTGGCTCGTAACTCGCGCTCATAAAGCTACTATATGCGCTAAAATATTGGCCTGGCTTGCGCCGCCGTCGTTGTCGTCGTTCTGACCTACGCCTAGAATTTCGCTGTGTACGCGAGTGTCGCATCGACGTCGCTCTATCTCAACGCCGTTACGACGATTTATTAACGGCGCTGCGCCGATAAATCAGTCTGGAGCATCGGCTCTCTTTTCGGCTGTTTCGCGCGCGGGAACTCGTATAAACTCGATCGTCGCGCGAGGACTTACGGCGTTATACGGGCCGTCCTTCGAGAAAATCTATGCGAGAGGATATCTTTTGTATGCAGCTCCGAGCCTTTGCCAAAATACTTTTGCCGAGGGACTGCAGCCACTTTAACGCTGTATGTACGTGTGTGTACGCGAGTGTGTCGCGGGGGCGAACAGTTTTATGCTTCGTCCTTTTGGGAGGATTTTGTTTTCCCGCTGGCACCGACTCTGCGCACTCGGCATAGCAGAAGAAATGGAATTGCTTAAATGGATTTCGATTTGTTTTTCCTTGGCTTCGGCCGCGATAAAGTTTCAGAGCTATTGGAATGTGTCACCGGTGTATGTTCGTGTCTCTCAGAAGTAATGCGCGGCTTTAAATCGAACGATATGTTCGTACACACCCTGTGCCATTGTCGAGAGACAGAGAGTCTAATATCTGGAACTAGCATCTTGCGGTGGTATAATACGAGAAAAATGTCCCAATAATCTAAGCCAGTGATCTAGACAGTAGGCCGTGTCTCCCCGTGGCAATAACTCATTTTTCAACTCATCTTGATAATATTTTCCATAGGTAAATCGCTACCGATTATCTGAGGCGGGCGTGCGAGCCAGTCAATCATAAATTGACGTGAACTATTGTAGGTTATTAGAATGATAGATACGTTTCGTTTTTTCGAAAGTCATTTGGCTACACACTACTCCCTCTCTCGAGTGTCACTTCATCCTTCTTCTTTCTTCTTCCTTTTTTTTCTATCTCAGAAGTCCTCGCCCAGGAATCCCGCGTTAATACATTCCATCGTCGATTTTTAATGGTGGCAATAGTGGCCGCGGTTTAAAAAGACACTCGGGTGTCGGTCAGGCCATTCATCATCCGCGCGGACTGACGCCGCGTGCGCGAGTAGCCAAGAAGCTGACATATCTCTGACAAGTCGTATCGCGCTCTCGACATCTTGCTCTCTTACATACCTGTGTGTGTCTGTGTGTGGATCTATACTATACACATCGCTCCTTTGTAATTTCCAGATTAATAAAGCGACAATAAACGTGATCGATGGTCGGTGCGAGAGGAGCATTAATTAGCCGCTGGTAGCGATCTACATTTCCGCGGGAGTGTAATTAATTGCCGATGCGACTTTTCAATCAGTCAGGAGTGAATTATAAGAGTGTCGTGCATCCGCTTGATTTCCCGCGAACAGGGGGAAAAATTAATACCCGTCAGACGCGCGCGGGCGCTTTTTCAGAAAACTCAGCGGAGCTCGACGCATTACAAGATGAATAAGATAATCGCCGACAGCAGCGGCGGCAGCTCATCTCCTCGATATCACAGCATTAAATTACGCAGCCGTATACACTCGATTCATTAGCAGCGGCGTGTGAATGCTCGCAAGAGAGAGAGAGAGAGTGAGAGAGAGAGAGAGAGAGAGAGAGAGAGAGAGAGAGCGGTATTATTATCTCGTGATTCATTGCTCGCATTCATAAATTTTCAGGCTCGGACGCTGGGGCTACAAACAACATCGTCGAGCTATACGGGCGGCGCGTGGGATATTGATTAATGTGCGATACACCGTAGGCCTACTCCTCCCTTCTGTGTTGCGGCTTCTGCTGCTGCTGTGGGAAGGGGGATGGGATTGCCGCGCCGACTGAATTATTTATAAAGTCTTCATTCGACGGGAGCGCACTTGAAGTTTCTTTGTCTCTCGCGGCGCCGGGCTGCAGAGCAACGCAAAGTGAAAAGAAAAGCTGCCGGGAGAGAGAAAAAAATAATATAAGGTGATCGTAAGGAGATTTGATTTAGACCTCGTTCTTTTCACGAAACATGCGCCGCATGCTCAATCTCGCCTCTTTTTTCATCCGCACGCCAAGGCCGCATTCAAATCTCGGATGTTTTATGTATGTGCGCGCGAGAGGGCATTGTTGTACGTGGAACGCGTATGTGTGCGCGTATCGTTATAATGAATATTGCGTGTGGAGAGATGGATCGACGAAAATATTGCAATGCGATAGATTTTTTTGGGAGCGAAGTAAACTGTGAGGAAAAGAAACACTACAGGACTTGTCTGTGGACAATAAATTGTCGCAAGAGTTTTCAGAGGCAGTTGTTAGCATTCTGATACTCGAAGTTCGCAGGCCAGTCCAAAACTGCTTTTTCAGTAGCATAAGCCTCAAATTTCGATTTTCACAAGTCAAGATTTTCATTTTTTCAGACAAGCGAAAATAACGCTCAACGATTGTGACAACTCTCGCCTTGCAAACTGGCCAATCGGACTTATATTGTATTTTCACGCTCGTATGACATCGACAAAACGCCGTACTAGGGGATCGAATTTGAGAACGTCGTACGTCCTCTCGTCTTCCCTCGAAAGACTCTACAGTTATGCGACAGAAGAAAAGGTGGGATTCGGTTCGCGCTGTGCGTGATAATAATGCCCTATACTCGACGCTGATGCAAGCCGCTATCATCGACGTCTCTGTGTGCGTCGTCGCTCCCCGGAAGGTGCAGGGCTCCACCTTCCCATATGCCCGTCGGCCATAGCCTCGGATGCGATCGTAAATTAGGTTTTACGAGGGAGATAAAATGTACGTTATTATCTAAACGGTCGTCGCCGTGCCGTCACCCGCGGAGATCGCCGACGCCGTCGCTGCTGCTGCTGCCCTGCCACCCCCCTCTCTTTCTCTGCGCCTTTCAGTTCGTAGTTCTTTTCTTTCTGTCTATCTGCGCATTGTGTACCTATAGAGAAAAAAAATAAAAATTGCTCATTCTGATGAGTTTAACCGGTGGCTGAAAGACCAGTCCAAAAGTTAATAAAACAGTTTATCATTAAAAATTTTATATGTTCCACCAATCAAACAACCATTTTTCTCGATCGGACAGCTCCCGTGAGTTAATCCAAAGATCGTTTAGACCATCACACAACGCTCACTCTCTCATCCCGTCGCGCGATATCTACATCGATCGAGAACTCGAAATGCGGGGAGTGGCGCGAACGAAGGGAACTTATAATACACACGAGCGATTGACACAGAGCAGTATATAACACAGCAGCTCCCGAGAGCGAAGATCTAACGCCTGTCTCGTTTATCTCTCCGGTGGTGCGTGCCGTTCCTGCGCCGCCTTTACTGTTATTGCTCCCCTGCCGGATATTGATTCTCTCAAGATTTCCAAGTGAGAGTCATTAAATGGGTTGCGTAAATCATGCGGGCCCTGCGCGCGCGCTCGAGAGACACGTCTGAAGATTAGCTCGCGCGCGCCCGTGTGTGTAAGCTTCGATCTCCGCTGCGGCTCTATCTTCGAGCGCCCGATTTTAGCCGCGAGATTAAGACCTGCCACGGGACTATTTACGCCTTTCTGAAGTAGGTTACGGTATTTTTTTGTTATGTCGTTGAAACTCAATCGAGCTGTTCTACTATCGCGAAAAGTCGACGTTTTCAGTTGATAGTCGCTTCAAAGTGCAGTCGACACTTTATCGGCGACGGGCTTTATCTGGGAACTACTAATGCGGCGTTTTTCAGTCATCAATCGATAGGTTAAATTGTTTGCTAAAACTGGCAGGCGTAATTCGCGAAAAAAAATTTGAACCATACTGCCTGACAGTCGATTTGCCACGGAGATAAGCGCAGCGCTAAGTACGCGCTAAGTACGCGCTAAGCGACGCGATAATTGTGACTCGAATTAGCAACAAAAATATTTCGAAGTAATGAAGATAGCGCCTTTCGGAATAATATTGAAAAAGGAAAAAGATAAAGTTCGCGTCCCTCAAAGCTTATAACCACACACACAGCAACCGAGCTTGACCCATCGTCACGTAATTGCGACTTTCGCGTCGCCCCAGACCATACCGACAAATATCGTTTCCTCGCATCCATCTTTCGCCTCGTTTCCAATATCGGCGCGTCGTTACGACAGAGCTGAGCAGCAACAACGGCAGCCCAGTTGGTTCTTCTGGGCGATTTCCAAGAAAGCTCGCGCTGATGTATCGCCTCGTTAATGGTTCGCTTCATCAGACGTTATGACTGCACATCCTTTACTTTGGCAGCCGCAGCAGCAGCGGTGCTGGTAATTTCGCGCGAGAGCCTTTACAGCGGAATGTTATCGCCGTAAATTACCGTGTCAGCCTTATGGCGGTGCGGCATTACTATCTGATGGATAAGTTCTTCTCTTTTTGTATTTCCACGCGGTTCGTGATTTGTCGGAAAAAAGAGCTCCGAATCTTTTAATTTCCGCTCGGAACACCAAATGTGTAATTTAAACGCGCGCACACTGCTCAAGCGCTTATTAACCTCATTAAGCGCAGCTCGATTAATTTTCGAGCGCTGAGCAAGTCAAGTCGTCCTTTCTCGAGGACCTCGAGGTATAATCAGTTTCCGAGGAGAGGCGGCGGCGGCAATTTAGCATCGTTAACGCGCCGCCGCCTAATCTTATTCTATGGGCCGTAAAAATGATAATGAATTCCCAGTAACGAATGTAGTCGGTTTCCATATCATTATGGAAATGCACGCGCGGAGCTGCGTATGCGTATGCGTATAAGCAGTTCGTGTATGGCCGCGTCGTCGCAGTCGCCGCTAAGGCCGTATATCTCAATATACGGCCCGCGCGAGAGCCGAGGACGACGACGATGACGATACATGTTAACCGTCGCTCGTAAACTGTAATGGGCATGTTGGAACTTTATTCGCCCCTCGTGACAAAGTGAGAACGGTCATTTTCGAACGGCCAGCGGTTATTGGTGTTTCTGAAAGCTATTTTCTTCTCCTCTAGCTTCACGATGTCTCGGCAGCTCAAACCACGACTTGGGTTTGTAAACATTTTGCTTTGAAGGTAGGAATAAAGGATTCCGGGACAGTTCGAAAGTGAAAAATTTATCTATGACAGTGTAGATGAACGGGTAGATAGACAAATCAAAGAAAATACATGGCAGCTAGCAATCACTCGAACTGTCACTCACAAACTATAGCAGAATGCGAGTACTCGCATAACCAGCACGGCGTATAGTAATAGTTATTCTTATCGCTCCTTTGTTGTAATGACATCTTTGACGTTTCCCCGCGTATAGCGGCGTTTTTATTTCGAAGAAATAAATAATCAAAAATGATTTAATAAAATAATAAGTTAATTGACACCAGAGAATACGAAATAAATATGTCCGTCGTAAAACGCGCGAGATTTCATAACAGTATAGATATCCATGAGCAGGTACGAGACTATCGAATAATATTACATTGCATAAAAATGCGAGCGCGAGCACAATAAATATCGCGGCTGATTTGAATTTTCAGCGTAATCTACCCCTATAGCAAAGCTCGGGGTAAAGTATATAACGTGCCACTGATAACCAGGTGTCCACGCGCGCGCACGCAGCAGCGCTTATAAACGCACGGTAGTCAAATGGCCAATATACACTTTGCAAAACGAGCTGGAAACAAGTTTTCCGCTAAATACAGGGGGGAACTCGGGGCGCGTTCTCTCTCTCTCTCTCTCTCTCTCTCTCTCTCTCACCGCGCGACATCGGAGAAATATCGAGCGCAAAGTATACCCGGGGAACGTCCATTAATCAACGGAGCCGCGCGGAAATTAGAATTATACGATCGCGCCACTTGCGCTACGTCGATGGAAATGAGATCTCGTTTGCGCGAGGTTCGATACAGCCGCTGATTTTTCATCGAGCTCGAGTGAACAAGACGCAAAGTGCGCACACTTTGACGCTCCATCGACGCGGCTGGCTGACGATTTATTATATAGTATACACGCCATCCTCGAATTCAACCTAGCGCGTCTAGCGATTCTCCGACCTTTTTGCAATCCACACATACACATACTTACGCCCGTGCGTATAGCTATATAGGTAGAAAGCAGCGAGTGCGCGGACTTTCATTCGCGGCGCGCGGAACATAAAACTATCGTCGTAAAGTATTCCCGCGTTTTATTGCCGCAGGCGCTCGCGCATAGCGGCGATGGAGTGCCCAATATTTTTGCGAAATTTATCGACGTGACTCTTCAGTTTTGCGAAAACGACTGCAACAACGTCGGTAACTCGCTTCGATTCTACGATAAATTGTACTTTCTCGCGCGCGCGCGCCGGTTACGTACACGCTCGCGTTTGCGCGCGAAAGAGAGAGAGAGAGAGAGAGAGAGAGAGAGAGAGAGAGAGAGAGAGAGGAATGCCTCCAAGGACTTTTTATGCTAAAACTCAATTTTATAGCGGTCTATTTACGTTTCAGCCGCTTGTTTATATGTTCGAGGAAATAATTTCGATAATCGCGCTGTTTCCAAGCTGTTTTGCAACGTAAACGGGCCGATAAAACTTTTCTCGTCCCGCGAGGCGCAGCGCACGAGTGTTAAAATAACAAACTTACGGTCATCGTCGCACACGCGTTACGATAATCGCCGCCGTTGAGAAATCACGGGAAACGCTCTTTGTACCACCGTACGTCGAACAATAGCGTATAACCAGATTCGCCGAAAGAATAGCCATATCGACCATATTTCACACAGCGGCGCGGGCGGCGAACGGAAGCCGGCGTCGTACTCGTAATAACGTCGAAAGCCTCCACTTCGGAACTCGAAGCACAAGTGCGCGCACATCTCGGCCCATAAATAAGTTCTCGCAAGGCTCGAGAGCTGAGCGAGTCGCAGACAGTCCGTGGGTCTCCAGTAACTCAATTGGTATCTCGACGACACGTTGCTGATAACCGTAAACAGGATCATTACTTTTCACTAGGCGATGTATACTGTGTACGCGTCTACGTATGCGCGCGCGCTCTTTATCAGCCGCAATATGCAGGCCATAAATAAATCGCGCGCGCCGAGAGCCTATATGCTCGAGTCCACTATTTGTTGCGTCGACGCGAGCGTTTTGTGCTGACAATCTGTTATTCTGGATTTTTGCCGGGAGCGAGGGATACGTAGGTGAATTGCGACGCGACCCGATGCTCGCGCCCGTGCATAACTGTGCTGCTGGCGCACACTTGCTCGTGTACAGGAGGCTAAGGATTAATTGGAATGGCCGAGTGTTTAGCGGTATCGGTAAATGACGACGTAAATCTGACCGAAGAAACTCGGACGCTGAAGTTTATGTGCGAGATAAGATATTTCTGAGTCACCTTCGTCTCAGCTCTCTCGCTTCTTTTCCGCTGCGCTATTGGCTTTATCTGCGGGGTTATCTGTGCGGTTTCGGCTGGAGCCTGTTACTGGTTCCCCGGCGGTATTAATAGTGCGCAGGAATCTAAAAATCGTTGAATATTTCAACCAGACAGGGAGGGAGAGAAGCTTGTAAGAGTCGTAAAAGTCAGTCGTCGGATTGGGGAAAAATATACTGTGTATGCATTTATTTACTTATGAAGCCGCTTCCGCGTGATTAGGATTTACTGCCCACAGATAAAAGAGCCTTTGCCTTTTACGACCACGGCGCTATCAATCATTGCGCCTAAATGCATGACCCAGCTGAAATGAGTACATTCGGAGGAATACATTTTAATACTGTTAGAAATATCAGGAATATGCGTTGAGTGTATGATAATATAAAATACTTTATTATTGGTTAACAATTATTAAAATATGTGTACAAGAGTAAGTGTGAATATCAATGATGACTGTATAACTGCTGCTTGACTGTATATATAGGTATAGATGCTGTAGAAAACTATAGTCTGTGTGTCCTTCCCTTGACGTGCGCTTGGCTGCTGTTCTGCCTGGACTGAAGCGCTGCTGCTTCAACTAGACTGACGCTGGCGTGGGTGTCATAAATCTCAGGTAGTAGACCTTTCGGTTTGGGCCTCTCTGTACTGTATATCTGTATCTGTGTATATCTGTATGTAGTTGTGCGTACACATTATTGGCGAATTCCAACACTTTTTACGATCTATAAAATCTGATGTTGCTGTCGCTGCGTAGAGTATTATTATTATTATTATTATTTTTGTGCAGTTCGTGAGATGGCAAAATGTAATGCAAATGAAAAGAAACTGTTTGCTTCCTATTGGACGAAACTTTATGGTATCGAAAACATTTTTCTCGCCCCACTTCGTACTGCAAACTAACATTTTCCGCTTTGTAAAAAAAAAAGAATTGTAATTAATTATCCAACTTTTTTTTCATTCATTATTTTAATTCGCATCCCCCAGAGGGTATTAGCGAATATCCAACTTTACTATAGAGAAACGTAGTTTTGGATCGGTCTTGCCCTCAACGAACGAAATGTGCGGCTCTCTGAAGATAGGTGGCGCATCAGCGTTTTTCTATTTCCCTCATCACTATCTGCATTCTGCGCCCATAAAGTATATTTAGCGGTACGTCAGCTATAAAAACTGCCTTTTGTCGAGCCTGCTTAAGTCGCTCGTGTTTTAACTGCCTTTAACCAAGTTTTTTATTTAACGTTATCGTTGTCATGAATTCACTTCAATTTTAATATTCACGAGCATTAGATTAACTCTTGATTAGAAAGAAAAGTGACCGGATTAGCGCGTCTCATTCGAACGTTAACGTGACACTAAGCCAACAATCTACTGGCAGCTAATATACGCAAATCCTTACTGGAGAATTAATAATGAAATGTTCGTTTGCTAATGAATCGAGCTTTTCTGAACATTTTTCAAACAACTTTTTGCAGCTATTCTACGAGCCCGTTTCGTCAGCACGAAGAGAGCCCTGCAGACGTCGTAAACCCTCCAAAAAATGACGATCGACCTATACTTTTGTCACTTTATTGCTCTAGAGATTTTAATAAGCGCGCTCTCGTTCCCTCGGCGATTTTTTTTCTGCGATGGCATGAAGCGCGAACGTAAAAATTTTTATTTTCCCCGCGCTCGCGCAAAATTTATCTACCGGTAAAGTTTATCTGATGGGGCAGATATGCCATCCAGACACGTGAGCGCATAGCAGTGCGTAACACATTTTTTTTATCCCTCGGAACGAAATGGAAATAGCTACCCGAGTTAACCGTAAAAGTATCGAATGCTATCTGTGCATTTCCACTCGATCAATCATTTACGTAGCAGATATTCTATGGAGGAATAATAGCTAGGATAGTTAGTAGTTTACGTGTACGTTTTTTTTTTCAAATCCATCATTTTTTAGCTCGTATCTCAAATATAATTTTATTCGAGTCTGGGTACTGATATGCAAATCAGGAAGCAGGAAATCAAGATGCGTAAAAAGTGTACAATTTTGCAATTAGTTTAACGATCCGATAAAATAACAAGGCTAAAGTTACACACATGCGCGGTATAGCTGTGTATGGTCGTAATACGTAGTAGGAAATTCGGGTTATAAATAAGTCCAGGCTTATCTTGGCTTTCGACAGTTTAACGCGGCAATAAATGGTCCAGGCGACTGAGGAAATCCAGTCGAGAGCCGGACATTTGTCATTGACGCGCATCAATTTGAACTGCTAATGAGCCGTAAGAATCGAGAGGCCGTGAGATTTATAGCCGAGATAATGTCGCGTCAAGCGACTACGAATGTTTTAGCGCTGGCTAGATCAGAATGCGGATTCGAAATTGATATAACCGCCGTGAAAGTAACTGTTGATTTTTTCCTCTCTCTCCTTCTCTCATACTCGATATTCCGATAGGAGACTCGATTGAGCCTGTATAGAATGGGCCTTAAGATTCTTGTCGGTGATATAACTTCCAGAACAGTAGGCAGCGTACACAGATAGAGTAAGTGGTACAAGTCGACTTTAAAGAGTAATGATTTCAACATATCGTTCGTGATTAATCTCTTCTGATTTGACGATTATCTCGAGGAGGTGAAACAGTCGGTTGAGCATATGTTTCTTCGATGAATGTCTCATTTTTTAATCTGTGAATGTTGCCCTCCTTCAAGAATAAATTTCTCGGAAAAGCACGACGGACTCCAAGGAGCTCTTCCCAGACTTATCATATAGAAGATAACACAAGCCCACAGGAGACAGCTTACGTACGTCATGCATAGCGTAGAGAGTTTGCGGCGTTTGAGCCGCAGTCGCTCGTCTGTCTCGTAGTCGCGCGCGGCGCGTTGACACTCGCCATCAGGTTCTATTAAGACGGCCGACAGGTAAAGGACGAGAGCGCAGAAGTTACCTGACGCGACAACGAGCCGCTGCACCGCCGTCGTGCTCCGTGTACAGCGATGCTAAATTGATGCGAGAGAGACCCTATGCAAAGCCTGTTTTCCCTGTCGCCGCTGCTTTAGCTCGTTCGTCTCCTTCTCTCCGTGTACAGCGGAGACTGCTACTCCGTCAAACGTATATCGGCTTACTTAAGCTCGCCCTTGTTCCTAAGCCTCGATGTTCTCTATGTGTGCGGTGCGAAGTGTCTCGCGATATTCCGGCTTGGGGAAGGAAAGAGAAAGGGGGAATGACGCTAATGAGATTACCCGATCGCTGCTAGATGAAAGAGAGAGAGAGAGAGAGAGAAAGATGGTGGTGGTAGTGGCCACAGTTTTGCGCAGGATTTCCTTCTCTCGAATCCCTTCGACTAGCTGGGAAGTCCGGGGATTTTTCGAAGTAGCATACGGGCTTGAGCTGCATGTCTGCGAGACTTTTCTGGGCTTCTTGTCTTATCTTTCCAAGGAATCTCGGCTCTGCGTGCTGCACACGCTCGTTTGCTGAAACTACGGGGTTTATACGGAATCTGGAATAATCGGAAGTGATTTTGAAAAATGCCTACATCGAATTCGTCTCTTAATCGCGTTAATGTAGTTAAACCCCTCTGCCGCCGTAAATAACAAAAATTCTCACTCGTAACAACACTCGGGATAATCCTTCTGGAAATCCAAATCCCCGCTAATTACACTCTCACCGCAAAGTCCAACCCGAGCACACTGCTTCGCCGAAGCAGCGTAAAATCCGGAAGCTCAGTCCACCCTCGACACGGCCACCAGAAAAACCCCAAAGAGGTGGGTGTCGCCGATCCGCCAACACGCGGGGGGCGGATAACCCCCGCGGCGCGGCTCATTAGACGCTATGGACGTCTTCGAGAAACCGCCCCCACCTCTTTAGCAATCATGCATATCCCATTGTCGTTGTGATGAGCATTAGCGACTAAGCCTCGGCTAAAGTGTCACCAGGTGCCGGTGAGTCTGTCTCCGAGGAGCTCGATTCCCGCCCATGCACTACACCCACTATCCGTCCGATCGTCCGGGCGTCGATTCAAGATTCGCGCGATGACTAATGACCGGCCTCCGCTGTTGCTGCGCGCGCACACACTCCCTACAATGCTACTTTGTTGCACTGCGTATCCGTCGAGACGGCGGCGACGCCTGCAAACGGAGCGTCTCTCGTGTCATTAGGGAGCCGGCGCGTGACTAATTCGCGTTAATTTCTTCCTAATTTCCGAGGCGGTGCCGAAGCGTCGGTTGTAAATTTGCTGGGCTGAAAGGAGACAATGGACGCTCGTTATTACTATCCGATTCTAGAAGTCGAGCCGCTGACCGCGCGGTTATTTATGGCGGCTCTTGTGCGCTTGCCGATCGCGCGCGTGCGCCGATGACACTGCGCGCGTATTATGATTTGTATCCTCGGGGGAAGCACTCGTCGTTCGCCTGAATCGAGGGATTCACAAGAGATTCGATTAGCGTTCCCAAAGCAAAAAGTCTCGAGCGGCTTTCAGCTGGGACCATCGTGATGCTGGAAAATCGAACAATGACCGCTAAGCGAAGTCGATTTTGCCTGTGCACAGGTTTTCTATAGACGAAAAATATACATCATCGCGCATTGTTATACCAAGCTGAGGTAGCTCGACTGGTGGTTAACTCTTTAAACAGCTGCTAAATCACCGTCACTCGAAAATACATCATACCACTATATACGCGATTCCAGCCCAAATCCCTGCAGCCACCGCGTGTGTATAAAGCCAGCGAGTCAAGCGCACGTACATTCGGACAGGTACATCGTGGAAACTCGTCCTGAAATCCAGTCCCAGTGAGTTCCTGTGTGCATATATGTCCGAGAGTCGCGTCGGACGTGTACACGGCTTTTCTCGCGCGCACAATGCACCGGAATGACGTACGATAATGTCGCGCTTCCCGCTCGGCTTGTAGCTACATCGCGACCTATTCACACACACACACACACACACACACACACACACATGCGGCTGAAAGTGCAGTAGTCGCGCAATCTGGCGAGTCGCGGTAATGGATCGCGGCGCCGGAAATAAACGCGAGTTTCGCGAAGAAGTTGGCAAGTTGCGCGTGCCTAATATACACGCTACTGCATAGCGTTGTAAGATTATAAGGAACTTTCGGCGATTGGCGCATGTAGGACGAGATTTCGAGGCTGTTATTCTTTTGTGTATACACTCCCGGGTCTTATCTGACGCGGTGGTTATTACGGCGTACGCGCGAGGCTGCCCGTGTGTATCCAATAAAGAAAAGTTATTTCCTTAGGGGCGAGCTGCGATACGCCTACATACGCCGTTATCGTCCGGACTTGCGATATCTTTTTTCGCGCGCGCGTTCACCGCCCCGGGGCTTTGCGAATGTGCGCGTGCATATACAGGCGAGTTAGACGGCCGTTTTGTAGAGAAGAAAGAAGACTGCGAGAGGTCGGATTTTTTTCTTGAAGAAGCATTTTATATACACTAAACGGAAATAAAAGCCTCGGGCAAATTGAATAGAAAAGTAAACTCGCTTGACGAAGACTCTCGCATTCCAAAAAGCCGTTGCAATCCGCCGAGTGAAAACTTAACCCGAAAAACAGCCCCCTAAATTCCATGGACCAAGAGCCCGGGGCGCGCGCGACGCGTCTAGCACTTAGGGAAGAAGCAGCGCAGCATCTCCGCCGCGGTGTGCGGATGAGACGAGGAGTTTCACCCCTCGTGCGCGGAATGGAAGCAGCGGCGCGTCCTCTTTCTTTACGAGTCTCCGGCCGCGGTGACCATGTATTTTGTCTCTTCTTAATGCCGTTGCGCGCGACTCTTTTGTTCCGGCGCACCCTCGGCACCCACTCGTGCAGCCGCAATTTCCCCCCGTCTAACGTATGAAGTTTGCGTCGTTGTCTTCTCCCGCCGCTCTGTGCAGTCGAGAGGGAACTGTCGTATTATGCTCTTGTAGATAGTTGTGGCCGAGGACTAATGTTTCCGTCTTTATTTCCGGAGTTGCGCTGTTTCTTTTTTTTCTACTTGGACGTAGATTCTGCGCGGGAGAGATATGAGAACGTTACACGGGTAATTGAATCTGCGGACGTAAATAGCAGCTGTTTATCGAGTCTGTCTCAGCCGCGTTTTTATATAAATAATTATAGCTCTATAACTCGACGAATGTTATCTTGGATTCGTTTATCGTCAGAATGCATAAGTGAGTAATAATACACGAAGAGCTGCATTATATTGGAGAACAAATATTCAATTAAATGAGAAATAACATCTCAATTTACCGGCTAAAATAACTATAGCGCTTCTTGAATTATACAGAGATAAATAATGCAGCGACTTCGCAACTAACGTAATATATTGAACTCGATATCATTATTAAGCAGTACGCATAGTCTGCGAGTACGAATATGACCAAGCATAAATTTAAATAAACAATTCTTGCAAACAAGCATTAAATCATGTTGAAGTTTATATTATTCAACGGACGCTCGTCTGCATGGAACAACTGAAATAGACAAGCATACAACCTGATGAACGTTTGAACGATTTTCGAACGATCATAAAATGATTCAAAGTTTTTGAAAAATTTCAAAAAATAGGAGAGCAAGATCAAACTCGTAAATTTCGAGTCTGACTTTTAGGTCGGCAAAGTGCAGGGAAGTAGAGCCCCGGAATAAGGAGCACAGATATTGTAAGCTTGCACACAGGCACACGGAGAGAGAAAGCCAACACAAGTGCAACTGCGATGGAGGATGTGATCTCGCGGACGATCGGTGAGATCTGGACGCTTGCCCGGACTCGCTCTCGAGAGTTTTTCGGGTCTTTCCGGCCACTTGAACACGAACAGAGAAAGAGAGAGCCAGATTCACGGGCTGAGTGCTCTCTCGGCCGATTACCATTTCAGTCCCGGCTATATAAGACGAACGGATATTACGCGGTTTTTCCTGATAAAGCATGATTTAGCGAGCGATAATCTTTACCTCCTTTTCATTGCGATGCTTTTATATGCCTCTGAATGCGAATGCGGGAAAACAGCTCCGCCGCGCTGCGCTGCTTCCCTCCGTTCTCTGGCTTTCTTTTGCCCCGGTCTTTTCAAGCTTTTCGCATAATGAGCTACCAAACCTCGTTTTATACAGAGCGAGCGAGAGAAAGAGAGACCCTTGTGTATAAAATTGCGCGCTGCGAGAACTTTTTGCCGGAAGTAAATTTCAAAAGCGATCCGCGACGCTTTTATTATTCGAGGGACCCGGTTGGCCGCTGTGCTTATTACTAAACTTTTAACTGGGCAAAGTCGTTTTAAAACTTAAGACTTGGTAAAAATTGCAGTGACGATCATTATTTCAATTTCTGATGCTTGTATGAAATAAAGTAAAGGAACAAAATGAATAGCAGATTGCACGTGACAGCGATCGCTGCAAAGTGGCCGGAATCACACTCGTAAAAGTTGTTCGCTCAAGAGCCCGACCACCTGTCCAGTTGCTGCTGTCCCTCTTGAGCACAGCAGCGCGAGCTGCATTATACAATGCGCGCTGCCTTCTGACAGCCTGACAGGCTACCGCGTTGTGCCGTGTAAACGCCTGTTACACTGAATACACACACCGAGCTTCGCTGCCAACGCGCGCGCATAGTGAACCGATTTATATTTTCCCTTTTGCCCGTGTATATAGGGGCGTATATTTTTGGGAATATACCTGCTTGTTTTTCGTCGGATACGTACGGTGTGGCTAATGACGGGACAGCTGTTTTGGGGAGTGTGAGTTTTCGAGTAAATAATATGCAAGTCAGAGAATGGTTATAATTACTTGGAAGTGGTTTTGTATGCAGATATGTCGGGCTACTTTGAATAAGACGATTCCGAAAAAGCTTTCCGCCCGGCTGAAAAATTACAACAAAGCAGGTGCCGCTAAAAAGCGTCATCAGCCGCGCGACAAAGTCAACCATTTCCTCTTCGAATGTGCGCACTATTACAGCGATAAACTCCATTTTTAATCATTCCACAGGGCGCAGAAATTCCGCATTCCCCTCGCCCACTCTCTCGACTCTTTCATCCTCTATACTCGTTAATGCCCTCTCTTTCTCTCTCAGGGGAGGTGGGCAGGCATTGTGCGGCTTCTGTACAAACATGTCAACTTGTCGCGACGCTGTCAGTCCGGTAGCGGCAGCGGACGGCTGGTCACCGGCTGGACTGTTCCGCGTGTGTCACGACACGCCGCCTATTTAGCCTTCCATCAGCCGCGTCCTTTTTATGCCACTCAGGTGACACGCTGCCGCGACACGTCGTGCCGAGCACGGAAATGGCTTTTCGACACTTGCCAGCTCTCTCACTGTCTGTCTTTCTCTCGACGTTGCTGCTGCTGCGCCGAGCTTTATTTTCTTTCGCCGTTATGTACGCGCATAATGCGAAACACCGAGAGTATTTTGTTTTTTAGCGCTCGGTGCGTCGAGGGGCGCCTTTTTGCGAGTTCCCGTCATTTTGACTCGGGGAAGAGGGAGATGATTTCTCGAGACTGAGTGATTTAAAATGGAGATGCCAGTTGTGTATGGGGTGATTATTATGTGGTGGAGATTTGCCGCTCAAAGCATTATCGGGAACTCGAGCGCGACGAAATTCGCGTCCATACTCATACAGTCGGGGAAAAAAGACGCATTCTTTGAAAAGTTATAAAGGTGAAATAAGCCCCTGTTCCTTGATTCAAAAAATTTGTTTTCGAATCGAACTGTAGTCTTTTTTTGCGTCAAAGGCACACAAAGCTTCAATACAGTCCTTTGATCATTTCCAGCGAATTCGCTCGAGCCGGCTATAAGCGCCAGCAGAATACGTAAGGTGGCAACGTAGTATACGGTGGCTCGTCGGTGACAGGCGTAAAAGAATAAAGCAGAGAAAAAAGCCGACGGTCCAGATAGAAGCGTTATACGCGTGCGGCATGAATAATGATGTCTTCTTCTAGCTTCCATTCAAGTGTCACTCTCCTCTTTCTCTCTCGCTCACATGTGCGTGTGTGCGTTCACGCTTTAATATAACACACAGGGGAAGCGGTACCGGCCCCGTCGAGAGCTGACTGACAAACCCTTGCTCGCGCGCACGGTTCGTGTCATATTTTATAATGCGCGACGAGATTAGGTCGCATTGTGACGGGGACTCGGCTTCGTTTACATGCTAATCTCTCCTGAAACGCGATGCACCTTCGGACTATGCAGTGGCGCGCGCGAGCGCACGTCGGATTCGTCTGCATCTGCAGCGATGTAAACGCTTTTGCCTGCCTCTCTTTTTTTCTTGCGCCTGTCGGCTGCACGCCGCAGCGGCGCGGAGATGAAACAGAGCGTTGTGTAGCAAACTTTTTTTCTTTGGTTAGAAGAATAATGACAAACTGATCAAAAAGCTTCTTTGAATAATATATTTTTGGCTTCCTCTCAGAGGGCGCTTTTTAATAGTAAATTCACGCAGACTTAAGTGTCAATCGACGTTTGCTCCATTGTATAATAGTGCACACTGCATTACTATCAATGACAGGACGAATCTAGAACACACGGACGTTATTTACATTGGAGATAACAAAATTCCGGTCGCTCGCGCGCGTCAGAAGTGTCGAGGTGAAATATAACGAGCGAGACAAGTTTGCAAAAGCGGCTGGATTAGAATTCAAACAACAGCTGTCACAACAGTTTCAGAGCTCGGACGAGCTGCGAGCACTGCAGCGCTGGCTTTGTGTTTGACCAGGGGATATTTGTCTTGGAAATAATTTTAGAGTAAGCAAGATTAACCGTTGAAAACCGGACAGATATAACGCGTATTTAGCGCAGCGTTTGAAAAGTTGTTTGCATGAATAATACTGTCAATCAGAAAACTAGTCAGCGCGAGCGCTCTCGTCATCGTTTCGAATTGTGATCCCGTTTAAAATGCTCATATCATCGTGTAATGAATTGTCGGTTGACCGCGCATAAATTTGAATAATACACGCTGTTTCGCATATCGTCGAACCTTTTGGCGGTGAAAAATTCTCGCGAAGACCACCCTGCGGAGTCATCGGTATCGCCCGAAATCAGTCCACGCTGGCTCATAGCTGTCCAGAAGCTCTCTCTCTCTCTCTCTCTCTCTCTCTCTCTCTCTCTCTCTCTCTCTCTCTCTCTCTCTCGCTCTCGACTCAGCGGCGGATCATTACTATCGAGTTGAATATTGATTGACTACACCCTTGGGGAGTAGGCGCGAGAGACTGCTCTCGGGTGTGTGCTCTCAACAATTATGTTCGGAGTCGCCGCCATCAATCGCATTCTCAATGCGCCGAGTGACAAGCCGCGACAGACAGCTCGACGGACGGATATGCGGACGGGGATAGACTGCGCGAGCAAGGGGAGCAGCTCTCGCCTGTATGCATACAGTACGTACACACACATACACATAGGTGCGCCTGTATACGGTATAGCAGTCAGGCCGAGTCTCTCGCGCTTGGACGCGTCCCGGGACGTTTCGCGTCCGAGACACATAATAATGTAGACGCGAGCGCATGCGAAAGAGCACGTCAGAGGGAATTAGGCACGCCCTGCTCGGCTACAGATTATATGGCTGCGCGTGACGTTGACGTGCCACCGGCTCAACTTGCCTCTATCTTTCTCGCTCGCGTGTGTGCGAGCAGCGGCAGCAGCTCCTCTTCCTCTTTCGCTCGCTCGCTCGCTATCTGTCTTCCGTTCTGGGTTACTGCTTCCAAGCCGGATGACGATCGGATCAGTTTTTCTTTCTCCCGCTGCGTGCATTCATTTTCTGCACCCTTTGTGCGCGTCGCGATCTCTATACCGCTACCGCTATGTGTGCTTTGCTTTTCAGATCTGCACTTTGAGACCAGTTGCGATGCTCTCTTTTATTTGTTTACTCTGCAGGCTATACCTACATCGGCTCGCTTTTCGTAGCAGCTCTCGTCTTAGCTGTCTTTCTCACACTTCTGCTTCTTTTGCTTGTGTATCGTCGTGACGTTGAAGCGCCTCGTGTGTACCTGAGATCTGATTAGAAACTCGTTCAAAGGTGAAAAAGCAAGGCTAATCAGTAGTGGGCCTTAAACCGATCAGCCCGTGATCTCCAGGCGGACATCTCTCGCGCTCAAGAGACACTTTAAGCCCTGTGTATCGGCACACCTGCGCTCAACTGATATCTGCATATTACATACACACTGCCCACGTGTCCCGCAAGAGCGTCAAATTTGCAGCTAGGATTTGACAGATAACCGGAGGATTGTATACTCGGCGATTGCTGCATCGTTCATCTCAGGTGAAATGTCACTTGTAGCCCAGCTTCTTCGTTCTTCATTTTTCCTCTTTTTTGAATTTGACAAGTGCTATTGCGAAACTTAAGAGGCCTCTTAAACACGTTAGTGTATAGCCAAGCAAGGACGACGCTCCTATGCAGTGTTGACAATTGTGCAGGGTCGTTCGTACAATTCGAAATTTATGATATACTTGTCTTTCACGGCAGCTGGTGTGCGAAAGAGCTGATTGTATGCAAATTTTTACTCCGCGCCCGTGTCCTTTCAGCGACTATTGTACGAAGAGATATTTTATGTACATTATGGCAAGATTTTCTTTAGCTCGTTGTTATAAATATTTCGCTAGTTAAAATCGAATCGCACACCTATTATTTCGTGTTAAACAAACAAATACCAAAATATTTTTCTCGCGCAAAACCGATGAAAAATGCGCGACGAGAGCCAGCGCCATTCAATATTTCACAATAGCCAAACTCGGAGCAATTTTCTCAGCGCACATAGAAGCCCCTGAAAAGCGAAAAATTGACGAGCTTACGATGGGACAGCGGTAGCTCATCAATCTTTCAGCCGATCGATCGTTTAAGTCTCATCCCTTCCTGCGTCCCGCACACACCCATACGTATATACGTATATACACATAGCCTATAGTCGAGCAGCTATCCCGATACTTATCGAACTTCTTCATAACGCTGTCATCCGAACTTCATCCTCTCCATCTCCGCTCGTCCATTCTTCTTCCGCCTCTCCCGCGTGTCTCTATAGAGTTTCTCCTTCGGCCGCGCGAGCAAAAGAATGATTATCCGGGCACTACTGCGGCTACCTTAGCGTGTTTCTTGATTACTATCGGCGCAGCAGCTGCGCCCACAATTTGTGTTCGCTGTCGGGCCCGCGTAAGAGAGCCGTCCGTCAACGTCGGGCGCCCACGTTATAACGACGGAGTCGGGGCCTATGAAAGCGAGAGACGCCGACTACTACTACCACCAATCGTCGTGCTAAGGACACGACGGCTACAAGAGGCCAGGATACGGCTCTCGTGTAGGCAGTTATAGGCACGGCGGTGTGGCGCAGAGGGACTTAACAAGATGCGAAATCCGACACTGAATGAAAGCTTGATCGGTAGGCTGCCCGCCAGAGAGACAAGAGCCGAGATACTACGGTCGGATGCTGTATACGCCTTCTAACTGGATTTATGCGTATGTGTGTATGTGTATATATATATATATGTGTGTGTGTGTGTGTGAGTTGCGGATGGAGCCGCGCGGGATCCTTGAGGTGTTGTAAATTCGAGTGGAACGCTATTTTACACGTCACGTACTCGAGGCATTTTAAAGAAATTTCGCGTCGGATTGAGTTAGCGGTTTAACTCGATGCTTTTTAGCGCGGTTGAGCGAGAACGGCCGGTGGCAGCTCTGACGGCTGGAAAATTAGAATATTCGCGCAAAGACTGTATTTTTGAAAAAATAATCTCCACAAAATTATTGCGATAACTGTACAATGCAAGGCACCGCTCGGGAATAGTGTTTTATACGCACGACAATGACCAGTATACTCGAATCACCGACACGGTAGTCCCCGGACGTATTCATAAGGTACATAGCCGTGCGCGCACGAGCCCTCGGTGCCACTCAAAGGCCCCTCGCTACTCGCGCGCGAGGCCCACAGGTAACGCGATCCCGCGCGCCAGCGGCAGCCTAAACAAACGCTTCAGAATAAATAAAAGCCATTCGAGACGTCAGGCTCGTATTTGCCTAGCTGTCAAGCTTCACCAGCCTTGTTCTCTCTCTCTTTCCATCTTGCTTTTCTTCGGTCCTTCGCTTTTCCTTTTTTATTTATTCGTGCCTGTTCCCGTCGACTTCTCGCCCATTCACGAGCGCGCGCGTAAAATGGATATTGAATTGGCTATTCCCGGGCCGCCCACAAACGCGCGTCGCAGTCCATTATTCCGTACTTATGCAGCTTGGATTCTCCCCTTCGGGCATTAAAATAATAATAACGTTTCCATCGCGAGCAGAAGAGACGAGGATGTTGATGAGGGAATGGTCGAGAGAGCCTCGTCGATCTTTTTCGATGAACTTTCTATGACAGAGAGTAGCCGTGTGCGCAGTGAGTGACGAATCAGTCTTTTGTGAGCGCTGATTTTTATTCGCGCGGATATATGGCTTGAGAACTTTTGGTGGGGAAAGTGAAAAATAACACTTTCCGTTATATTTCCTGCTGCAGGTGTAGAATATTCGAGGTTTAGTTGACACAGCTCATCTTGGTATATCCCGCATGGATGTCGTTCAAATATTCAAAGCGGCTGTCAGAAAGAACGCCGAGAAAGTGTCAGCTTCAAATCAATTAAATTGAATCCATTAAAAAGACCGCGTAATCCCAGAAGGTATTACGATCAATAATTCACGCCATTAGAATCAAGAATAATTCGATTGCGGAATAAACGTGTCACCCGAAGGAAAATCGTCGACTCACCGTATACCGATATAGCTGGCGTGCATGAATTTTTATTTTTATACACTGGCACAATCGGCGCGGCCGCCCCCTAAAAAACGAACGCGTTTGAATGAAACTTTTCCAAGTTCGTCAGACATTTACGACTCCAAAATTAAAACGCGCCGGGCTCGTCCTGCCCGACGGCAATAATCGCGCGTCAGCCAATACGCCATTTGATTTTCAATCGCGTGACACACTGCAGCGAGAGAAGACAGCGCAGAAGGGATCGAGAGCTAGAGTCGAGTTTCGAGTCGCGCGCAGCAGAGCGACAGAAAGCCGATCATTATTCGACCGCGAACGGATTTCTCTTAAAACAATAATTGACAGCAGTTATGGACTGCGAGCGAAGTTAATTTCGCTCGTGAGGGACAATCGTTCTAACTCAATTTGGCCGCTCTCAGGCTTCCCGCGAGATGTCTTCATTATCGCGTTCCGATTGAGCTCTCGACGACGACTGGCTTTTCCCCTCCTCGACGTGCGCGGGTGGAAAATCAAGACGACGCCGACGAGGCCCGCAGTGTCGTATAATGTATGTGAAAACGAGACGCGGATGGAAATCCCATCGCGCGCGCGCTTGCCCGCCTTTCAGTCAGTGCGCATTATAACGCGGGCTGCAGCGCCGCTGGCAGGCCGGAGCGAGAGATCCGGTCGGAAAATTGACAGCCGACGTCTGTCTTCCCGCCGCGTATTTCTCGACCCTCTCGCAGCAGCAGCAGCAGCAGCACACGGACAGCCTGTCTACCTGTCAGCATGACACCGAGCGAGAGAGGGCGCAGCGACGCCCTCTTTATTATACATTCAATTATTAGGCGCTGTGCGTGACAAGCGCTATTGCATATTTATATTCCGACGGGCCAACAGCTCGGCGATGCTTTTTCTTGCGCTCATTTTTTCCCCCGCGAGTGGCTCATTTTTCCCCCCGCGGCTCTCCTTCGAATTAAAAACACGTCAAATTCCCGACTGCCGCCACTGCTGCTGTCCTCGAGTCGAGAGCCCCGACGACGAGCGAATCGCATTAGCCGGAGTATAATCTGCGTTATTTTCCGAGACGCGCAGAGTCCTGGACTCGTTTGTATTATACTATACGCTCGCGGGTGTTTATCAAGCGACGGTTTGATGATTTTTATTTTTCTGCCCTTTACAAACCCGTCGGATCTTGGCAGCCGAGATAGAGATAGAGGTTTCTATATAGCTAGAATACACACACTTCCATCCACGATGTCAACGCGGTCCGCAAGTTTGAACGTAAATAACAACCGATGAAATGGGATAACCGTGCTTTCATTAGACGCTTTATTCCATGCTCTCCGGTGCATCGCAGCAACCTTCTCCCTTTACTCGAATTTAATTTAGTCAAACGGTGAAACTCTGACCGTCGATTTACTTTGATAATCTATACTAGCTCGACGAAAAACAGCAGATTATTGCCAAATACCAGAGTCTCGCTCGCTGCACTATCGCTTTTCTCATTTGCTCCGCATATAGAGTTTCAATGCACTAAAACCACTCAACGTTTCAAACGAACAAAACTCGGTCCCTCACAAAGGATAAAACTAGCCGCACGATCTTTCCGCCCGAGAAAAAAAAGGACAACTCCCGGACTCCTCGGTTTTCATCGAAATTACGCATTCTCCGCGCATTGCCTGTATATCTCGGAGCATTAAGCAGATTAGCTTACAGATGGTGCGGCTAAAAGGCGTCGATTTCAAAAGACCATCGGACCAGCAGCGGATCCTCCGATGCAGCGGAAAAAGTGATCGGACGGCAGCTTCTCTCTCGCTCTCGCCTCTATCAAGCGTATCGCGTGTCAAAGAGGCTACCGCTCCACGCGCTCGCGGATCACACGCGGGAAAGGGAGTGAGAGGGAGAGACGGAGCAAATTGAAATGACCGCTCGCGGCGAGAGCTTGTTTTCCTTTTGTGAAGCAGCAGCAGCATCGCCGTGGGCGGCTCGCATAATCCGACGCGGCGTGCGTTTGGCCCGACTGTGTGCTCTTTTTGACGCACGGGGGATACGCGCTTTCATTGTGTTCGCGGATGCGGCGCGAGCGCCTGTCAATGTCAGGCCTCGTTATGAGCCGGACGAGCGATGGCCCGGTGAGTTTTTATGCGGTGGAAATGATTATGAGTGGACGCGTTTTATTTTCGAGTGGGCTATATATCGACAATTTAAGTTAAACATTTTTCAAGTCTACTCAAATAAAACCATCAGATATACGACTAAGTATAATTACATCAACGCTCTCGCGTTACACAAGCCGTTTACAAGCATCGATCATCGCAATCGACCAGTGCTATCGACCGTAGATTCATCCTCGAGCGGAATATATCGCGTACACGCGTTTCTCCGACCACGCGACCGATAAATAACGGCAATTAATTTTTATCGAATCAAAGACGCGCATTGCAATCAGTGACGTTCGACACGTGTTTCAATCTCGCCTCGTATTCCGCAGCGAGTTTCTCGCCGTGTACATACGAGCGCACGCATAGCGCATTCGTAATCAGCCATAAATTTCGCGCCGCGACTGAATAACCGCGCGAGCGCGGTTTGAAGCGAGTCTAAAAAGCCGCGGGTATTTCTCAGGGGATTACATCGCGATATAAAAAAATATCAAGCCGTCGTCGGCGCTCGCACATTGAGCCTCTCTCTCGCTGGAAGTTAAGTTTAACTCTCTTCTCTCTTGCCGCGCACACGCGCACATATTGTCAAACGCGCACATCTACACGCATTCATCTGCCTACACGGCGGCAGCAGCAGCAGCAGCGCGGTGTACTCTCGGATCCGTCGACGCTCGAGATTAATGGCATATCTGCACACGAGGGCGCGAACCGCTCAGACATACATACACACAGGCTCGGCAGTACGCGCATGGAGAGGAAGAGAGATACCGCGGTGGCGGCGCTGAGAAAGACAGAAGAGTTGGGAAAAGTCCATATTTCGCGGCGGGTAGCTCGGGCGCGCTCGCCATGTAAATAGGAAAGCAGGGCGTATAAGGTGACGAATAAATCAACGCGCGCGCCTCGCAAGGACAGGACGCGCGCGCGCGAAAGATATACGGAGCCGCAAGAGGCAAAGGAATTGCGAGCTCATCTGGTAAAATATACATTGAGCCTTGAAAAATTGCTCGGCTTTCTCGCGCCCTCCTTCCGCATTTTTTATTTCCCGTCTCTGCCTTTGCTATCTCGCTGCTTTCTTTGCCAAAAAACGAGATTTCCGAGTACTCGGCAGCTCTCTCTTCTCTCTTCGTTCATTATTAAGAAGTACCAGTGTCTTTTTTTTTTTAATGCGATCCGGGAACCGAGAGAAGTGTCACGTCGGTCAAGCCTTTGAATGATAATCTACAGACCCGCCCCCGCGCGTGCCCCGCCTCGCGAGAGTTTGACGCGTTGCTTTGACAGCCGAAGAAAGCCGGCTAAAACGCGCGCGACTCGAAGAAACAAAAGGATATTCGAAGACGCGGTAGATGGCACGGCCGTGTCCCATACACTCGCGCGCGCGCAGACACGTATATAATACAACACACGCCTCCCGCTTGGCAGCCCGACGATGTATCATATGCCTGGCAGGCTGCAGGTATAATATAGCGCTCGGCGGCGATGGGGCATGATTGATGACAAGTCTTTCGCTGTTATGAATATAATATCGATCAATCACGCTATTTACCGGGCGAATGCATATAGGCCCCCGACGCTCTATCATTTCGCCCGTGGCTATATAGCACGCACGTCGCGTGAGGCGACGGGCGGCGGGGCCTATCTTTCTCCATCGAAGATTGCGCGCAGGCCGCCGTCGATCCATTTTTCACCGCCGCGCGCGTGTATAGTCTGTATAATGCTCGCTTCTCAAGTGTGGCAGGAGCTTCTGTCTTCACAAGCTGGCTCTTCCCTGCAGCCTGCGTGAGAGAGTGATGATGCATGATTCACTCGGCCTCTTGACGTCTGCTCTCCCGGTGCGAGTCACCTAGTGATCGAGAGAGACGAGGATGGATGCGAGATATCGAACTGATTTTCTAAATTTCTAATGACGCTCGAGTCGCTATTTCGTATTCCTTCTGGAATCCAGTGACAGTTATACAAGAAAGAGGATGTGAAATTTACAGTGAAAATTGGAGCGTCAATCGTTCTGACCTGACGTTATTACCGACGACTTCCTTGCTGAATATTACATCGCTGCGCGATTCGAATTGTAGAAGAAGATTTTTTAAAAAAACATCAGATACGCGTTCATCCGATTTGTATGTATTATAGCATTATGTCAACTCGAGCAGCCGCGACTCAATTAAAACAAATCATCACGTCCGACTCTAGCGAGTCTCATTATACCTGGAATAATAAACCACTTTCTAATTAGGACCTCGCCGTGGCCTTCCTCTCGAGAAACAAATCAAGCAAACGGCACGAAGCCTCTTCCCGATCAATTTTCGGGATCGCGCGGGCAGTCAAAGCGACGACGTATCGGACGGATCGAGACAAGGAGCGTATAAAGAGAGGAAAAAAGGACGCGGCAGCAGCAGCAGCACAAAGAGATAAACGACGCTCAATAATAAACGCTGAGTCGTTATAAGGTCCGTTGATAAGGGGCCGATTATTCCTCAGTCGGTACCTCGAAGATCACGCCTCGTTTTGCCTCGAGTGCTTTTTAAGGCTCTCTCTTTCTCACTCTTGCGAAATTCCACGGACTCCCGAGAAGGCGTGGCTGGCAAGCGCTAACGACTCTCGGCTCCGCTCGTTCTGCCCGACTCGTCATCCTCTCTCTCTCTCTCTCTCTCTCTCTCTCTCTCTCTCTCGCAAGACATAACTTAACGTCCGAGAGGCGCGAGCGCGACGTCTTGGAGGCGGGCAAAAACAAGAGCTAGTCGTCGCGCGCGTGACGGGGAAGTACGAATGTCGGAGATAATGGTGCCGAGGAGTGAGGGAGGCAGAGTCCTCGGCGTAATTGCAGTGTTTATTTTGGGGCCGATTCGAAACAATTCCTCACTGACAAACCGTTTCCTCGTTAATTAATCGCTGCACCTCGCCGACGAATTAGCTACTCATAAACATTCTTCTCGTCGGCCAAGATTTATTCCTCGCGGCTGCGGCTTCGTAAATTTTTCCCTGTGTAATAAATTGAGACGTTTTTAAAATAGCGCGCGCTCGCGGAGCTACACCTAAGAGCGAGGGATGCGAGATAAACGCCGTAAAAAGTAACGCTCGCCTCTCGAGTCGTTTTATTCATGCATACGCGCGGGTAGGTAATAATACGTTAAAACGATTTCTGATAAGCTCGCTTTCAGAGCCGGAGGGCTGCGCTAACGATGATAGATGCCTTCATGCTCGAAGGATGCCGGTTTTCTTACACACACGCTCGCGCGCAGGCAAGATGGCATCTGGAGAAAAACAAATTTTACGACTCAACCAGAGAGTTCGCGAAATTATTGTAAACCAGCGCGCTTCGTGTTTTTAAAGCGAAGTAAACGTCCGGCGTACCGATAAATATATTCGAAGAGCATAGTTCCGCAAAGCATAAACCGAGCGTTATATCCCGGCCATAATCAGGACTTATAAACCCAGAAAAGCGGCGATAAAAACTCCTCGACAGGAGGCAGCAGCATATAACGGCGCCGTTCGTTATTACACATACACACACACACACGCACACTCTCCGCGTTGTGCGGCGAAGCGAGGGTTCGAATGATTTACACTTGGTTTGAAAAAGATGCTGTTATTGTCAGAGCGGAGATAAATGCTCCGGCATAAAGCATAGCCGGCTACTGTAATGCCCCCGAGGGAATTTGTAGGCCCTTTCAAGAACCAGCATCACCGCTCGCCACACAGTATACACACTTTTATCTCGGAACAATCGCATCCCTCTTTCCGCGCGCGCGAGCACTGCGCTGCTGAAACGACATGTCGGAAGGCGCGCTGTAAGTGTGTGTATACAGTATACAGCCAGTAGCTTTCTCGCTCGTGCGCTCGCGAACAATCTTGCGGTAGATCTTGTCACCGGTTATACTCCAACGGCGCGTGTTTTGCAACCCCCTCGATTCTCTCACATACGCACACACAAGATGCTTCTGCGAGAGTCTCTTCACCGGAGGCTGTTTCCTGTCTGCGAGTTTTCCCTTTTTCTCGCCGTGCTATCGCCGCGGGACACAAGAGCTGAGTGCAGGACTTATACACATTTTTCGGCCCAACAAAAGGTCGTTAAAAATCCGTTAGATACGCCAGTCAGATAGGCGCGGCTTCCACACACTCATGCATTTATACCAGCCCGCGCGCGAGCGCATTTATAACGTGCACGCCTATGGAGAGAAGTTCAGCGGAGGCTCGGCTATACATATAGGCGCTCCGAGAGAGAGAGAGAGAGAGAGAGAGAGAGAGAGAGAGAGAGAGCTCCTTTGTGCGTGATTTGAATGCAATCGGGGGCTAATCTCCGATCAGTGTCGAGAGCGTAACGCGATCCGACACGACGTGACGTGATCCAGACTTGATAGCCTCGAGTGCTGCAGCGAATAAGACGAGAGCGAGCGCACGGAGTAGATATACATACAGGCGTCTCTCGCGTTCCGATATTACATCCGGACGAGTTGGCGCGCTGACGATCATGCGTAGCGACTCGAGCTGCCGCGGATTTGCGCGCGGTCTAGTTAGCATCGGTATGCTCGCGGCGCCGATCGCGCACCTGTGACACGTCGAATACGTAGCTATCGTTGCACGAAAATCTCGGTGGTTTTCTCTTTGCGTGTACAGATCAAGATCGACACTACAACTGGATAGCCGTCAGCGCCGCTTATAATAGCAGACGTCCGAGCTGATTCTCCCGCGGAGACGGATCGTGGTAACAAGCCTGGAGGTTTGAATCGAATACGTGCCTTTTCGTTTTTGCTCGACACGCATAGTCGAGCGAGGAGAGAAAATCCCGTCGAATTAATGCTGGAAAGCTGGAGGTTTCGCGGAGGAAATCGGTAATCCGATCTGTTGCGTAAAATCGGCCGATAATACATACGAAAGTTGCAGGATGTCTTAAATCATATAAGCATATCGCACGGATTACTGGAAAATTACCGAGTCCCACGCCAGTTACAGGAGCGGTATAATTAGTCGCGCCTAAATGCCACTTATCCCGGAAATTTATAGCGTCTCGTACGCGTTGCACAAGTCCCGCGGCCGAGATTGATACACTGAGTGTATACATACATCGCGGGCATTAAGACGTTGCTCTGCGTAATAACAGCCGAGTCGGCTGTCTGTTCGTCTATGTGTACACGTGACGCTGGCACGAAGCGGCCCGATTGGTAGCTAATAATCATGAACTCCATTAAACATGCTCGTTACGGCCGCGGTAATACACAAGCGGAGCGTGTACCACACGTATAATAACGAAAGAGACGTAGTGTCGGGCAAAAAAGAAATCCGACAAAGCCAGTGCCGCGCCGCTGTGTGCGCGAGGCATTGTTCGTCGTGGCGTGTCAGGAGTCCGCACGCTCGCGTGTATGTATCTCACATCGCGCGGCGGTCATGAATGTGCGCGTACGTATCGCCCAAGTGGTTGAGAGCGCGAGTGTTATAGCCCCAAAATGAACCAGTTGTCGACGGGGTGTGTAACAGCTGCTCTCACGGGCGAGCCGTGTAACCCACATACATCACCGCGCGTCATTGTTCGCGGAAGGGAAGGAGTTGGCCCATTATGTTACGAGGCAGGTATATAATATGCGAGGATGCACCTTCTCACTCTCGCTCTCCGCTCCTGTATCCTATTCACGCCGGCGTGACACACGAGGAAGAGAGTGAGAGAGAGGAGCCGTACAGCTATAACATATGTTAGCCGCGGCGTGAAGAGGCTGACGCTCGATGAAAAAGACGCCGCCGCCGCGCTGGAGACGATTCTTCTCGCTCTCGACACCGGCGGTCTTCTCTGTGTATTATGTATTATAGACTGTGTTAGTGTGGCTGTCGAGCTGCTTGATTGTGGGCTTGACGACTGCAATGATTGGGAGGCCGAATTGATATACGTAGAGCTCGTCGCTCGAGGCCTTTGTTCGAGGACGTTGGGGGGAAGGGTTTTAACCCCTTTGACAGCTAATCTCTCATTCCGTGAGACTAATTTCAGCTTACTGTATTCAAGTCTACCTTCAAACTGTACATTCAATAAGCTCTCGTATCCGACACAAGTGAATACAAGCTCCACCGGCAACAATAATCGCCGAGGGCAAAAGCTCGCGGGATCTTTCTCTTCTCCGACAGAAAATCCGAAAAGTCTCTCAACGAGCTTTCGCGCTCGGTTCGCAGCCTCATATTCGCCCCCTGAAGGCAGCTACAATGGTCCGGTGTGCGGAGAGAGCGAGAGCAGGTCGGCCTAATCCTCGCGAATCCTGACCGGCCGTATGTAAGGATTACCGCTTGCGCCCGACGGCCGGCGCTGTTGCTGCGGTGGCGGAGTCGACTCGCGGCTGCAGCAAAACCATTAGCTCCCAGGAATATGGCTCGTGCAAGTGCGCGCAAGACTCGAGCGTTAACAGCTCGTGCTCTCGAGCTTTCAGCTTAGAGACCTTATCGGAGGGATAAGGTGGGAGGGGAGGATTTAAGCCACCTTGCAGCGCTTTCTACTGCGCTTTACTCGCAGTGAGCCGCATGTGCGCCGGCTTGCGTGTGTGTACGCTGTACTACAATGCTTACAGCTATTGTGGCTAGGCTGTTCGGTGGTTGTGGTTTAATTTTGATACCGTGATTAGGTGAGGGTACGTTACGGCTTTTTTTATCTCGTCTTGTCACACTCGCCTGTTTCTACTCACTGCCAGTAGATGCATTCGAATTCCGAAGCGAACAAATCGAGGTCACGACCAAAGCGTATACGTAACGCAGCTTCTCTTCCGCACTCTTAAGATTAGTCGCGAGAATCGCATTTACGGCTTATCGAGGATTTGCGCCTTTCTGCGAGCGACTCCGCAAAGGAGTTCTGTTAGGCGACGACGTGCGGCCTTATCCTCTTTCGCGGACTGCAGAGGGCGGCTGGATTTAAAACTTGTGCGCGCGCAAGAGACTATCACCTATTCGATGATGGCTATCTCGAGATAAGCAGGAGAAAAGAGATGAAACTGCGGATAAGGTGTCTAGTAATGGGTGGGACTCGTGTGCAGTTTCCAGTCGATGGTAATGTGTGCTGTGGTCATTGAACGGGGTAGACACTAATCGCAGATCTAAACTTCGGGTGAAAAAATTTCGGACGTATCGGGGCCGATGCGTGGATAACAATTTTACTTTGATAGCGAATAACAAAGCTTGTGAAAGCTGACGCGAAGGCTTCGACTAACAAGCTGCTTATCAAATTTTCATCGTATGCAAGAGTTACGAGATAAACATCCGTTGAATACCGCTACGAATAATTTACAACTCGTTATTTCAATAAACCGATTTCCCCGAACGCGCACACACGACACAAATAAAATCAGCAACTCAGGGCCAAGCGGCTGCCAAAAATTCCCACCCGCACGCATCCGAGGGATGGACGTACGCGCACGTAAATACGCGAACGGCGGGTTGATTTCATTTCCTTCGGCGCGTTTCGCTGTTCGAGGACGCGAACGTCGAGAGAGCAGAGGGAACAGCCGCCCGCCGCACAGGCAGTAGTAATGTGTGCACGCGCGTTATGTGTGCTGCCCTGAGAGTGAGAGAGAGACGAGCGAACGGCTATGCGCTGTGGGAGGATAAGGGGGGGGGGGGGGTTCGAGGGGGAAGTCGGGCAATTTATCAATCCACGAGCGGGAGAGAACGACTTCTGGCCAGGCGGGTAATTTAACAAGATTGATGCGAAGCCGACATGCCACAGTTCGGTGGCTCGACGCTTGAGTTCTGTAACGCGAGGAACAAGCCAACGCTGGCGCGCGAGCGAGCGAGAGAGCAAACGTGTGAGCGACTGGTTATTAGGAAGCCTCATTACGCAGAGTGAGAGAGAGGGCCGAACTCGAAATTACGTGCTGGAAATCACAAACTGTGTACACGCGTTGTACGACTCTCACGCTGCTAATGAGAGCCGGCGTCCACGATGTTGATGATGATGGTGATGAAAAGCTGGAATTTTTTTTCAAAGGGACGAATTGAATTTTTATGAGCCGGTGGGCTGCAGTCTATTTTCGTGTATCGGATTCGTGCAGCGCCCGATGTCGCTGGACCGCGATAGAAAGAATCGGCGAACGATTAATCTTGCGAGCGTTGACAACGAGCCGAGCCCATGGTAACGAAGAAATATGGATTTTTTATGCCGGGCGCATATTGTTATGAGAACGTTTCCGCTAACAATGGAGCTTCGAATAGATGGCTTGATTGATCTCAGAATACATTTTTCTCAGCGAGTCTTCGCTTCCCGAGTTATTAATTACACGTTTGCGGGGGCTGTATCAATTCATTTTTTTCCCCTGCCTGACGTTTTTATAGTATCTTGTTTCTGGAATTATTAAGCGCTGAGACGCGTACAAAGAACCAACTCGGAGATTGATGAAGACTGGAGTATCAGGCTGAAGATTTGCAACTTCATCCATTGCGTTTATGAATTTGCGTTTTGCTTCTTCTTAGTTCAAGCGGTGGGGAAAGGGACAGTCCAAAATTGTCCACACTCAAGTTTTTACCAAAATGAAGATTCTTTCTTTTCATTAAATAAGCAACAATTTTGTAAGTCGAAGTGCACTCATCCTTCCGTGCATGCCACGATCCTCATTCTCCAAAGCGGATCTCGAACTTTGACACCGACTCCCGCACTATCTAAACAGGGTGCACAACACCTCGAAACAGAAGCAAAGCACGAAGTACACGTATCCTGTGTGCCTTCCTCGGCGATCGGGGTAAAACACGAGCTGCAAAAGAAAGAAGAAGAAGAGGAGGAGGCAGAAGAAGAGACAAGCCGAGGAGTCTCTCTTTCTCTCGGTTTGTGGCGAGTCATACCGAGGTCGAAGCCGTATATTATCGGGAGGGAAGAAGCAGCAGTCACGGCAGCAGCAAAAGAAGAAGCCCGAGGCGCCAGTGCATCACGACGTATACTCGGCGTGTTACACCTCAAACACGTTCAGGAAATTGGCCACGATATCGACGCCAATTTATCGGCGAGCGCGTTCAGGTGTAACCCGCTTCCTCCTGTCTGCCTGACGACAGCCCCCCCGTGTAACCCGACGACGATGAGGCTCTTTTCTTTCTCTCTCTCTCTCTCCCTGTGTATGTGCAGCGAGGCTAACCCGCACCTATATAATGCGCTCCTCGCTTTCTCTCCGCGCTCGCGTAGAATTTGAATAATTTCGCCGTTTCCAGGCGGACTCGTATTATAGTCTGCGCGACGACGAGCGGCCCTCGGCGTAATGTTGGCTACTTATGTATCCGCGCGCGACTCACGATCCGCGCGCACACACACACATCCACACACTGGGTTGGGAAGAGAGGTCTCCACGGAGGGAACGATGAGCGCATAGGCGTATAAGGGACGAGCGGTAGGTGAGTAGCGTCGGAGGTGATGATCGAGAGTTTACGGCTTGCTTTTTCAATTCCAGTCCACGATGGAACCACGCACACCGAGTGGTGCTTCGGAGAAAGAAAACTCGCTGCAGTTCCTACCTTCTTTTCAACTTTTTCATTTTACGAGTTCAAAAGTTCCTCTGTCGAGTCGAGCTGCGGAGTCTAATTAAAATTTCTCGCTTTTTGCAGGTCCTTTTTACAGCGAAAGTACATCTGCAAAAGCGGAGCAGACGGTAAAGAGGGTTTTATTTTCGAAATGCAGAAAAGTGGCTAATTGCGAGTTTTGAAAGGCCGAAAGTAGAGTCTGTCTTCCTAACGAAAACTCGTTCCCAAGTCGTGAATTTCGTAAAGTCTATGAAATTAAAACGCGAAATTCGTGCAGTATTACACCACAGATCAAAAGAAAATCTCTCAAAACCGCTCATCGACCAGCCTCCAAAAATCAGCAATACCTTAATTCAACGAGAGAGAGAGAGAGAGAGAGAGAGAGAGAGAGAGAGAGAGAGAGGGAGAGAGAGAGAGAGAGAGCAAAAAAGCGCATAAATTCATCAAGCCAGAAGCCGCAAACTGCGCAACGACACGCGGCGGCGCACGAGCATCGGAGCAGGCTGCTGCTGCGCGGCAGACGTGGAAACTGTTATTTCGTTACGGCGAATTTACGCTGTGGATGCTGCTATCTAAACGATAAGTTAAAAAATTTACGAGTCGGCTCGTAAATCATACGGCTCACGCCGGGTCAGAGCCGGGAGTTATAACGCGGGCTCGTACGCGCGGCTGCGCTTTTCAGGTTTTAACGCCTGTACCGACTGCTGCAGAGGAGAGAGAGAGAGAGAGAGAGAGAGAGAGAGAGAGAGCTGCAGAGCAAATATTTTTCGCGTATGCATCTGGGGAAACGTCCTGGTATTAAGCAATAAAACAATGCGCCCCGGTTACGACTTCAATCACGGCCAGAAGGTTTTTCAAAAAGAGACGCTTTTTTTCTCTTTATTTCCTCGGCGTGGAGTATCGCAAACACGGCCTGGGATTTATGGGCTGGTCTTATTCGTATTACGAAATTGAAACGACGTAAACGTCCGATATGGCTTTTGATCGGTGTATTTTTCGTTCGTTTTGAACGCGGTATTTTTTTTTATTGCACCAGCGCTTTCCTCTCGCAAAGCGAGCTCGTAAAAAAATTAGAATAATACGCGCGCGTAAATTTCCTTCAGCGAGTTCACTTGTCTCGTAATATGCAAAAAAAATAATAATCCCCGTCTCGCAAAGTGCCAATTTCCTGTCAGCGCTCCGATAGAGAGAGAGATTAGATTAGATTAGATTAATTGCTCTTTATTTTTGTACATTTTGTTGTACATATAACAAATATAGTGTATTATGATAAAGGAATAAATAAAATTTGTGTAAGGGTATATAGTATAAGGTGTGTGTGATGTTGAGAGATGACATGAGATGAAAGAGAATGTATGTATGTTTGTGCGATGTTTATGTGTTTTCCAAATTAAAGAAATAATTTTTGGCTGCTTGTTTGAAGTGTGATATGGATAGTGTGTCGCGAAGTTGAGATGGAAGGCTGTTCCAGAGGTAGGAGGCGCTGATGAAAAATGAATTCCTCAGCGTCTCCGTCTTGAAGGACGGGATGTCCAGTGGAGTCACCTCGCCCCTGACAGGCCTGAGTGCGACGTGGAAGTCAAAATAGGCTAGTAGATAAGCTGGCATTGAGGTGTTGAAAATTTTTCTAAGAAAACAGGCCATGAAGTACTTCCTACGTCCGGCGGTGGTGAGCCATTGCAACTCACGCCTGTAAGGGGAGATGTGCTCGTCCCTCTTTACACCATAGATGTATCGGATTCCCGTATTGACAAGCCTCTGCAGTTTTAAGTCAAGCTCTTGAGTCAGGTCGCAGTAAACAAGTGAGCAGTAGTCGATGAGGGGAAATAGGAGTGCTTGCACCAAATGTTGGCGCAACCTGAGGCTAGTGCTCTTCCGAAAGAAATATAGCCGATACATTAAAGAGTGAGCACGTTTACAAGTTTGTGTAACGTGCTCTTTCCACGTAAGTTTTGAGTCAAGCACCAGCCCCAGGTTGCGCACAGATGATTCAAAGTTGACCTGGGCCCCCCCTATATTTATATAGGTGTTAGCAGTAGAAGGTAGAGCATTGATATAGTAGGGTGAGCCCAGGACGATCGCCTTAGTCTTACTAACATTCAGCTTAAGTCTGTTTAGTGCTGCCCAGCCCATTATCCTCTCGGCGTTAGCACTCATCTTGTCAGAACAGGAATCGAGCTCCTCAAGGGGGCATTGACAGTAGATTTGCAGATCATCCGCGTAGACTAGATGGGATACATCTGAGTCAAGGCAGAGGCCAATGTCATTGATGTATAACGCGAACAATAAGGGGCCCAAGACTGACCCCTGTGGGACACCGGTGTTTAGTGGTAGGAATGTAGAGAGTTCGTTGTTGTCACCAATGACGGCCTGTTCTCTACCAGAAAGGTAAGATGCAAGCCAGCGGATAACCTGCTTGGAGAAGCCGAAGGAGGGTAGCTTTCTGAGTAGCCTGACGTGACACACTGTATCAAACGCCTTGCTAAAATCAAAAAGAAGCAGAAGGGTGACCTTCTTCCTGTCCATTCCAAGCCTGACATCATCAGTCAGCTTAATCAAGCCGGACTGCGTGCTGTGGCCAGTGCGAAAACCAGTTTGGAAACTATCAAGATAGAGTCTAGTTTCAAGGTATTCAGAGATTTGATTGTGCACCAGCCACTCCAGCGCCTTGGATAGAAAGCAAAGTAGGGAAATCGGTCGGTAGTCAGTTACAGCTGTAGGAGAGTTGATCTTGTTTAATGCTCTTACGAGCGATGATTTCCAGGCAGAGGGAAAGCATGCCTCACTCAAAGACAGGTTGAAAATTTGACAGATTAAAGGAGTGAGTATTGGTAGTGCTTTAGAGATTACAACCTGTGGGATGCCATCGCTTCCCCTGGCCTGGGTATTGAAATGTGAAACTGCAGCTAACACGTCCGATTCTGTGATGGCCCTGAAGATAAAGTGTTCAGGGAGGTCTAGACTCTCGAGGGTCCGCAGATACTCCTCGACAGATGGAGCTTGAGGGTCATTTGAGATGGAACTGAAGTGTTCGTTGAGAGCATCTGGAGAGAACCGAGCAGGTGGAGAAGATTTAGAGGTGGTAATGCCAAGATTTTCAAGTTCTCTCCATATCTCTGCAACGTCGGTTAGAGTAGACAAGCGTGAATAATAGTAATTCAGCCTGGCTTCCTCGACCCGTTGATGAGCGTCATCCCTTGCGATTCTATAAAAGTATAGATCCCAAGGTAGACAACTTCTGCGAAAACGCCTGTAGAGCCTATTCCTTTCAGTTAAAAGGTCACGAAGAGCCGCGGTGAACCACGGGTGACGTTTACGTCCAGGTGTCACAGTCTTTAATGGGGCGAGATGATTTATGGCTTTTGTGATGTTTTCGTTGAGGATGGTGATGCATTCGTCAAGTGATGGTGTGGTGAAGGATGACCAGTCGCATGCGCTAAGGAAGTCCCTTAGCTTCTCAGCACAGATTCCTTTGTAGTTTCTGTAAGTGTAGGTATTAGGTACGTAGCGTGGAATCTGTACGTCGAGTGTGGCTGTAATAAGGTCATGTCCATTAATGAAAGGTGTGTCAGTCTTCCAGTATGAGAGCAGGCGATCCTGCTCATCGATTAAGCAAAGGTCAAGCCAGGTGTCAGAGTCTTGTCTATGATGAGTTGCACCATATGGCACAGAAATAAGGGAGTTCTCGTCGATGAAAGCCTTGATGAAATTGGCGGCTTCAGACGAGGAAAGTTGGTCAGCATTGAAATCACCCATGATGACCTTCGTGGAGTAGTTGTGCATGTGTGTTGTTAGTTGCTCAATAAAGTTAGATCCCTGGATAAAGGGAGAATGAGGAGGGCGATACACAACCCCCACGAAGATGGGCGATATTCCCTTAGCTGTGATTTCACAGAAAAGATACTCCGGCTTACCTGGCTTGCCCGACCATTCACCATCAGATGACGAGATGATACAAGCTGTCAGTGAGTGATGGATGTAGAGAGCCACACCTCCACCGTTCCTGTTTCTGTCCCGTCTGTAAAGAGTGTAATCGTCCAGTGAAGGGATGGACGATATCTTGTCGCTTAGCCAGGTCTCGGTCACAGCCACTACGTGGAAGGGGGAACGAGTGGACAAGAAGAACCTGATCATCTCAATGTGACCCGTAAGGGAGTTCGCATTGAGATGACAGACCCTGAGACCCCCAGACAGAGACGCTTTAGATGTAGATGTGGATGTGTTTGATGTTTTAGACGGTGGTTTTGGTGGAATGATGTGTAAGTGTTTTAATGTGTGGTGTCCGTGTTGGCTATTGGCGGTGTTCGGGCTAAAAAATCTTCCAGATCAGCCTCTGTAGTGATGATGGTGGCCCGTTCATTGTCTTCGCCAGAACGGATGAGGATCCTACCATCCCTCACAAAAGAGCGGCATCCTTTCCTCCTCTTTGCCTCCAGCCTTGCCCTGATTCGCAGCTTGTGAATATCTGGAGGAAGCAGCTCATTTATATTGATGAGTCCCTGATGGTCTGGACAGAGAGCTCTCGCTTCCTCCAGTAGCGCAGCATCCAGTTCACTAGTGTGAAGTTTGCGCTTCCTGGCTTTGGCCACTATGATGGAGCGGGCCAGTGCACTGGAAGAGAGGGTGACAGCAAGTGGTGGAAGTCTGCTGTCACCCGGCGCACTGATGTTCGTTGTGTCCAGTCTCCCCATGATCCTGACGGACGCCACATCCCGCTTCAGGACCGTGGGATCCAGTGCAGCCAGGACCGAGTAGGCCAGGAGCTGCAGTGATGTCTCCTGGGTGTAGCCCAGGCCGGTGATCACCACCACGTTGTTGGAAGTACGCTCCTGCTTCCTCTTTAAATCGGCCAGCTCGCTGCGGATGGTATTGAGCTCCTCCGAGGCCGGCGCAATGCTGTTGTTCTGCTGCTCTACAGGGCTCCTTGACGACAGCTGTTGAATTTGTGCCTGCAGCTCAGAGATGGAGGACTCGGCTTTACTTAGCCGAGTGTTGAGCGCAGGCAAGTCGTCAAGGGCTTTGAGGCGTTTCTCAAGCGGGCCAAGTCGCTTCTCGATTTTTGAGACCCGTTCAGACACGGTGTTTTGCGCCTGAAGGGCCTCATTTTGGACCCGCTTGATATCATCCAGTGCCGCAATGATGTCCTTGAGGGACGCCTCGATTGACGCCTGTGTCCTCGCCGGCGACTGCGCTCTGGAGCCGGCAAGAGATGGAGGCGCAGACCTATTCTTCTTGGGCACACCTGTTAAAGGAGTGCCCTTGGTGGATGTGCTTGCCGTTGCCGCTGTCGCTGCCGCTGCCCTTGCCCTCGTCTGCGTGGTCTTGGGCGTGCCGACGTCTGTATATTCTGCTGCACAGGCAGCACAGACGAGTGTGGCATCATTCCCCACCATTATGGACCGAAATGAGACACATATGGTGTGGAAATGGTCATTGCACAACTCGCATGTCTTCATTCTTCCCCTGGCTGCTTTGTTGCATTGAGCACACATAACAGGTGTTTCGGCACTTTTTCCACCAATTCCGCTCATTCTGGACGAGGTTATGTCACTGTCGATAACTTACTGACAGTCGATAAAGTAGAGTATGTTGGAGGATAATAGCTGGTGGTAAGTTATCGACTGTTTTTGATGGTAGCGACGCTGACGGAGGAAAGAGAGACGCCGTGCAGCGAGGAGAAAAGCCGTGCGTGTTTGCAGGTTATGTTTCAGCGACAGATGTTGTAGCAGGAAAAAAAGCAGAGTAGTAGATTGCAGCCTCCAGTGAATAATATGTCACAATGAAGGTTGCAGAATAGCGCATGCAACAGACTACAAAAGAATAGGCCCGAAGGCAACGTGCGGCAGTAAGAGTGCAGAGAAAAATGAGTAAAGCAAAGCAGGACTATATGTACTCACGTGAAGTTGGCAGAGAGAGAGAGAGAGAGAGAGAGAGAGAGAGAGAGAGAGAGAGAGAGAGAGAGAGAGAGAGAAAGAGAGCAGATAGCATCAAAGCGAAAAAGCAGCGCAAGCCTGGCCGAAAACTGACGACGGTACATTATAATACGAGTATGCATTACGCCTAAAAAATACATAGTACTCCGGGGGCTTTAAAGGCCTCGCTAACAACCACCCTCGCTCGCCCTCTTCCCATTATTTTTTCTTCCTTCGTCTCGCGTCGTTCGCTCGCAGGACGCGTCAGAAACGGCGAAGAGCTCCCGCAGCACTCGCGCAATTCCGTTATCGTCTTCCCCCGCGGTTTCGCCCTTTAATCTGCCTTTATTTTGCACCCGCTCTCTCGCTCTCCTTCTTTCTTTCTAGCACACGCTCGCGCACCCTCGTCGCTGTACACCGCACAGCCGCCGCCGCCACGTCGTAATTTAGCCGCGAGCGTTTATGGCATTGTTGCGCGAGTGGGAGAGAGAGAGAGAGAGAGAGAGACGGCGTCTTATAAAACCAATTTCGCGGGTATTATGCAAGCTGTCAGTCCCATAGTTAAGTTATGGCTACGGCGTTGCCTGCGGCACAAACATGCATTACCTTATACTCCAGCGCGAGCCTCGGGCGCGAAGTGCGTCTCTCTCTCTCTCTCTCTCTCTCTCTCTCTCTCTCTCTCTCTCTTTCTGCTGTGGAGAATAACACGCGACTCGAGTGCCATGGAAGCGACTTTTCATTTTAATTTCGAATTAATCGCTCGGGGATTCTCCCGAGGTATTTTTCTCTCTCTCTCTCTCGTTCCTTCTCGCGTCCTCTCCCTTTGTACTTCGACTCGGCGATGTAGATCCTATCGCGGCGTGCGCTTGTAATATTTTTCTTTTCCGCGGCCGTAAAAGTGCGCGCAAGGGAATCACATTAATATCCTATCTATTTCAATTTTAAATCCGCGTCGCGTGAAATACGCACTCGAGGGAGATGAAATAAGAGCGCGCCGGGATGGCTTAAAAATTTTCAAATTTATCGTTACGCGTAGACACTTGTCGCTCGGGGGTCGCAGGCCCGGCTTAATTTATATTAAGAGCCTTTGTTCTTTACGACGCGAGGCTGCGATATAAAAACAATGCCTCCTCGAGTTATAAGGTGCGTTGTTGCTGGAAATGCCTCGAAAAGCTCGTTACGAAGTTTTTAACGTAATTTAGTTTCGAACAGCTTGTAACGTCGGGCAATAATTCTGCTCGGATGGATGAGTGCAAACTCGGCGAATAATGAGGATTGGGAGAAGCATTTTGTATCAAGTAAATATAGGTCGAGATTAGTCGGACGTCCTCCTTACTTTTTCATTTCTCGAATTCGAGAGTACAAAAACCATCCCGATCCCGCGGTCGCGATAAAAAGCACGCACATGAACGCTCGGCGTCTGCCTACCCTTTTTACGACTTTCGAAACACTCGCCCGGTACACATCTACCTACACACACCTACGTGTCGCGTGAGACGGCGGCGGCAGGTTCTGCCGCTGTAACGAACGGCTCTCGGGCGCGATATCAAATGGTAATTAATCGCCCGGGCCCGGGGTAATGCGTGCATGCATGCTCTCCTTGCAGAGAGCGAGTCGTATAAATTTCAGTCGCCATTAAAAAGAGCGAGAGAGCGAGCGAGAGAGAGAGAGAGAGAGAGAGAGAGAGAGAGAGAGAGAGAGAGAGAGTGAGAGAGACGGGAGGAAGTTTTATTGCCCGCGCGATGCATTTCGGTGCACACATGCAGCTGCAGTAGTAGTGCCGCCACCCACCTAGAGCCGCCGCCGCCGCTACTCCGGGGATCGATACAAATCGGCTTTCCGAGAGAGCGGCCTCGATCATCAGTTCGAGGAATCGATGCAGCGGTAGCTCTCTATATACGTATACAGATACACAGCAGGGAGAAAATATCACCGCTCTCGCTCACTGACTTTTGATCCATCTCGTGCTCTAATTACGCGATACCTTTCATAAATTACACCAGCTGCTTTATGCGCGCCTCGCGGTGGCTCGATAAATTTACCGTATGGGATAATTATGAGAGCTCGTATGGGGCTCGGTGACTGCTGTATTAAATGATTTCTCGGAAGCATGGCGAGCGAGGCTGGCTGCCTTTCTGGAGGGGGGGGGGGGTGCGATCGTTGACTGATGATATGAATTAAGTGCAGCGTAAATATTGCAACGTGTGTGTGTGCGTTGGTGTGGTGTCGGGGGACGATAAAGAATTCATGCGAGCCGTCTACATGAGAGTCTTGTCTGATCGCTCGCTTGGAGCGTTTCAATTATTAATAGTAGTAACAGACGGTACACTGAGACGTAAGTTAATGAAGAGCTTGCTTTGATTTTTCTTATCGCTCTCGTGATAACTTTTTTACGATAAAATCCGACTTTTCACGTTTATACAACAATCTCCTCAGAAACGCGCGATCGATCGGATCGATTATCCTGTCAAAGCGGAGCAGTCGAACAGGGCGATATAGACATCCGCTACTTGTTAGAGCGACGCTCTCGTGGCTCGTGCACTACTGCTCTCTTCGGTCAATTTCCCATAAAACTCGGCGAAGCAGCATTCATAGCCCGGCACGTAACGCAGCGCACGACTCTCGCCTTTTACATCAATGTTCCCTCCTCGAGCAAGTGTACGTGTGTGTATGTGTGTGTGTGTGCGTGTGTGTGCCTTGACTCGCAAATCTATAGCATCAGGCGGAGCGCTTCAGCGCCATATAGGAAAATACGAGCGCTATATCCGGAATTTCGTTCTAGGACGTTAAGACACTAGATTCTACTCTATCGGCCGGCGTAATGGTTATATAGCTGTTAAACTCGCCCCTCGTACAACTTTTCCAATCTTATCTGCGCTTAAGGGCGGCGACTCGACGCTTCTTCTTTCCTTTGCCGACGGAGAATGTAAAAGCAAAGAGGCCGGCTTAAGGAACGGCCGCCGCTTCGTCGTCGTCGTCGTCGTCGGGGGAGAACGAAAGGATTTGACCGAGCTAAACTGCCGCGCACGCGAGAGAGTCCAGTCCTCTCTTCCGAAGAAGAGCGCAGTCGAGAGATTTGCAAGGAGGCATCGGGACGATCGCTGACTGCTGTAAAACGCTCGCGGCGTTTCTTTTTTTTATCCCCATTGCAATGCTGCAGGCCGACCACTACTACTAGACTGACCGCTCGTTTCGATAAACGTGTTCGGCATTCGCACGTGCCGGTATCGCAATCTCGCGCTAAAAGGCCGCGCGCGAGAGAGAGAGAGAGAGAGAGAGAGAGAGAGAGAGAGAGAGAGAGAGAGAGAGAGAGACAGAGACCCTTTGGATGCCTCGCACGCGCGGTGTAAAGAGAGCCTCGAAGACGAGATTACGGTACACTCGAGTCTATGGTCACGCGACGATTTCCCATCGACACGCGTGGGTGTAATGGAGTGACGCTGCGCTTACGCGAGGCTGTCCTCATGGCGTCGCTTCGTCTTTTATGAGAATTTATGGAATACTTTTTGCACTCGAGGATAACATTTTATTCGCTCGCGATTTTATCTCTGGAGATACGTTCCGTACGGTGTAGTTCCATTAGTTTTCACGCTCGCGAGGGATGGCACTTACGTCAAAGTTACAGGTTACAGCGGTGATTCGACTTTATGAATTCAGATAAAGTGGATGAGAAATTAGAAGCAAATCAAAGGTCGTGTCGGTCTGACAAAATTACCTTGATTCCTTCCCGATTGAACCCGAGTCCTCGGCAATCGCGTGTCACGGCTAGATAAAGGTGAACGACACTGTCGTTATCAACCCCATCGAGGGCGAGGAACGAGCAAGTCCACAAAGCCACCTGATAGAACACCTGGCGTGAGCGGAATCGACAGCAGTCAATAAAACAATGAACGCTGCGGCTACACGCGATTTCTCTGCTACAAGATGTAATCAGTTTCGCGGATCTGGAGGATTTACGCCGCTGATGCTTTACGAAAGTGCCAATATCCAGAAAATTTCAGCGGTCAAGATCGATAGGTACGCGAGTCGACGACACAACAAGCGGACAGGCCCGCAGAGAGACAGCCCATACTCTCGAATTTATCCCCGAGGATTCAGCGGTGCGTTAATGGGGTGAAAATCACTTAGTCCCTCGTCATTGCGTTGAATGGCGCATTATTCAATTCCGCTAGCTCCAAGCCATAATAATAACATCACATCCAGCGCGGCAGCAGCTCGGATGGATAGCCCTACTGGCGCAAAGTCGACGGACAGACGGAGAGACGGCGCAGAGGCCAGAAGAGCGAGCTGACGCAGTGCAAAGATTTACGGCCACGGCTCGGAGCATACATCCTGTATGAATGGCGGACAGCTTGCAATAATTCAACTCCGCGGCCACACCTCGGGCACTTTCCGTGGCAGCAAAGCCCACCGCACGCGCGCGTCTCTACGTATACGAGAGCTCTCTTTGCCTCTGTATTCTACGCTTATACGTATGCAGAGGTAGAATGGAAGTAGAGAGTCTCTGCGGAGTCTACGAGTTTCCGGTAACCGCGTGCTCGACATCTCTGATTCACTCCCCCGCTTCTCTCTTTCTCTGACCGGTGTCCCACACCCCTTTTGGATTCCTATAATTCTCGACTGCTCCCTTTTTTCCTGCTCCTGACCGCCGCTCGTGCCTTTAGGTTTCCTGTTGGTGGGCCCTGAACTTCCTCCGCGCACGAGTGAGCGATTCAATTATGAATAAAAGGATTCGCGAGCTTGGCAAGAGACGTGTGGAGAATCAGACGTAGCAAGTATAGTAGCTTACCACAGTAGCCGTTTTGTTTCTAGCTCGGGCGATAGGTGGCGCATAGGCACTTCTCTATAACACTCGTCAAAATCTGGATTGCGCATTGCATATATATATAGCGGTATGTCAGCTATGCTGAAACTGCCTTGTTACATCTGCTGTCTGATGGGCTGCTCATGCCATAACTGCAACACTATCTGAACCTCGGATGTAGGCTGGCACCTTTTTTGGAACCGGAGAATGAAATGCGGTGAAGAGCAGCTGTCGTTGGCGGACTCGCAGATTCGGCAGCACCACAGGTTCCGATGTTTCTCCTGCATTTCCCTGCTGTTTAGCCCTAGATCTCGTGTGACGATGTTTCTATACGAATATTAAAAAATACGGAAACTCGACAACTATAAGGCGGGAAAAAATAGCAAATCTCAGCTGTCGTATGCAGTTAGACCAGAACAGTTTCGCAACGGCTAAGGTCGCGCGTGTGTATAGTTATAGCAGAGCCGCGGAGAGAAATTTAGAGCGAGAGGAAGAGGCGGCGCGGCGCGGTGTATATATAACGGATGGAAAAAGAGAGAAGGAAGGAGGCTGATATATTGGCCGCACACATTGCACTGGATGGAACGCAATATGTCGGCCCCGAGAAAGGCAATAACCATTAGGTCCCGAGAAAACTGCCCCATTTCAAACGACACGAACGGTCGAATATCAGAAAATTTATATCCGCCCTGGTGCGGAGCGCGCGCAAAAGTGCGCCGCGCGTTATAAACGCTATACTATACGTACACGCGAGAGCGGAAAGCGCCACCGCTTGTACACGCTATATAATATCCCGTTATATGAACGTCTTTCGGCTCGACTTCCGTTCGCGCGGCGGCGATCCTCTCGAGGAGAGATGCTCGAGCGACTTCGTAAATTTCATCGCGGACTCGTCGCACTGGCCTTCGTCGTGTACAAACGTACTTTCTGCAGGTTCTGGAAAAAAAATTTTCAGCGATTAGCCTGAGGTGGAAAAGCGCGCAATTTCCAGCGATCCTTATAGCTACGTATACGACGTCGTGAAACGTGCCTCGGCATCCGAGGACTAACCGGGAGCGCTCGGAGCTTACAGGAAGATTAGAGGTTACGCCTAAGAGGCGAGAATCGAAGCGAACGTCCGTCGCCGCGTATCGTAACCAACGAAGAGAGGGATATAGAAAAAGGCAGAGGATCGAGCCGAGCAGAAATCGACGGGCGGGTAGAAATTGCTTTTCCCCTATAAGGTGCCATTATCACGCACCATCTTGTTCGAATGGCTCCGTAAAACGCCAAAGCAGGAACTCTCGGGGTATTGCTACCGCCGCAGCCGCCGCTGCTGCTGCTGCTGCTACTGCTGTCCGGCTCTCACGTCTTGCGGTCAGTCGCGCGGCGGCTGCAAAAACGCGATCGTGCGCCGGCAAAATTGTAACTTTGCTCTCCCCCTTAGCTCGTCCTCCTTTCACACACACACACATACACGTTTGCCGTTACACGTCTCGTTTCGCCTGCGCGCGTATATATACTTCGACGCGCGAGGGCTGACCTTAACAAAAGCTCTTTTCCGCCGCGACGACACTCTGGCCCGCTTTTCCTCTCTTTTTCCCCCGTTCATTTTTACTTTTGCCGCTTCTGCAGAGAGCGCCAGTTGTGGGCCGGGTATATTGCGACGGTAGCGAGGACACGTAATGGAACAAGTCTGCCAAATGATGCCATTTATTTAATTTCTTGGAACGATACGACTTCTTGAGGGAGAGGAAGGCTGAGTGAGTAAAAGAGAGAGAACATTTTTCGGCGAAATATCGGAGACACGCAAGCACCACGAGAGGGCTACTCCTATATACGAAAATACTTTTGGCGGCAGTTTGGCGGCTAACGGAGCTACTGCAGTGGGGCGCTATACTGCGCGCGGATTCTCGCGCTAAAGTGTCGCGGCTACTTGACACGCAATTTTCGAGTCCTTAGCCCCTCCAGAGAGCCCTGCGCTATTGCAGCGCACTGGATCATAACGAGGAAAAGTTTTTCGGGAATGTCGTTGTATGATCATTGAATTTCTGTTTCAATAGAGGTCGAAAAACTGGTCGCGAAAGAAATCCGTTCGAACGCGAATCGCAAGCCAATTAATCGACGAGATTAACAAGCCTCTTTTGCGGCCCGCCCCTAGAGCGTATCTAACGCGACAAGTAATAACAGAGAGCATACCCTCGGAATGTAAATCAAACACAGCTAGCGGTACGTTTATCCCCTGACAAATGAACCAATGCCTCTATTGCATAAACAGAGCGCGCGATATATCCCTCTGCTTAGAAATCAGCGAAAAAATATGGATTACACGGAACGAATTCGGCTCAAAGCCGCGACTCCCGGCCGCAGGGCAACAATGCGGGCCCAGCCTCCCTTCGATATCTTTCAAATCGGTAATTTATTGAGCGCGGCGAACATCTGCGGGATTTCTTTTCTAGTCCGGCGCGACTGCTCGCTTATAATAATAACGCCCGACGTCGTCGTCGTGGTCCCTCTTCTCCTCGTTCCTTCAACCGAATCCTGTATGAGTAATGAAGAGCTGACAGAGATGAAGTGGCCACCCTTATTCGCGTGTCACGAGGATGCTCCACACGACACCGCTTCTCGCCCGGCGGTATATGTATAGCCGCATATTTGTCACTCCGCGCGCCGCGCGCGACTCGGCTTCCAAGAATAATATCCTCATGTATCTCTATTGTGCGGAGTGTATATCGCGCGCGCTCATTCTTTCGCGCCGCGAATAAAATGATTAATAATATTCGCGAGCTGACAATGTCCGCGGGGATTGCGATTATATTTTTAAATAATGAATTTTAGCCACGATTTATCACGCCCGATGTTTAACTGTATCTCGATTAAAAGATAACGTTCCGTACTGAGTAAACAGAATGCTGTCAACGGTCGAAGTTATCGGGGTCCTCGCAGTGTACGTGCGTCAGCTCTCAAAAACATCAAAGCTCGTCGGCATAATCAATTCCAAAACTTCAAGCCGAAATTCATTCACGCCTGTCAAATCTACCTCGCGGCTACGTATCCCGCTGTGAAATAACACGCGCGGCAACAGCAGCAGCCCCCAAACTTTCGCCTGCAGGAGCGCACGAAGAAGTCGGCGGTTCGAAATCCGAAACCATACCGTGCCCCCGTTGGGCTTCGCATCCACTTTAAAATTAAGTACTCAATCATACGTCCCGAAAAAAATTCTCTCACGGCATAACGTCAGCATCACTGTTAGTCCAGCAGCGATCATTTCTCGTTACAGCCCCTGACAGGGAGGATCGCTCGGCACGTCTCGCCGCGAATTCATCATATCAGCATCAGCGGGGAAGGAAGGCGCGAGCAGCGCACTGTACAGTACACTGGGCTCGATGCAAATTGCCGGGACCGACGTATTGAGATACGTTCATTAGTGCGCATGATATTCACGTGTTCGCCGCATGAGACGCATTAGAGCTCCTTAAACGAGAATCAGACGGGGAGAGATAGATATGTGTGTATACGGGGTCTCATTGACGAGTGATGAAGGGTGATCCCCTGTGGCGGTGGTCTCACTGTGACGGATGGCACGCCGGCGCTCGTCACGCTCATCCTCTCTCTCTCTCTCTCTCTCTCTTTCTCTCTCTATGTGTGGGCAGGGGAGTCGAATCGACCCCCTGCAGCAGCAGCGCGGCGGATCCCATAAACCAGTGGTCTTCAATTGGTGCGCCCACGCGGATGCCCATATCGCGCCTGCGGAAAACGTTGTTTGCGTGATTTGTGGTTTGGCGCTTTCGTCACTCGACGTATGCTGCGCGAGGGCGCTGGGAAAAAGTGGACGCTCGTTGAGGGGAGTTACGTGTATAGGTCGTTCATTTGGTTTATGTGCATCGGCCAGAGTTGCGCTGAATTTGAGGGTATTAGCAGTTGTAAATCCGCGTTTACAAAACCTGAAACAGTTACAGCAAATGCCCGAGTAGACCGCATGCAAATCCATTAATACAGCGACAATAAAGCCAGATTCCAAGTATACGAGTCAACAATAAACGCGTCCAGTACACAAAACAAACATCCAGGTGGTAGAAAACAGCCGCGAAGGGGTCAAGCTGTGCGGCGATTCACGACTACTTTTTCACACCAGTGCGCGCAGGAAAAAAGCCCAAAGCGCGACACGGGGCACCGTGAATCTTACAAAGGCCTCGCGGCGGCAGCGCACCACCTCGAAGGCACCATTAGCCGAGCATTGTGTCGTCGCTCGCTGCCCGCTACGATGAACCACCACGCACACATGCGGCCTGTGTGTGCATCTCGGGACGCGACACCCGCTGCGTCCCGAGATCGGAGATAGGGTTAATGATGCAGTGCCGCCGGCAGCACACACCCGACAATAAGTCGCGTTATTTACGCTCGGCTCGTTCCATCTCCCCGCAGCGCGTCTTCGTGTGCAATGCGTGAATGCGATTATGAGCAGCGACGGACTTGCTTCGTTGTACGCCTATATAAAGTTCTTTTTACGGTGTGGTGAGTCCTCCTGCTACCATATTGCGCGATTATGCCTTCGTTAATGATTGTTGAACACCGCGTGAGTAGCCGAGAGGACTCCGCGGGTGTTCGGCTGTCGAGGGGAAGGAGATCGCGGATGTCGGCTGAAGAGGTGATTGTAAATTGAACGTACCATTTGCGAAGCGTAATTTACGCTCTGATGTTTATTGATGCTCGCTATTAATTACGTCATCGAGAGAGACGTGGTCAATGATTCTCTCTTTTTGGCTGTGATACACATGTGCACGTGATTAATTAGGTTGTACTCGATGTGTTTACGCAATTTCCAGTGGGAAACAGCGCGAGATAAGATAGAACCAGTCGTGAAGTTGATGCATGAAAGGGGGACTGGGCTTGAAACGTAATCCGTATTATATACGCTTTCTAATATGATGAATGGATGTAATCATTTAGCATAAATTTGAATGGATAATTCGACTCGCGTCAAATAATTATTAGGTAATGATCGAGAATGCCTGAGTATCCATGTCTTTGATTGGCGAGATATAAGATTATAAATTTCTTCTACGTTATTACAGAATTTACGGTTCTAATATAGCGTTATTTTTTATTTTCAGGAGCCAGGACAGAACTTAAAAAAATGCAGCGGCGACGATGTCCAGCGAGCTTCGAGGTAAGGTAAGTGTCATCACATTCAATAATTACAAAATTTCAATTATCTATGCAAATACTGTAACTCATTTCCCCTGCGACGAGTTTCAATGAATCCTCGAGTTTTGACAAGCGTCCCTCCCAGTCACTCTCGAGCTGCGCTAATAACCGGACATTTCAATTACCGTCAATCCTACCCTACGCTTGCTCTCGTCTTATAAAACTGACTACTCTCGGCTCTGCGATTTCATTAAATCGAGGTGAAAAACGCGCAAATCAAATGAATTCCCGAGCGCTCGAGAGTCTCCCGGGCCGTCGCCAATCAATCCGCAGCATCTGTGCCCCAACAGTCGCGTTACTAGCACTAGTTTCTCGAAGCACTTGGCCGATTCATTAAGAAGCCCCCGAGGCGATTGTTAGTAGCTATTGTCGGGCTCCGGGGCGGACCGGGCTGCTGCTTTTCCAATCTGCGCGGCGCAAGGGGTGCAGCCGCTTTTTCGCGAATAGAACGCACAGCCGAGGGCGTGAACGTGATTAACGCGCGGCTCGTCCGTCTCGAGGCTCGCTTGAGTATTCCGGGAGCGAGCTACGCCCACATTTCTCTTCGATTCTTTTAATAAAGGCCGCCGATTAACGAGCAGCCAGCGCGCTCTGACTCTCATATCCGTCGTCTTCAACTACTTTTCAACTCGGCGCGCTGTTCTAGTGGAGGAATTACCGGAAAGTCGGGATAATCGAGCACGTCGCGGCGGAGGAGAAAAAGTCTGTTGGCTCGTCCGAGAGCACAAGTGATTCTTCGCGTTGGGCTCTGGAGTGTTCTGGAGGGAGTTGGTTGTTTGTTTTGCCCTTTCGAGAGGGAGTCCGGAGATGGGGATTGGATTTAATGAGAGACGCTATCATTAGTTCGTTCGTAATTCCAATCGGAGTAAAGGTGAACGAGGATCGTTTCGCTTACGGCGGCGGGTTTAGGAAGATTCTTGTCGATAAGTCATCCTTTTTTCACTCGCGAGAAGCTCGAAACGGTAACTTGCCTGATTGAGTGACAGACTTCAAGCGCAAGCGAGCTGTAACAAATAATCAAGCACGATATTACGACTGCACACAGATACATTGATTTCTGATATGCCCGTGCTCCATACGCTACAGCGCTTCATCAGAGATGAAAATTCTTTTCAAATCAGACAGCTGTTCAAAGTTTGAAAGGCCGCGTATCAACCCTTGTCTGTCGCACTCCCCGAGCGCTCGCACCGCAGTTATTATAACTTTTATTCCGCTCTCGCGCACATCCAGTTTAATAATAATAACCGAGCTTATGCCGCGCGCGCTTAGGTGTAGGCCAAAGTCGCGTCGTCCGTTACGGACTTTATCAGCTCGGAAAATCGGGCCGAGGGTGGGGGAGAAACTGCCCCATCGTCGCTCGGTAAAGATAAAGACACGTCCCAGGGGAGCACTCAACAGAATTAGTGGTTGATTCCGTTTGAGAAGCTCGGGCCGTGCGGAGGAAAGCGCTCGTTCCGAGAGTAACCATAAATTCACGGAAAACGTGACCTCCGTGGGTACTTTCCGGCTAACTTTCTTCTCTCTTATACGTAGTGCATCGCTGTATACTTCGGCTACTTCTTCTTTGATACACCAGCGAACAAAACGAACGCCGTGCGCGGCTTTATCTCGAATCCATTATTTTTAGATTACGAGGGAAAGAGGCCGTCGTCGCGCGGCGGTGCGTCGTACGTGTGGGAGAGGCTGAAATATTACGGATTAATTTAATCTTGAATTTTCATAAATTCACGAGCATGTACGCCTACGAGATCGTGCGGGACGATGATAGTATTGCGGGGATATTCGAGAAAATAAATTGATTTACGGCGCGTGAGCGGGATAAATACGTTTTATACACGCGTGACACGACCCGTTAATTCTTGCCGTGCGGAATTAGGCTTCATTACGATGATTCAACGCGGCGAGAGGCGTGGAAGGAGGCGGAAAGGAAAATCTATCGACGTAATCCGCGTGTTATGTGTTACAAACGGAGAGGAGACAGAGTCGAAAGCGAAAAAAGTAGACGACGGGACTCGAATTCGCGGACCCGAGGAGAGGCAGAGGCCTGTGCTCTAACCACTGAGTTAACGTCTACGGTGCATCCGAAGCGCATGCATCGCAGTACGACTCAGCTGCTCGACTCTTTCGCTGACTCGTCTGGCTGCTCGCGTTGCAGACGTGTGCGTCTGTGACAGATGTTATTAAATGTTCCCTAATAACATGTGAGAGATAGATTCATCCAGCTTTTGTTCAAAACGAAGAGAGCACTTCTATCTGATGTAAATTCGATATCACACACGAGTCATGACGGCAATAATCTCAAGGTACATGCCCTCGCCGAGAGAGAGAGCTCAAGAGCAACCCCGTACACACACACAAGCGCGATAACAACGTACACACCGCAGCGCGGCAACTAAATGCTACTTCGCGTCTAATACAATCGTATAAAGCGGCACAATCAGCATAAAACACGTGAGCCACCTTGCTGCATACGCTGCGCCGAGTGTATACCGCTAATTCAACGCATAATACCATTTATCCTGGCGCGCGCGGCAGCGGGCGTTATCTCTCCATCAAAATGCTCGCGCGCAAAACAAACAGCCGCTCAGCGACCTGTGTGCACACACATACATATGTATACACGCGCGGCTGGTTCGCGGGGGCGCTAAGTATGAAGAACGATCGCACGCGAGAAGCGCGTATAAGCGCGTGTATATCGAAAGCGATTAAATTCGAAAGCGTATTTCCCAGGCGTGTTGTCGCGCTGCCGGCGCGACGCAGAGCGGCAATTTGTAGCCGTACGCGCGAGTATATACGTATACAGGACCTCCCCGAGCGGCTGTTACCTGTTAACCGAAATTAATCCCCGCGAACTGCTCTCTCGCCCTCCGCGACACGAGGGGAGGAGGGTGCGTGTAGGTGGATATAGGAGGCAGGTGCGCGCGGAACTTATCGCCGCGTCGGGAAGTCGAGTATAGCGGTGCAATCGGACGATAATGTGGTTTGTCGTGCGAGAGTCGTTCTCCGGCTCCGCGAGCGCGCTTTGGTCGGCTCTTTCTCGCGATCGCTGCTCGAGATAGGGTGAGAAGGACCTTAAACGCCGAGTTTCCAGTCGTTTTCGCTATTTAAGATAGCTTGTCCGCCTGCGGGCCTGGATATACGAATCCTCTCTCTCCTCTCCTCGTTAAGGATGATGTTTAATTAGGATCAGCCGAGATTTTAATTAGAATAAATGAGATTTATACCGAAAGAGAGAGACGGGGGCCGCTCGGCCGCGAGATAGCGTAATTACGAATCTTAATTACCATCGGATTTATTGCCCCCCGCACGTGTATATAACGCGGAGGAGCGAGCGTGCGTGCGGAAAAAAATGCAAGTTCGCGCGAGCGGCGTGTATGAAATATCGGCGCGCGTCTGTCCGATGACTGTGAGGAATTGGGTCTGCGCAATATTTTTGCGGTTTCGCGAGCGTTGCATTAGCCGATATCGTGCAATAGCGCCGCGTGAAAGCTGAATTTTGCAAGGAACGCGCGACGTGCGCAGTTTTTGTGAATCGCGTTACGTGGATTTTCTTAAAAGTTTATTAATGCTTTTCACGCGTGTATACAATATACTTTGTTACAAACGGAGAGGAGACAGAGTCGAAAGCGAAAAAGTAGACGACGGGACTCGAACTCGCGGATCCGAGAGCCAGAGGCCTGTGCTCTAACCACTGAGCTATAACGTCTACGATGCATTCGGACGCTATGCATCGTAGTACGGCTCGGCGGACTCTTATCGCTGACTCGTCTTCGCTGCTCGCGTTGCAGACGTGTGCGCCTGTGACACCACCCCCCTTTGAGGCGAGCCGTCCTCGGCTCGCGCACTTCCTTACCGATAGGCAGTTCCTGCTTTCTTCGGCCTTCGGCCATGTTCGGCCACAAGACTGCAGGCTGCATTACCACGCAGATTAGAGGCGTCCACGCATGATCTATTCAGACTCATGACTTACAGGGGCTTGATCTGGGGCGTCTATTGGTGGAGTGCTGTCAAGGGTAAGGTAGGTGTAGTTAAGGTAGTTAATGTAGGTAAGGTAGGAAGTGTCGTGGGATCGAGAAGAGATCTATTTTTTTAGCCGGGTTCTAAACCGGTGATCTCCCCCGTAAGGGATGCCAGAATGTTACAAACGGAGAGGAGACAGAGTCGAAAGCGAAAAAGTAGACGACGGGACTCGAACTCGCGGATCCGAGAGCCAGAGGCCTGTGCTCTAACCATTGAGCTAACGTCTACGATGCATTCGGACGCTATGCATCGTAGTACGGCTCGGCGGACTCTTATCGCTGACTCGTCTTCGCTGCTCGCGTTGCAGACGTGTGCGTCTGTGACAACTTTATTAATTAATCCAGGGTAATGGGATAACGCACGAATGACACACTTGATAATCCATTATAATGGCAATTTCACCTACACGTTTTTTTCGCAACTTTCTAAACGTTATCTATCGCCTTTTTACAATCTGAATAATTCAACGAACGTCTTGGAATTAAACCAACGCGAAGCAAAACAACCGTCTCGAATTCCTTTCTTTCGAGAAGCCAATTACTCTTGCGATTAAGTCCAAAATAGCTGAAATACCAGGAGTGCGAGAGTCTCGCCTGGGCCAAAAGGCAAAACACTCGGGTTTCTTGTGCACAGCTCGTCGCGCTCAGGAGACAAGCGATGCGCCAACAGCGACTTAGCAGCTGGCCCTAATAAAAAGCAAACGTCGTGTATTATCGCCGCGTGAGTTCGCTGTTTCTGTCTTTCGGCGGGAGCCTCGTTTCCTCTCTGCTTTTCTTTCGTGTTATGTCGCTTTTGTGCGGCTTCCTCCCTTTCTTTGCAGCTTGGCTCGATTTGTGTTGACTGACTTGCGCTTAAGCGTCCGCAAGTCTGCTGTCTACGTTAAATTCTACCGCAGCTGGTGTGATAATAAATCGAGCGCGTCGTGTCTTACCAAACACGGTTCGTTCTACTGATCATTTCATCTCGTAAATGATCGCTACTGTTCGCTTTTTGAAAAATTTATTAAAAAAATCTCGAAATCCTTGCTATTCAACTCGTCATCCCCGTCTGACGAGCTGCGAAGAACCAGCGGACAAAGAAAATGTCGAAACGACCAGCACTGCCACTCACGGACCGCTGCCGCCGCACACTCGGCGAAATTAATCCATTCGGAGTGCGGCGGACGAACGTCGTAAATCTTGATTAATTGCCGCACGAGCGCGACTCTCGTAAACACATCAGCAGCGACGCTCAAAAACATTTAGCCATTCGCTTTCGGTTCTGCATCTTATACGAATCGCTTGACACGACGTGGGTCGAAAGAAATTCGCTTTTGTGCCAACCACGCTGCACGAGGCCGATTATCCGCAGTTTTTACAGGACGTGACGGGGACGATTTTTTTCGGGAAGAGAAACGTGTTCGGAAGCACGAAGCGCTTAATTACACCTCCTCGCTGCTCGAAAGTTAATAAGCTTCGCGCTTTCGTCTGTTTTTGCGCGTTTACCTGGAAAGATGCGAAACATTCCTTTGTATAACACACAGTATGGCGGGGAATGCGAGATGGCTTTTTACCGACTCTTGAAACTTCAGGCATATGATGAAAGTTGGCTTTGGATACGAGTTTTGAATTTTATTTTATGTAACACAAATTTATAGCTCAGAGTGTTTATTTCATAAATGTCGGAATAATTTAATTGATAAGTCATTGACACGGATACGCTGACTGATATCGGAATGAAATATTTGCAGCGAGTCGTGTGCTGAGCTTCAAGGTCTTGTACAATTTAAAAGTAACGCATGCGCAGGTGAAGTGAAAGGTGACGAATTAATAATAGTAATTACACCGGGCGAACAAGAATTCACTGTTAAGCACTTAAAGTATCAGACTTGGGACGTGTAGTCTTGTGCACGACGTGTGACAGGATTTTTATCGCGATTTCATATTCTCTTAATTATTCGAATGTCGGGATATCAAACGTCGACCACTTACGGTAGTTACGGAGACATTGAGTGCAGCTAATTTCGAAAAATCCAAACTAATATGAGGGATGAGCGACGTCGACAGCGCGATTTCATAAAATTCAAGAAACAATTAATATACTGAACTATGAGCTTGGAATTTCGACTGATTCGTCATGCAAAATTACGAACCACCTCGATCTGTTCTACCCCTGCGTCAACTAATAGAAGCCCGCGTATACTATATTTCACAAACACACTCCCTCTCATCTCTCATTTCGCCACCTATCATTCAGCGAACCAGCAGCAGTCAGTCTCGTCGCCGCATCGACGCATTTCTGCCCGGGTCTAATCACGGCCTTTGCGTCGTTAATTTTATTCGCGTTACGCCGAATCTCGGCCCCGCCGGTATAGCTGCTGCTCGCTCGTCAAAACGGCTCGCGATTAATGAGCGACGGAGTCTCGTCGACGGCGTAAATTCGCGTCGCGTCCGGACGCCCGGTGATTAATGCGACGTTCGTCGCTCGACGTGTCGGGATATCTGTGTTAATGGTGACGGATGGTCGCGACTAATGGTGTCAGCGCGACGACTTCTCGCTCTCGCGACCGCGCGAAAGAGAGAACGAAGCTACGTCTGTTGTATGCGCTGTATGGATACACTCCTGCGAACGACATTGTTCGAGGGAGGAGTGTGTGTGTGTGTGTGTGTATGTGTTATACGTGCGCATGAGTCTCTTCAATTAGTCGCTGCTATTAATTATATATTTTTACTTTGAAATTAGTGAAGATGATTAATCGGAACTCGGAGTAGTTTGAACGTAACTTCACTCAAGTAGCAATAAGTATACACGTCGCTCCCTTACTCGTATACAGAGTCATCTCACAATTTCCCCGCAGTATTGTTTCCCACCGAGCGATAAATTCCAACTCGGTCCTATACGTGCGCGATAAGCTCTTACAGGGTTTAGCTTTCCGGACGTAAGATCAAACAAGCGCGTCAGTCGCCGGTCCTCCCAAGATACGAGCCTAATTCAAGCGCCTATGCTCGGACAGCAGCACTCAAGACTCCCCCTAAGCACATACCGCAAAAATGAGTTTCTGTGTCGCGCTCGTAACCGTTGGGAGCTGGCGACGAAAAGCTGCAAGCTCGTCACGACGCCGCCGTCGCCGCAGGAGTAGGAGAGGGAAGCTCGCTGCTATGTAGGAGAAAAGTATATAGAGGCAGCCAGCAGCAGCAGCCGCCGAGGCAGATATTGAGCTCTATATTTCCATAAGCTGATATTTACGCGGCAATATACGTGGCCGTACCCGCTACTTTATGAGCCTCGTAAATATAGCGGCCCGCCGGGAATTGGCTGGCAAGGCGGCGCGGTGGCGGCGTCGGCCAGTTCCTCTTCTCCTACGCCAGAGTTGCCTCTTTCTTTTTCTCTTTCCGCCTCCTCCTGCTTCCCGTCTCCTCCCCGCACTCCCGCGCGCTTTTTCTGCTGTAATCTATACACGCGTGCGCCTATTTAGCTTCCTCTCTACGTTATACACCATACGCGCGTCGATGCGCGGTATGCGTTATCTTTCCGCTATTCGTCTCCTCTGTACACATCAGCAGCGCTTCTCTTTGCAAATCGTTAGCCCATTCGTATACACACAGTGACGCGGCAGCGGCTCTATATCTTCTTCGGTCTCCAGCCCTCGAGCTATGCGTTACACTCCCCGTGAGCCGGGCATAAATCCTCGGGCAATTGTAAATAACGCGCGACGTATGCTGATCCGCTGCACCGCGCGTGCTTTAACGTTGATAGAAGTTGCCGATGGAGAAGCGGAGTGTCGAGGCGCAAGCACCTGACTAGACGCTGGAATCTCTTAGGAGTGCAGTGTGTGCAGTGCAGCGAGCGAGCGGAGTGTCTGATTTATCGGCACTGCGGTAAAGATTCGGTCAAGGGGGATATTTATAGCTATTATTTCACGCGGCTGCTTTCAGCGTTTTCTCGATTAACGGGCTTTCCGCGCGCCCGCTCGAGCAAACTCTTTCCGAGAGCCGCGAGAGGATAATTTGTGTGGTTTCGACGCTTTTTTCAGGATGGAGACACGCGTGATCGCCGGAAATTTATCGCTGGATCGGCAAAATGAACGAGAGCTTTCGATTTGCTTTCGATATCGCTCGATGCGGCGAACTCTATATATAACTCTATATAATAAATTTTCACCGACGAGATATTAATAACGTCCCGCGATATCGCGTGCGTGCGTATTGTTACAAACGGAGAGGAGACAGAGTCGAAAGCGAAAAAGTAGACGACGGGACTCGAACTCGCGGACCCGAGAGCCAGAGGCCTGTGCTCTAACCACTGAGCTAACGTTTACGATGCATTCGGACGCTATGCATCGTAGTACAGCTCGGCGGACTTTTATCGCTGACTCGTCTTCGCTGCTCGCGTTGCAGACGTGTGCGTCTGTGACAGTATATAGTAAGGAGGAAGAAGAAAAAGCACGCGTAAACCGGCGATCATGGCACTTCAAATTACACAGCGTTTTGCATGTCAGCCGACCGAGCGGGTACAGCTTTAATCTCGACAAGCTGAAAGATAAGAATCAGCTCTTCGATGCACGTCGATGCATAATTAACCGAAAGCGCTGCGATAATTGGAAGCGAAATTCCGTCCTCGCGCGTCAACTCGGGGCGATTATCCTCGAAGCGAAAGGAGAGAGAAGACGACGACGACGAAGGCAGGCAAGGCAAGCACTTGGCTGCCGAATGATGGATGGAGGCGTCTTTCCATCGATATTCCTCCTTGGCGTGTCGCAACGCGAGGAGTCACTTTATCATCTGCATCCGCGGATCGTTCATCATTTGCAATCACTTCCTTGCGGCCGATCGGCCCAATCTCGCGTGCTACGCTCTCTCTCTCTCTCTCTCTCTCTCTCTCTCTCTCTCTCTCTCTCTCTCTCTCTCTCTAGACGTGTATACGTGCTGGCTTGCTCGGATCGTTGCGCTCTCGCGGGCTATCCGAGAGTGAGTGAAGAGGAAGATGGACACACGCGTAATTGATCGATGTGATCGAGTGGATCAATGTTTGTTCGTATAATTACCGCGAGTAATCTCCGCCGAGAAGGCATACGCACGGGCGCGCTTAATCAACTGGTTATATGGGAGTACGTGCGCGCGATATATGTGGCTGCTCCGACGAAGATTGAGCCATTTCTTTTTCGCCTCTTTATCGAGTGTCATTATCTGCACGAGGAGTGTGTGTGTGTTCGGTGCGGAGAGTATATAATAAATATCACTCGCGCGACTTGTTATTAAGTTTTAATGCTTTGGATGGATTTCTTACGGCCTGCAGCGGCTCGTGATACTGCAGCTATAATCACGGTTTAAGAAATAACGTGGCCTGTCGTCGAGAGATGAAAAAACGTGCAAATATTCGACACGATTAAACGAGGAAATTATGTACAGCATATTCGCTTGTGGTGCGTTCTTTTTGCGAAATCGTGAGATACAATGTTGCGTCGTAAAATATAATTTCAATAGCTTTGCTACACAGTAACAGGCAAACTGTCACTAATTTTTTAAATAAACTTGCGACAATCTAACCAATAACCGCCATCCTCGCGTCCTTTCTACTGCACATCACTCAAAAATTCAGCGAAACGCGCGCCTGACAACGTCTCGCCCGCCAGATTTTTATCGCACGTAAAAAGCCGCGCGCTCTGAAAATATGCCGCGGCGAACCGCCTCCTCCAAGCCTTTTTCGGTTTGCTGCGGCGGCAGCAGTCTCTTCTCTTCTCTGCGCGACACTGGACTCTCGCGCGTTGGAGAATGCGTTCAAGTGCGCGCGAGGCATTATTTACAGCCGTCTCTTGTTTTTCGGAAGAAACGTATATACGGCGCACTACGACGTTCCGGGGGCCATTATATTTATATTCATAACCGGCCGCGAGAGGCGGGAAAGGGGACAAAGGGAATAAGGCTTTTAGAGCTTAGGCGAGAAATATCTCGAACGCGACGTATACACTTATATACGCTTCATATTGTTTGCCCTCGCGCCGCCGTGGCGGTGTGTATCGGGGAATATCTGAAACTTTATCAACTGAGGCCGCGCGCGCGCCGCGGTGCGACTAAATTTACTGGAGTTTATTCTTCTGGTCTGGCACGGGATTTACGGCCTCGGAATTGTAAAATATCATATTTTATCGGCCTGGGGAGAGATCCGCGCGCGCGCGTTTGTTTGGCTGTGTATAATATATTGGATTAGGAGGGATGCGCATTGCCAGAGAGAAAAAGCACGGTTCTGCCGGCGCGATTTTCCATTAATTTTATAGCTTTGTTATTTATGTAGTGGATTTAATGGGTATACTTATACACAGCGACGAGTTTTCCACGACGATTTGCTATCGAGCGCGCAAGCTTTGTTATTCATGTAGTGAACTTAATGCGCCGAGATAAATAGTGCAATAAAAGCCAGAGTAAGTTTACCATATAACGAAGCTGATCCTAATGAGATAACTATATATTATTTAATTTCTGTGCGAACGATACGATCTTCCGTGTCCAGGGCGACGCTACGCGTAAACTAGCTACGGTCTTGTTAACAATCTTATTTCAGTAATGGTGTGGCGGCCCAGAGGTAAATGCGTTTAACCCAGGCGCCGTAAGCTTGCGGGCCGTAAGTCTATGCCGAGGCAGCGAAACCCGCAGCAGGCGAGCGAGCGAGAAAATACATGGCAAGGAGGAACGCAGCCAGAGTGAGAGAGAGAGAGAGAGCGAGAGAGAGAGAGAGAGAGAGAGCGCGCGCGCGAGAGAGAGAGAGAGAGAGAGAGAGAGAGAGAGAGAGAGCGCGCGAGAGAGAGAGAGAGAGAGAGAGAGAGAGAGAGAGAGAGAGAGAGATGGAGCGAAGAGAAAGAGCTTTCGCGGCCAGGAAACTCGCCGGGGATGTAAATGAAGCGACTCATTAACATCGTAGCTTCAGGCTTGAGCGCCCGTAACGACTGCTCTTAATGCTCAAACTATTAACGCCCTCGCCAAATTAGAATAGGTATGCGGAATATTCTTATATAGCTGCGCCGCGCACCGCAAGCCTCGAGAGCGAAAGCTCTCTCATAATGTCTCGACTCTTTAGGACGATGCTTATAGCGCAGATAATTCTTCCATGATTAACCGTCGAGCTTTCTCTCTCTCTCTCTCTCCCTCTCTCTCTCTCTCTCTCTCCCTCTCTCTCTCTCTCTCTCTCTCTCTCTCTCTCTCCCTCTCTCTCTTTCGAGCATATAAAATGAATTTTTCATGAGAAATTTTCGCGTTTTGTATGGATTATTGATAACGCGAATTTAAAAAATGTTCATCAAAGCCCGTCTATCAATTATTCACCGCATTAAGCCCGCCGGACTAAACAACATCGTATTTCATCATTATTTGTCCCGCTTTTCACGTTCTCTCTTCTCTTTGATGTTTACGAGTGGTGTGGCTGAAAGCGAAGTATTTTACGTACTGCCATACGTTACGAATTTTATGCTATACTTGCAACAATGCCGGTCCTTTCACCCTGAAACTTCTCTCGTAAACAATTTTATTAAGAAAACTAATGAAAGAACCTGTCAGCGCTGAATTATGGTAACACTTCCTTTATATACGCGGTACACACGTTGAGAGGGGCACTTTTATATTTAGCCGACTTTAGGGCTCGTAGAATTTTTGTTTTTCCTCGATCGCTATAAACGCGTTACTTTCTCAGTGAACGAAAAAAATTCACTCGGAAAACGAGAAGCTGTAAAGTCTCGATTTTAAGGAGAAATAGATCACGCGGATACTTTCTTTGATCGCCGTGGTAAAAACTATTATTTACGAGGCGCGTTCTCCCCGGACTTATTTATCACTCTAAACTCGTAATATTTTGCAAAACTTGTTTAACACGTTTTTGATATCCAATATTTTACGCGGCCGTTTATAAATTCGAACCAGTTCTCGCACGCCAGAAGAAAAAAGGAGAACTCGCACTCGAGAAGAGTAAAAAAGCGCGCGCGACTAAGTGCCGCGATATAAACTCAATTATATCCGTCTAGAGCTTAAGGAAATTTTCGCAATTCCCAGAATCTCGTTTCCGCGTCGATAAACGAGACGCGGCCACGATCTTAGAAATATATCGCGGATCGTTTATCAGGAGCCCGAGAGCTCTTGTCTTCTTTTCGCTCCATTAACCGTTACAATTCGGCACATTCGTTTTCTCCGCGCGGCGAGTCGTGTTTGCCATTAGTTCGCCTCCACTTAACCGTCTTTTTTTTCTTTTTCGCTCGCTCTCGCTCTCTTTCTCTGACGGCGGGCAAAAATGCGATGTACTTTACGTCCTGCCGCATAAAGCGTGCTCTCGATGCGATGCGCTCTCGTGTATGTGTGTATGTGTCTGTGTATGCTCGAGAGGTAATAATTTTTGTGAAGTGAGAAAAAAGGCCCCAGCTGCTGGCAGTAAATTCGGTGTATTCTCAAATGCTCGACAATAAACTGTCACGTGGGCGTGTTTTTACTCTCTCTTCCTTCGCTCTTGTTCGGAGAGAAGGCTCGTTTCTGATTTTGTACTCCGTTCGCATTTTTGGCTGACATGTGAGTGAAATTAATATTTGTTGTTGTTTTTTTACTATCATTGTGTTATGTATCATATTCAAGCTTGTCCTTTAGGGTCATGAATATTGTAAAGATTTTACTAACATTTAAACATTTTTCAAATTTGTTTGGATATTGTAACTCGCCAACATCCATACTACGCTGAATGCACCGGTTCTCGTCCAATCACCGAAGTTAAGCAGCGTTAGGCGCTGTTAGTACTTGGATGGGTGACCGCTTGGGAACCCCGCGTGCCGTTGGTACCCCAATTTTTTGGCATTTTTTTTTGATTTTTTAATTCAACTTGTAACATATAAAATTTTTACTTGTCTTAGTCAAAAGATGAAAGTAATCATTGATACTCTCTATTATTATCCTTTTATCCTTTCCTTATATAAAAAAATTATGACCGGATGTTGTGAATTCAAGATATACGCTACGTGATTGGCTCATGTAGTGCGTCTAAGTCAGGAAGTCTAAACGTGGTTAGGTATCGTAATCTCGTAAGGTCATTGGAGCACGACCATTTCTACTGAAAATTATGCTTTAATTCTTCGTAGATTTCTGATGATTATACAAATGATTGTTAGTTTTAAGTAGTATAAGTGCTCAAAAGCGATAATATATCAAGATACCCCTGTAGCTCACAGTCAATATAAGTAAATTTCTCATATAAAGCGGAAGAATTAAAATTAAATTTAAACAAAGCTGCACAGATCGTGTATTGATCGATCGAACCAACACTAATGCATCCAGTATACCTATCGCCCTGATACATTCACGAAAATCATCAGAAAATATTCAATTTCAACTGCACTCCACGCTCATTTCACCGGCGGCGCGCATTTCCAAACTGCATATCTCTCTCTCTCTCTCTCTCTCTCTTTCTCTCTCTCTCTCTCTCTCTCTCGCACTATAATTACAGCAAGAACACACAACATTTCTATTCCTGACTCTCAGTTCTCGAATCTCTCGCAGGCGAAACGTTCACTCTGCTCTCGTACGCTTTGCTCCGCTTAAATTACGGTAGCAGCAGCTTGACTCTCGCTCTGCACTCTCACCGCTATGTGCACACAAAGAAATATACTGTTGCGATTTCCCGGATGGTTAATGCCCGCACGTGTGTGCGGCACGTACGCGTCATAATTCCCGAGCGGCGCAGAAAGAAAGGCGACAGCTGCCTGCCCCAAAGTAATTTCATAACGCTTCCCGCCGTCCTCCGCGTACACACTCGGTGTATATGTATATACAGCGGAGGATTCGCCGAACCGCAGAAAATCACGCGGCTCCATAAAGCGGGCCCGGTGCATTAAAGTCAAACCGAGCGCGCTGTCGATTATGCGCGCTTGCAGCGGCAGCGATTTTAGCCCGGCGGTTTTAACGCGCGCTCGCGCATCGGCTAATTAACGAGAGCCCGAGTTATTCTCGGAGCTACCGAACTGATGCGCCCGCGCGGGGTGTACAAATCGGGCGCGAAATAACTTATACACCGTGCGCGAGTGACGATGCGGCGCATTTATCAGCGGCGAGCGACAAAAACAGTTTTTCGAGCCGTTATACTCGCGAGAGTTAAGCTGATGGAGTTTTCTTGGGGGGATTGTAAATACACTTTCGGCTTTATTGTCCGAGAGGCAGAGTGCAGCTAATGTTGATGATAAGTTGTTCGAGCGCGTATAGATGGCGAACATTCGTGGCTTTGAAGATTTTTAGTGTACTTTGGCTGAGTAAACGCAGAGCGCCGTATTTCAAAAGCTCTGTTTACGCGCGATAGGTTTAGGGTGTACTTCCGCGAAGTGACGTATTTTTACCCAAAATATAAGAAAGATTTAGCAAGAAAACTGGACACTGTTAAAACTCTGCTTATTCCGAAGTTCGCGAGCCATCAAAGTGAAAAAACGAGCCCGTCATTTCGCTCTCGAATGAAGAGCAAGCCCTTTCGAGAGATGAGAGTTTATAGAAGCTCGTTTGCTGCTGCAGCTACGACCATACAGTCCCCGAGTGCGGGTGGCGTGCACGTCGGATCTTCCGTAGTTTCCACTCGATTCAGAGGCATACTCACAGCCGCCAGAATGCATACAGATGAGGTCGATTACAGCGCATCTCGACCCGCTCGCTCGCTCGCTAGCAATCCAAACCCCCTCCGGTAACAACCCTTGCCGGCTCTCGGCGATCATTTGCCACTGACATCCGCAGGCCATTTCCTTGCAAATCCCCCGGGCATTCGCGTGATGAAACCTTTCGTTACCTTAATGTCCCTCTGTACAATCTACCGCGCCCGTCCGGCTTATGTATTATACTACGGCTGACTGATACGCGCTGCTATGTCTTTCTAGTTGCTCTCACGCTGATAAAGTGAGCGAATGTATAACCTTGCGTAAGATACGGATGGTTCCGTTGTGAAAATTGAGCTACTAGTTATATAAGATACAAGCAAAAATAGCCGCTCCGATAAGTAGAATCACTCGTTTACAAATCAAGTGCTTCCCTAAATAAACAGAGTCACACGCAGACAGCGACGACCCAAGTACTGCTTTAGAAGTACTCGTCTCGTGTGTATTTCGGTGCCGTCGAGAGCTCTCCCGAGGCGCGCGCGCGTCTCGAAATCTACGAGGCTGTTTGTTGCAGCTCGCTGACGCTGTCCAAAAATAGGCCTCACTCCGCACTCACTTCATCACTTGGTCCAAGTCAGCCGATGAATGCGACGTCGACGACGACGACAACGACGACGACGACAGTGGCGGCGACGAAGAAGAACACGGCCCGTAACATAGCTCGCGCGCTTGGCTTGCCGCGTTGAGTGCGAGACCGAAGACGCGCTTGGCGCTCGCCGATGACGATCCCACTAGATTAACCTTGGTAAAGGTCGTGAGCGCGAGCTTTTTCCCTTGCTTTTCGGAGAATGCGAAGTTGGCTAGACCGGATCGATGGATGCTTGCCAAATTTGAAGATTTTCCACTGGTTTTGCTTGGTTATGTCGTTCCTAATGATGTCTCTTAATAATCGAGCGCGTGTGGCATAAATCTTTGCGCTTTTGGCCATGCAGTTCAAGTGATTCGGATTAATGTCGAGAGATTAGTCCTTTTCGTTTTGACCAAGTTTAACGGATGTGTTCCACTGAGAATTAGTTCAGTTTTCTGAAAATTAATCTCGATGTTTGGGAATCGTGTTGCATCTAAAAAAATCAAACTACTTGGTCTTACCGTGTTTGGTACTTTCTACTTGATCTCACGGAATGGCTACTCTGAAGTAAACTCGTTGCATCGCGTTTAAAATAACGATTAGCGCAACTAATCTACGTCACAGGTCATCGTTATCATCAACGATAAAACTTTCAGCGACCACTTGCTCCACACACCCAATACAACAACCCTTAACAAAAATACTAGCCAATAAAACACGCCATTCGTCGGGCTGCATCATCCATCGTGCCACCCAACGCAGCAACAACTCGATGCGCTATATCCTAGTCTCGTCGTCACGACAATGAGCTGCGAAATAATAAACTTTGACAAGTTTACTGGTTCGGGCTGTGCCTGTCGCTCTTCCACGCATACGTATCGTTATACTCACGTAAAAGCAGAGGCGAGAAGACGACAGGCCTGCGATAGCTGTACCTACTCCGAGAGAGAGAGAGAGAGAGAGAGAGAGAGAGAGAGAGAGAGAGAGACGCGACGCCAGACGAGTTACGATCTTCGAGGACATTGGATTATGTGCTTACTCCGACGACTGACAGAGCGGAACGCGAGTCGTAATTTCATGCGAGCTCTAAAGTGCCTAGTGTCTGATGCGCCAAGGCAAAGAAGAAGAAGATACGGCGGCTGCTACCCCCCGGAATTAGAAGCCAAAAGTTAACGCGCGAGCGACAGGGGGATGCCTATATACAGTGCCGACGCGTTCTCGGATTTTTGGACCCTTTTTTCAAACGCACAGTTCGCTCTCAAAATTTAGTTCAAAAAGTATCGAACGAAGTCCACCCGATTACTTAACGACGCTTCACGCTCAGAAAATATACACCTCCTCGCAATATTCAAGAGACGAGGCGGCGGACGGTTTCGAATGACGCCTCGCGCGTGAGACATCGTTCACGAGTGCTGTCGGGAGCTCGCGATAACGCGTCGCACGGGGGCGAAGAGAGGCATTAGTGTCGGCGTGTGTATATATTCGCCACGTCATCCTTCCGCTGAAGCCGACAGGTGCCTGGCCTCTCTCGCGCAAAACGTTCCTGGCGTGAGCTGTGTCGCGCGCTACGCTGCATACTCTTCTCTTTGCTCGCCTGTCGAGTCCTCGATGACTGTCGCGCGTAAAATTGCCCACCCACGCGAAATTTTTTTTGCCGCGGCTGCTGCGCTATACGCGGATTATCATCTGAGAGCTTGGTTCTTGCAGGCGGCTGACTTTTTTGGCGAGTCGGAAATCGTTGGGCTGGCTTTTTGTTCTCTGCACTTTGTTATTTGTAACTTCAGCTGTGTTGGTATTTTAGTTTCTTGTTCGCAGCGGCGACTTTTTCATCGGAAAAAGTTGTCGAGGCAAAAAGTAAAAGAAAAAGCGACGCAAAATGTAATACAAGCGTTTCATCACCCGACCCGATGAAGTATCTGTCACTGTTCGCTGGAAATCGATCCCTGGAAGGCCTGGCACTCTCCTTGTCAACTCGATGCAACATTTTCCGTGTACGCTAAATTTAGCACCGCGTTCTTTTTTTCCCTTACATCACGATACAGCCTGCGCAGAGCATGACTAAGGTGTGCTTGCGTGTATACATATACACGTGACTTATTAACACTTCATTTAAGGTCGTCCGCATATCAAAGTCAAGCCGTGTCGAGCGATCGAGATGAAGGAGCACTTGGCTGTGTCCTGTCAAAAAGTGCGCACGGCTTAATGGGTAACACGATACAGTCGCGCGCTTGGGCTTGCGCTTGCTTAATGCACTTCGATCGCGGCCATTAATTACACGCGACATTCGATAAATAAGCGGTTCATTCAAGATGACGTGCACCATCTGCAGCGGCGGCAGCCCAACGTGTCTCTCTCGCATGAATCATTCTTTCAAACCGCCACTGCCGCCGCCGGTTCCATATACTTGCTTGACTTCTTAATTTACAACGCGATCTTTAATCGCGTATAACTTTGGTCAAGAGTTCGACTGTGCTGTTGCTGCTCCGATTTCACAAGACGCTCGCGCTTAATTGCTTAAAATAACGATTTAATGACGTCATTAAAAGTATTAAGCTTCATTGCAGTTGTGTGCTTATGCGCCGAGAGTTATGGCTGCTCGGTTGTGTTTTCGGTTTCGTAGTGTTTTCATTATGCACCCTTGTGCAATAAATCACTTAGTTAATCGAGCAATACACTACTTTTTTGCGTATTATTTTTAACGTCGCCCACCGCAATGAATTTAAACAAATATCACCGTACGATCAGGTCGACGCGTATCAAGTCGAGGACAAAATGAGCGCAGCCCGCGCGTTGAAATCAACGCATCCCCATGTAATATACAACGTCCGCGCATTCAACACCCAGCTCTCTATCCCATTTCATGTAACAAATGTGTTTGCGTATCCCGTCGCAATTAAAAAGCCGCAGAGCCGCGCACTAATGCATACGAATACACATTTGTTAAAAGGAACGCTGCCACGCGGAGATAGAGATAGAGAGAGAGAGAGAGAGAGAGAGAGAGAGAGAGAAAGAGAGAGAAAAAGATGCAGCGAGCGGCAATTTTTTAGTCTGCCTCCTTCGGCGAATGAAGAAACAAATCACCCGCGGAGACCTAACGAGCCGACGCGCCGCGCCACCTCGGACTCTTTTAATAAATAACGGTATTATGCAAATGGCCAATTTGTCTGGAGGACGAACGACCGGCTGCGAATTCGCCTCGCGCTTTATACAAACAGCAGAACGAAATTGTGAACGTGACACCGGAGCATCAATTAAAACAGCTCCGCTGCGGCTGACCACAGCGGCGCGCGCATTTATAATGAGCGAATTGATGAGCCGACTGCGCACAGGGCTCCTCATATTAATCGGCATCGCCGTCGCCGCCGCCGCCGTCATATAGCAGCGAGATGAATCTGCGGTCTTGTCAGGCCCGCCGGCAGCGACGGGAGCTCGTTAAAGGAGTCGCGCTCGCGCGCGATGATGTTCGCTCGGCGTACGGCCTTTAGTGCTATCATTACGTGCCGCGCGCTCCTGTCCGATGTTCTGGAGAGCTATGTGTAAGAAAAGCCGCGATAATGCAGACGCGCGCGGGATATATTATCCTTCGGTTATTGCGGCTGCTACATGTGTACAGCTTGTTTTTCGCTTCGGCTAATGAATTTTAAGCGGCGCTGTAAATCAGCGCTGAGTTATCGCGCGCTGCATCTCTCGCGGATTGTTGCCGACGCGACGATCTGCCTTGCGGGCATCGCGGAGGTTGGCTTTGTTTGATATCAATTTGCAACTGGTTGACGTGAACTACCTCGCGGCTGCAGCAAGAAAAAGAACAAAAAGCTCCGACAATATCCGAGCTGCACAGTGCAGCGTGTAACACATGTCGCCAGATGTCCTCCGAAAGCCATTGTCCGAAGCGCGGAAAATTAATAGCGCGCTTCGCGACGAATCTCGGACGTCGTGCCACATAGAAAAAGCCCCTTCACGGACGAGCGGTAGCGGATAGGAGAGAAAAGTGAGCGAGTGCGGGAGGAAGAGAAAAAGAAACGGCGAGTCCAAATACGGGAAAAAGAGCCGAAGAAGAGTGCGAGCGCTCAGTCAGTGGCTGGTGTGCTCAATGTAAGAAAAGCCGGAAGGACGGAAGGAAGGAAGGAAGGAAGGGAGAAAGGAAGATGACTGCTCGCCTGAGTAATGGATCAATTTATTTTGCGGCTTCGTGTAGGTGCGATGCAGAAGGAGAACGAGTCCCTCTCTCTCTCTCTCTCTCGGTCTTTCTCGGGCCGGTGTCGGCTAGAAAGATGTGCTACCACGGGATGCGGGCTGCAGCGTCGCCGCGACGATTTCTCGAGCAAGGAGGAAGACAGAAGAGATGGCTCCTTTCCCCTGCGCGCTTTCATCCTTTTTTACACTCTCGTTCTCGCTCTTGCGCTGCTGCCGACGCTGCTGCTGCAAAAAGATCGTATTTATTTCTCCGCGAGCGCGAGAGCGCAATGGACGGCGTCCAAGTGATCTATGTCCCGGCGCAGTCACATCTCATTTACTCTGTGAAGCATAATTCCTTCACACTTTTTCGGGAAAGGCGCTCGTATATCTTGGTTACGCGCCCGCGGAGCCCGACTCGCTCGTACGTCAACCTCTCCGGAGAGAGACAGAAGAGAAGGTGGGACGCGTTCGCGACTGCGTCAAGGGAAAGAAAGTGCGACTTATTTTCACGGCGCGCATATATGGATCGAGAGAAGCTTCGCGGGTACTTATAAGCGCTTGTTTGTCTTAGTATCGGGGATTTGTAATGCACGTAGTCTCGATTAATTAATTTCGGTGATAAAAGAGTACACTCTTGTAACATTGTATACACAGTCGATAAATTCCACAAACATTAACCCTCGACCGAATCTTAATAGACATGTCGAGCCGAAAGATATAAAATTAAGAACGCGCAATAAAAGAACCTTGTGAACGGCCGAGTACATGTCGTTCGTCGCTGAAATTTACGCACCGCGCGCAAAATAAACCGAGCCGTCGTTCTCCGCGTATCGCGAGGTTAATTCACGCGGCGCATTGTCGCGGAGTGAAAGCACAGGCAGGAATGCGACGCAGTCGCCCCTGCGCGGATCGTGAATCGCGAGTTTTGATGTCCCGGGGATCCTGCCGACTGTCGGCGTCGCCGTTGTATAATGTCGCGCGGCTCATAAAAGAGAATGAATTGTGTCATTAAGAGCTGCCTGGCGAGGCTGCTTTTCGGCCCAGCGTCGCGCACATTTGTCGTCTGCCAGCGAACGCTTTGTCAAAGTCTTGCGGCGACTGCTGCCTCGACTTTTCATTCGATGCGCCTGTACAATCTTTCGAGGCTTGTAGACTACTGCTGAGACGAATATAAGCGCGTGTTTCGAGCTTTTGAATTACGCGCGCTCGACTCTGTTTATGTTAGAGTTAATTTTGCGTAGCGGGGTATTCGTGGATGCGGTTGCGTGGGAGTGATTTTATAGAGTGTATCGGAATTCAAAAGTAACCGACGACCAAATTTTTATCGCGTGAAGCACTTTTCATTCCGACAATAGTATCATACGTTATCGCATCTAATACGGCACTGCTCATTCACGATCATGAATACAATTCTCAAGGCAAGGGAAAAAAAGTCGCGTGCGGCATTGAGCTTGTTAAAAAAGTAGCAGCGTCGCCAGCATCGGTTGCCATGTATATAGCGGAGGGTTTCCGGAAAATCAATGCGCCAGTGACTTTTGCACCCTCAAGAAATCCGACGTCAGTCGTGCCGCACACGAGAGAGCGAGGGTCTTTCTCATTCCCTCTCTCTCTCTCTCTCTCTCTCTCTCTCTCTTTCTCTCTCTCCCTCTCTCTACTCGCTCTTTTTCTCCGCATCGGATCGCAAGAGACGAATAGGGCGGGCGAACTACCAGCACTCGAGCAATTTGTTAAACGCGCCAGCGAGCGAGCGAGGAGTTGCCCGGCGATTTATGTGGGCTCCGCTCTCGTCCATAATTCGGATTAACACCGTTTCCTCGTGTATCGGCACGTAAATCCTCCATCAGCGGCAGCAGAGGGGGCTGCCGATAAATTTTTACGTCACTTTGTATCAGTTTCGCCGCGCGAGAAAGAGAGCTGTCTTCCTTTTTACCCGGCGCTCTCGCGGAGATAGTTCTATTGAAACTGTTATTTGCGAGGAAATAAATATTTTCGAGATTTATGGACGCTGCGCGAACGGTCGCTCGTCAGTGGGGAAATTTCGACTGGCTGCTCTCAGTCAACTTGAAATACGGCCCATGCGCGCGTACTCGAAAATCGAAGACTTAATTACGAGCCCAAAGTATATTTGCATATTGTACGAGTAATTCAAGTCAGCTCCGTATATTTTCACAAGCGCGCGACACCGTTCCCCGCGCGCTTCTCGGAAATATATCTACTTCCACACATCATCGCACTCAGTAACACCCGAAAACTTCAGCATTAATAACCGGCATTCCAACACTAAATCGCACAGAGCTCGTCGCCAGAGAGCATTGCACGATATATACGCACGTCGTAAAAAACACTGTACACCCGCTGTCGGATTGCTTTCAACCGCGCGAAATAGGCCGCGAGTAGTATAAACCAGCGCGTGCGATATGTCGCGAAATAGCTCGGCCGCGTCGCGCGCGAGATATTCGAAAAACGCGTTAAAGTCACAAATATACAGCGCGTCCGCGCGAGACAGCCGTTTACGAACATCGTATGTAGCATCGAGTATACAGAAGAGGCGGAACCGAGAGGGGGCCGCTATACTCGCCCCCTTTCTCGCGGGCGACACACGCACCCCCGTAAATCATGCGGATTTACGATCTTAGTTAAAAAGGGTAACGCAATATTTATAGTCGCATCTCTCGCGCGCGCAGTTACATATACAAATTGAACTTTTATACAAACGAGCTGACGTGGAGACGCGTTGAGAGAGAGAGAGAGAGAGAGAGAGAGAGAAGCCGTATGTACGTACTGCATACACTGTCGCGCGCGCACCGAAGGGCAGATTTTAACTATCGACATCGATTTATTGCCAATACATATTAATGCCGATGCGCTCAGGCTACTTTCGCGTGTTACCTCTTTCTCTCTTCTGGCGCGCTAACGGTGTTTATTCATATTGATGGAACTGGATTGAAACATAAACCGGATATGCAAATAGCTACCGACCGACGCCGCGCGCGAATCGCGCCGCTGTAACTAATGCTGCGAATTTTGAATCGAATTACAAGCCATTTGTAAGTATACGCCAGGGAGAGAGTGTGTATGATGAATAATTTTCTAGTTTCGCGCGAGGCAAACGCCGTTAAAAGCGACCAACGAACAAAAAATCAATCGCGCAACTCAGCGATATTCAAATTCGCTCTGCCAACCGAGCCGTCAAACGCCAAACACATCGCGCGCGCTTTTCATCCGATAAATAATCCGATATCGCTCTGCCTTAATGCATCGCGAAATTCCTAGCGCAAGCGCGCGCGGAGGGAATGGTAAAAACGCGATTATCGAATTATTTTTGCTCTCTCTCTCTCTCTCTCTCTCTCTCTCTCTCTCTCTCTCTCTCTCAGCCGCACATTTTTCGCGCGCGAGTGACACGAAAGCGAGATAAAGAATAACGAGAGCGAGGAGCGCACAGGATGGAACGCTCTCGCGTACAGCCGCACATGTAGGTACAAGAGCGAGAGAGAAAGAGAGAAGCGGTGGCGGCTGAATGACAGACAGACAGCAACCAGACAGGAGACTGACAGCGCGGCGGCAGCTCGACAGCTCGGTGCTTCGCCGAGAGCGCTTGTAGCCGGGTATAACGTCAGCTAATGCTGTACGCGCGACTACTGTAACGTGTTGATCCTCGTCCGATTCGTCAACAAAAAGCAATCAAACCTCGGCCTCGCGTTACTCTTTCATTTTCTTTTTATACGCGCTCGGGACTACTCTTTCTCTGCGCCATTTTCCCTCGCTGCATCGGCGCGGTTAGCAGGTGAATCGACGCCGGAGGTGAGAAAAAAGAAAGACTGAATTCTGTATCGGGTCGGGATTAAGGAGTCACTTTGAGTCGAAAATTAGACGTCTGTATTTATCCTTTTCCGCCCGGCGGGCAGCCGATCGCGCTTTGTGTTCCGATGGATCGAGGGATACTTTATTGAATCTCGAATAAAGGCGAGTCACCCAATTTTTTATTTACATTTTGAACCTTCTGCCCAGTTAATAACATCGTAAAACATTGCGGAGCAGAGAGCGAGCCGAGGAAAAAGCCGGGAACCGCGCGGGAGCGCAAGCGAGATAAAACAGCTGTCATAAAGTAGCGCTCTGTAGATATAGCGCTGCAGCGAAGGTATACATCATATGATCCGGGGTTTCGCCGCCTCCTTCCTCTCTTTCTCGCGCCCTGTACCTCCTCCTTCTCTCTCCTTCTCTCTTTTACTTCCAAAGAGAGTGAGGAAAAGGGAGAGAGAGCGAGATGACGACGGGGCCGCGCAGCCCGGGGTTACCATTATGTCTACAGGCCTTAAATTAAAATGCCATATAATGACCCAGCTAGGCGGCCTGTATAATTTATGTCCATAAAAATAAAATCATAATTACAGAGGTGCCCGCACTGCGAAAAGGGCGGTAATAACATGGCTCCGCGCGCGCGCGAGTTACCTCGTCGCTCGCGTTCTTGCCTCCTCTCTTTCTCTCTCGACACTGCGCAGCTCTATAGTTGTTGTTGGCTTTTTCAGCGGAGAGTGTTGTGTGTTGCGGCTGCTGCTGTTTTCCTCCACTGCGGCACTCTTTTTAGGCTCGAGTGTATTACCTGCAATTTGCGAGCGGCGTTAATGTACGCCAGGGGGATTCGCGTATTGTGTACACATTTCGCTTTCGGGCCGATGATTTGCCATTTGGCATGAGCCTGACTGACGTTGATCAGCCCGAAAGTGAGTACTCATGGACTGGCTAATGCCGGGGTGATATTGTTTTTCCAGTGGGCTAAAAAGATAAAATGACCAGGCCAACCCCTTTGTGGTAGCTTGATTTAGAATCAGCTCGTAATGCTGGGCTTCGGGAAACGGAAAGGGAAGACGCATGGAAGTTTAATTGTTCATAAAACAGTGGCTCGAGAATTGCCGGGTGTGTAGCGGAAGCCAATTTAGCCACGCGGCGATGAGGAAGAAGAAGGATCTCGATTATCTTTTTAACGTGCCTCCGTTAATGACTAATGCATGCTTCGGCGAGTGTGTATTTCTTAATGGTCTCTCTCTCTCTCGTATATAAGAGATCCGTGACTGAAATTTCTGTATGAAATATCGCCACTTCGCGAACGGAATATACATTTCGAAATTCTTAATTAGTCACATTTTCTCTGCGCGCAACCAGTCGGCTGATCCGCTGTAAAAGCAGTAAATCGAAAATGATTTGTAATTCAAAGCATTGATTCGTGTATATAACAGCGTGCGTTAATTTATTCAGGCAAATGCGGCATTAATTTCCACTTTCAAGACGTCGCGGGCATAAATAGACGCGGATTTATGTGATTTATTTCGCTATCGGATGTTGATACAGGGTATACCCGGACAATCTCGCCTTGGAAAGTCTCCGAAACGGCCGCTCACTGATCGACGTCTGAGTACAGCGAAGCAGAAATCTCGAACGAGACGAAAAACAGTCGCGGCGGTGTGCCTATAGAGACGAGCGCGGATTGAAACCGGAAATCTATTAGCGCGCGGTGATATATTCCCCATTTTATCGAGCGAATAAATTTTCCCTCGCGCTCGCTCTCTCTCGCTCTCTCTCTCTCTCTCTCGCTCTCTCTTTCTCTCTCTGTCTCTCTCTCTCTCTCTCTCTCTCTCTCTCTCGACACCCTCGAATAAATTACTCGCTATGCGCGGCCGCGCGCGAAATAAAATAAATGCAAATTTATCTTGTTTGGCCATCTCGTCGGACGTCTCAATCTCCCTGATAAATCTCGGTGATCAAACGCGGCTACTCTATACCCGCGCGCATGAGTCTCGTGCACGCGCGCAACGTATCAATTATGAAGGCAGCGAGAGTGCGCGCGTATGTGTGTGTGCCTACACGCACGCGCCGAAAGAGAGTTGATAAAAAAAAGCGAGCGAGGAGGGAACGGCGGATGAGCAGCGCGCACGTGTGTATAGGTATATACGGTTTATACGTGTGTACGTATGGCTGCTGGCGGTGGTGCGCAGAAATCGTCAAGAGGCCCTTAAACGCGAACGGAAAGGCGATGCGAGATCGCGTTGATGAATGTCCCCATTACACGAACACCGCTAGTTACTCCGCGGAGATAAACCGCGTTCATTATTCACTCACGGCTGGCGTGACCTTATTCTCCCTCTCTCTCTCTCTCGCAGTGCTGCTGCCTGCTTGGCGAACTGTGCGCGCGCTCGTTCTCTCTCGCTCGTACCTATACATAAACCGCGCGCTCACCTATTAAACTAATGCAAATTAATATCGGCCTCTTTCATTTACTCCCCGAATAAGCTTCCTTTCTCTCTTTCTCTCTATCTGGCTTATTAGCTGTGGGCCGCGAAAAAATGCGATTAATTCAATGACCGCTTCTACCGCATCGATCCTTATCGACGAAACAGATGTGCGTTGTGTTTTCAGTCGCGAATCCACGGAGCGGGAAGAGAGCGAGTTGATAATGCAGCTCTCCGAGTAAAATATCGCGTAACACGCGGTCGACGAGATGTAATCGGTACAGCTAGCGAGGAATGAATGTAATGACTGTCTGTACACCTATAGATACTAGGTACACTGTTTGCCTGGCTGTTCGACGGTGCACAAATTGGTTGTGGTAAAAATAGTTGATTTTATTAAATTGAAAAGAAAGCTTGCTGGTCTGAGGGCTCAGTCTGTGGTCTAATGAACGACGCCTGATAAGACAGCTCAGGTGCGACAATAGCTGCACCTGATTCAAGCGCACAGTCGGTACAGCAGTTTCCTATGGGTGTCAAGAGATAGCCATTATGTCCAAGCAGCTCGAGAGTAAGTAATGTCCTATTGTTTATAGGTTGCAATAAAACACGGGTCATCGTCGTCCTCTGCTTCAATTCACTTTTATCGTTTTAGAGTATACACAAAAGCGTGCATGCACGTGCGATTGCAATAATTCGTTCGGTAAACAAATGAACTGAACTTCGATATCACACAATAACGATATCCATGCTCATCTTCATTCCTATCATCACCTAGAATCCTCCACGCGATAAACAATCTGCCTCTATCCGGCAAACCCCAAGCTAAGTAATACAATATTGCACGAGTACAGGAGCGAGCAAAAAATTACGCTATTACGTTTAATAGTGATCTATAGCCGTCATAAATATACACATACACGCGGCGCGCGCACTCTTGTCGTTGCACTCATAAATCTCAGCGAGTCTTGCTCTTACTTTCGCCATAATACCCTACCCCACCTTGTGGGCTTTTTCCGAATCAGCTCTTTGCCCTTCGCTCGCGCGAGAGCGCGTAAAGTATTCACGCGCATAATCGGCCCATATATATACATACACATTAGAGACGCGTGAAAATGCGCTCGCACGCGCGATCGTCGTCCTATATATGCTTATACTCGCTCGCACTTTTCACGCTTCCATTATATTATGCGTCTCCGGGTGTGTGTATACCGGCTTATATGCGCTCACGCCCATGCTTTAATGGATTGTGCCTTTATACCATTTCTGTCCGTGGTGATTTATCGCATCTCTGCCGCCCTTTATGGCTGATATTGCGGTGGAAAGAGAGCGAGTGCATGGAAAAAGTTGAATGGGAAATTTTATGCTTCGGCTACTTGAAAAATGTTGCCTAATTTGTAGGCGAGAGAAGAGTGAGAGAGAGAGAGAGAGAGAGAGAGAGAAAAAGATCGCTTTTTTCGCTCGAAAAATGCGGGCATGGATTTATGAAATTCTTATTTATATTAGGCAGGCGATTGATCTTTCCTTTCAATTATGTGCCTCGGCTGCTGCATTGTTCCGAAAACAACGTATTCAGAGATGAGGCTAATTTTCCATTCCACGCTGAAAAATGAACCTTTTCAAAATAGAATTTCGTCTCCGTATGAGATGAGGAATCGTCGTTTATCTTTAATAATCTTCTTTCCGACGCATCGACCCTTTTAAATTATGCTTCACAAGAAAGCCATACCGCGAACCGAGAACTCTGTTGACAAAGTAGTAACTTTGGTCACACAAATTTCCAACCGATCGAAATTACATAAACCCCGTCAATGATCGTCGGTATATCCACATAGGATCACACGCTTTGTTTGCCGTACACATAGATATTCTCGCGATCTCGTGCACACACCACTTCACACGTACACATAGCGGCAGATCGAGTACCCTCGCTTTTGACGTCTCGTTCCGCATAAAATCGTCGCTGCAACAGTATCTCTGTATACAGCTAACACATACGTATCTATGATGGATGATCTCGAGCTGGGGGAAAAGGAGACGTATTGTCCCCGACGGCGAGTGTATTTTACGAGCAGTGTGTTCGCTTTCATCGATTATAACGACGCCTTGATTAATCGACTGCGGATTTTTACAAGCGGCTCGGTCGTGCCGCTATGAGCGCGCGCGCGCGCCTAGCCCAGCGATGTAACATGAATTATTGGAGTCATTATAAACTCGGTACATGTGTGCGAGCGCGAACGGCTCTCTTTCGCGCAACGATGAGAATGATTGCTTTGGTGAAAAATTAAAAATCTTGTGAGCGTTATTTCGAGCTGCTAGTTTTCGGTTTTTCGAGCGCGTTTTTTGAATGACACGCGTCACTGTCGATCAATCAGTCTTGTCGTTTTATCGCCAAGGTGAGCTGTCATTTATTTTTCCTTTAATTGTAAAAAAAAATCGGTTCCTACCTATCAAAGCATATCGCTTAGATCAAGTCCCTAAGTAACCCATAGTAGTGCACTTCGATACTCTACATAACTCAGCGATAACTTTGAAACTCCGATAAAATATGACAGGCACATCAGGCTATAGATAACTAGACACCAACGCAACGCTAGCAGCTGCAACAAGGAGCATTAACGATCGAATCAGTTTCAGGAGCAAAGGAAGTCTCCGCCGATCGTATCTCTCTCCATACTCCTTCGGCTCAGAAGAGAAGGTGTAGCTCGTGAACCCAATCTACGAAATTTATCAGCGACTCGTCTCCCCCGCGCGCTCTTCTTTTCGCGTGCAGCCAGAGCAGATTGATGCCGGCGTTACAGCGCTCGGTTATATTTGTTGCTACGCGGAGCGACAGAGAAAGAGAGGGACAGCGAGTGCATTAATCAGCGCGACACGACGCGACGTGAAATACAAATGATATTTTATAGCCTCATAAATCCTCGCGCGAGAGACTGTCACCGTTTTGCGCGAACGCGCCGGAATAACGCCGCTACCGCGCCGCGCCGCGTGCGCAATTTCAGCTCCGTCGCGCGCTCGGTGACAGTTCGATGCCTCGCGAGAATGTTCTGCGCTGGCAGGCTCGCCGTGTCTCTTTCTATACATAGGTATACTAGCTGTGGGGTGCATTTATATTGTACTGTGTGCTGCGGTGTTCGGGATCGAAACGGCGTCGCTGGCGCCATCTAAGAACGGAGCCGTGAACCTTTCGCTGAATGTTGCATGTAATAGGTGGTTGGGAAGGATTCTATAGGTTTTTTGATTATTAGCATCAAATCGAATCAGTGTAGCATGTTGTACACAATATCAATAATTGTAAAAATCGTAACTATCCCTTTTTCAAATTAAATAACATACATTGTTGCTTTTAAGATTAGAAGAGATAACGCTTGGAGGAATGGAGTTGAAATCTCGCAGTGCAATTATCAAGGCAAATCGGTGTGCTCGTTCACGTGCGCCCGTTCTACGGAAAATGGCTAAAAAAGAGCAGTGTGCGTTTGAAATCAGACTTTAGACAAGCACTAGCTTTTGGTGCTTAACAAATGGATTCGTTTTGATGCTTTCATGAAGCAGAATTCGCTAGTCTTTGTGCACAACTTTTAGTATGTCCAACAAAATTCTTGTTAGTTAAATAAGTAATATATATAACCTGCTTTTCTCAAGTTACTTTATCGCTAATGGAAATAATCATTTGATGGAAATTTTAGCCCTGAAGCAATTTCCACACCTTTCAACGTTCAACATTCGTATCACCAGTAAACGTCGGTGAGTACAGGAGGACAATTAATGAAGCTTTCGATTATTGCATCAGAGTCGAGCAATTATGAATTCGGACAAGCAAAAGGGTGTACACATGCGAGCATGCATAATGTGGCCTGCGGGGCCGCGTCCGTTCCGTCAATCTCCAGAGCAGTGGAACAGCTCTGAAATCAGTATCAGGCGATTAATTATACTCGAGCGATTCTCTGAACAGGCGAGCGAGCGCAAACGCAACGCAGACACCGCCGGCAGCGAGATTCGACCCTCACAGAAAAGCCGTACGGTGAAGGCTGCGTTTGTAAGAGTTATACGCGAGAAATTGCAATAGTTCGAGAGATAAACCGAGCGGTGATTGTTCGCTTGGATTAAAGCTACCGGTTCAGATAGTGACGGACGCGCGTGAAATTGAGTTATTTACTTAGCAAAAATGTTCGCATGCGGATGTACTGCGATGCGATTCGTTCTGATGATTTTAAACGTCTCGGTTTACTCAAGGCATTGCAGGTGAGAATTAAATTAAATGAATGGTAAAGCTTTGTGATAATTATAAACCAACGCCGTTAAAAAGATGACTCGACAAGCCGCACAGAGAAGTGAAGATAAAGATAAAGACCTTAAACTAGCCCCAAGCTGCTCGAAGATGAAGGCTGTACTGTTTGCTGTCATTAAAAACTTTGTGGAAGCACCCGCTATAATGGATCTCTTGCGAATAATCTTGTTTCCAAAACCTATTAATATGATACGACGTGATCCTATGCTTCGCATGATAAGTAAAGTGAAAGAGGGTGCCTTGTGATCCGTCTTCGTCAAGTGATAATACAGGCAGTGTAGATTCTCTAATACTACAGTAGAATTGGCCGCAGACTGTAAGAAGACACATCATCACTCTCATTTTGGAACGTTAAAACAATAATAAAACACTTTCAAGCTAATCCTTCGATTTCCAAATTCTCTAAAAATAATCATTACCATACACTCATATCGAACGCTTACAGATTAAGCAACGGCCTATAAAACCAATAAATCTCGCGAAAAGCGAATTCGCACTCGTGCGAAAGTTCCATCGCTCGCCGCCAAAACCGTGCGCCAGACCATTGACTAAGCTCTCTCTGTCTCTCGCGCCGATATATATCTCGCTCACACTCTCTCGCGCGCGCGCGGCGTCGGAAATACGTATTTCAAGTGAAATCGGAAACGCGTCAGGCGTCGCTGAAAAGTCGCGCGGCGGAGCCTGCTTGCGCATGTGCCCGACGTGATTTATGACGGATGTAAATAGCTAAATGAAAGGTTTATTGGCTAAAAAAGGCCGCTTTCGCTCTCTCTACCCGCTGCAGCCCATAGCTATTCACGCACGCGCACACAGCACACACGTGCACGCGAGCGCTCTCGCTTCGGCTTCCAGCGGCGTTAAAGATTTACGATAATGGCGAAGATACGGGCCGCGGGCTGATTTATTGGCGCGATCGGCCGCGCGCGAGCAAAGGCTCGTTAGACTACGGTTACGGCGGCGGCTGCTTGTGGTAGTCGATATGGACGTCAGGCGCAATTCGTTTCGTTGCCTAATTATAAAAGAGCGCCCGCGGATTCGCGCGCTGCAGCAGCCGTGCCGATGCGTGCTGCAGCTCTTCTTCAAGTGGAGCGCGACGACGAGAGAAGCGTGCGCGCCGCCTCGGACCTCCGCGTTTGCTCTCTCTCTCTCTCTCTCTCTCTCTCTCTCTCTCTCTCTCTCTCTCTCTCTCTCTCTCTCTCTTCCTCGATGCGATCTCTCATCCCCTTTATGTATATTCGTGCGATTTTATAAATTATTCAGGCGCGACGGGAGAGCGAGCCGAGGTCGATGTAAAAACCGCGCGAGATTGCAAAATGAAAAGGCACCGCGCGTGATGCGACGACGCGGTTATCTCTCCTAAAATGTTGATGATGGCGAATTTATTTCGGCGACGAAGCTGGCTTATTTACGCGTCTTTTACTACTGAAAATGTATACGTTTTTCGGAGTTTCACGTTTCGTTTCCTTTTTGGATAATAAATTTCTCTTTCTTATTTTTGTTCGAGATGTGTTACAATGATTGGAACGTGGTGAACGTCGCGTTTCAATTTTCAATTTTGCTTTACAAGAACCGAGTCGTCGCAATAAAAACATCAGCCGCGTGAAATCATGCACTAGCTGACGACGGGTATCATGCTAATAGTGCCATCGACTCGTCGCGCCGCTTATAGGCCTTAATAAATGGCGTGGATGTGTTGGGCTGATTTATGCGCCGGAATGGCGAGATATTGCACGGCCGATATACGCGCAGTTGCAAAACCGGCGACTATACTTTGGCCACTTTGAATGCATAACCACCTCGCGTTCGGGCAGTCGTTAAATTCAATGGCGCGTGCACTGAATCAAATGTTGTTTAGTAATGAGCTTTATGCAGGGCTTCTATACGCTTGCGTGTGTGTATGTGTGTGTATGTATGTGCATATTGAAACAGTGCTTCGCGACTGCATCGAGCTGCGTGCTATCTTGCTGTCGAGATCTTTGCTGAAAGGTATGTAAAGGGCGAATGCACTAATCGACTCGATTAGATTGCTTATTAGCCAGGGGAACGTGAGTTTTCTCGAGTTGATATCGAACATGAAGTTTGGTGATTGAAAATTGCGAGACGAGCAAATTAGGTAAAGTATCTGGGTAATTTAACCCATTAAAGCCCATGCTAAGACTGGTTGAGATAGCGACAAACAAACTGTGCTATCCTTTGCATAAGTGAAAAATAAAATATACGTATTTTTTCTTATGTCATTTGCAATTGTTTATAACAAATTATTTAAACAAATTACAAAAAAATTCATAATTTTCAAAATCTGAATGCGGGAATCGATTCTGGAGGTAAAATCAAGACGAAAACCTATATAACACTTTTTTTATCAGAGTTCAATTTGTTATCTTTAAGTAGAAATAAACTATTGACAAATAAGTGTTTTCATTCTCTTGCATGGTATGTAGAATCATATCAGTATTTTTTACTGATAAATTTTGAGATTTTATACTGTAATTCGGCATAATCGTGTGAAAGTGAAAGTCGAAATGCCAAAAAAAGCTGAAAGAGGATACACTATTTCAATGCATGAAGTGAATTCAAAATTGAATTATATTACAGTTATGGACTCAAAGCCAGTATCGATTCTCTCTTCGAAATATGGGAATGAACCAAAAGTTGAAATGCAGAGATGGCAGGAATCATCGAAAAAATCTATTCTTTTTCCTCATTGTTTCTCTATGTATAATCAACACATGGGTGCGTCGATCTACATGATCAACACTGTAATGCTTTGATGCCTACAATTCGAAGTAAGAAATGGACATGGTGCCTTGTATTACGACTCATCCAAGCATCCTTAGCAAACGCTACAGTGATTTACAATAAGTTACATCCAGACGAAAAAAAAGGTTCCAAAGATATTGTTCAAGATGTTTGTGAATATTATATTGACAAGTTATCTTCCAAACGTCCCCCCAAACGACAGAAACAGAGTGAACCTTCATCCCAAGAACACATGATAAAACATGGAAGTCTTAGGAAATGTGGAATTTCAACATGTCGGACAAGAACGGAATGGTATTGTGAGAAATGTTCTATACCTGTTTGCAAAAGTCATAAAGTAGGACACGGCAATGAACAATAATTCAATCCCACCGAACATATTTACAATAATTGATGTGAATATTGATGGATAAATACAATAATTAGCTTCATTCTATACGATTTTTTGAAACACTCTCAGGAGGCCGAATGTTTCTTCCTACATTATTTTGAAAATTATGAATTTTTTTGTAATTTGTTTAAATAATTTGTTATAAACAATTGCAAATGACATAAGAAAAAATACGTATATTTTATTTTTCAGCTATGCTGGTCACTTTTTCTCCCCAACTTGCAATTGTTTATTCCTACATTACACTAACAAATTGAACTCTGACAAAAAAGTGTTATATAGGTTTTCGTCTCAATTTTACCTCCAGAATCGATTCCCGTATTCAGATTTTGAAAATTATAAATTTTGTTGTAATTTGTTTAAATAATTTGTTATAAACAATTACAAATGACATAAGAAAAAATACGAATATTTTATTTTTCACTTATGCAAAGGATAGCACAGTTTGTTTGTCGCTATCTCAACCAGTCTTAGCATGGGCTTTAATGGGTTAAGTCTAGCATCAGAGCAATTTTCCTTGAAATTGTTATATTTTCCTATCTACTTAGTTATTTCAACGCTCTCAATTTTAAATCGAAACATTGGAATGCTTTTAATACAATTTACCTCTCATCCGAGGAATGTATGTGCGAAAAGTGCGAAAAATAAAAGAATAATGTGTGACGGACTTTAACTACGATTGTTGCCTTCAATATACGAATCAGCTTGAAACCAATAACCTAAAAAATCATGAATGATGTCTTGGATGATCCGTTTACGAAATTCTTTATCAGAAACGTAAAGTAGCATTAGCATTTTGAGCAATGGTAGTTTATGATTGAATTTTACGATGGCTGAAGCATATGCTATAATATTTAATACTCGGTTCCTAATTGATAAGTTTAATCATCGACTCGGCATGGTCGAAGAAATTCTTTAAATGCCATGAATATGATTGCTGAGATGTTAAAATAAACTTTTAATGAATTCCATAACACCGGATGAAAAGCATCATTACGCGTATATTATCTGTGTGATGTCAGTCGGTATCTTCGCGATTGCATTATGAATGCAAACTCGACTATCAATCATGTTGATAAAGCAATTATTTTTATTGATAGGCTGTAATAACGTAAATTAACGTGCTGGCGGACGGCGCGATGTACGGGATAATTGGAACCTTATAAATATGGAAAAAGGTGCGAGGGGCGCGAGCGTTCGCGACGTCGTCATTAATATTAACGCTGCCGTTAATCTGCATGTTAATCAAAGGAATGCTTTCGACAGTTCAGTTTTCTATAGAGACGAGCCAGTACAAGATTGCTTTTTAACGTTGTTATTCGTTCTATCATATATTTTTAAATTGCGAATCAGAACTGTCTTGATATAAGTTTAAGTGTTAAAACTACGATTGCTAAAGACTTATACGTCATTGCATAGACGATGTATTGCAACGCCATCTTGTAGGTAAAATAGGAAATTAAACGAGGGAGAACAGTTACAGATCGGTGTGAGTTGATATGTGTATTACCATCCGTGATAAGGTAGAGTTCTACTAACCGTAGGTACAGCATTGTTACCTCTGGAAGTTTATCATAGATGGCAAGAAGGTTGCTTCTAATTTTACAAAAGTCTGTATAGTTTCTTTCTTATCATTTATACTACAATTTGTTGTAATATTGCTCTACGTAATTACAAGCAACTTCGTCGAAATGAACCTCTTTATTTAAGAAATTTGATCCAAAAAGTTTTGTGCATAAATCATAAAAATTTGAAACTCAAAAGACTAATGTTGTTTTAATTTTATTTGTTCATAAAAGTACTTTTGATAGTGTTGTATAATTGAGTTACTTTGAAGATTTCAAGTTTATATTTAATTAGTTGATTTACTCTTCACCACTAGCGCTTTTCGTCTATGGAATCATGCACATTTTACTTGCATAAATTGAAAGTAATTTTTAGTCTCCTAGATACACTTAGATATTCGGTCGAGTCTTTTATTGCGAACGATTTTTCGCTCCTCGAAAATTGTTGCCGCCGCCTCTATAATTTCTGTTGTTTTTCATAAAACAACAGAGCACGTCTTACCTTGACTATGAAAATACGATGAAATTAGGTGCTACGAGATCGCGATCGGTACTATAATAATTCTCCCGGCAAAACAACGAAGAAAGCGATACATAAAAGCTACCTAGGAAAGCCGGGGCACAGGACGGAGGGGATCGCGCTCGCGTGTTTCTTCATTCTGGGTTCGCGTGTCGAACTCTGATTTGCTTTGCTGAATCAAGGGTATACACACACACACACACCACGAAAGGGCTGCACACGGCATCAGCGCGGCAGTGGTATGAGGACGCACACCACAAAGCTTCGCCGTTGTACTCCAGGGTGTGTATCCCTTTCCTATACGTTCACACAGTCATGCTCGCGCACGGAAAAAAAGCGGCAACTGGATAGTGCACTTTTTCCCTTCATCCGTCTCTCTCTCTCTCTCTCTCTCTCTCTCTCTCTCTTTCTCTCTCTCTCTCTCTCTCTCTCTCTCTCTCTTTTGCTCGCGCGCTCGCTCCATTATCAACGCTAACGATTAGATTGGAAGTGCGATCTAAGTGCAGTTAAACTTTAACCGTATAGCCGCCACGCGAATGCTATCGCCGTTGCTCCTTTTTTTTAATCGAGCAAACAAAAGTATCTTTTAGTTGTGTTCTCTCGATTCTTTGAAAAAGAATGAACAAATTTGGTGCTCTCTTTTCGAGCTTGATAATAGCGCAGGCGTTGAGCATTAACGAATGAAGCCATTATGTTGAGTTGAGTGTGTTTGCAGGTGTAATTTACTGTTGCGCGGTTCTATCAAGTTTGCTTGGTTAGAGATCCGTGGATAAGAACTTTAGAATGCCTGTTTTTAATGATTTTACCAAGTAAATCTCAAAATCTTGTTTGAAAAGTTCCAACGGCTTGTTACGTCAAATCCTAGAAATCGTCTAGCCTAAGATTATACACATGATACTTTGTGATAAAATACTGTGGTATTCAATTAAAGTTATGTGATTCGTGGTAACTCATCCTTTCAAACGCATTCGTTCGGTTAGTGTCTCATAAGGATACCGCAGCGAAAGGATGATTCCCATGATTTATCGATAGGAAGTTTTGATTCTAGAAGCCAACCGAATGGTCGGCGATATGTGAAATCCCACTTTATCAGACCTAGATTAGTTTGCGTCTTTGCGTAGCAGCTATCCCAGTTAATGCTTCTATAATGAACGTTACTCATCACTACATATAGAACTGGTATATCCATCCACTGAAATATCCTGAGCCTCTAATCTTCGATTCGTGAAATAGGGTTCGTGCATGCGAAATTTAACGTTTGTGGGAGGTATATTCTGGAATATTAATTATGTTTAAGTTTAATTTTATCAAACCGATAACTTCATGCATGTACGATCGTGTAAGCTCTGGTATCGATACACGAGATTAAAGTATTACGATGATGATGCCTCCGGAAATGGTGATAAAAATTAATATCGATTTTCGCAGTGAAAATTTAAAAAGGCATTCTATTTCAGTCTTGTTTTTCATTGCAACAGTCATGGATCGATTTGGTTATTGTTATACATTGAAAACTCGAGCAAGTTTAGCAACTCATTCCTATATAGGTAACATCCGGGAAATTCTCGCATAAATTGAAAAATGTATCCCGTGCGTGATGGATCAAAAAACCGATAAACCAAGAATGCAATATTTGAATTTCTCGAGTCATTAATCACGCGCGTGCAGTATGGATTCGCTGCGAATAATCGGAAATCAGTCATTATTTTTAATCTCTATACCGATAAATTTACGCGCCCACGTGATGTAAAGATACCAAACTATTTCAGTATTACATCGTCCCACCATCACAGTGTATAAATTTACATCCCCGTGGAACGGCACGTTCCGAAAGCATCCCCGTACGTGTATGTATAAATCGCTGTAATGTAATAATAGAAAAATGCATCGATTCCCCATTGGCATATAAGCGCCATAAATCTAAAAAAAGCCCGAGTCTATCCCACGCATAAGCAAACGCTCGTTCTCTCTCTTCCCGACACAGTATCGACAGACAACCTTCACTCTTACTTTTTGCCATAGGCCGGCGGCGGGGCACACAGCACGTGCATACACTTCCGGCTCGACATTGCAGCGCGCAGCTCGGCTTATCAGTCCGCTCTCATCGGATATCCATAATCGATATCCGCATTCCACGTATCGCGTGTGCATATTTTACCGCGTACGTCGGGCTCGCCCTTCCTGCATCATCCTCGTCATCGTGTCGTATGCACCGTGTCCCTGTGTGCACACGGACCTTCGGCTGCATGCGAGCTTCAGGTGTACCGCGCGGTGTATACGTATAACGCGCGCCGCAGATGTATATAACGTACACGGGGAAGAAGGGGGAGCTTGCGTTATAAAGAGCCCCTACGCGCGTTCATTCATGACTATACGACGGCTGCAACGGCGCCTACTCATCCGCGAGCGATTAGCTTCCACTCGCCCGGACTCGAGCGGCCAGACACAAGCTGATGCACGTGGCGATCGCTCGTCCGTGAGATCGCCTTTATACGTCATCCGCGCGAGCATCACGACCAAGGCCCCGAAGCACGTGCACAACAGCTTCCGCGATGCTGCGACTGCTCTGTTATCGTTCGCTCGATTGTCCGTTTTTCGCAAGGTTTTTCTGCGGTAAAAAAACGCCTACGCAAGCGCTCCGTGATTAATTAGCGTTACTTAGTGTTTCTCGCGATAATGAGCCAGACGCGACGCGCCCCAATGGTATGCGCACTATGGGTGAAGCAGAGCGCAAAAAAAAAACACGGTCGGCTCGGAGACGAGTGCAGACGAGGGGTCGATCATCGATAATATGCGCGCCCGGCACAGACAATGCTTCGGAGAACTGCAAGAGTATAGCGACGGGTCGCTCGTTATATCGGGCAATTGGACTGCGCTGGAATAATCATCATCGGGCTCGTCATTGGCTCGTCGGGCTTTCTTTCGCGTCGATGCGCAAGTGTCCAAAGGAAACTTGATTAAAAATTCAAGCACTCGCTCATTCCAGCCGTTGCTGCCGCTGCTGCTGCTACTGCATCGATTCCCGGACGGGCTCCTTGCTCAGCTGCAGCGAGCTGCCGTCGTAGCCGCGGTAGTATTTGTCGTTCGCAAACGGGGCGCGCGCAGCAGACGGAAATCAAGGCACCTATGCGCGGCTGAGGGATGCACACGGAGGGATGGGAAGGTAGTATTGGCTTTGATTGTAGGCTGCATCGAGGCTGTGTTTTCGAAAACGTGCAGCGGGGGATTGCCGTACATTGCAAGATAGCACAGTACGAGGGAAGGATATGGAAACGCGGGCGGCATGTGCAGGACGAAATGAAGCATGAGAGCGAAAATAGCTGGCGAAAGCGAGCCACAAGCTTATGGCACGATATGCTTGCCCGCGGATTTGCCGAACGATGCGATATACTGCGCAGCGGCGGACTACCGCTTTAATTGCCCTTGTCGATTTGTAACGACTGCTACTGCTGCTGCCCCGAGCGGCTTGTTCGCGGCTCGATGACGCGCCCCTATGCACTTCGCGCGAGCGGTTTGTGTAAGATTTAGAGATGGTTTTGGATTATGGAAACGAGCTGTATAACCGAAATGAATTTGGCTCTTGACTTTGTTTATCGAGTCTGGGTAATATAACGATAAATCAACTAAAAATAGCGTTATATTATTTCTTATTCCGCAGGTGATATACTTGCATTGACAAACACCTGAATCGTGGCAGAGAGTGTGTAACATTCACCGCGTGATAAAGCATCGTTATAATAAACGAATCGCCCATCGCTCAGTTAACATTTGATAAATCAGTACTGAATTATTGATCACTGCATCTCATTTTACCGAGCATTATAGCCAACGCGCAATGTTTCATAATTTTGACGCTGGATCGAGTTAATCTGAGTAGCTCCCTCACATTATGTTTAAATAATTCCTGCGCACATCGATTTATTCGACGGTCTAGCCATATAATACATCGCGCGAGCACAGTTCCAAAAGCGACGAGTATAAATTCGCCCGGCGGACAAGGCACAGAGAGAGAGAGAGAGAGAGAGAGAGAGAGAGAGAGAGAGAGAGAGAGAGAGAGAGAGAGAGAGAGAGAGAGAGAAAGAAAGAGTGGACGAAAAACAATTTGCATGAAAAAACTATAACTTTTTCAATCTCTCTTTTTGGGTTTTCTCGCGAGCGCGGAAAAGCGACTATTTCGTAATCGTCGCTGCCGTCGGGCAGCGCTTCTCCTCCGCGTCCGGTGCAAACAAACGATGGAGAAAAAATGTGGTGCGCGCGCGCGGGGCCGGCCGATTCGACATTTCCCGCGCGGAAAAATCGCGCCAGCAGCCGCGCTGTAATCAAGCCTAGATGGTTCGTGCTGATTGACAATCTTCCGCGCTTCGAGTGCCGCCGCTGCCTCTGTTTCGACATGTGCGTGCATGTGCAGCGCCTCCTGCACGTATAATGGAGTCAATGCGAAGAGAGGGAGAGCGAAAGAGAGGGAGAAAGAAAGAGAGGGAGAGAGAGAGAGAGAGGAACGGTGCACGGCCTAAATTGCAACTGCAGCAGCGTACTCACGGAAAAGTTTGTTCGATCTCTGCGCGCAGCTCTCCGTCTATTTTCGGCGGTTCTCTACTCTGTTTTTCTCGCTCTAGGGCGCTTGGACTTCATTTAGAGCGCCGGTCGTGCGATTGATCGGTTCGACTGAATCGAGAGTCTCTTTCTATACTCTCGCTCCCTTCTCACTTCTAATCTTCCTATGTGTGTTAGTGCAGAGTAGGGGATCTATTCGTTTGTCTGAATGGCTCTGTGTGCAGTGTGTCTGTGTGTGTGTTTCTGTCTGATATCATTTATCGTTTCGGTGCTCTAGTTTTTTTTTAGGTTCGGAGATATTTATAATCGATGATGGAATTGGAGCTGCGACTGCAGAGCGAAGCTCAATTTTGAGCGCATTCGTACGCTCGCCGGCGATTCGAGCGAATCTATAGGTAAATCGATTGCTGGAAAATAGCTCTCTGGATTCCTTTGGATGAATATTTCACTTTGACTGAGGCGCAAAAGTATTGCGATAAACACAAGCTATTTCGAGTACCGCCGACAAAATTCACAGTTCCATTATGAATGGGATTCGTCGCTTTGCGGCTACTCTCCGCTGCTTCTGTATTATAAATACGCTGCAAGCGGAAAACAATTATAAAGCGAATCGAAAAAAACTGGGGCTATAAAAAGTCTTCACAATGATCCGCATGTGCATTCTACATCTCGCTATGTATGCCCGAACGTTTATTTCAGGCCGATATATATATATATATATATATATATATATATATATATATATATATTCGATGTGTTATCGTACATATATTCTGAGCAGTAAGAGATTTCGATTTTTCGTAGATTATAACTCTCAAGCTATTTCCGTCTCGGTCTGAATAACTGTAAACTGTCAATCATCGGATAAATGGAACAAGCCGAACGTAATAATTCATGGGTCAGCTCTCTGTTTTGCGATTCGCCGCGATTATTTTAAATCAGCGCGAGATAACGCACAAATGCTCGCTCGCAGCAGGTAGAGGCAAGCATGATCTGGGTTACGATTAAAATATTTAAATGCACATCGTGAGAAGTACGTAGCCGTTCGCGCCGATAAATAAATTATGCGGCTCCGCAGGTTTTACATCTGCGTTAATGCACTACTGGGCGATGGGGGGGGGGGGGGCAGACAGGCGCATCTGCTTTTTTCAGGGGCCGCACACATTGTATGCTATTCGCAGAGCTCGTAATAAGCTATTGTATGCGAAGTAGATCTCTCGATGCTTCTCAGCTTCGTCTCTCTCGCTCTGACTCTCTCGTGAAAGTGTGCAAAGTAGCTTTGTGTTCAAAGCCTAGAGTATAAAGCGCGGAGTGCGAGTGGAGATTAAGTGCCAGGGCTCTTGATTAACAATAACCCCTGTACAAAGGGGCTCGGCTCTTTCAATTGAAATCAGTTTCATAAGGCGCATCGTTGCAAACACCCCAATTTGGGAATCATCGGCGCACTTAACACACATGCTCTGTTTTCTCCGATAACATTGATGTTCGCGCACTAGTCCACTTTTTGACTGCAATTAGATAAAACAACTTTTTTGCACTTCTCTTGCGTAAGTACATCGCATATCATTAATATTACTTTTACCACTACCGCGAGTATTGGTCATTTTTAATATAGTATTAAATCAAACATACGAAGCAATAAGAGAAATTATACGTGCGCAAATACAAACTAGGACACAGCATGTCAGAAAATCCAGCTGTATTGCACAAGCCAGTGAGTCATGATATTGCATTTTATTTCGAGTCCAAAATTTCCTAAGCTTTTGATACAAAATCATTGTATAGAATAATTATAGCATACCCAGAAAACTAAAAATGTGTCGGATGCCTTATTCTGATAAGAAAATCAGCTCAGATGGACGCCTACATAGACTGTTGATAATGATTAAGCGAGCGCTGTGATTATGTTTGGCATCGGAAAGCCGCAGTTGAATTGAAGATTAGGAGCACGATAGAGTGCAAAACATCATTTCAGTGATTTTAGTTATATTCTTGTTTACTTTATTTAGTGCAAGGCTTGCGAGTTGTTTATTCTACGAAATACATTTCCTGTACCATGTTTGTCAGATATCATATTATATTGGGTAAGTTTTTCAATGATTAAAATAACAATGAATTATTAATTATTGTCGCGCTCATGTTTGTGTTATTATTCAATATTGCTACATGTAATGTATTTCCGATAGCGTGTAATTCATCGCGTAATAACATAACAATACCTATCATTTGTATTTCAAAATCATGCGGGCTCTTTTAAAGCATATTTACAAATGCAAAAATATTAGTTGCTAAAACTCTCTTCGGATCACGAAACATTCCACTCTCGGAACCAAACAGCGAACATCACTTAACGGGAAAAAATTCACTTCCTAACAAAAACTCCAAAGCCCTTAGTCTTTGCAGTATTTCCCAAAACTTTTTCCTCCTTGCACACACATGCCACACGAGAACTTGCCTAAGTATACAAAACGCAAGAAACGCCCGGCAGAGCTTCGTTTTCTTCCTCGAGTGGCCTTTAGTCAGGATCAAAGTTCTTTATAGCTGGGTCTCGTCCAGTGTTCGCAGTTCTTGCTGTGGTAGCAGCTTCCGACGACAAGCAGGAGACAACGACGCCGCCCGAGACGACGACAACGACGGACGAGCCTGATTCTCGCTGTAATTGCGATGATCACTGCCCGACGAGCAAAGTAATTGGCTTTGACAAGAGCGAGAAGACTACGGCTCAAGTGTTTGACGAGGACGAGGATGGCGAGCTTATTATTTGCGCCAGGAGTCGCGACTCGGACGATCGCACCTTCCCAACTATCTGTCACATGATGTGCTTCAACGGATGCACCAAGTTCCGAGTGTACAAAACGATGCACGATAATAAAGAGGTCTCCCACGTTGCCGCCTACAGAGAAAGTTAGTTGCTGTTTTATTTTGATCGATTAAACATTTTCGGATTCTATCGGTGATATTTTGCAGCAAACACATCGCCGGAGGGGAATGACGAACCGAATAGCTTATGGGGGGACATCGAAAAAACGGTAAAAGAGGCCGCGAACAAAGTACTGGGTAAAAAGAAAAAGCCAAAGAGCAACCATGGTTTGACGAAGAGTGCGAATTCTGGTTTGAAATGCGCAAAAAGGCTAAATTAGATAGCTTACAAAATAGAAGCGATAGGACCGTAGAAGAGTATTCTAACGTAAGGAAACAGACGAGCGCGATCTACAGAAATAAGAAGCGGGAGTATCAAAAGAATTTTATTAGGAGAATAGAAACTAACAGTAAGAAAAATAACCCCCGCGAAATGTACAGTGGGATTAACGCCATCAGAAAGGGTTTTAGGAGTAGAGCGCAATTGACGAAGGACGAAAACGGGGACCTCGTAACAAATAACAACGAATTACTGTCGCTGTGGAAAAATTATTTCAATAAATTATTAAACGCGCACGAAAATAGCAAAGAATTAGGGGACGAAATTCACACTGCTGAACTCCACGTGGAGGAACCGAGCTACCAAGAAGTAGAGGCCGCGATTAAAAAACTAAAAAACAACAAAGCCGCGGGAAATGACTCTATACCAGCTGAGTTACTCAAATATGGGGGCGTCGAGCTCACTTTCAAAATCTATAAACTAGTATGTGCCATCTGGAAAAATGAAACAATACCCGAAAATTGGAAGGAATCTATCATTATACCGATTTTTAAAAAGGGGGATAAGACAGACTGCAATAACTATAGGGGTATCTCACTTTTAGCAACGTGCTACAAAGTTCTGTCAAACGTAATACAAGCTAGACTCACTCCATTCGCGGAAGATATAGTAGGAGATTATCAGTGCGGATTTCAGCGCAACAGATCGACGAGCGATAAAATGTTTACCATAAGTCAGTTAGAGAAAAAGTGGGAATTTTGCGAAACCATACACCAACTACTTATAGATTTTAAAAAAGCGTACGACTCTATTAAGCGAAGCAAAATGTATCAAATTCTAGTACTTCTCGGTGTACCGAAAAAACTCGTGAGATTAATTAAAATATGTCTGAACGGAAGCACAGGAAAGGTCCGAGTAGGCGGTAATGTATCAGAACCCTTCATGATACGCGATGGTTTAAAACAAGGGGATGGGCTCTCTACGGTGCTGTTCAACTTAACGTTAGAGTATGTCGTTAGAAAAATGCAGGTTAGCCAGCTGGGCGTAACGCTTAATGGAACAACGCAGATACTAGGCTACGCAGATGATTTGGATATACTGGGGGATTGTAGGGAAACGGTAGCAAGAAATGCGGAAATCCTCATAAAAGCGGTGGAGTATACAGGGTTAGAAGTGAGTGAATCAAAAACAAAGTACATGATTGTGGATAAGCTAGGCATCTGCAGAGGGGAGGAAGATCTCAGAGTTGGGAATTTTACTTTTGAAAAGGTTAGCAAATTCAGGTATCTGGGTACGACCATAAATGATAGAAACGAGATTAATGTCGAAATAAATAAGAGACTCCATTCGGGTAATGCTTGCTTCTACGCCGTGAGTAATTTACTTAAGTCGAGGCTGTTGTCTAAAAACGTTAAAATAAGAATATACAGGACAATAATACTGCCGGTGGTTCTGTACGGGTGCGAAACGTGGGCTCTCACTAAGCAGGCGGACAACCGTTTTAGGGTATTTGAAAATAAAGTCTTGCGTAAAATATACGGGCCGAAGAAAGATGAGGAAACCGGGGAATGGAGGAGAACTACACAATGATGAGTTACACAATCTGTACGCGTCACCAAATATTAACAGAATAATAAAATCGCGCAGATTGGGATGGGCAGGGCATGTAGCGAGAATGGGAGATGACCGTACGGCAGCGCGTGTCATGAAGGGCAGGCCGATGGTAACGCGACCTCTAGGTAGACCTAGACGTAGATGTGAGGAATGTAAAAGCGGATCTAGTAGAAATAGGACAGGTGGGTGTCGATCGAAGAGGTGCATCTTGGGTGGGGTTGACACAAGATAGGGCAGCGTGGAAGGCTTGCGTAGATGAGGCGATGAACTTTCGAGATCCAAATGCCACTTAAAAAAAAAAATCGGTGATATTTTGCAAGTTCAAATTTCTGGAAAAAAAAATTAGTCATGGTTATCAAAAATCATACTCACACAACAGCTGTAAACATCCGACTGTACGAGAATGAAACTCGTTAAAACAAAAGTGTCTCTAATTTTTTTGCAGATTTCTACAAATTACACGACGGCGCGTGCTAAAGCGTACACAATCTACAGGCCCAATAAAAGTAAATGAGAGGAAAAGAAGACAATCTCGGTGGAAGTAACGTCAAAATAAAAGAAAGCTTTCCCATCACGTTCCTACACACAGACTCGATGTTAAATGAGCCTTTAGCAATTATTCGCTGGCCTGTACTCCTCTCCCTCTGCCAACCCTCCTCCGCTCACGATCTTTCTCTCTCACTCTCGTGACACGAGCCACTTTCATCGGCTAGGCATAGGCTGTTTGCCACCCGGAGCTGTACTGCTGCTACTCTCTCGCTCACGCTCCATCCCTCTCCCTCCTCTCTCGAATTCGCTGTCGCAGCAATTCTCATTTAACAGCGCGGGCGCGAATTGCTCGGCGACCACGCGCTCGCTCACTCCTGAATAAATAGGCAATTAAGATGGCAGGACGCACACGCCCGTGCGATAGCGGCGGGGGGGGGGGGGGAGAAATACACTCGGCGCGCCGCCACCGCGCGGGGAAGGTATATCGTGTGAGGCGCAAATAACCTTCTCCCAATTAGGCGATATAGGGAAATACGCGAGAGGCGCACGACAAGTCTAGATAGCCCGAGAGAATGTCGGCGTTTGTCGCGTCGTCGCCCGCCGCGCGATAGGAGAGTAGCAGCTCGCCACGTGAAGCTTGCCAAGAATTAGAGACCCAGGAAGTCCAGGAACTGCCGGGGGAGAATATCGCAGACCCACGGGGTGTCTCGAAACGGAAGGGGAAAGAGTGCACACTGGAGTTTGATTCCACTGTCTGCAGGAAGTCAGCCGGAAAATTGTGCCTTCGAGTCTCTATTGTGTAGCTTATTTCGTTAAAATTTATATTTGAAAATATACGAATGACTTTATAAGCATGAAATTTATTCCTCAAGTTCTTGCGGCACGAGATGCTCAGTGCTCCGTAAAATCCTCTAAACATCTCCCGTGCGGGTCGTCTCAATATTTCTCGCATAATTAAAGCCATGTTTGGCATTCGCAAAACAGCGCGAATATATTAAAATTGTTTAATTAAAAATTCCCAACCGAGCAGTTGGACAAGGGTGCCGAGCAAGGAAAAAGCTCTCAAGAAACAGCCGGGCGAAGGAGAATAAAAAAAGGGGTGAGAGATAGTACAATGCTAGAAAGATGAAAAGATCTCTCGAGCAAATGAAACTGTACACGGTGGCAGAATTTAAACATTCAAATTAGCCCGTTTAGCAAGTCAAAGTGGCCTAATGCGTACACCCGACGGCGCGCCAATACCGTAGCACCGTTGATTCTGCATGCTACTCCAGAGATCCTAATATTCAATCGATAACCCGCACGTCTTATCTCACCAGTGCATGTATGTTACGTGCGCGTCTCTCCGATGGCTTAGCGCTGCGGCTGCTGTGTCAATTCCGATTGCGGATATTGAACATCGGGTAATTATACGTTTTTGATCGTTCTAGTTAGCATCAGCAGAAGCGTTTATTGCGGGTCGGGGGAATTGACGAGGTGGATGAGCGTTGTGTGGAAACGTGAGTATTTGTTTTGATAAGTATTTGCTCGGCAATCTGCGGAGATGATCCCGTGTGATATACTCGGAATTCAGAAAAGTACAATTCAATAACGTTCAGTGATTGGCAGTTTACGATTTAAATGAGAGAGGGAATGTATCGCTATCGTTATGTTGTTATGCAACATTCATAACGCTCCTAGACAGAATAATAAATGTGGCAGTCGATTTTAGTTTGATAGAATTTAGCATTAATAACCAATCAGACAATCGAGAATCATTGAATTTTATCAGTCTTGTCATACTCGAATAATCTAATCCCCTTTCGACGCATACGATTCAGTATTAACAAGATGAAACAGTATTAACAAGATGAAGTAAATACGCGTATATTCTGTGAGATCGACGTTGCTGAAGTTTCAAGCCATATTCCGCTCTCTGCTTATCGATATCAGAGCTCGCAGATATTTACGCGAGGCTATGACGCAATGCTTTTAATGTTCGTCGCAATGCAAGAAGTTGTGAATATTCGAGAGTTTTCTTTTTTACTGCCAACTTAACGAGTGACAGAAAAGTTTGCTTTTTCAATCTCTAGAAAGAGGGACTTCATGACGCGCATAATTGCCCATAAAAACAAGAATGCTCGACACTTCTGCGCGCATTTATACGAATTTACGTTTTGCAACAACAAACTTGTAGCACCTTAACCGAGGCAAGTTTGTTCATTTGCGCAACGTCACGAAACTTTGCGCTGCATTTTTAATTATGCAAAAACAATTTTTCACAATCATTCCTCGAGCAAGCATTTTTTTATCCAGTGGGACGAGATTTCGAAACTTGTCTCTGACGTTCGCTTTCCAATTTCCGTTTTGTACCCATCTTGTACTTTACCCAAGCTCTGAGCGAATGCAAATCATTACCTAACGAAATTGTAGATTTAAATTTCAATCCATACAGTAGCTCGCGAGCAGTTCTTCAAAGGCTTCCTTTCTTGCTTTGTGCGCGCGCAAATCTCTCGGCGTACTTTCACTCTTTGCCTCGTTGACTCGCCCCGGCATGTGATCACTCGTCGATGCGCGTCGCTTGCTACGCTTGAGCAACAGAGTCTTACACGGTAGTTCCAACGCTCGAATTATCCCGAATCGGATGAGTAAATTGAACAAGATCATCGTCCGGCAATTTTTCAGCGACAGATTTTTCCTCTCCGGCTATGCCCTCAAAAAGCCATATATCGGAGAGTGGAACTTTATTCCTTAATTAAAGTGATCCTATTCTTGCGCAGCACTAGTCGCTGAAGCGTAATAAAAATCTCTTGACCTCGAGCGTTATACCGACGAGGCTTTTTCTGTCTCTTGCCGCGCTCTTTTGGACTCGAGGATTTGAAGCTCCGCGCACGGCAGCATTCCCGAGCTGCTCTGTCTCTCTCTCTCTCTTTCTCTGTGCGCGCGAGCGACTGTGTTTCTCCGAGCGCAACTGAATTTTCCTCGTTCCTTTGGATTATTGAGAAAATTGTCAAGTTACAGAAGCGCCAGCGGCGGGGAGTGGCTCTGTCCCGGGAAAATGAAAAAAGACAGACAGCTTCAGGAATAAGAGAGAAAGAGAGGAGCAGGGGATAGGCAGGAGGAAGCTCGCGAGAAAGGGTGCAGAGAAGAAGAGCCGGGAGAAGGAGGAGGAAGAAGAAGGTAAAAGAAAGCAGGGAACGGACTGGAATCACGCAAGTCATTCCGACCAATTCCAATCCGCTTGCGTTCGAAGGGCTCTGCGTGTACGGGATTTCTCGGCTGTGTGTGTGCGCGCGCGCTCGCGCGTCTGGCTGTGTGTTAAACTTTCATACTTTCGCGAAAACTGGGGATATTCTTATTATGCGCCAGCGTGCGGCGTGGGGAGGGGCGTGGGTGTAATCGGACGCACGCGATTGCAGGCGATCGTCGTTACGATTTTTTTTGTCTCTCTCTCTCTCTCTCCCTCTTCTTCTAGAGCTAATGCAGGTGCCTCCAGTTTGCTCCTTTTTCCCTGGCTCCTACCCGCCGATTATATTCGGATTTCTTTTTTAGACACGCTTTGACTTTTATATTCGCGGTTTGCTGGATACGCGATTTACGGAGAATTCCGCGGAATTGGAAGGTATTTCGATGGCAATCAGCGCTGGGTTTTTCTCCAGAAAGCACGAATTATTCGTATTGTCTATCGAATCAAGATGCCTTCGTTTATGCAGGGTAAATTTTTCAATTTCCATCATTGCTCCGAATTTTTGTCGGATACTTTCAATTATTGAAAAGAATTCCATTTCAAAGCGTTGAATGAGTAAGGCGATGCTCGATATTGAATTACGAATTTTCTTCATACGAGATTACACAAAATCATTCAATCCGAATACGCTAGCGAAGTTTTTGCAATGATCGATTACATGCACTTTTTGCTGTATTACATGGACATTCATATAGTCACTTGCGCCACGGCATCGACAGCCAGACGGATTCGATCTGTTCTTGCTAATTACCAGTCTAGCCAACCCTATATCAAATTTCATGATTGCCTTCGTATTTCATCGAATAAATGGTATATTTGCATGCGAAACACGGGATAAGAAATTTCCGCATAACCGGAAAATTTCCACGCGATCTTGTAGTTTTACACACAACTTTTTACAACAATGATATCAGGACATTAATAGTTGACACCGTTGAATTATTTTCTGAAAATGCACGAAAACGTCTGGAACGGGGTATAAAAATAAGTTTACTTCATTAGCTGGCATAAAAAACATTGCGCAGATTAAAATACTCAGAGGTTAATTTACCTTATACAAATTCCCGCCTTCAACGCATCAATAGTGTATATTCGTAGTTGTATCAAGTATGTCGTTCAGTGGTAAACAAATTAATTAGCGAGATTTGAGTCTCTTTGAAAATCCACTTTGATCGATGCATTCTTCATGGCGGTTTCGCGGAAATAGAATACGAAGAATCTCTGGGAGCTAAGAAGCAGAGGGAAATTAAATAAAGTGCACCAGAGGTCAATATTTTCGCTTGGCTAATTTTCCCTTTCTATTATTGATTTGTTGAGCTTTTCACAGCAACGGGTATTCTAATTGTCACTAATATCTCCTAGCTTTCTGTCCCGCTATTCCGATCAAAAAGAAACTTCGTTAGCGGGTATACAAAACTTTTAGCATTCGGTATTTCAATTACGGTCAATAAATTCTTATCCTAAAAATACATCTCCATTTGAGTAGAGCTCTTCGAAAACGCTTCCCTCTGACCAATATAGCCCGCTCGATCTTGCGAGTTCGAGGCGTCGCGCGCACATTAGTCAATCCAGAAGCATCAATAACAAGCAACCAAAAAAAGCACATCTCACTCTGTTCGGTCTCCTTCCTGCAGTCACGTCCACTGCTCTTGCCTCTGCTGCGCTCAACACTCGCGCTTCCAGCTCATACATATACACAGAGAGACGGGTACACCAATCCAGAAAGAGAGCGAGCGCAGCTATGGAAAGAAAGAGTTCGCGGCGTATACCTATACACGCACTCGCGGCAGCTTGGGGATGAACAGCGATAGCGAGAGAGCGAGGTGGGGAGGGGATGAATAGCGTGCACCCCGCGCGCGCGTTGCGCGTCAGTGGTGGGGGTCAAAACTCACCCTCTCTCTCTCTCTCTCGCTCTCTCTCTCTCTCTCTCTCTCTCTCTCTTTCTCGCTGGCTCTTGCTCTCGAAATATACAGCGGCTGGCGAACCGAGGGAACTTCAGTCTCGACGCGACACGCGCGCGCGCCTATCCAGACAGAGCGACGCGCTTTTTACGCTGCATCGAGGCCCGCACGGTGTCGGTTGCGCTATATTATCGCGCATGAGTGTGTAATCGAGAGCCGCAGAAATTGAAACAGGAAGAGGATAAAAGTGGCGAACTGGTAGCTCGGTGCGCGCCTCTATATGAGTGTCATCGTCGACTCAGTGACTGTACTTTTGCGCGAGGCTTGACCTTGTCGACGGCTTGCGGAATATAGAGAGGAAAATGCCGGTATCCGGTGGTGGTGGTGCTTTTGCGCGCAGATGGTGCAGATGGAGGACTTTGTTCTTCGTCGTCTTATTCTTCTGCAGCAGCTGGAGCCTCGTCGAGTCGCAGCTTATCGGTGAGTAGCGGGAGACCATTCTTCTTTAATCTCTCTTCCGAGCTCCGCTGGCAGCCTTTTTAATTTACAATGAATGTTTGTGTATTTACACTTTAATTCGCCGGAGTAATTGCCAGCGCCGAGAATAGCGCTTGTCGGTGTTGTTTCTGACCTTTTGCTTAGCTGCTCCTCTCCTTCCCTTTCGCTGTCCGAGGCTAAAAGAATTAGCTTGCAGAGCGCAGAAACAGCGCGCGCTCGCGGTGTATTTTTTCCTCTCTCCCTTTCTCTGTCTCAATTACTTTTATGTTGTTTTTAATTACCACTGCAGCAGGTCGCGCCTTTCCTTCGGCTTAAAGATGCTCGCGTTGCAGCGAGCGCGTGCGTCTGCGGCGCGTTTCGTAATTAGCCCGTATATTTATTGGCAAAGCGCGAACCGAATGAAAGCGCTCTCATTCGGAGGGGGTGAATTTTTTTCCCCGGGAAGTTTCGCGCTCGGAATCCCGTCGCGGCTCGTTCGGGAACGCGAGGCTATCGAGTCGTGCGCGCGTCAGTCCCAGGTACGCGAGAGCAATGGAAATTAATTTCTCGAACGAGTAATTACGTCATGAAGCGCACACGGACGAGGAACGTTGCAACTGGCGGTTATAGAGGACGGGCCACGTGCTTCTGCATACACGTCTAGGAACTCGAAGCGTGCATGTAGCATGTAGCTCGCGCGCGCGTTCATTTAGCCGATTGACTGGCCTCTACGGGCTCGAACGGTTTCCGTTCGGCCGAAATTTTCCTTCTCTCGTTGGCGTTTTTCCTGACTCTCTCCGATGTGCTTTTTCTTTCGGTTATACCCCGGATTATGTGAGAAAGGCAGGCTTTCGGAGAGAATTTTTTACTCGGTAGAATCAGAATTCGTTTTATAACCTAAGTTTACTCACATTTCTCTCGCAAGCCTTTGATCTTTTTGAGCGCCTGTTATCTCTGTAAAACTAGTAGAGCAGCAAAAACAGTTTACTATGCAGGCAAACGTTTGTTTTTACAAAAGGTAATGGATCGATTTGTGAATTCGATTTCCAGGAACGAGGGTGGAAGGTAAAGTGTTTGTCGTTTACGTTCGAAGTTACAATTATTAATAAAGGGAAGAATTTAAAAAGGTGCTTTTTTTACTACCGTAACCGTTGGAAGATTCTTGCAAAAAATCATGATATTCTTATTCGTCTATGTACAATAGATCCTGTTACAAGGCAATGTAAAAATACCAAGATTTTAATCGTGTAGGTATTTGAATAGAATTACTGAAACAGTCATGATACTATTCAATCAGTATTTTCTTCTCTTAGCTCTTAAAAGCTTATACGTATTGAAGTATGTTCATACATTGTACCTCTAGAATTCATAAAACATTACTAAGTTATGATAAAAAAAAACACGTGCCTCTAAAAATTCGTTCTATTCGTTTTATAATAAGCAACAGAAATGGGTAACATATAGCGAGTACTTTAAATTGAATATTTCATAAAATTAATTTCTCAAGCTCCGCGCGTTTTATTAAATTACCTTCAACTATGCCTGAAAGTCTAATTTAAAACATCCGTACAATGAAAGAAATTATTTCTCACCTCGTTACTTTAATTATATACTTGAAGCAAACTGCGTTGCAATTGCTTATGATAATATGCAAAAGAATTAATGTTATTTTAAGTTCGAAATGTATGATATGAAATACAGTTTTTGATTGCATGCTTCACTGAAGTGTGAAGTTTTAATAAGATAGTTTAATTGACAATGACGGCTGTAAAACATAAATTATGAATGCATACGGTTTCAGTCCCGAGGCAGTCGCGGCCAACTTCAAACGAACCAATATTTATTCGAATCGTTCCCGTCGTTCTTGTTTTACATTCATTAGCAACTTTCGAACTGCGCGTATTGGCTTAGTTCAGAATTTCTCCGCAAAATTGATCCAAGTAATTAGAGAGAGCATATAAATTGAAAAAATTTCGCAAAGAAGCATTGCAATCGGTCACTACACATCGTCCAATAATCATAGCGCCAGACAATACCGGCGACGAAGGCGATAATTGACCGTTTCAAAGTGACGCGCCCGACACGCGTTTCCTTGCCTCTGTTCCATCAAGCCCGCTTCTGCTGGCAAAACCAGATCGATTTCCAAAATGAGACTTGCAAATGTAGGTGGCAAGGAGAAGAACTGTTTGACATCGCGGGTCTGCCGGGGGCTGGCTCGCCTCTGCTGATCGCGTGCCTGGGTCTCCGCGAATCGATATCATTACCGGTTGCCATGAGCCGTAGCGGGAGCGCGAATATATATTCGAAAATCCCGCGCTAAGCCAGTCGACGCTCCCCGCCGTGTGTATACGTGTGTACACCGCACGGTTGCGTTTGTGTCTTCCCGATGTGTTTCTGGGACGGAGCGTCAGTGCACTGGCTGTGCGGGGGTTAAAGTGCCCGGAAACGTTCTGCGGTTCCGGGATGGTCAGAGTTTTCGCTATTCTCGAATGAATTTTTAGGTGCTTTTAGTCGTTTTACAATTGTACTGCATGGTCATTTATATTTTGCGCTCGAGGAAAAAAGTCGACGAATTGGGCATATTTGTTTCCATCCGCGGAAGTTTCAAGCTTGTCGACCTGCTCTCGCTGAATTTTTTAAACAGGCGAAACTTCTTTACGCCGTGTAAGACTAACACGACGTCGGGGATGCATTAAAGATATCGGGTTTAGTTACCGATTAAACTGTCAAACTCTGATATTTCGAGTTTTCAATCCGCGATAATATTTTCGCGTGAAAATTAACATTTTTATTAAAACTTGGTGTGCATTTTCAACAATATTTCCTATACAAGGTTAGATAAGCGAAGTGATAACACTGCATTTTCACAAGGTAAAATCATAAATCGCGAGTTTATTTCAGTTTTCGAGGATCCCGACTTTCAAAAGCCAACTTTTCTTCCCTCCTCGTATCCCGTCTTTGTACCAGCTCCTCCAGTGAGTCCTGAGAAATCGTAATCAGGCCGCGCGAGCGCGCTGGCTCATGCCAGGCAATAAAAGCCCGTAAGCACGTATTATAGGCAGCGCGTGCCGATGCACGAGAGAGAGAGAGAGAGAGAGAGAGAGAGAGCTCGGCTCAATCGGCCGGGTATCGAGCAGGTGGTCGACGCGTGCGGTGGGGGATATCGAAGCATTTTGTCACGCATGCTGTAACGCGGCTTTTTTGAGGCTTCTCTCCGCACTGGCTTATGCCGATGGTTATTTGAATCCGATGAATAATGGATATTAAAGTTGGCGTTTTTGAGCGGCCTGTATGGACGGAACGCGCGTTAACGATTTTTTATTTTAACGAGAGTGAACAGTTCATTTTTTATGTCACCGCAAATTACTGCTTGAACAATATTTTTATCGACTTTGGAAAATTCACGGAGCGACGAAAGAGTTGCTCGTGGCAAAAAACGCAAATTTTAATATCAATTCATAAACACGTACTGATCGAGAGGAGATTTTGTTATAAGAAATATTAATCAAATTACGCTAAAAACAAGGGGTGGAATTTAATATCCTTTGAATTAATTAGCTAGAGTTAAGGAGGCTGCTTGGCAAAGACCATTAAACGAATGTCAAGAGATACCTACTCTTCACTGCGTGATGATTCACAAACGCACTTTGAACTTAACTTTAGTTTAAGCTTGAGTAATTTCGTAATTCATTTTCTTTTGCAACATTTTTTTTTTCCTTACGTGAAAGATTCAAAATCCGCGGCTTGCACATTGCCTTATCTTATAACTGCAAAATAAATTTTTCCGAATTAATAATCTTCATACATATCTTGGGAATAAAATCGATTCGCACCGAAGTATTCAGGGATAACCCGTATACCCGGCACTCTTCGAATAAGGTCCATGAAAAATGAAAGCCGCAGCTCGAATATTATTTACCCGCTCATAATATATCCTGCTGACGATCGTTTGGCCTAAAAAGCCTTATTTCGTTCCAGTAATTCGCCATTCATTAAATCTTGGCCCAAACGAGGCCAGACGCAGTAAGTAAGCTTTCTTTCAGAAGCTCTTGAATAGTCGCCGCGAGATCCTTCCGTGAATAATTCTCGAGTGACAGCGTAACCGCCTCGACGAACGCAAGATGAAAGAGCCGCGAAAGAAGTATAGCGGCAGTCGGAGAAGAACAAAAAGCCTCCGTCGAGAGAAAAAGCCGTATAGCAGTCGGTGGCCCCTCTCGCTGCTTCATTTCACATTTGAGTCCGCGTTTATTTTCATTTGTACAGCCCGAATGAAATTTGCAAAGCCGATCGAATGCAAATCCTGGCTGCATCGAGGCGCAGCAGCCGAGCGGCCCGCGAGCCCGTAAATTTTCATGGAATTCTTTAAACGTCGCCATAACTTAGCCGGGCGTCAGAGTATCGATTGCGGCGATTGGCTTCTCAGCCGCAGCTTCAGCAGCAACCGCCTCGAGAAAACGGGGATAGGAACGAAAACCAATAAGGAGGAAATACTTTCGGCTGATCCTCCGCCTCGGCTGTTACGGCTACCTCTTTATACCTCTCGAGTGCGCATATCTGTGTCCGTAGCCTCGTTGCACCGTGAACCTACGTCCAAATTCAACAAGTCCCGGCTAGACCACTGCCCATTATGGTCTCTTTCACGCAGGCTCGTCGCGGGGACGAGCCTCGGGGCCGTTTGGTAGTAGAAAAGTTGGCTGATGCTGCCCAACGCTCGCGGTCGTGACGGACTGCAGTCGGGCGCGTAATTTTTCCATTTCACTCGCGGAGGGGAAATTTATCTTGGGAAAAGAGTTGATACGCGTGCAACTTTGAATTTACTTTGAGAGGGAGCGAATTTCTCTGCGGATCCACGGCAAATAGTTGCTCGCTTTGTTTGCTCGCGGGATGATGCTGCCCTCCGAGTCTAGAAATTCTGCTGAGCAAACGAGCAAAGTGTCTAAAACCGGCTTAATTAGTCGGATTTTAGTTGGGAATTGAGTTTTAGACGCGGTCAGTCCATACGGATGCGCAAAACATTCATATTCAAGAGACTGATGATTTTTTGAAAGAATTTGAGTTTTTTTCGCTTGCTTGTGGTAGAAGCTGATTTCTTTAATTTTAATCGTTATGCCGAGCGTTGTATGATTTTGATTTGTTTGGAAAATATTTTTTGCGATTAAAATTTTACGTACTTTCTGAAAAAGGGTTGATATTTTAGTCCCATTAATGTAGAGATTACGCATCATGAATTCATTCAAAAATAGTGCATGGGGATTAAGGTCGAGTTGAAAAGTTTGTGAAATCTGCAAAAACAGCTGTGAGCTTGCAAGAGGCTTTTATACATTTTTGTTTCTGTGGTTTATATAATATATCTCCCTGCAAAGATCAGAATATCAGAAATTCATCCAATAGAAAGAGCGATCATAGTATGTGACAACTAAAAACTGAGTAAATTATTCATCTTTTCACTCTATACCAAAACACACACACGTTCAGTATTGAATTTCGAAAACCGTTCTATTATTCACAATCGCCTTAAAAATAACAGCTCAGCATGAATTAATAAGCCTCTATAACACAATTTCCGCATAAACTTTAGTGAATTTCGGACCAAATCTGCATAATCGTCGGTTCGATCGCAGCCGCCGCTGCCGCGTCCTTCTCCCTCTCTCAGCTCCAGCCGCGCAAACCTCGAATACTATAAATACACCCTTCTGGATTCCCGAATGTCCCGAAGAAGTTTCGCCGGGCATAAGTTATGAATATGTGCTCGCGACGCGCACCGGCCGTCGTCTTCCTTTTCCTCCTGCGGCTGCGATAGGATACAGATGTATCAGCGAAAAAAAATCGACGGCATGTATAGGAGAAAAATTTATGGAATCCCGTAGAGAGTAAAGCGCGCGCACACATGCAACTGTGCACGTACGGTATAGCGTCAGTCCACGACTGATCTCCACGGATATTCGACAAATTCCTGAATAATTCATGTAGCTCTGACGCTAGAGAGTGGAGAGGAAGCGAGAGGGAAAGTCGGGGTGTATATAATATATTTTGAGCGGTACGCGCGACTTCGGGGTATAAAATACCCCGCGGACAGTTACGCAGACCGATATGGGCTCAATCGAATCGTGGAACGCGATCGCTTGTAAAATCTTGGAAGGTTACGCCTGGTCTCGAGCATAGATTGGTGGCTACGAAAAACGTTGATTTGTTTTTGGTCGTATCTGACGATACTTTCATTGTTTGCAAAATGTCTCCAGTACGCTTCAATCCAATCCGTGGACGAATAATGCTTTTAGTTAAATTAAGACATTGTTTATTCGTTTTATAGCGGCTTCGATAATTTGACACTGTCCCGCTGCAGTGCGTATTCAGTCGTCAAGAGCAATACAAATTGGGAAAGTCCCACAGCAAGCCACAAAGAGACCGCTCCACCTTTCAATATCAAAAGTCGAGAGGAGTTCGATTTTGCACATAACGCTGCATCGCGTTTATTATCAAGGGTGGAAAACCCGGCGTAAAAGCTTGAAGAGAGCCGTTTAATGAAGAGCTTGCATTATGTAATGTACAAAATAACGGAGTTCATTATTATGCGAGCATACACAGCTGTTGCGCTCTTGCGAAGCTTCATTTTTCAACAAAACTGCATCAATTCCGATGCTCCGTCACGCGCGATTCGAAAGTCTTTATAGTACGACGGGAAATTGATTAATATAGCGATCAAAAGGTTCATTAAAGCGAGGCATGGCTAAATTTAATATCGAAAGTCAATCAAAATAATTGAAAATTCTCTCAAATATATATTATGGGTGCATCGGGTATACGATATTGTTAAAAGTATAGCGGCGCAGCCTCGACGACGCCCTCATCTCTCTGGGCCTCTGCGTGACTCGAGTTGAAGGATGTATACCCTCTTGCTCTCTAGGAACAGAGCTCGCTCGCGCGGCATGATTGGGTCAGTTTTATGAGCTCTCACGGGATAAACAACGGAGTCGAGGAAGGCGCACTCGCCAATTCACTGCACGCCGTCGTTATCGTTATACCCCCTCCGCGAGCTTCGATACCGTAGCCGAGAGAGTGAGCGCATACTCGGCGTATACCTATATATACTTGAGAGCACGAATCTCTCGGAGCCTGGCCGACACTTATACGCCGCGAGTGTACTGGACTCGCTCTGTTTTTTCCGGATCCACAGCGGCGTTTTTTTCCTTCGCTTCCCTCTCTTTTGTTTCCTCCCGGCTTTGTTTTCGCCGGAGATCGAGCTTACTTACCTGTTAAATGTACTCCGGGCGCACATGGACCGGCAGAGAGAGAGAGAGAGAGAGAGAGAGAGAGAGAGAGAGAGAGAGAGAGAGAGAGAGAGAGGAGCCAGAGCGGATGCGCTTGCGGCGGCGGTTTTCTGTAATTCACTATTTCCACGCTCTCGCTTTTACGGTTCTCTCTGTCGGCCGCTGCTGCTTTGGACCTCTCGCGTGATTGCGAGCTGCTCGATGGCCCGCGAGGGTGTCGACCGGCTGGCTATCACCCGAAATAACTGAATTAAGCGCCGTGAAAAATAATTGGACGCGTCGAAGCTGGGGGATGCAGGTATCTCATCGGGGGAGGAAAGAACATTCAGGCAATCGTCTGCGTTGATTCCGAACGGCAGCGCGTATATTCTTGTATCTTCTTTTTTCGTTGCAAAAAGACGGTTTTGAGTACTTGATTGAAAATTGGTCGAGTTTGCGCGCTCTAATTTAAATTCATAAGAGCTCATCAATTATTTAAACCAAAAACCTGAAATTAGCTCGGCGAACGTTCGCTCTTTTTATTCCGGCGAATTCAAACTCTTCTTTTTGCGTAATTTCTTATTCATCAGGAGTTGCCTCAGTTCCAGGCGATCATACGATGTAATTGCGAGCTCTATTTGACAATTACGTGGACGCGAGAAATAACTACAATTTTTTCCTTTTCGAGCAGAGGAGCGACGCTTGATTTGGCAAAAATTCAGTGGTAATATTAAATTTCAGGTTTCAAAATTAGCGTCGAAATGCTGTTTTCCGCGATTCAGCAGCCAATCCGCAGAATCCTTTGGAACAACAATTCTCAGCAAAAACATAGCAGCGAAGATCTTTATGAAGATTGCTCCCGCGCCTACCACGAACTCTCTCCTGGAGTCCTGGCAGCTGCAGCGCTAATTTGAAAGCATTCGTGCATGTAGCGACGCTATTTCACGAATACAGAGTACGTAACAAGACGCGTGCGCGCGTGCAAGTAACGCCGCAAAGAGCGAGCCTTGCCTAAATGAGATACAGATATACTCGAAGCGTCAGGGGGCAGGTGGAATGTGTAATTTCCCGCGGGCGAATCTCGGCCCAAAGAAAATAGCTTTGTTATCTACTTCTCGTAAGTTTAGCGCGCCGGGATCTCCCGTTCTTTTACTTTTTCGTTTTCTCCCGGCCCTCTGTGCACATACTTATGCCAGAGCGAGCTTTTGTCCAGCGCAGCTGTATGACGGGATGTGTGTGTGTGTGTGTGTGTGTGTGTGTGTGTGCGCGCGCGCGCGAGCGCTCTGCGTCGGCCAGCGTTAAATGCAACCGAATCGTATTCATGCTCGCCGGTTTATGCGTGTTGTTTGCGAAACGTTAACAAAGTCCGTGATTTTAATGGTAAATGAACGCTGCAGCACTTGTTTGCGCGGGATAATTAAAAGTTTATTGTTACACTTATTTTTACTTTTATGTACACCATTGATTTAACACGAGTATAGGGTTAGGTATTACAGGTTGCTCGAAAATGAATACACGAATTTCGAATACGGCGATAACTGAGAACGAAGCATTTTCCCGGAATTTTTTTTCGCATCGTGAAAATAAACCTCACTAACCAGTTCGTAGTAATCGAGGATTTCCTGTAAAACCGTTCATCAAAAAAAGTTATTGAAATAAGCTTTCAAATTGACGAGTTGTATTGAAAATACAGTAGCGCCCGTCAGCGCAGCGAAACCGACATTTTCACACACTTTACGCCCACAATATAATATCCTCTCAATTTTTCCTCATTCACAACGATCATCTGCATACGACCGCGGAGAGAGCTTAATAACACCTGCACCCGCACCTATCCACCTCGAAGTCGTTGCTGCTTACCCGAACACTTGCAACTCACTCACATCTCGACAGTTCCCATTTCAATTTGCAGGTGAATACAAAATTTTCTCTCTCTCTCTCTCTCTCTCTCTCTCTCTCTCCGTAATGTTACTCGCATCTCGACGCAACTAACGCGCACGTATACACACAATTGCCGCGGCTACAGGAAATAATTAATTTCCATAGCCGCGTGCGGCGGCGGTCGAAGCGTCGATATTTTTCAACGGCCAAAGCCACAGCCTATATACGTGTATCCTAGAAATTTCCAGGTATACTACTTCGTCTAAGCCAGCGAGCTTTTCCTCGCTGTTTGCCTCGCAACGCCCGGCGGAGAGGGAAGCAAAGAGATAGAGAATCGGGGGCGCAGTCGCCGATGCAGTAGCGCGAAATTCGTCGGCGGAGGCCAAGTCCGAAAGATCGCTGCCCGGGCGAGAAGACTTTTTCGTTTACCGGAGCTGGTGCATGTGTGCGTCTACACGTCCGTGTGTTTGTATATATTTTATGGAGGTAGTCCCTGGCGTTTGCCGCCGCACTTCGTCTGGTCCAGCCGTGTGATATATAAATGCGCGTTACTGCCCACGCCGCTAGCGTGTGTGTATACGTATGCTCTTTTCGCGCTCACCTACTGCTCTTCTCCTTTCTCTGGCGAGCAGCTCTTTCTCTCCTCTTTTACTCAACTTTTTCAAGTAGCTTTTTGTAAATTTCACGGTGCGATTGTAGCGCTGTTTCGTTTCGCTGCTTCCTTTTCGACGGCGGCGGCAAGGGAGCTAGTGTGTACGTAAATTTTCGCGCGCGAGCGGCTTGAATGAAAGCTGCTCTTGGCTGCGCGTGCGTTGCGCGTGGAATTTTTAAGGGAAAATTTTAATTAAATTTTGATGCATTTAAGAAAAGTCTTGCACGTGCCGAGCACCACGCCCCTTTACGCGTAACTTTCTTAATTTTTAATTAAATGCGCGCCGAGGACTTAGCTCACCGGTCTTCTTGGTGTACTGCCTTCATTTTTCTCGACTCTTAATACCTGCGTGTAATGTCGGTATGGTCGAGACGCTAAAATTGAGCCGCGGGAGACACGCTTTCGGATAAAATTCACCCTCGCAAAACGCGCTGTATGTTTGGTCGATACACTTTTTATATACGTAATAAATTAGGCCGGACTTGGCGGGGGTATAAAAATAACAATGTTTCAAATTTTGCAGCTAGCCTTTGACTGCCATATCGGATTTCGTGGCTCGGAATCTCCGCCGCGCGCTTTACAGCGCTCCATGTTTGCAACGCTCGTGCGTAACAGACGTGAAATCCGATTAAACTCATTTTCAAGCGGGGTCTATTGGAATCAGTTCTTTTCCGCGATGCGCATAATTCAGTAAATTAACTTTTAACTGTCGCGGAGCTCAAAGCAAAGCGCATAATTGATCGGCTAATCGCGTTAAAAACGAGTGCTGAATTTGAAACCAAAGAGCACAAAAGAGATTCATTACGTAGACATGCCAGGCTGATTATTACTAATTGAACGTTTACCGTTATACACTTCGATACTATTATCTGCTGTATATAATTATATCTACATAAAGTTTACTGCGTCGGCATATACATAGCGCTTCTGAGCTCTTCAAAAATAAACTGGGACGTGAAAATTAGAATAAAACGCATTCGAGGATAACAATAGCTCGCGCGTCCCGTATATATCCAATACTTTCCGTCGAGTTGGCCATCTGACATATGATACTACTTTTCATGTTCGGGAACTCGCGAGTAAAACCGGCGCGAGAGCAAGAGGAAACGAGAAGAGGGGGGATATTGAACACGTCAAGTTTTTCTTATCACTGGCTTCTACGCTCATTCGCTCGGCTGGCTGGTCTCGCGTGCGACCCTCTTTTAAAATGCGTGAGCTTTCACGCTTACCCTCCTTTTTCTCTCTCTCTCTCTCCGCGCGCTTCCCGAAGGCGTAAGCTGGATTTGCCTTTTCACTCGCGAAATCGGAGAGTCCTGCAAATGTTCTTTTTATTCCACTTTATCTTACTCCCCGAGTCGACACCTTGTGAGATAAGCTCTGAACGTTTATTAATTACGAAATAATGATGCGGCGAGGCGAGAGCAAACTAAACTATAGATATCGTGCATTATAGCTAATGGTATGGATTGCCTAGTTTTGGGACGTTGTTTTTAATCGAATTTCTAATCTCGCTGATGTCTTTTTCAAGCCTGAATAATTTAACTCAACACCGGAGCGAATCTTCTCAAACCGAATCAAATTTTATTTTTTATGAAAGCGTAATGTAAGCAAAACCAATTCCTACTTATAAACTTGCAATATCTCACGGAGGTTTGTCAATCGGCAAAACGATATCTGAAATATTTGCCGCGCGCGGCTCTTGGCTTAAATAACGGATGCGCAAAGCGACGTCGGAACGATACCCAGAGCTCCTGCTATATCGCGCCATTATCGCGAACGGCAGCCGTTCTTTTCGTCAGTTTCCTCCGGCGGAGCGATACAAGTCTTAGGTATTGCTCTTCGAGCGATACGAATAAGGGAAGCTTGTATAGGTGGGGAATGGCGCGAGTGCGCGCCCGGATAAAATTGAAGCTATTCCTAGATATATACCTCCCCTCTTCCGACGCAAGCTTACACACACACATATACATATATATATATATATATATATATATATATATAGAGAGAGAGAGAGAGAGAGAGAGAGACGAGCGCCGTTTGAACGCTGCCGTAGAATTCGCTCGGGCGACCATTGCGATTGCACCTCCTCTTCTGCGAGACTTCTTTTTATATTTGCTATGCTCCCTTGCGTTAACGTCTCTGTTTAGGTGAAACCAAGTGTACCGGAGGCATTCCTTTGGCTTTTTGGGACGGGAAAAAATGCTTAATGATCAGTAGAAATTCTGATGGTTGATCGGTTGATCGAAGGCAAAATAAGACTCTAGTATGCAGTCCGTGCACGCTGCACACATGCAGCGCATCATTCTTCTGGCAAACGCCAGGGACTCGTACCCAATTAGTGATCGTTAACAATTTGCGCGCAGATGCTAACTCGGTTGAACTTCCGCGTAACTTACATGATATGCATCAGTCGTAATTAGCAGAAGGAAAATCAAGTTTGCCGGATGCACTTTGTGGCACTTGACACGTACGTGGAATATTTTGCCGAAATAAGCTGCAACCAAGGCAGTTCATGGGATCCGGTATTTGAAACCACTAGAACCGTAGTAATTGCCACGCGGCGTGATCAAAAATGCGCAAATTGTTATCAGTCGAGCGTACAAGAATCAGACGTGTAAAGGCACTTCGACATTGACTCCGGCGAGCTCAAAGGTTTCGTCGAACAACGAGGAGGAACTATAGCGAAGCTCGAGCCTTTTATTTACGCTCTCACGAGAGAACGAACCGGCCCGAGATGGGTAAATGCCGCGCATCTTACGCCGGTACATATACAGCTGTCTGACTGAAACTCTGCGCACTTACACGTCAGTTGTCATCCCGCCCTCTCGTTATAGCTATGCGCCGCTCATTATAAACGCGAATTTGAAAAAAAACTCTGGGCTTTGATCTTTTCACTCCGAATTCGTGAGGTTTGATTCGAAACGTTCCTCAAACGCCGTCGTTCTGTCACTGCAGGCGTCAGTCGCTCGGATCATTAAAACACGGATGCATCAGCATTCAAAGAGACTCTGAACCCAGCTATGTGTGATTAATTAACTAATTATTCGTATTGCGCCTGGTTTACAACGTTATCGTCAATACATATCGATAACTCGTAATAGGATCGAATAAATTCAACTCGCAGTACATCATTTTAATGTCTATTATGTTATTTTGTTTCAGCATCGGAAAATCCCGAGTTTGATTGTGACGACATGGGTGTGTTCATTTCATTATCGTGTGAATAACATCACGTAATTTGTCATTTAATTTAATCGCATCACATTTCATCCAATTTATTATATTGCAATAAGTATTGTAGATTATATTTGTAAGAGTTTGATCCATACATATATTTTGAAAATCACAGTAACCCATGTACAATATTTTATTATTTGTAGGTCTTAACCGTAAGTATTTACCTAAATATTTTCGCGACGATTTAGTTGTTCTAACAATGCATAAGGATTTTTCAAAGATGTAATAAATATTAAACGTAGTTCATAGAACAATCAGTATTTCTTATAGTAGAAACTATTATTAGCTATTTTTCAACTAATCACCGATTGAAGTGATTATCTATTGGTAGGTTTGACCGATCTTGTTAGAAAACCCACTATAGTGTTAACTAACAATATAATATCGAATTATTTCAACTTTACAAACTAAATATATGACCTCCTGCCTACTACTGCAGCAGCGAGTGGCATACTTGGCACTAATCTAATTATCAGACACTTCCAGCGCGAAGAGTCACTTATCAAGCAATTGGATTTCTTTTAAGTTAAGTTAACGAATTTTATTAAATACGCGCAGGAATTCGCGGACTTTTTCGTCCTTCCTTTCGCGTCCACGAGCCAGCCCATTCTTTTCCCTCCCTCTCTCTCTCCCTCTCTCTCTCTCTCTCTCTCTCTCTCGCTCTCTCTCTCTCTCGCGCGCGCGCGTGTTCGAGAAATTAGCGCGTCTGAGTTATCACCCAAGTTGTTATCATCTCGTGAGGATAGTTCCACAGGTCTATGCCCTAAGTGCGGTGCAAGTCCTGGGGGCACTCGCGGAAAAGAGACAACCTCCTACCTCTCTCTCTCTCTCTCTCTCTCTCTCTCTCTCTCTCTCTCGACTCCAAAGAAAGGCCTCGACACGGAGATAGCGCAGTACCGCGGATAAGGTTATAAATTTTGTCTTTCAGAGAAATTCTCGACTATTTTTTTTTTGGCAGGTGATGCTTCTCTCTCTTTCTTCCTACTAACGACGTGTTCGCAATTCTGTGTCTCGAAAGGGCGGCTCTCACGACTCGCCCGTCGAAGATTAAAAAAGTGCGGGGGATCACGCGCCCGGCATTCAAACGCGCAGGCGAAAGACTTTTCTTGAACTTAATTAAACGGGCGAAGCACCGGTGCAACGGCACGCGACCTGAAACGGCTCAGCCAAGCTGCGCCGATGCGCCCCAACGGAGGATGGGTGAAAAATAATTTCCCAGGTTAATTGTGAGCTTCATTTACTTCCCTACGTGCAGCTATGTGCAACTGCGCAATTCCAGCAGCATATATATCCGGGAATATGAAAAAGCGGAGAAATGTACTATGTGATCGTGGGCATATTTTTTCTCTTCCTTCTCGTGTGTATTTCTTCCTTGGCTGGCCTTATGGAGCTTTGTCCGTTTGTCTTGGGGCGGGTGGAGAGTCTTATATTTAGTTTATTTGCAAATATTGGTGCTGGTTATTTTTACGTCGGCTTTCACTTCGTAAACATTTTCTTGCGCGTACAGACTTTATTGAAACGATGAATTATTTTTTGTTAAAATATTCTGAAAAGTTTGGACACCTTGTGCGGATTTCACGTGAAGATCAACTACCAGGAATCCATTAAAATTTATTCTATTGCTGTTGAAAATAATAATCAAGCAGGGTATAACTTCTCACGGTGAATATATTTATTCACCTGCTCGCTTGCTCGATTCGGACAGAACTAACTGCTATCCTCCGCTGAGGGTTGTTACGGTCTCGAGCATTGCCAAAAAGCTGCTTGTTCGGTTACTGGGTTTAGCCTAAAATAAAAAGAAAAATGAATCATATGCATTCACGTTGTTTTGGAATGCGAATTTGGCTGCGTGCACGACAATCATGGATTGTTCGGGGCCGCTTTTCCCCTTCCTCGATCAAATATCGGAAATAGAAGGGCACGTGGCGAGGAAACAAAACGTTTTCTCGCGGACGGAAAGCCGCGATTCAATTGTCAAGGGAGCGAACTACGGTTGCCCGGGCAAGCGGATGCACAAAAACAAAATTGTTTAGAAATAAAAGACAGGGTTGCTGGAGAGCGGTGGGATAGCTTGAGTGAGTCGAGTGCCAAGCTTGAGCGAAAAAGCACTTACTTGTATAACATTCATTATAATCAATCTTCCTCAATAAAGTTTTATTTCCTTATCAGTCTCGATTAATTATCTCGTGCGCATTGCTCGATTTGCGAGCTACAAGGGTATTACAATACCTCGTTGACGCGGTCCTACGGCTGATCGCAGGAGGGACGCTGCCGATATCCAGGTACGCGACGACGCGGTCGAAGCGTGAGCGGACGGACCTTTTTTAATGGCCCCGCTGCCCACCTGGGTATCATAAAGAGCGCGCACTCAGCGAAGTGCGCGCTCCTTCTTAATCCCTAATTGCCGTGTTTGTCGCACGTATTTTTCGTAGGCAAAAACAGACCGCGTCTCCGAGAAGCTTATCATTATAAAACGAGCAGATGCGCTGCCGAGTTCGGCGACGGACTCGGCACGGCGTCTGTTCTTGGGTTTTCCTAGCTACAATAAAATAAGAACTGAATAATATTTCAAAATACTAATACTAAGTTTTAACAAAAACTCCAACAATTACATATTCGCAAAAATTTGCATATTGTAGATTGAACGATATTCAATAAACTGAAAATTCGATTGTTTTGCAAAAAATTCTGAAATATGTTTAAACAATAGAATTTGATTTTAACGTATGAAATTGAAATTCGTGTATCAATCTCACCCAGAGTAAGCGTGACATTTGAATGCAATTAAACATTGTGAATCATTCACCCCGATAAAATTTTCCCAGTACACATCTTTCGAATTCCGCTCGATGATTTTCTCAATACACCCTTATACGTGTCAATCGTCCCTCTTTTATTCGCAAATATCCGTGTCGTGTACTCTATTGAAAAAACAGCTTTGCTCGCCGAGTACCAACAAAAGGTTTGATGTATAGCTGCCGGATGTAAGAGACGGGTATAGTCGATCGAACTCGAATACATTTGACTCGGTTCCAAGTCGGTTTGTCCTCTCAGGTGCGAGGTATACAGACAGTTCTCGATGTCTCCGCGCACTTATATTTCCAAATGCACGAGGATACTCGTGTACGTTCCAGTTACTTAGGCGTTGGGCTTTGAGCTATAAAATTACTTCCAACTTGCTCGTCGGAAACTGTGCCGTTGTCGCCACTGAGTGTGTATATACGTATCTATACGTATATAAGCGCGACGACCAGTGGCCAGTGAAACAAGTGGCGGTGCGGTCGGACCATTCGCGTGAAACTGCTAGAATAACATGACAACTCGGCGCGACCTATCGGCTGAATTAATAACGAGTGGTTTCGGTTTCAACGCACTCGCAGCTACTTTCACCTCGTGCATATACATCGAAACGCTCGACCGTCTGTCGCGATGATGAGTTATTATAAGGACGTTTGTACTCGCTTCTGGCCGATTACTCTCGTAATCGCGACTTTTATTCGATCGCGCGACACAAAAGCTTTCGCTGTAGTCGACGGCTATATAATTGAAATAACTTCTGAAAGCTCGAGCTTTAACTGCAACTTACACGTAAGTTACAAACGGTACAGCGAGTAGCAGGCGTCCTTTCGTTATTTACAATGAACAAAGGTTGCGACGAAGTTGTGCTCCGGGCTGTATTAGAATTCTTCCATTTTTGTGCCATCATGTTCAGCTTATTATCAATTTTCAAAGATTATATACTTGCGTGCGAATCACCTCGACTTAGAGAAATAAATTCTTTTCGTCATTCTGTCACAGCCTCTTTCTTCCATTAGCGGCATTACTTGAATAAGAAACCTATATAATGAAGCGCGCATTTTCGAGCGATGAATAACGAAAAAAGTAATGGAAGCATCGAGGCAGCGACGACGAATCGTTGAATAACAACTAACAAAACTGGGCTGCCAAATTGGCAAATAATCAACAAGCGTAGCTTCACAGACTACTTCGTCACGTACCTGCAGCCGCGGTCAATACAAACCCGAACATAATTTAATATTCCTCACGTTTTGAATTCAACATTTATGGAAACATTCGCTGAGGGATAAAAAAATGTTAAATATTCATACTACCTCGAACGATCGTTTTATCCCAACCGACCTAACCAGCGCCCCCCCCCCCTCCCCTCTCAACACTCCGCCCTCGCCCACACATGCATACACGCGGGCGCCTAAATAAAACATCAAGCGAATACACAGAGCTCGACGTCCGCAGAGAATACTCTCTCTCTCGGCTGCTGTGCAGCTTTCTCTCGTCCCTTTTTTCCGAACGCGTTCAACTCGGCAGTACCCTAAGCAGTCCCGGCGGACTTGTTGCTATAGCCCCTCTTCTGCTTCAGCTCTCGGCCAGAAATTGCCATTCCGAGTTACACACGAAGAGAAATGGACGGGGGTGAGAGAGCGGAGGAGGGGGGGGGGGGCGTCTGTGAATCGGAAACTCGAATCTCGGCGCGCTCACGTACTAGACGCAGTCGTCGTCGTCGTGTGTCCCCGGACGCTCGGCTGTGTAATTCGGAAGGGAGGAAGAGCAGGAGGCAGTACTTCGTCTCTGACAATGCACTTTGGCGCACCTGTCGTCGCGTACACGCTAGCGAGAGATGCATAGCGGCTGCTTCTTCCGAGAGAGAGAGAGACCTGTACTACTACTGTTGGCCAAACTTTCCTTATCGATCGATCTCTATGTGCGTGCACGACGCTCGCGCAAAACCCTTGCTGCTGCAGTTGGCTACAAATTAGCCTTGGCATTCGCCGCTCTCACTCTCTCTCTCTCTCTCTCTCTCTCTCTCTCTCTCTCTCTCTCTCTCTCTCTCTCTCTTTCTCCATTAGCTTCGTCTTTCCGCGAATCCCTCTGTCTGGTGCCACTGTACTCGGCTCTTTTCTTTCGTGAACGCGTCATGGCTTTGGAATTTATATTGAAATTGCCAGCTCTCATCGGTGTTATTTAGCGAGAAGAGCTTGTATTTTCGAGTAATACGTTTCGAGGATGCAACTTTTTACAATTTTTTATTTTTCTGTTCAGATGGCAACTTTTATAAGCAGTTGTATGGAAGCTGGAAGCGCGCTGTTAAATTCGAAAGCTTTTTTACGACGAAATTTCGCGTGATTTATGTGACATTGTATTGCGGCAAAGTTCGATTTTTATGAGGATATTTACGATAAGGACTCAACAAATGATGAGTTATAAAATAGTAAATCATTGCTTCTTTTTTCGCGACTCGTATAACGCTCCACACGGCATTTAATGCCTTCGAATCTTCTAATGCGCGCGGCTTCCTCTGCGCTACTGAAACATTCATTACCGATATGGGGGCCAATACTCGCCGTTCGTTTATTATATTTGTATTATTAATTCAGCGCGCCGCTTCCGCGAGCTCTATTCGATTTTATAATCCACCGATATGCCGCAATCAATTATAGACGTTATAATGTAGCCTGCAACCAAATCTGTATCATTATGAGCATTAATCTTCGCTGATATACCCGCAGATTGAATTAAACCCGCCGCAGCTTTCAGATATTGACACTCATTGTTGCGGATCACTCGGGCAATAAAAGGATAAACGCAATTTGAAATGTTCCGCTTGAACTTAATGCGCTTCGAGAATTAATACTCTTCTGCCTCTTTCTCTCGAGAGAAGAATTATACCGGCTCATAAGCTGGACGCTTTTTACAACCGTCGCATAAGGATAAGTGACTATACACACAGGCTGCATCGCGGAAACATAAGAACGTTCCTGGTCCCACCGCATACATAACGTATATTTAAAGACTCTCGGGGGTAGTATGGTCAGTAGCGAAAAAGGCTCCAAACGAGCCAAAAACAAGGGAAAAGAAAGTTCTGGAGGACTGGAGACTGGCGAGACGGGTAACAGACAAGGTAAGGATATGGTGAGCTATAGGGACGTTTGAGCCCTACAAGGAAGCAGGTCCAGACGACATCCTTCCGACTCTGCTGCAGCAGGGCATGGACGTATTAGTCCCAGCCTTAGAAAAATTGTACCGAGCCTGTCTAGCACTGGGATATGTGCCGGAAAAATGGGGGCAGGCGAGGGTGGCTTTCCTACCGAAACCAGGTAAGACACATTACGCGGTCGCATAGGACTTCAGGCCAATCAGCATGACCTCGTTTTTACTCAAAACCCTGGAAAGGCTGGTTGACAGATACATTAAGGTATCATCACTTGTAGAAGCGCCGCTGCACAGCTGTGGACACAGCGTTGGTGGACGCGGTCAGCTTCATTCAAAAGGGCATGAAAAACAGGGGTTTGGTATTGGTAGCTTTCCTAGACATCGAGGGGGCTTTCAATTACACGACCAGCGAGGCGATTTCAGCAGGTATGGAGGAGCACGCAATACCAGCAACTGTCGCCAGGTGGATCAGCGTTATGCTGAGGACCAGGACGATAGTGGCTGCATGGGGAGCGTACTCTTGCAAAAGAGTGGTGAGGAAGGGATGCCCACAAGGAGGGGTACTGTCACCGACACTTTGGTGCCTGGTGGTGGACAGCTTGCTCTGCATCCTGAACGAGGCTGGAATAAACGCACAGGCATATGCAGACGACATCGTCATCCTGATTAGGGGGGATGACGAGGACGTGCTAGCAGGTCTAATGCAGTTCGCACTGGGCCTGGTGGTGAAACGATGTAATAAAGTAAAACTGGGGGTTAACCCTAACAAAGTCAGTGTCATGCTGTGTACGAACAGGTATAAAACCAAGCCGATGGAAGGGCTCCAACTCCATGGAGTTCCCCTGAAATTGGTAAAGGAGGTCAAATACCTGGGAGTCACACTCGACGCCAAACTCAACTGGGGGAAACATATCAAAGACAAATACGAGAAAGCGATAGGCATTTTCTGGGCCTGCAGGAGGGCTTTTGGCAATACCTGAGGTCTAGAACCGGATAAAGTGAGATGGCTATATGACGCAATTATAAAACCAAGACTCACCTATGGGGCACTGGTATGGGGCCACAAGTGTGAGTTGAAAACTCACACAAGAACACTAGACAGGGTGCAAAGATTGGTCATGGGAGGAATCACGGGATCCATGCGAACGACACCTACGGTCGCTATGGAAAGACTGTTAGAACTCCCTCTATTAGGCAAGGTAATAAGGGCAAATGCGTGCAGGACGTTGTGCAGAATAGCGGAATCAACGAACTGCTCGGTTTTCAAGGATGCGGCACTTCTGGAACAAGTAATGCCGTTAATGGAAGAAAGAGGCTGTGATAGAATGACGAAAAGAATTTATTTCTCTAAGACGTTCTCGATCATAATCCCAGAAAGAGAAGAATGGAAGACGGGTTCACATGAACTCCTCAAAAACAGTGTGGTGTGGTATACAGCTGGCTCAAAAAATGAGAACGGTGTAGGAGCAGGTGCCTGGAAAAAGGGTGACACACAAGAAATTGTGTGCTCGCTCGACCGCTATGCTACGGTGTGCCAGGCAGAAATCAGAGCCATTACAGAAGCTGCTAAATGGCTGTTGGAGAGAGGCACAGGGCAAAGAACGGTAAGCTTCTGCTCGGATAGCAGGGCAGCTCTCATGGCGCTGGACATAATAAATATTTCCTCAAAAGAGGTACTAAGGTTCAGACAGGCGCTGGAATCACTAGCAGAACACAACGCGGTGAGACTGGTGTGGGTACCGGGACACTCCGGTGTGGTAGGTGACGAAAAGACGGACAGGTTAGCGGGTAGGGGCGCGGACGGCATTCGTGCAAGAAGGTGCGCAGTCGCTGTCCCAACCTGCGAGGTTAACAGAGCAATTAAAGACTGGCTCAACACGCAACTGAACGATAAATGGACCAATGCCGATGGGCAAAGGCAGGCTAGGGCTCTGATGGGCAGCAGCCCACCTGAGGAGTGGCTGCGGACGATTAGGAGCCTAAGCAGGAATAGATTGAGGCTGGCCGTTGGCTGGCTAACGGGACATTGGAGGGTAGGATACCACCTGTGGAACCTGAGACTGAGGGACTCCGGGAACTGCAGGTGGTGCGAGTTTGAAACGGAGACCACCTCCCACCTGCTGTGTGAATGCCCAGCTTTTGCAGGGACAAGACAGAGGGTGTGGGGGGTTCCCATGTTGGGGTTAGCGAAGCTAAGGGTGAAAAGCTTGGCATCAATTTGCCGAGTTACCGAAGCTATAAATAAGAATTTATAAAGTAACTTTTAAGGAGGCACAGCACAATGGGCTTCGCCTGAGTGCTCGACCGGCACGTCCCCGTGCAGGGGCCGCCGCAGTTCACCTCCATCTAACTGACTATGACTATGACTAAGTTCTGGATCGTTGCCGAGAGAGCGAAATTCTGAATCTCATACTCGTTGAGCACGGATGGTGCGCGCAGTCATATAAATATATGCATATACTGCACACGGCGCGTCCCGTAGAGCTGCGTACAGCCGATAAGGCGTGCGCGACTGGGAGTCAAGTTTACGCTCTTCACTGCGTTGCAGCGCTCCATACGGATTTACTTATAACGCGACGGCTGCACCGGCGAGTTTTTAGCCCGCTTTAATGGACGGCTCGGTGCGCAAGCGCGTGAATGTGCAATAATGCGAGCGGCTGGCTAATTACGCGATCGAGGGACAATGGATACGGCCCCCCGCGCTTTGGGCTCACCTTGTGTGCAGGACTTTTTCGCGCGCGTCGGCGAGCTGCTGCTGGCCATTATTAAAATTTAACGCTTCGCGTGATTTCGTATAGCCACGCCGGCGCGCGACTCGCTGTTGTATTAAATTCCGCTGTCAATGATCCGACCGCGCGCGAGAGCGTCCTCTATCGGACCCCTGCATCAGCTGGATTTCATACCGCTCATTAATCTCATTATTCGAACGCGGATAATTGGCCTTTCATCCACTATGGCTGCGCGCGCGCGGTTTCAGCGTGAAAGACAATGCCCGACATTATTGGCAGGCTCTCGTGTGTCGGGAGGAAAAGAGAGGATACAGCGGGTTGTCTTTCCATATTGTTTTTTTTACCCGGGCTACGCTTGTTAAGCTCTCTCGTATGATAAATATTGATTTTGAATATTCTATTTTGTAAAAGCTCTCTCTCTCTCGCTCTTCTGCGAGTCGCATTGTTTTAATGCTCGAAGCTAGGATGCGAGATTCACTGGGACATGAATAAAATATTCCAGCAGATGTGTTATTGTGGCTGTGTATTCACGCACCGGTATAAATACTTTGACTATATGGATTGACGTAAATCAAGAGGATATTTCCGTACACGGAATTTCATATATTTTCAATTCATACGAGAATTCGTGGACTTACGAAATCCGAATGTTATATGTGCGCGGCGGACTTTCAAATCCCGATATTTTTGTGAGTGTGTGTATAAAATATGTGGATTTCGACGAGCGGCCGGGGAAATCGACCAGACTCGCTGGAAAAACTTTTAACGACGTTGAGAAAGCAATTATTGTCGGAAGCTGCAGGCTTCGGGCACATTAATTAAAAAAGCTTCGTAAGCAAATGCCTCTTCGGGAAAAAGCATCGGGGCGAGGAGAGTCTGTCCGTACGGGATAATCCAGCAAAAAAAGATTCCCCTCTCGGATTTTTATCTGGCCACCCGTATCGGCCACTAATTGAATCTTAAAATGTCAAGGGCTCCTTTTGGTATACCCGATCTTCCCTACTTGTCATGAAATACGGCGATTCTATTGACTGTAAAGATAAGGCCGTCGTTGAAGTAAGTGTCTTTTATGAAAGTACTTGCACGTAACAAATCTTTCTTTTTTATTCAATTACTGTAGAAATTAATTCTATTAATTTTATCGCGTTGTTTATTTCAACATTTATATAATTATTATGAATATAATAATATGATAATGAATAAACTTATTTATCAAATTATTAATTCAATTACGACAAATCAAATCGCATCTTCAAGTAAACGCTCTACAACACCCAACCATCGCTTTCTGAAGAAACGAACAGTTTCTCATATTACGTCGCAGGCAAACAAACGACTCCGCATACAATAAGCCACTCGCATCCTTTGAAGCTCGGTGCATAATACAGAGAGCGAGAGACAGATGATCGCATCGATAAAAATCTTCGGGGAATTGGCGATCCGTACACACAGCGTGCAACACAGAGCGCCGTGTCGGACGTAGTGTGTTCAACCACAACTGCTCCCCTAACGATGCTCCCCACGCTCTCTCTCTCTCTCTTTCTCTCTCTCTCTCTCTCTCCATCGCGTGCGCCTCGCGTCGGTATCCGACCATTTAAATAAATAACATCCCGGCCGTTTATCGGCGATCTCGAGAGAGCTCGAGAGCTGCCGCCTTACACGCTCGACGACACGCTCGTTCGCAGCAGCAGAGACACAGAGAGAGAGAGAGAGAGAGAGAGAGAGAGCACGCGCGCGGGCCGTCGCCTTTGTTGGCGCTCTTCTCACGTCTTCGAGTGCACACAAGCTTATGCCGCGCGGATTGTTTGCAAGTGGAGCGCGAATTTATAACTTGAGCGCCGGGGCCAGATTACACGGAACTACGCGGTGCTATTTTTCTCTCCCTCTGTCAGCGGCGGTTGTTCGCGCAAGCTCGACGTCGTCGCAAACTATGCGCGAGCGTTATCTTATTTATCCGTTGTCGAGATTCCCCAGATTTTTTATACAGCCGTAATGCGTGCATAGTTGGAACACCGCGGAATCGAGGTGGCTTTCGGTAATACGGTCGTCGCTGCGGGTTATTTTTTTCTCCCTTTCTCTCTCTCTCACTCTCTCTCTCTCTTTCTCCTATTTCGAGAGGGAGTGCCGTGCGCGTAGCTCGGGGTTAAGTAGATTTGACATAATTTACGCGGGGATTACCTTTTTAAAAGGTAGCCGGAGTTTACGCGCGCCGGAGAAGTTGAGTTTGCTGTTGACAGTTTAAAGTGGCCGCTGCATGTTTTATGGACTGCCAGAGCACATTAGTCCGGAGTTTTTCATCTGCGCTCGCGCGCATTTGGATATTTGCGAATATCGTGTAATGACTTGCGCGATTTATTATGTTTATGTCATCCTTACGATATTGATGCCGATTAATCGGTCAAATATTATCGCGTACAAAGCGATAATGGGACAAAAGGTCCGCCCTCGCGCAGTTAATCGAAAGCGATGACGAACGCCGATCGATCGAATAAACGACTGTCAACGCCGGTGCGCGTTACAGCACATGGCTCGTCGCGTTAATAAAAAATGAAAATCATTAAAGTCGCGTTTAAGAACGAAACCACGATAATAAATCACCCAATATCTACATCTGCACGCAGTAATCCGTACACACTCTCGGGGTGTCGAAATCGCTGAATCTACGCCGGTTTTCATTCATCAAATCGCCGACGCAGCGTGCTGGCGTTTAGAAGTGCCCACACGCGCGCGCGCGTTTATTACAAGCGGAAAATTACCGCGAGCAATCCGTACAGAGCCGTCCAATTATCAACGCGATCGAGCGTACAAGGAGTTTTCTTTTTGGATTGACTAGTCTAGCGGAGAGGCGCTGTACGTCGAATCAGCCCGAAACTTCAAACGCACCGGGCTTGAATACATGACGGACAGGTGCACATGCATAAGCATCGTCGGCGGCCCCGACACGGCACGTGGGCACGTTTACAAAGCTCCTCTGTGTGTACATCCCCGGCACTAGCGACGACGACGTGCCCACATAGGCGCGCGTGTGTCGTCAGGGCGTCCGCGCGCACAGAACCAGCTGTTATAATATATTACAGGGCCCGGAGACTATACCCTCTCTTTCACGTCGCCGGTGTAGTTTCCCGTCGATACACGCATAGCTCGGCGCCTATGTATACACACACACATACACACGTGCACGACGCGGCCGATAACATCTCATTGCCGCGCGTCGTCCTCGAGAAATAAATCAGCGCTCTTCTATATCTATACACAGCCATATACATTCCGAGCGTATATAGTTCGGCGAACGCTTAAACTTGACGCGCCGGCGCGCGAGTTTCGTGATCCGCGGCCGCTTGGAAAAAATTGTATGAATAGCTGGCATATTTCACATAGCCAAGCTAGCGGCGTGCTAACGAGAATCGTTTTTCTGGCTATTTCGAGCCTCGCGACTAAGGGGGATGGGGCGCTGCGACTTGCTTCTGACAACAAACATGTGAGAGGCGAGATTTCGCCTTCCTGCGCGGCTCTCGGTTTGTTTGCGGAGAGTTCCGACTCTTGGTGCGGCTCCGCGTCGCCGTATGTATATATAGGTATACACGCGAGAGGCGCGCGAGCGTAGTCCCGAGGGGGTGAAAGATTAATTTGCGACGCGTGCCGCATGCTTTTGAGTATGCGATGCAGAGGATTCGAGGATCGCGAGGGCGTGATTAATTTTTGTATGACGCGGCCTTGTTTGCGCTTGCAGACTGTAAAGGTGCTGCGCTCGCGCGAAGAGAGCTGGAATGGATTGCATCGAAAATATTTCTACGGGCGGGATGTCGGATTGCCTTTTTGCGGGGGGAATGTGAGCCGAGATCGAGGTGGTATTGCGCGAGAAGGAGAGCTATCTCTCGTGATGAATTTGGGAAGGAGCTGTCGGGAGGATAAAGCCAACATTTGAATACAAAGTTCTTCCATTAACCGCTCTAGGATTATCTTATAACCTTGCCGAAGTTGTATGAGCTGATCGCTCAATTATTAGGCGCGCACTTATATCTTCGAGGCAATTATAAATGAAAACTTATATCCGTTATACAATGCGCCTTTACAGCTGTGTCGGCGCGAAACGAAATCAAATACGATTAATTACATGCGTGTCAAATAAGAACGACTCTATGCATCCCCGAACGTTCGCAATATTCTTCGGTTGCGATTTATAAAACGATTAAATTTTTTGCAGAGCCCGCTATAGAGAGAATCGAGTGCGCCCTCGCTCGCTCAATTCCGCGCCATTCATTACTGGCGCGCGTTTCAGCCGCTGCAACTTCAATTTAGCGCGTCGCTATTATATAACGACAGCTCGACAATTAAACTCTCCGTCGCTCGCTTTCTCTCTCCCTGCCGGCTTTTTCCGTGCGATAGCCAATAGCTTCGGCGAGAGAGGCTTCGGAGCTTTCGATTACACTTGATACAAATAACCCCTAATCGCAAATTTAATCAAGCCGTCGACGCCTCGAGCGAGACGCGGAATCGTCCACGCAATATTCATTTTGTATTCACTGCCGCCGCTGCGCACACATGCGCCCGTCCGTAATCCCTGTCGGACACAATTATCGTGAGCAGCCATTCGCGAATGATAATTCTCGATTAAAAGTCACCTCCGCAGCTTGCCTAGATTTTATTTCTTTTTTTATTTTTTGCTTTCCTGACACAAATACTTACTCCAGTGTGAATCGTTCTTGTTGTTATAACGTGCGAGGCCTAAGTTGAGCGAATAAGGCATTTTCGTCACAAACGTCATGGCTTCACAATGGCTTCAAAGTCTTGATCCCTTTATTTCTCAAGCTCGACAATATCATACACTCGCATTTACAAAACAGGACTCGGGGTGTGTATAAGGCGTATAAAACCCCTGGCGTCGATAAAACACAGCAGCGCGAGCGGCAGGAGCTTGCGTGTAAAAGGTTCGAGAAGTGCTTTTCTGCGTAGATATTTAAAAGGCGCTCGTTATGCCGAGACTTCCCTGATGGATCGTCGCATCGTCTTTTTTACTGCTCCGGGAATATACCTTTGCCACAGACCACTCGTATACCAGGCTGTATGTGCTTGATGGGTATAGATATATGCCAGTTCGATATGCCTTTGTGTAATGTGTCACAGCCCGTGGCTGCGGAACCTGTATTTTTCACGCTGTTCGGGTTTACGCCCTTTGCGGCTCTTTCCCGCAGTTCGCTTCTTTCAATGATATGCTGCTGACTATATATGTAGAACCCAGACGTTTTCAGCTAGTCTACAGTACATCTACCGTATATATGGGGAATTCTACACGGGGAAATAGTACATTGTACAACAAGGGGCGAAAATGGGCTTTTCCAAGCGAGGATGATGTTTGAGCACGAGTGGTAGTCGAGGGCGCCGTAGACGAGTGTTCAAACATCATCCGAGTCTGGAAAAGCACATTCGCCCCTCGTTGTTCACCGTGCTTTATATAACAAGTGTATAAGGAAGACCATTTGGGTCGCCTATGAAGTGGATCGAGAATGGAGTTTTTCGAGTCGTCCACTACGGTGGGCGTGTATAGATTCATATATGTGTGTGTATATATATATATTTTATTTAATTATTGTATTTATTTAAATATATTTTTAGTAAAGCTTTTAAAATTTAGTAAATCAAAATTTTAATAAACTGCAAATTTTGAAAATTTTTGAGAATTTTGAAAATTTGAAAATTTTGAAAATTTGAAAATTTGAACATTTTGAGAAGTTTTGAACATTTTGAGAAATTTTGAAAATTTTGAAAATTTTGAAAATTTTGAAAATTTTTTAAAATTTTGATATTTTGAAAATTGTTTCAACAGTTTTTAACGATTTAAAGCTTTAGTAAGGAGATGAACAAAAAAAATGAATCGAGCGGACCGAAAAGCGGTCCGCTCGATATCCGATTCTCCGATTATTGTAGGCTCGTTCTACCTATATAGGGGGCGAAAATGGATTAATTGATACATGTATTGTGATCAGGGAATCTCGCTCTACTTTTTGTGTGACGCTCGGAAAACCCCATTTTCGGCCCAGTTTATAGGCGCCGAAAATGGTCTTTTTTATGCACGTGTTATAAAAATGCCATTTTTTGGTTGGAGAAACCGAAAAAAAACAAATGTTGGGGCACACTCCCGCAACTTTATTTACTTATTGTACATGTTTAGAACCATGCAAAACCACGTTTCAACATCGAAAAAGTGCCTTGTGATGCTGTTTTATAGGCCCTTCAAATTCGCAATTTTCAGGATTTTTCGAAGTCAAGAAATTTGTATCTTTGTCATGATTTTTCCGCATTTTCAATTGTGCGTTACTTTTGACCAAATCAAGCATTTCCAACGCATTTATTTTAAATTCAAGCTCTTTTCCCGTTCTTTCATTATATTCTAATACATTTTCTGTTTGTGCCCTTATGCATTAGGTGCATGCCCTTGAACAATGGCTATTTTTTGACGAATTTGAAGGGCCTATAAAACAGCATCACAAGGCATTTTTTCGATGTTAAAATGTGGTTTGCATGGTTCTAAACATGTACAATAAGTAAAAAAAGTTGCGGGAGTGTGCCCCAACATTTGTTTTTTTCGGTTCCTCCAACCAGAAAATGGCATTTTTCCCGTAGAATGCCCCATATATATGTACAAGGAAAAAGTTGCTTGATTAAAGTGAGTTTTTTTCGCCGCCGCGGCTTTGCGAGTCCCGCTTTTTTTGAAAGGATTTTTGCGCATCGGGAGAATCTCGCGTGATAAACTCGATTGGATGCAGTTTCCGTGTCGCACTATTCAAGAGGAAGAACGCTATATGATTTTGTATGTGGGAAGGAATGGCTTCTGTGTCCTCTTGCTGTTGTTTCGCTTTGATTTTTATCGATTTCTGGATAATTTCGAGTCTGCTCACTATGCCTTGATTTTTAAATTATGATATATTTACGGTTATTTAAATTTCACGTTGAAAATATCCGAAGAGACTACAACCGCAGAGTTCATATTTTTATTCGACCTTTACTTACGGTTTTATTTGTCGATTCTGATATGAGAAAGATGCTTAAAAACATTTCACGCTCACTACGCACATTATATTTTCTTAAAAATCCGAGTTTTTAATGACAAGGTAAAAAGTCCTCGCAGCGCCTATTAGAATGCTTAATGGCACAGCGTTATGGCTTGTAAAAAAGTCGAGTAACCGAAATACGCCAGTAGCCAAGTTTCATAGTTAGGCAGAGCATAATTACGCTCGGTTCTTACGATCATCGCGAGTCTGTAAAATATGATCGGAATTCTCGTTACATCCATAAAGGTAATTATATCATTCCGTGCTCGAGCTTTCTTCTCCATCCGCGCGCACTGTGGGCGCTGATGAATTTATAAATATACGTGTTCTAACTCTGTTACGTAACAGCGCTAGAATTATTGGAAAAGTCTGAATATACCATGATTATCCGTTTGTTGCCCGGGTTAACGTCCTCTCTTAGAAGCGTTATACTTTATTTATAAGCTTCGCGCTGCCGAGCTCTTTCAGTTTCAGTATAATGCTACTTTGTCCGTCTCTCTCTCTCTCTCTCTCTCTCTCTCTCTCTCTCACTCCCTGTATAATGTCAGATATTTCCCGCGCGCGCTACTATTTTTGCGCTCGAAAACTGATAAGTACGCAGTTACCGGTGTACATTTATAATCGCCTGAATTCTCGATGTTTAACTGTCAATAATTAAATTCCAACGACTCATTGCTCTGTGTGCGCCGCGAACTTCGCATATAAACACTCGCCGCATAAAACATAGACGCCGCGAGGTGCAGCCGTGGAAAATTAAAAAGTTGAGTAATCGCGTTGAGAGAATATAACTTTTTTATTTTTCACATCCAACTTTGTGTATATCGAGCAAAATTGGACGATCACCGAGTGTTCCAGTGTGTGTATAACTCGGAGCTTCTTAATTCGTCGAGACAACAAACTATTACCTTATACGATTATACGCGTATAACGAGTTCGCTTCGAGTGAAGTGGTGCATCTGGCTCGTTTAACGGAATTCAAAATGGAACGGTTTGTTTCGTTAAAAAAAACTTTTCTGCGACAGGCCGACAGACAGTGTCGATCCGTTAGAGCGATTTCCAAACAGAAACAGTTACCCGCGCGCTCACGATGAAAGTTGCGAAACAAGCCAGTAGATCCCGCACCGAATTTCCCGTCGTCCCAGAGAGCTAGAGCTGCGCAGCGCAACCGAGGTCTCCCAGTGAAAACGAACGACATCAATCAACGGCTTTTACACTCGCTCCCCGTGCGCGCGGCGTTGATGGCTCGCCTCGTCGTCGTCGTCGTCGCATGCACGTAGTAGTCCTCTCCTCGCACGTAGTCCAGGCCTTGGGTATATCGCACATAAGTCTCAGGGCAGCGGCGGCGACATGTCACGAAACGCAATTCCAAAGGCGCCGGCCGCGCGAAAGCTCAGCGAAAAAGCCGTCCTCAAAATGATCCTTCGCTACAGGCACTCTTCGTTTCTCTCTTGTGTAGCCGTAATCCGGGCTTCCTCGGCTCACGGAATGCCCGTTGTAAATCCGATAAATACGCAATGTAAACGCGCGCGCCGACACGTTTTCTCCGCGCGCGACGTCGGCGCTTCCCTCGCTTTTGTATTATACTGCCTATTCTGGGGGGAGAAAGAGAGAGAGAGAGAGTGTATACGCGATAGAGGTATGTATACGCGGCGGTGTGGGCACAGCTCTCGCGTGCACGGGAGTCGTCTTTTTTCGCACGCGCGCGTTTATATATCTTATAAAGTTTTTATTTACTCTCGGGCGCGCGAGCCGAGCTATACACACGAGCTTCGTGTATGGATATACGTGTACATCAGCTACTTCTCTGTTTTATGCCGAATTTCCGATGCAAACAAACGTGATCGAAAAACTCGTATCGCTCTTAGCCGCGGATACGGACCTAAATGTAGTTGGAGTAATCGAGAATGTTCCCGGTATGTTTTTCGGATAGCGAGCTGCGATGCCGGATTTTAAATTCCAATACCCTTCCTCTCTCTCTCTTTCTCTCGGTTGCATTTAGAATGTGTATATGGAAAGCATTATTAGATTCGCATTGTCGCGCGTGCAGGTGCGCTGTTTATATCCATTCTCGTGCGTGTATGTATTTCTGCGGGAAATCGATACACGACTGCCGTCATTTTAATAAACGCGATATATTTCAAATTTTATTTTCGTTGACGACGCGCGCCGAAGAATTCGTAAACCGCCTACGCTTGCCTTTGATGAAAACTGAAGGCAGCACAGTGGGAAAATTTTGCCACGGCGCAGGGACTCCTTTCATTAACGAGTTTCCGAAAAATTCAGCGGGATATCTTTATTCAAACACACCGTATACCTTTGAAGAACTAGATGCTCGCTGTACCGTCGTGATTTGCGCGAAAGTCGGCAACTTTTTACATCAGCGCATATATGACCCGTAACTGAAAAAAGAGAGAGGGAATGGAGTATTCGGTATACACGCCGCTGGGAAAGTGTCATCATAACCATCGCGTTGATACAGCTCTACAAAAAAAGAGCCGCGCCGGCGGCAGGGGCAGCGCAGCAGAGCGAGAGCCAACGGTCCCATTACTCGCGCAATTAATGACTTATTTACGCGCGCCGCGCCGCACTAAAAAGCGCGCATAAGCTCGAAAGAGTATATATCTATGACAGAGGCCAGGTAGCAGCGTCGGCTTGGAGCACGTAGTCGGCTCGCGGCGGACTTTAATCCTCGTATCGGAAGATCGGCGCGTATCTGCATCGTTAACCTTTACTGCGGCTAGCATTATGGTTGATGCTTTCTTTGAGGGTCGTGCGCGCCGCCCGGCTGGTGTGTTTCGCGGCCATATAAACTCGGCCTTACGATCGGTTTCCACATTGGAAACGCTCGTAAAACTTACTAAAGTCAACTTCATATTCAACGATCGATTCCTGCCAGCCGCTCGCGGAGAATATTCGATGAGTCTTGAGTCGAGTTGAAATTGCGCACGCACTGCTTTGGAAATAAGAGTGTAGTTTGTTTTACCATGACGATGACGATCCAAAGAAGCTGTAATGGTACTCCGATGCAGCAACAACAAATGTGCAGAATTCTAGCACTTTAGCTATTAGCACGAGTATAGATTTACGCACAGATAGCGATGAGCGACACAGAAGTTTTGAGCAGCTGTCGTGCCAAAATAGGCGTGGATATGTCGGTATACTCGCACGCTCTCGTCGAATGCGACGCGCAAAATCTCTGAGATCGTACCTAATTAAATATTTTCGCATTCGTTCCATTGCGAAACTTTGCATTCTATCAATATGCCCGAGCTCCTTTCCGCTACTTCATTAAATTCTTAATAAACAGCCTTTTTCGGAGGAACTTGCTACCAACATAAGTTAATTCAACTTTTCTTCGCGGATGAGCCGAGTCTTTTCGCAAAGTTTCGCCGAGAGAAGTGCAAAGATTGCAAAAGAGCGAGAGAAAGAGAGATTAGATTAGATTAGATTAGATTAGATTTATTTGCTGTACAATGTGTTGTACAATACTTGTATATATCAATACATAATTTAAAGTTTAATTGGATTGAGGATATGTGTGTAGGTGTGCTTGAAGGTGTGTGTGTGTGTGTGTGTGTGTTTGTAGTTTTGTTTAATGATGGTGATGTATGAGACTGTATGAGAGGTAAGTGCTTGGTAGAGAGAGAGAGAGAGAGAGAGAGAGAGAGGGGGGGAGAGAGCGCGTCGGTAAAAGTGGCTTAGCGAATGGTCCAAGCGCTGCTTTTATTATGCGAATCGACAAATCCGCAACAGAATCCTCCTGACACTTGCTGACATTACACCGAGGCTCCGTTACTGCCGCGCATGCCTCCGGCGATCTCCGCGTTTCCCTTCTGCTTTCGCCAACTTTTTATTTTTTCTTTCATTTGCTCATTTTTCGCCCGACGCTTTCATCTTTCTCTAATTATCTCCGCTCCCGATCACGTCCGATCATGCTCGTTTGCGTCAATTTCTGTTCCAAGTACTAATCGACGAAGCGAACGTGATGTATAAATAGATCGACGTTAACGAAGCATCGATTCATTCGCGTAAATCACAGTCGGTATAATATTTAGAACGAAATACAATTAGAGTCAATAAATCAAGACAGCTCGTAATAAGCGACTCTCTCGCGGAACGTGCTTACTCGAATTATTCTCAATATAGACCGGCGCGGAGAGTTCATACTCAGTCCGTATCTATTTTTAGTACCTATATAACGCAAATACACACAATAAACAAGTTCTCCATCTCAGTATAGTGCGAGCGACGTGTCCCACTATCTTATACACACTTTGTTTCCGTCTATCGCGCACGTATATATACGCCCCGTGCGGCTTGTAGACATTCCGAGTCTCGGCGAGCGCGTACAACTCGTCGTTTTGTACACACCCACTCACACGTATACACTGCACTGCGCACTCTCTCGCCTCTCCTCGTCGCTGCTCCTTCGTTCTCGCAGCCGCGCGTCTTTAATTACCAGCAAAGCATTTTCAGTCGTGCTGCGTAATTATCCTGCTAATAACCCGGTCCCGCGAGCGTCTTCCTATACAGCCGCTTACAGGTATACGTGTATAGCGCTGCAAGCTCTGCTCACTCCTCGTGATTTACGGCGAGCTTTTGGCCCGCGAGCTGTCGGCCCTGCTATCTCTCGCGCTGCATTATGTATACGCGCGATGAGTTTGTATGCGCATCGGACGTGGATGAGAGAGGGAGGGGGAGGCAAGACCGTTTCAGGCGCGGATTTGCTTCCGTTGGCTTCGAGTGGCTCGATTCTATTAGTAGTATAGACCACTTTTGCGGTTCTGACCTCATGCGCGTCTGGGCTTATTTGTTTTGTTTGTGTGGATGATGATCATTACGTTCGCCCGTATACCATTCGGACGCGATCGCATCTCGTCGATGTTCGAACATTTTGGAGTATTTTTCCGAGTTTTACCGCAGCCGTCGATTTCCGGGGTGATTGAAAAGTGCACGCACGTGTGCGGCTCGTGCATTTCCACGATTATTACCGCGAATTCGATTTTAAATATTTTCAATGCGCCACGAATATTCGCGGTCGGGTTTTCCGCCAGCGTAAATACGAGGGATTTTCAAAGAGGCGATACAAAAAATAAACAGAAAGAATTGAGCTCTGCAATCACCATGCGTAGAATATACTGCACATTTATGTGAACTCGTTTTCTGTGCTTCATGTACAAATTACAACGGCCGTGTGCGAATAAAAAATATTCGAAACCGTTGAAATCGTACCTCATATTTTAATTGACTGTTTTTATATTGTATCTCTACAACGGGATCGATTACAATGCTTAAAGGTAAAAATTGAAAAAATGTTGATAGTACTAACTGCAAACTCTTCGAGTGTCTGGCCGGCGGCAATAGGTGGCGCCTAACCATTTTCCTATAACATTCGTCAAAATTTACGCTGCAATGTCATATATAGTGGTGTGCCACAGTATAACAAAATTGACTCTTCTTGGGCCTCCATCTTGAGTCGCTCATGCTCCAACTTCCTCTGTTGACACTCAATTTTTGTTCGTTAAATCAATCAGGCCATTACAAATCATGTAATAATCTCTGAAATTCTGACTCGAGGTGGAATCTCGGTTCGCCCTAATAAGTACCAAAGTATACACGAAAAAAGCATCAATAGTCAAAGAGAAAAACGCATTTCATCGCAGTACACGTACTCTGCATTCTCGTGTTTAGCTTCCTCGAAATCCCCCGATTACTTCCCGGCGCGCAAGCACAACAAACAAAAGCGCATCGAAATAGACATAAAGAGCGCCACGCGATGTCTGAAAATACGGGAAGCTCATCGGCGATGAGTTTCTAAAATCACGTCTTTCTTCTTCCCTCCCTCGAGGCTCGTTAAAAGAAAGACCGCGCCCGCGCACCTGTTCCGGAACGTGTACATAGATATACGGTTGACGCCCGCCTGATGGAAGACGGCGACGTTTCTCTCCGCTGATGCAGATAGTTACTTAATTATTTAATTTATTAAAGAAAGTCGCTGTCGCAAAGCGCGAGTGGAACTTCGAAAAAGGAGAAGGAAGAGATATGAGAGACACGTGTCGTAAGCTGCATCAGCGGAAAATCATCTATGCGAGCACGTCTGGTGCGTTTCTTTTTTTTTTTTTACATGGCATTTGGAACTCGAAAGTTCATCGCCTCATCTACGCAAGCCTTCCACGCTGCCCTATCTTGTGTCAACCCCACCCAAGATGTACCTCTCCGATCGACACCCACCCGTCCTATTTCTACTAGATCCGCTTTTACGTTGTCCTCCCATCTACGTCTAGGTCTACCTAGAGGTCGCGTTACCATCGGCCTGCCCTTCATGACACGCGCTGCCGTACGGTCGTCTCCCATTCTCGCTACATGCCCTGCCCATCCCAATCTGCGCGATTTTATTATTCTGTTAATATTTGGTGACGCGTACAGATTGTGTAACTCATCATTGTGTAGTCTCCTCCATTTCCCGGTTTCCTCATCTTTCTTCGGCCCGTATATTTTTCGCAAGACTTTATTTTCAAATACCCTAAAACGGTTGTCCGCCTGCTTAGTGAGAGCCCACGTTTCGCACCCGTACAGAACCACCGGCAGTATTATTGTCCTGTATATTCTTATTTTAACGTTTTTAGACAACAGCCTCGACTTAAGTAAATTACTCACGGCGTAGAAGCAAGCATTACCCGAATGGAGTCTCTTATTTATTTCGACATTAATCTCGTTTCTATCATTTATGGTCGTACCCAGATACCTGAATTCGCTAACCTTTTCAAAAGTAAAATTCCCAACTCTGAGATCTTCCTCCCCTCTGCAGATGCCTAGGTTATCCACAATCATGTACTTTGTTTTTGATTCACTCACTTCTAACCCTGTATACTCCACCGCTTTTATGAGGATTTCCGCGTTTCTTGCTACCGTTTCCCTACAATCCCCCAGTATATCCAAATCATCTGCGTAGCCTAGTATCTGCGTTGTTCCATTAAGCGTTGCGCCCATCTGGCTAACCTGCATTTTTCTAACGGCATACTCTAACGTTAAGTTGAACAGCACCATAGAGAGTCCATCCCCTTGTTTTAAACCATCGCGTATCATGAAGGGTTCTGATACATTACCGCCTACTCGGACCTTTCCCGTGCTTCCGTTCAGACATATTTTAATTAATCTCACGAGTTTTTTCGGTACACCGAGAAGTACTAGAATTTGATACATTTTGCTTCGCTTAATAGAGTCGTACGCTTTTTTAAAATCTATAAATAGTTGGAGTATGGTTTCGCAAAATTCCCACTTTTTCTCTAACAACTGTCTTATGGTAAACATTTGATCGCTCGTCGAACTGTTGCGCCGAAATCCGCACTGATAATCTCCTACTATATCTTCCGCGAATGGAGTGAGTCTAGCTTGTATTACGTTTGACAGAACTTTGTAGCACGTTGCTAAAAGTGAAATACCCCTATAGTTATTGCAGTCTGTCTTATCCCCCTTTTTAAAAATCGGTATAATGATAGATTCCTTCCATTTTTCGGGTATTGTTTCATTTTTCCAGATGGCACATACTAGTTTATAGATTTTGAAAGTGAGCTCGACGTCCCCATATTTGAGTAACTCAGCTGGTATAGAGTTATTTCCCGCGGCTTTGTTGTTTTTTAGTTTTTTAATCGCGGCCTCTACTTCTTGGTAGCTCGGTTCCTCCACGTGGGGTTCAGCAGTGTGAATTTCGTCCCCTAATTCTTCGCTATTTTCGTGCACGTTTAATAATTTATCGAAATAATTTTTCCACAGCGACAGTAATTCGTTGTCATTTGTTACGAGGTCCCCGTTTTCGTCCTTCATCAATTGCGCTCTACTCCTAAAACCCTTTCTGATGGCGTTAATCCCTCTGTATATTTCGCGGAGGTTATTTTCCTTACTGTTAGTTTCTATTCTCCTAATAAGATTCTTTTGATGCTCCCGCTTCTTATTTCTGTAGATCGCGCTCGTCCGTTTCCTTACGTTAGAATACTCTTCTACGGTCCTATCGCTTCTATTTTGTAAGCTATCTAATTTAGCCTTTTTGCGCCTTTCAAACCAGAGTTCGCACTCTTCGTCAAACCATGGTTTGCTCTTTGGCTTTTTCTTTTTACCCAGTACTTTGTTCGTGGCCTCTTTTACCGTTTTTTCGATGTCCCCCCATAAGCTATTCGGTTCGTCATTCCCCTCCGGCGATGTGTTTGCTTCTTCAAGTGCCTGAAACCTGTTATTAATTTCTATCTGGTACCTAATTCGCTCTATTCTATCTCGTAGTTTCTCAATATCGAAGCTTTCTACCTTGTTTGCTCGCTTACTATTTTGATTCGCTACTAGTCTAGCTCTTAATTTGGCTACTACTAGGAAGTGGTCCGAGTCGCTATCTGCCCCTCTGTAAGCCCTTACGTCAAGAACATTAGTATGACGTCTTTTTTCAATGAGGAAATGATCAATTTGGTTCTGTGTGGCCCCGTCCGGCGATGTCCACGTTGCCTTGTGTATGTTCTTGTGCTTAAAACACGTAGTTTTGATTATAAGACCTTTTGCCGCCGCGAAATTTATGATCCTAATACCGTTATCATTGCTGGCTTCGTGCAGGCTTTCCTTACCTATAGTAGGCCTACAGTGTACATTAATAAATACATATCTATACCATTCACCTTCGATAATGGTGTACGAGAGCCTATCATTGACGGATTTGAAACTTTTAACCGAATGTATGATGCTTTTGCTTACGAGAAATCCGGTGCCTAGAGATCCCCCCTCCCGGCCCCATACAGGTACGTGAAGTTACCCGATGCTAGTACTCCGCCATCTGGCCACCGCGATTCCTGTATTGCTACCAAATCTAGATTGTACCTATCAGCTTCCTTTACGAGTTCTTTAAACGCACCTGCTCTGTATAGACTGCGAACATTCCAAGTTCCGACCCTTAAGTCCCTTTTGGTTCGGATTTGATTTTTTTGAGCCATGATGTTATTTTAAACCCGCGCGCTTCGGATCCTGTTCCGATGGCAGGTGAGTCCACTGTTGTAGAGGTGATAACCCGCATCCTCCTCGGCAGCAGGATTTTGGCCCATTTTTGTAATGTGTGATGAAAGAGATAGATTGAGAGTTAAGAGATAATGTGAAGTGTTTTTGTTGTTGTGGTGCTTGCGTAGTGTTTCTAGATGAATGCGTTCAACAGTGTGGGCTCATCACACCCACGCCTGTTCCTATCGGCTGTCCGCGGCTGCTTATTCAATTTATTCGCAGCTAACCTCTTTCTCAGGGGCTGTTCCTCTATCCGCAACCTAAGGACGCGCTGTGTAGTGGTGATAGGCACCCACCCGTCCGATCTGGACGACAACGCCCAAGACCCGCTTAGGGTAGCGGCATTGTAACAGACGTCTGGTGCGGTTATATGTGGAAAATCCACGCGATACGCGCGGTTATTTTCACCATCGGCTTTCGCCTCGATTACAGCTAAATTTTTCGTATAACTTTGTTGTCAACACACTTGACGGATCTCAATTATGCAGCCGCGTCAACCCAGTTTGTTTCCAGCGGGGTCTAATTTTAAAAGCCACTTTCCCACTTTCAGAAGCTTAATCGCGATACTTATACGAGATATCCACAATAAACAGAAAGATATAATACAAAGAAGATAAGAAAACAAAAAATATGATTTTAACATAAGCACGCACGGGCGGGGGGAGGAAGCTCTCGGACTCAAAAGTTGCCGCATGTAATCGTTGGAGGTTGCGCTGCTGGCAGTAGAGGAATTAGTGTCGCGTGCGAGCTTTGTTTCTTCATCCTCGCGGGGGTTGGAGGAGGAACGGAACGCTCGGTATGTACACCTCTGCACGGGATCGAAAATAGAAAAAAGCTCGCGACCGTTGAGCAATAAATTCCACTCCTACTGTCGGGTTATATGCGAGTATGGAGTAGCACGCGCGCGCCTGGCGAGCTCCGTGACGAATCGCTTTTCACGATTCGGTTAATTATATATAGCAGCGACTATCCGCGTGCGTATCGTATACATCATTTGTTATCCGGTGCGCGCAGCTTGTCAGCCCCTGAGATTTTTAATTTAATTTCCTTCGCTTGCTCTCTCTCTCTCTCTCTCTCTCTCTCTCTCTCTCTCTCTCTCTCTCTCTCTCACGTATACACACGTGCGACAGCGGTGGTGGCTCGCGTACGTAAACCTCTTTGACATTGTGTTGCCGTGAATTCATTATTCTTCTCTCTTTCCCCGCTTCTCGCCGTGTGCCGCTACTGCTCTCGTCGCCGCGCTGTTTTCCTTTTTTCCTCTTTCTTCCTTCTTTATTATTATAGGCGAATGCACGACAGCGTGCATTATTTCATCAGTAGCGCGGCGGCGGCTGCTAGAGCACGGCAAATGAGGGCCAAACAATGGCGCAAAGTGTCAATGAGTCTTCAAAGCGACAATTGAACAAAAACAAGAGAGAGTGCGCGCGAGGGTATAGACGCTGAAAGAGAATAATGCGAGGTAAGAGGTGACGAAAAAAAGACAGCAGATTGAAATAGAGAAAAAACGAGCAGCGCTTCGTCTGTTCATTCATATTTTTGCCTCATCTCTCTCTCTCTCTCTCTCTCTCTCTCTCTCTCTCGCTCTCTCTCTCTCTCTCTCTCTCTCTCTCTCTCTCTATCTCTCTCTTTCTCGTTAATGACACAAAGTGCATTTCATTAGCCCCCAGACCGTAGTATGGGTTTTCTTTCAACCGGCGGCGGCGTGCACTTTCCTCCTTCTACGGCTCTTTATACCCCGACAGATACAGAAAAAAAGAACGAGACCGAGAGAGAGAGAGAGAGAGAGAGAGAGAGAAATCGCGCGAACCATCAGCAGTGAGGAACGTAGAGAGCGAAAACATTTTCAGGCCAGCACAATGAAATATACCGGCGTCTGGATTCCGAGCACAAACACCACCTCACTCCACACGCGTATGCGTGTGTGTGTGTACACTCACCCCTCTCCCTCACTCAGTTTAGCGAAATGCAGAGAGAGAGAGAGAGAGAGAGAGGGAGAGAGAGAGAGAAAGAGAGCCGCACAATCTCAGCCGCTGGCTGCCGACACCGCGCCATAATGTTCTTTTAAAGCTCCTCGCGGCTAACCAGATTTCAGCGTGATATACAGTTTTAATTTTCATACAGGTAAGCGCGCGTATAACCGCGCGCGCGGCCATACCTACGACGACGGCGACGTCCGTTGTGCGGCGCACCAGATTGATTTACCGCGTCGACACGCGGACGAGACTTGGAGCGAGCTATGCGCTGCACCTATGCACGGTGTGTATGTGTGTGTGCGTGTGTGTAACAGCTGCAGTACACGTACCTACTATGACGACAAGTGCACCCTAGCTGGCGGGAGATTTAAACGGGAATAAAAAATATATGTACATCTGTGGGAAAAAGTGAATTAAATGCGTTGCGAGGAACGGTACACGCGCGCGAGCGAGTGTGTATAGCGAGAAACTGGGACGATTTCAATTGGAACGGGCGAAGGTTTTTTTTCGCGACCGCTCGCTCAGCTCCGCGCAGCGAGTTATATTGCGCAAGAGCTGCGTGACGTTTTGGAACTGCATAGAGCGCCTGCGTATGACTGCAGGCGCCGCGATCTCATGTACACGCGGTTTTAAAGTTTTTCGTTTCGCGCTTTGAGACGATTTTTTTTTTTGCTGTTATTGAAGTATACGCGCATATGGGATTTGCGCCCACCGCTGGCTGGAAGCGATTATGAACTTGTATGAAGCGTTTTAAAAGCATAGGGATATCTATTTTTTTTCTCTTTGAATGTCAGTTTCTTCCTCGTAGTGAAAAAAGGGAAAAAGGAAATTGTGGAAAAAACTTCACGCGTAAATATCGTTCATCTCATTGTTCGCTCGTTATTCATCGCGAGTGGAGAGAGGAACTGCAGGTATATACAGAATATTTACTCTGTGGTTTTTGTCTCGTTCATATTATCATAACGTTTTCAAATATTATACTCGGCACAACGCCGCTCTGCGTATGCATAACGTATCTTTTTGTGCGTATCGACTAATACGGCGGACCTGCATTAAATTAAAACAGCGTTTCATCAGCATCGCGCATTATATGACAAAGTGATGCATTCACGTGGGCGCTCCTAACGAAGTCCGTACAAAGAGTATTTCCAGGTAGAACGAAAATGAAAACATTAGTTTTTATGAAAATGCAGCAAATTGTTCCCGCTCTAAACATCAGCCGCGTGTGCAGTAAGCTTTTATGATTCAATTTACGTACAACGCCGTCCGGGTAAAAGCTTCGCTCTATATTAAATAAAAATCCCAAAAGCGCGGGCGAGAAAAAAGGCTTTTCTGCGAATGCACGACTATAAATTCCGTGATTACTCGTATATCTCCGAGAGTCTTCCCCGCGCGCAATTTGTCGACTCTCCGTCGTGTTGAAAACGCCCGATTTTGAGCGATCCATTCTAATCTCTTTACAAATCAATTATACCTGCCAGTAGCAGCGCAGAGTAGTCCATCAAACGGGTCGCGCATCCCCATCCATCGAAAGCTCGGCTCGTTTCGACAAGTTCATCCGAATCGCGCTAAGGGTTACACGCGTACACCTACCGGCCGCCTCCCCCGCAATAAAGTCTTTAATCTTGCAGTTCTCGGACGTTCGGCGTGCTAATGCAGCAGCAGCTGTGCGCGCGCCGATGATTCCAAACTGACGCCCCAGTGCACGTGCACAAGTTGCTCTCCCTGACATGTCCCACATGTGGCCATACAGCGACTGTATAGATATAGCCATGCATACGCGAATCGCAGCAAGGTCTGTGTGCACGAAGCGCGCGAGGAATAGAGAAACGTGAGCTTGGCTTGCGCCACGAGACGTACTTTCACCCCATTCGCGCGCTGCCCGCTCGAGGGGTTGCTGCCATCGCTGCTGCTGCTGCTACCTCTTGGCTTATTGTTTTACGAGACCGCGAGGTGACTCTCGCTTTCCTCTTCACTTACGTGCTCTTCTCTCTCTTCTCAGGGGCCGTTGCGCAGTTTTCGCTCCTTCACTGCTTTTGAGCGCAGCCCCGATCTTCGGCTTATATTGTGTTATAAGCTCTTTTCCGACGCTCTCCCGCGCAACGAGAGCTTGTTCGTAACGCCTGTTGATTGATATCGGCGAATGAGAAAATGGGAAGATTTATATTCGTTATTTGAATTCTAAAGAAGAAAGTTTTCGCTCGAGAATCTTCCTTATTATGTATTTATACGCGTCTGTTTACTTCCGGCGGGTGTAGCGCCACCCGCAAGGACTTGGTTAGTCGCGTAAATCACAATCCGACTAATTATTGCAGTTTTTATGATTGCAATTCGTATTTTTAATTGCAAAATAATGAGAAAAGAGAAGGGAAGAAGAGCAATAACTCAATTAAAACTTTGGTGCTTTACACCATGTTAACTAGCTTCTCTCCCGCCCGCCCGCGTTTTCTCTCTCTCTCTCTCTCTCTCTCTCTCTCTCTCTCTCTCTCTCTCTCTCTCTCTCTCTCTCTCTCTCTCTCTCTCTCTCTCTACAGTTCCCCTTATTGAGCTCTGCGTATTTTCATTTGTTTCGCCGCGGCAGTAATTTTTTTTCACTCCTCGCTTTATTAACGGAAGATTCGTTCCCATGTGTGTATATATATATATATATATATATATATATATATATATATATATATATACGTGGACACGAATCGACCGCAGAAGCTACCCTCGCCACATCGTCTCATTTTTCTGCTGCCCTCTCTACGCGAAGCGATCGGATTGTTTTTCCTTTTGTCCTTTTTCCCTCCCCCATCTCTCTCTCCTTCCTCTTTCACATGGTCGCGCGCCTTATAACCTTACGAAGAGCAAATAAAGCACGAAAAGAGCAAGACAGCAGTGCGTCATATAGTTTGCTCGCTTCGCTCGGGGCTAGCGGTTTTAGCGCGCAATTTTCTACGGTGCGCTATTATGCTTCTTCCCGACGTACATAGCGCGCGCAAGTTCGTCTCTTTTACAACTAGCCGCGTGTGCGGCTAGAGAGCGAGAGGGAAATTCGTGTTTTTGCGCGAAAATTATTCCTTTCGGTAAATCAACGTGTCGCGCGCGTACGAGCGCGAAGCTGGCTGGCGGGAATCAAAAGTGTACAAGGCAGAGATGCTGGAATTAGAAAATGCATTTTTGATCCGTTTTCGCGATTCGACGTTATCGGTGCTATTAAGATTTTAACATATTTAAAAGAAAGTTTTTTTAGAAGGAAAAATGGTTCGCACGCGAGCAATCCTGTTTTTCGAGCTGACATCGAGTTAAAACTGCAGCTGTAATTCGATTCGTCGCTCTGAATTTTGGATACGCTGTACTCGGACAATTCAATAAATCGCAGATTCTCGAGTCAATCCTCACACAATACATATTAACTCATACGCGATTGACTAATCAGCGCCGCGATTTCTCTCTCAAAATTTCAAAAACGAAGAAAAAGCCCCAAACCCGAGCGGCACTTTCTTCGCGTGCGCGCGCGCGCGCGCGCAAAATAAAGTCTCATGAGTGTGTGAGCCTCGCCTTGAGCGAAAAATTCCTCGGAGTCGCGCGCTCGCCCCGACGATACCAATCTCGGCGCATTCCGCAGCTCTCGAGGAATCAAAATATTTGCTGAAGATTCAATCAGAGGATTTCTCGCGGGCGCGCACTTTCCCGGCTCTCCAGTCCGTAATCGGGAATAAAAGTTATCGTTTTAGCATGTCGGCATGCTCTCCCGCGCGCCAAGACAAAGCCGACATGCTAGCGACGCGCTGCACGCAATCAGCAAGCGACCTCGCGCTCCGTGATAAAAACGACTCTTCCGTTTCTCTCCATTTTCGCCCTTTCTGTACGAACGATTCTATATACGTCTACTAATTCGAGTTCCGGTCGGTGCCGCAGCGATGGATTCGTATACCGCTATAGTATGATCGTTAATGGCTGTATGTGCGCGCGCGGGGTCGGAATATACACGGCGGTCCTTTTATTCGATTGCGATATACGCGATTTATTTACGGAAAGCTCTCGAACTCGCGGAAATCAGAAGAGAGAGAGAGAGAGAGAGAGAGAGAGAGAGAGAGAGAGAGAGAGAGAGAGAGAGAGAGAGAGAGTACTGCGACCGCTGAGTGATTGCATTTTTGATAATGGACGCGGATGAGCCGAGGCATAGTATTTTTGGAGCAGGGCTAATTTTCAACCGGATGGAAAATTCTCGTTTTATATAAATGAATACCTTTTAACGATGCGCTTCGTTAGTGAATTTTCCAAAGATATATTATTGTCTTTGTTATCGGAGGAGATAAGAATTTCATTTTCAAATCTAAATTGGCCAATTCGAGGTAACGCTATATCTGCCGAGAAGTCCTCGAACAAAGCCAACATCTTCTTCATGCGTGCACATCCGATAAAGGAGCCGAGAGAGGTCCCTTAAGACGCTAGGAAAACTGAGTCAGTGCAGCGCGTAGCGAGCGACGACGGTGGCGAACGAAAGTCCTTGTTCAAGAGAATCACAACGCACAAATCAAACTCGGATATTGAATATCGTAGAAGTCCGCTCGGCAAACGCTGAAGGCGATTTTCCGACAAGACGGTCCAAGGAGAGTGCAGCTCCCGCTTGTATATATAGTATACATACGGGCTGTGTGCTTGCGTGACCTCCTTCATTAAAACTTTGAGATTGATTGATTGCCTGTGATTAATTTATTGATGAATTGATGTAATTTTAAGGTCTCCAGGGATGCGCTGTGCTGATAAGCTTCTAAAAAATTCTACTCTTGGACAAATATTTTTACTGATCGTTATGTAAATTTTGAACGTCGCTAAGGACGGAAAAGCCGCCGCGGGTTGGATTCGCGAATTTTGATGGAGTGCCGTGGGAGAATACATGAATTTTCGACATCTGTGGCTGTGCCGAATTCTGTAGGTCTATATCCCCGATCCCGATATGGAGCGCGACACACTTGATTTCATCGCCAAGAATATAACATTAGCATTATGCAAAGCGATATTTGGCAACTTTGCGTCACGCAATGTGCTAATACACGCTTCATGAGAATGAACTCAGCTTGATGTACTATGGGTCCTAAACGCATCGATTGTTGTGCATAATACTATAGCGTCTGAGAAAAGCATCACTGTTTTGTGTGCCGTAAATTAATATCGGGTTTTGATGTCCGCTCTGAGAGAAACATCGCGTCCTGTCTAGACGAAATGCCATGAAAAATAGCGACATCCATCCGGTATCGCAGTGTCGGATTTTGAATTTTGATCAACACATTTGCCGTATCCGCTACACACAGTTTCTGATACATCAACTTCGAATTCAAACGCGAACGCAAACCAGTCGAGGTTTTCATCAATAACCGTAACGGCGACGCATTAATTGCTGTATCGGTAACAGCCGTCGTAATCACCGGCCCGTGATAGAAGCAAATCCAAGTAGCGGTTACGCAAGATCTAGAAAGCCAGATAGAGCCACTCTCGCAAGAAGAAACGCTATATCCAAGCCTCGCTGAAGAGCTCGAGCGAGGAATGTGATGAGGGGATAGAACGAGTGGTGAGTAAGAGAGAGATGATGGGGGGGGGGGCTGCTAGTGACGCGTCTTATTGAAGTGGCAGCGAGTCGGAACGTCAAATTCCGAAATGTCTTAATTAGCGCTCGAGAATTACGCTTTGATGAGAGGCGTCCCGGGGAGCGATTGGATTATGCAAAACAGGCTGAATAAATCGCAATCTCTCGGTTCTGCTCTTGCTTCAGCGCGTAATCGCGAAGGGCGACGCCGAGAGTAGAGAGAGCGAGTGCGAGTAAGAGATTGAGAGAAACAGTAGCAAGAGGGAACGGCGCGCGTTTTCCGAGCTACGCTGAAAGTAGTTAATATTTGTAATCAGCTCGTCTTTCGCACTCCGTCATCATCTCTCGACAAAGAGCCAGACGCGCCGAGAGAGAGAGAGAGAGAGAGAGAGAGAGAGCCGGCAAATGTTGTATAAACTTTGCTTGCTCGCGAGGGAGAGACACTTCTTCTTTCGCGCTGTGTTATTACTATTACCTACCCGCCGCCGATAGCATTACTCTCGCAGCATAGATATATAGGCGAGGAGATCATATTCTTCCCTCTCTCTTTGCTACTATAACTCGTGCGACTTCCTTTTTCCTCTCTTATTTTTCTCTCGCCCTCTTTATTTTCCGGCGTCGCCGCCGAACCGAGAAAATCAAACTGCCTATATCTATATAGCAACGCAACGCTCGAACGTCCTGATGATTTTCTTGAAATTAAACTTCCGTTTCATCTTAATTCGATCTTGCGCGTCGCGAATTGAAATCTGGCTCAGCAAGCTGCAGAATGCTCGTCTTACACTTGCCTTCTGCTCACTGGCTCGCGGCACCGTATATAATCTTAACTCGATAATAAACTCGCGGGAAGCACCTTTTTGCATGTCAACAAGAGCGAGACGGCTGCCCCCCTCTTTCTTTTTACACGGATGAGAAGACTTTACGAGAGGGCCGGCTCTCAAGACTTGTCGCTTCTTTTTGTCTCGAGACAAATGCAAAGCAGATATGACGTTTAATTATTCGGGATAGCCGGTGCATGCTGTATAGCGGTGTATGTTTCGCTGAATTACGATACCAGCGCCGCGAGTTGATAATCGTCGGGAGAAGAATTATTGCCCGGTGGAGGTGAATAATTAAAATTTTTAAGCCCTTTACACTCGGGAATCGGCGTGGAAAGTTGAGAGTATGTATATGGCAGTTGAACTTTTTGGAAGATTTAATCAGCCTGAAAAGTTTTCGCTAACCGTCTGACTAGCGGAGCTTGCGATTGACGTAATTTTCAAGTCCATTATCCCGATGCAAATGTAAGATGCAAAGTTTTAAATATGATCTGTTACCTCGTTGATCCTAATTAAGTTACGAGCGAAAGTATTTTGAAACGGATTGCGCAATCGAATAAAGCCATAGATTTTCAATACATACTCGCGATTGAAAGCTCGTCGAATTCCTGTAAAATAGATTATTCGGAGCAATTTTCGTTCTTTCCGCTGTCGAATTTCTCCAAGCAGTTTCATGCCACGGTGGTTATAAAGCCGCGCAAAAATAATCCGTCTTATCGTTCGATGTCGCCGGATTGGCTGCATAACAGATAATCGATACGGCGAGAGAAGAAAAAAACAGAAGCAGAAAGAACGCGGATAGAAGGTGCTACAACAACTTGAAAGCTGCACGTTGAAATCGCGCGCAGAGGAGAAGGAGGAGGAGCGAGAGGAGGAGGAAGACCGATCGTCATTCCAAACGCAATTATTGGATGCTCCAACTTTAATCGCTGTATCATCATCATTTGGAGCAACAAGTATCTCGCGGATCGAAGTTTCTTGGAAGAGCGACAGTGCACCACGGCCTGCCTATAGCATCTGCATTTATCGACTTCTTGAAAAGATACTTTAAGAGGAAAAAGGAATGAGGAGGAAACGGAGCAGACATTTCGCCCGGGTGGCGAAAGGGAGACAGTCGTTGCTCGTTTTACCTCCTCCTGTATCGATTACATTACGAGCGTCTTTTAGCTCCGTCTTTGAGAAATATTACTAGAGTTTTCGTTCACAGGCACCGGTAAGCTCAGATAAGATTGGCACGTTAGAGATGGCGTTTTTTTTTCTACGTTAAGTCTTTATCGGGGAAATTTTGTAAATCTCAAAAGAAAAACAGTTTTGCTTTTGACGATGCTTCTGGTTATACCATTTTTCGTCTGGGCGCATGTTACGTCAGAGCCGTCATAAGTCACATCTTATGCCCCTAAAAACTATTATCAAAAACTTTTGAAGGTTTAACCTAGAATTCATTTCGATGTGTGCAGGTATGTGTGGACCGCGATACGTCGAAACGAAACAATTTTTGCACTGGTCCTTTCCCCACTCTTAAACTTCTTGAGCCTCTGGCCAGCGAAGATAGGTGGCGCATAGGCGATTTCCTATTTTCCTTATCATATATCCTATTTCTCAGTGCATATATAGTATTGTGTCATACCTATATGTGCAAATCCAGAAAAAACCGGACACTTTTGGGGGTCTGAGTGAACGAAATTGAAATTTGAGGGCATCCCAGACCAACTTTTTTGGGTTCTTTAGGCCACCCAGAACCCGAAAAACCTTGGGTTTCCGCGATTACGAAATACTTTTTTTTGCCGAGCACTTAAAATTCTCTTATGGGAATTCAACATGGGAAAAATAAACGAAAATTAGCCATGGTTCAACTTTACCCACTCAGTGTCTGAAGGCGCAATCCAAAAATAAGTAATACTAGGATTGAAGTATTGAAAGAGAGCTTTAATTTGAGGGCTGGTTGATTAAAAATGGTGGCCTTGGTAAAATGTTGTCTAGGCTTCAAAATTGTGAAAAATCATGAAAACTTGGATTTTTTATGAAAATCAGCGATTTTTCCCATTTTTAAAATCTATATAACTTTCAAAGATCAGATTAAACATTTTACCGATTTCATCAGCAATATATATGACAACGAAAAAGATAAAAAAACAGCTAAAATTGATGGGCATATATATAACTGATCAAACAACTAAAAGGTAGACCTAAATTTTTTAAATAAAATTAGCAGTAATAAGCTTTGATTTGTACCCCGGATGGTTGGTTTAAATTGACGGCTGGGATCAAAAGTTATAAGGATTTTAAAAATGGGAAAAATTACTGATTTTCGTAAAAAATCCAAGTTTTCGTGATTTTTCACTATTTTCAAGCCTAGACAACTTTTTACCTAGGCAATTAATTTTAACTCACCAGCCCTCAAATTAAAGCTCTCTTTCAATACTTCGATCCTACCCTGGTAGAAAATCGGCTGAATAATCTGGCCGTGAAACTATCTTTTGGGCAGTTCTGAAAACATTTTCTGCGCAGAAATTTTCGAAGAATCTGCGCAGAATTCGGTAGATTCGGCCAGAATTTGGCCGGGAAGTTGATTTTAAAAAGAGCCCCTAACCTTAAATTATAAAAGTGTACATCCTACAATAAATAAGAACTTCGTAAATATTAATGGAAATGAGTCCAGTTTTGTTATTCAGGGGTTTTTGGGATCGCTGAACACGAATATCGCGACAACAACACTCCCCGAGGTACCTGGTGCCCAGGATAGGCAGTATCAACGTTGTCTCCTGGAGTTTCATGGAAAATTAATAAAATATTTAGTCAAGACTCGCTGATTGGGGGTTTCTGAAGTCGCAAAATACGGAGATCGTGACGTCAACGCTCCCTGAGGTACCTGGTGCCCAGGGTGAATAGTATCAACATCGTCTCCTGGAGTTTTATGGAAATTTGATAGTAATTGAGTTAAATACGTTACTCAGGGATTTCTCGGGCCACGAAACATGGAAATGGTGTTCTACTCAAGATAATTCTAGGAGACGACGTTGATACTGTCTATCCTGGGCACCAGGTACCCCGAAGGACCTTGTCGTTGCTATATTTGTGTTCAGCAACCTTGAAAACCCCTGAGTAACGAGTCTCAACCAAATTTGTTGTTAATTTTCCGTGAAACTCTAGAGGACGACGTTAATACTGGCCACCCTAGGCACCAGGTACCTCGGTGAGCGTTGCCGTCGCTATATTCGCGTTTAGTGACCTCGAAAATCGCCGAGTAACAAGTTTCGACAAATCATGTTATTAATATCCTGTAAAACTTTCGGGGACGACGTTGATACTGGCCACCCTGGAGACCAGGTACCTCGAGGAGCGTTGCTGTCGCTACATTCGTGTTTAGCGACCTCGAAAACCCCCATTCAGCGAGTCTCGACAAAATATATTATTAATTATCCGTGAAACTTTAGGAGACGACGTTGATATCGTCTACCTCGGGCACCAGGTACCTCGGGGAGCGTTGCCGTCATGATATTTGTGTTCCGCGACCTCAAAAACCCCCCAGTAACGAGTCTCGACGAAATATGTTGTTAATTTTTCGTGGAACTCTAGGAGACGACGTTGATACTGCCAACCCGGGCACCAGGTACCTCGGGGAGAGTTGCCGTCACGATATTCGTGTTCTGCGACCTCAAAACCCCCGAGTAACAAGTTTCGACTAATCATGTTTTAAATTCTATCGAAACTCTAGAAGAAAACTCGTTTTATTTAATGTATAACCTCAAAATTTTTACTATTATTTCGCTCGCCACCAGATTCTGGCCGAGTACCGTCGCCACTGGGAGTAGATTCTGCCCAGATTATCCAAGATATTCTGGCCACCCAGCATAAAATTCACCAGATTCTGCGCAGGATCGGGTTCAAAGGGCAATGCAGGTCTACGGCTTTCAGATAAGCCAAGAGACTTTACAGGTATGTCACATTGTACTCTGAGGGCTTGTAAACCAATATTCATGGCTGAACAATGCATTGATATATAATTATTTAAATTTTATGCTTCAGCATCAGTATATTTGAGGTTACAAATTTTTAGGTTAAGAGGTTAGGTTGTACATATTGCAATACTTATTCTCAAACCTTTCGCAAAACTTTTACAAATTTCACGAAACCAATAGGTCCCTTATGAATTTGTCACTCATTGTGATATGATATGCTAAAAACATAAACACGTAAGTAAAACATCACGTGTTCGGCGCGGCTGATATAGCGCGGGGAGGAGCCAAGCTTGGACTACTGCAAACTCCGGTAGAATCTGCCTGAGTTCACTGCTAAATCAGCTGTGGTCGTCTAAGGCTAATACCACAGAAAAATGTACGGCTATTCTAATTCTACATTTCTCTCAGTGCAATTTGACATAATAATATTTTCATGTTATTCAGCCGTGATGTATTTTTGGTTTTTGCTAACATTAATTTTATATACATCACATTGCTTATTTGAATGATGGATTAGTTCGGAGGACCTCGTGTCGTATCTGGAGCCCGTGATTGGCAATTTCATACTCTCTTATCCATCCGCCAAAAACCATATGCAAGCCATTATCCGAACTTAGAGGCCACTAGGGATCGATATATACGCAGTAAAAACTATGTAGCGCACTAATCGGACCTTGTCATCAGGGCTCCTGAGCACTCAGAGATCGCCAGCCATATACATATTTATGCGTAAAGCAGTAAAAACTGCAAAGTGCATTATGTCAAGTCCATTATCGGCGCTCTCGAGTATCTATTAGATATCTTCTGGGCTCGGCATCTACCCGTCTATTACTTATTCATTCATGAACTTGCCCGGATCAATTCTTCAGGGAAACCAATCATATTGAACCCTCTGGTCTATAACCTATTAAACGACTTATTCTATATCAAACATTCAATGATGAATTTTTCATTAGGATCTAATTAACTATTCAATTTGCTCACATACTAAGTTTTACAATACACGTGTCATTAAATTATGTTTCTTTCTTTGTTTCAGGTGAGTAAAACGGATCTTCTTCACTATTTGTAACACTACGACTGGTATGCAACAGACATTTCATCTCTTTGTTCACATATATATTAGTACAAAGCTGATATCTAAATTATCTCGAAATGAAGACACTAGCAAGTGATCGCTTCATACCCCGGCTCTGAAAGAACCTGGTTAATTCTCGACTCTGCAGAAGCATATACCTCACGGCTCAATCATTACTCCCCGCGAATGCATGATTGATGATCCCCAGGCCGAAGCAAACATTCCGAGAAGGCGTCGAAACTTAATATGTTTGTAGAGCAGCGGCGCAGCAGCAGCGGGGCACGCATCCCCTCGATATAAAACAAAGCTTCGATTCCGATAAGTACACAGCTCGTTCCTATTTCTCTCGTCCCTCATGCAGTTCCGTTGGCATAAACTCCAGTCAGCGCGAGTCCGGCTCCGTTCTACTTAGCCCCCCAGGCCTTTCTAGACTGGCTCCCAAGAAATCGCTCGCAAGTGCACCGAGCTTACGTACACGTGAGTGTATAACATTCGGCTTGGCTAGCCCATACGCTCGCTCGCTCGGCGCTTCCAGGAAAGTGATCGGGACCAGGCCAGTAGCTAACGATTTATAACCCAGAGCTCGCGCGTATACACGTGGCTATAGCGGGGGCGGTCGCTGCGTTGTATACTGCAGCTCGCAAGCTCGCGCGCGAGATCATAAAACTCGGCGCGGGTAGTACTGGCCTGGCCGCGATACAAAGCGCATCAGCGCCAACTTTTCGAATCACTTGATCATTCTCGCGGACGGCGGAGCGACGACGCCGCCATCCTCCAGCTCTATAATATGTACACGTATTATCGTTCAATCGAAACTTTGCTGCTGCTGCTGCTCCTTATATACACTACGAGCTTGTGGCACGGCGGGGTGGTAACGGAGAGCCGGGCGAGTAAACAGAAATGCAAGTTTCTGGAATTACCCGCGGATTTCCACAATCATTCGAGCGGTTTACAAGCAGAGGTGCCCGCTCGCGTCCAGAGTCTCAGTTTCTCGCCTCCTCCTCCCCCTCCCTCTCTCTATGTCTTGCTCTGTATAAAGCGGAGTTAAATAAGTTTCGCTGAATGAATGGCGCGGGCAAACTTGCGTAATCGAAATCTACCCCCTAAACTTGTGTGTGTGTGTGTGTATATATATATATATATATATATATATATATACACACACACACGCGGAGCGAGAAGCTGTCCCGACTGCGGGTGATAAATGTTTTACTTGTCGAGATAAGAGATTTTGACGGCAGCGCGCGCAAGAGAGAGAGAGTGAGAGAGAGCCTCGAGTGCGGTGTGTATAAGCGAAGAGGGCTTATCATATTTTCGGTTCCGATGCTTTTTCATTGTTTTCGCTCCGCGCTTACGACCGACTCGGATAATGGCCGTTGGAGGCGTGAAGACTGGCACAGTTAACTTCGAAATACAGTGCACGTATAGCGGAGGGATTTTAATTATAGTAGCGGTGTATAGTTCCTGACGTTATACCGCATAAATTAAAACGGTTCGCCTTTTATTCGTTCAAGAATATTTCACCGCGTAAAAAGTACGAGAGAAGAGCCGATCTTTAAATGGAACTTTTATGGAACTGCTATCTCAAACTTAACAAACGAAAATAATACTCCGCGTTCCACTTATAACGGGTCAAAGGCGTCGATGATAACGAAGTCGACCGGTTTTTCACGGCATCGACCAGCCGTACAGGTGAAAGTTTTCATTAACATAAAGTCGATCAATTAATCGGACCCGAGACTAAACAGCGCAGTATCTCCTATTCCAAGGCGTAACTGCGCGAGCGAGTACACACAGACCGCTGCATCCTTCGCGACTCGTCGTCGCGTCGCGAGCAGCGCACCGAACTGATCGAAGTTGGGAAGCTTGGACGGGCCTCTAATAAACGAGCAATCGCCCCGATACAGCGGATACGGCACATTAGTCGAGCGGATCTCTCGCGCGCTTCTATATCCGCTTCATTGAGACTCTCCAGTAGTCGCATTGGCGCACCGGCATCAGCGCACACTCCAAGTGTATCGAGAGCCCGAAGTTACGCCGAGAACTTTCCCTTTGGGGAATTAAACTCTCTGGCCGCCGCCACCGCGTCGTGCGGAGAGCGAGAGAGAGAGAGAGAGAGAGAGAGAGAGAGAGAGAGAGAGAGAGAGAGGCGGAGAGAGACTGCACGCATCACCCAGCGGAGCAGCGGGTCTATATATTCGTCTTATTACTGACATTGTAATTACCCTGGAAATGCCTCTGCGAAACGAGTAGTACTCCTATACTATATATCGAGCGGCGCCGTCGTCGCTCACGTCCGAAGCTGCTCTATTTTAGAGCGTTCCCCGCCCCCGCACTCATGCGCACGCGCCCATAAACTTGCGGCTTCGAATTATAGCGTATACGTACAGCGACCGTCAGAGAAAGAGAGAAAGAGGGAGTTTCGAAGCGAAGTCATCGTTGCAGCAGATGAGAGCCTTCTTGAAGTAGTTGCCGAGAAGTTGATATGGAGAAATAAGTTGCCGCGGCCGCCGCGGTAGGAGCTCTCTCTCTCTCTCTCTCTCTCTCTCTCTCTCTCTCTCTCTCTCTCTCTCTCTCTGTAGCTCGTTGCGCTTTAAAGAACGCAACGTCCTCGTCAAAGGCTGAAAAGACGAATTGATTACGCGCCAGATTTGAGGCTTAATATACGAGGGAGAGAGAGAGAGAGAGAGAGTTCTCGCCGAGAATCCCGGAATTAAAAAGCAAAGTAATATTAAAGTGGCTCGTTTGCGAAGTCAACTTGTCACGGGGAGCGAGAGAGAGAAAGAGAGACCGCCGAGAGAAAGAGGTTTTCGCCGCCGTACGCAGTGCGCATTGCAAAGGGCCACAATGAATGACCGTAGCTCGGTGGAAATCCACGCCAAGCAGACAGAAGTTTTCGCCTGGAAATTTTTGATTAAAAGCTTCTTGTCTGGCGTAAGGAGTTCTTTGTGGCCAACGCGCGAACAAACTTGCGGCGAACTGCTACCTTTCGAATCCTTTGCCCTGAGGTAGACCAATTATTTTGTTGCGGATTGCGGTTTCGTTCAATGCCGACGAACAAGCGCGTATCCCGATACAGGGTCGCTCTCGGCGGTGCGTGTGGAAAGCTCTGTTGCGAGGGACTTTTTTGTTAATTTGAAAATTCCTCGTTTGAAAGAGTAGAACAACCTTATCCATATTCAGGGGTTCATCGATTCTAAGCACATCGGCCCGGGGCCATCATTTAATTTAGAATCGAAAACAATAAGACCCGGCAAGGCAATACCCATCCGCAGGTGGTAAGAGGGAAATCCCCGAGGACAATGAGGCGACGAAGTGAGCGCGAAGATGGATTTGGTCTTCAGCACCTTCATCATGGTTATACAGCGAGGGAGATAATAATAATGAAAGCTTCCCTTCGACAAACCTTCGAAGCCGCACTTACCTAATCCCATCTATTAAGTGCCGACTTCTCCGAAGGGTTTCACGCTGTGATTTCAAATGGAATTACCAGCACCGCGCGAGCGGCACGAGTACATTGTCCGCAGAAACCGCGTATCTCGCTCGAGCACCAGCTCTCGGCTCTTCTTCTCCCTCCCTCCCCCCCTCTCTCTCTCTCTCTCTCTCTTCTCCTCACACTTACAAGCGGGAAAATCGGAAGATTTGATCTTTCGACTTTGCACTGTTTACACGAGCGAGCACTCGACATTCGCTTTGCATTATGAATTCGCGCGGATAGGGACTTTTTTCTTCCGAGCTGATTTTGCCTTTTCGCCGAGTTGTTGGAATGAGAAAATAATGCTGAATATATTCAACAAATTTTTCATGACATTGCTGAACTTGCTGTACTTTAAAGCATTCGACTTTCATCATAGTATTTCGTCTGACCAAACATTGGCTACAACTACTTGTACAGTTCAGACATCAGGTTACTTGTTCGCATACGATAATACCATTAACTTCTGTCGTCCTAAATTCAATTAAGTGGTTAGAGGACCTATTCAATACCAACCTTTCTAAGTAATAACTATTAATTTGAATCGATAGCACTGCACGCTGGTCAATGCATCGCACTTAACTGAAACAATCGATGCGCCACTAATTGGTGTTTTCCAGCGATCCTTGAAAAATCACTGCAGCCGCTTGAGACAATAGCAACTCTTTTGGAAAATTCCAATTATTCAACAATCCTAAAACCTGAATCAATAGTTCCAATAAGCCGAATAATTATAACGGGCATAAAAAGCGAACAAATTTAGCGACTTTCATAAAAATATAGGAGATAAAAACAGGCAACGACAACGAGAAAGAAGCGCAGGCGTAGCTGTTTCTGTGACTAATTAATGCTCTCCCCAGTCGTTCGTTCGTTCGTATACGTTCATTCGTCCATTCGTTTTGCGCCCGCTCGCAGCAGCGCGTGATCTCGAGTCCGGCCCGAGATTCGATTAATTCCCTTAATGTTTCGCACGCGCGCTTTTAATTCGAACTTGCTCTCGCGGGAAAAATTACGGTTCAAGTTTTTAATCACGTACTTTCATTAGTCACGTACTACTCGCGGCGTTCTCCTTTTCCTCCCCTCGTTCCGAGTGTACCACCGACTTTTTATGCGTGCGCAAATGTACCCGCTTTTTATAAACTCCATGTCGATCCCCATTAATTTATGAGATTCAAAATCTCCGGCACAATCGACTATACATAAAATACTCATCGCCACTATACAAACGCTATAAAATATTTAACGAAATTTCAGCAATGTCAATTTTTTCCCCGCATCAAGCTCAGCGTGGACGGAGCTCCTGAGCTTTTGAGCTTCCTTTAGTACTCGGATCTCGCGCGCGCATAGAAATGGAAAAGAGAGGAAAGGCCGCGGCGGCTACGCAGTCCGCGAGCGAGTTACATTAATTTCGCGGGGCGATTCGCGAGCCGACGCGCGAAATCCCTTTGAAAGCTCATCTTCCCCTCTCCGGCGCCGCCGCGGCTTTTCGCCGTCTCGACCATTTTTGAATTGGCTTTACCGAGACGAGGCTACGCTATTCCGACCGCTGCCGCGTTGCCTCGAGGAATTACATGATTTCTCCGCTGAGAGCCGTCATTAGCGCTGCTTTAAAAGTGCCTACGTAAACGCAACCCGCGCGCTTTCTTTTCTAATTGAATTCGCGGCGAGGGCGTGAGGGGGGATGATTTATAATAATGAGACATTCTTATTTACAGAGAGCGCGGCGAAATGAAAAAGAGCCGGTGCCGCTGCTGGCTGTGAAGAAAAATCGCTAAGCTTCTTACGGCTGATGCCGCCGCTGCTTTTGGCAGTAGTGCCGCTCGTTCCCACGCCTTTGCGTATACTCCTTATTTTTATGCGCCCTAGGCATTTTTCCGTGCCGCGCGGGAGATTCAAGGATTCGTAATTTCTTTTATGTACCCTGGTAGAAAATTAACGAGTGAAAACCGTTAAAAAGTTAAGTTTAGTTGACCATTATTATCAAATTTGAATGTAAAAAAATAAAGCAAAATATTGCTAATATTTTAGTGATGCGTGTCTATTATACCAACACAGTATTATTTTTAAGTTAAAAATTGTTTTTTCCTTTTTTTCTTGCATTAAAACGTTTGCATGTTTTATTACAAATATTTGGATTTTTAACGATTGCAAGATATTTTTCTATAATTTCTGGATTGTAACAGTCATTTGACAAATTTCAAGCAAATGTTCTGTTTTATCTTGAGTTAATGCGTATCTATGCATTTATAATGTTTAAACTCTTATTTATTTAAATTATTAACCACAACTTAGCTAAGTGGCCCAAAACTTAGCTTATTAACCGTTAACGTTTCTACCAGGGTAAATGACCGACGAAATATAAGCCGACGTTCGCGGCGAGCTTATTAGGTGTGATAATTTTCAGGGCCTTCGCTCGCCTCATATTTTTTGAGGCCAACCGTTTCAATTGGAATCCCTTTTAATTTGCCTTGATAGGCTTTACGTGCGGACAGGAAAGATTCCTCGATGGCTATCTTGCTAAAATCGGGGAGTGTATATGTGGCTTCGCTTGTTCTTCAGGCCAATAACCCTTGTCCCTTCTAACATTTTCACCGTGTGAAGTTTCCATCCGAACCGGAATATTAAAAAATCTCAGGTGAAACTTTTCCTCTCGCGTACACGCTTGCCGACTATCGAGTATACAGTGCACACAAATGGCAAATACAATTATTTCAATTCTATTTACACAACGAATACACTCGTCGAATGTGGCTGCACTCATCAGGGGTCGGCGCAAATGCCGAGAAGTCGACACAGTTTGTTGGTTGCCACGTTCTGCGCCTCTCTACCTTCCATGACTACGTTCTCTCATCTCTGCATCGAGCTTTCTGCGGTTTATCCGATTTTCCCAGCCCAACTTCAGTCGGCGCGTTTGAATTAGCAAATGTGCTTCGCCAAAATACCATCTGCTCGGCTATTGATACTCGAAAGACTCGGCTGTTAAATCCGTACAAGTAAGATTATGCGCATATTCGATTACGTTCAACGATAAATGTGTGTTTCCTTTATTGAAATATTTTACTATTCAAGAGGATATCGGCTACGGTTAGAATTTACAATTGGTGAAATAAATATGATCCCGATTGAAAACTTCTATAATTATATTTTAGCCTTTTTACGGTCCTTGATGTCTATGCCCTAGAAAGATGCGACGGAAAATATCGCCAAAATGCAGTATCTCAGCCAGGATACAACGGAAGAAGTTCGAGCTGAAAAATGAATTTCAACGCGATGATTAATAAATTGCGAGCGACTAGCGGACTATTGGTGACGGCGACGAGTGTACAACTATGCGTGTCGATGTACGTGTACGTGTGTGTGTCTCACGTGAAAACTGATTTATTCGCCACGCTGTCGAGGCCCGCGTTCATTATACAGGAGGCAAGTCATCGTTTCGCGGCGAGCTGGCGATCACGCGACACGCGAGCCTTTAGAATCTGAGAAACGAATTCGTGATGGGCGACACGGCAGCCAAGCCTTATTGCGTTCTCATTATACTCGGACGACGAAAGCCACTACTATACATCGCCGGTTCTCCGCTTAACTGCTTTAGGGGCGCTTTTTAATTGTCGACGATGACGCAGTTTAGTTTTTCATTCGCGTATTCAATATATGTAACCTACATACATGTGTGAGTTTGAAAACGGCTGGGTTCAGTAAAAATTTTACGTCGTACCGGTGCGGTGATTTCGTTGCATGTACATAATCGTTCCAATATTAATGGTCCGGTATTACGTACATGAAAAGGACGCGTTTAACGACTAGCATCAACGAAAATATTGGTAAAGGTCCGATAGTCGATGTCGAATGGAATTTGCATAAACAGTGTGGACCGTGCGTTATATTCTGGTGTATGGGATTAACATTTTAAAAACCCAATTTCTCGGTTAATAACATCGAGTAATCTCATTCGAAACTAGCGATATCGTCAATGCCATCAGCAGAGTGTCAACACTTTACGAAATTTCGCAATTTCAAGTTTGGATCGACAGAAACAGTGGCGTATATTTAAAGCGGATGTTACGAAGTTCAGTATTGATAAATTGATACGTATAGGAAAAAATCGAGTTAAAAATAATTGATGATATTTTGAATCCTTTCAGAGTTTATTGAATTTTGTATGTGTTGTCCTAAATAACATTGAGTGAAAGTACATTTATACAGTACCGAAATATCACTATTTGAAATAAAAGAAAACACGTTTTATCGAACAAAAATGGAAAACAAACACCGTGTGCTATGTCGGAGTTTGTTTAATTAAAAAGTAATACGCTTCGGTTATAAAGCTTAAAACATAATTCTAAATGTTGGAAAAAAGAACTCCCCGTTAACTATGAAAACTGAAATGGACCATTGAACAATTATGACAATCGGATAACAGGGCGTCGATTAATCTAAGAACAAGTATTTTCACCCGATTCGTATATCTTCAAATTTGAAATCGAATCGGTTCTTTTGAAGTTCTGGGAAACGTGCTAAAAACCAAGTCTAGAAGCCTGAGCAGCCGCAAAGTTCCGGCTGCGCTTTACAAAATGAATCGTATCGCCAGAATAATCGACACTTGAATCTAATTTGGACACTCCGCGCAGTGCGCGTATTAGGCAGCTCTCTCTCTCTCTCTCTCTCTCTCTCTCTCTCTCTCTCTCTCTCTCTCTCTCTCTCTCATTCTCTCTTCCTCTCGTGTGTGTCTGTCGGAGTCAGTCATGAAATACACAGTGAGAGAGAGAAAGAGAATCAGCCAGTCTGCGCCCATGCGCACGCGTGCTCGTTTGCCTCTGTTATATCTATGTGCAAACTAGCTCGCCCCATGAAATTAATTAAAACTCTTTAGCGGATGATTACGTGCGCGCGAGTTGGGAGAGTAGTAGGAGAGCCGGTGAATAGATAGCAGTAGCCGTGTTATCGGCTCGGCTGATCGCGCAGCGATTCACCTTTAGCCCCCTACTTTCCGCGCTATCTTTCTCTCTCTCTCTCTCTCTCCCCCTCTCTCCCACCATGGCCGAGGAGAGCTTTCCACGCGGCCCTCTTTCGAGGCTGTGAAAGCTGCCACCGGATAACGCCCAAGACAATCCTCGCTTTGATGGTTCGTTCTAGTGCCGAAGACGACTTGTGCGAAGACTTGTATCGCGCGAATGTGTCAAAGAACATCAACGAGCTTTGCGCGAAATCGAGTTTTCAAGAGTAGAGATCGGTCGTCTTTATATCATCGTCCTTTCTTTGTTTTGTTTAGATATTTAGTTTTGAGTTGTGCGGTGCATTAACTTCGGGTTGGTAACACGCTTTTCGGCAAAAATGATAAATTCAAAAGCTTCCCCACACTCTCATTTCGCGGCTGACGGTCCTTTTTACCTGAGATAGTTTACTCGTAAATATTACGCTAGACGGAAAGTTGAAATTTGAAGTTGCGCTGTTTTTTGCTTTTTTCCGTCTGACGTTGAACTTATCTCTATGAAGGATCATTTCTTGTCGCATACACACGTAAATATTTTTGTTTGATGAATTTGGAGGCGAGTTTTTTAAAGTGAACTTTAACGAGTTATGGTCCTCGTTATTTTTACCGGAATTCATAACTGCTAGATTTAGATCGTGGATGTGAAGTAGTCGACAGATGATGCAGTAATAAGAAACGAGGTGAACGTCGAAAGAACAGAGTGATTTCCCTGGTAGAAAATCACCCATTTAAAATGGCCGTAAAGGCAAAAACTGGCTAAGTAAAATGTGAAAAAACTAGACATTTTAAATTTCCTAAAAGTAGCGACATCTTGGGCATTTTTTATGGCTGAGGATTATATTTCATGAAAATATCAATAAATCAATTAATTTTTCGGATGTAAAATACAAAATTAATTATATATAGGCATAAGCTGAATAATTCGAATAATTCAAACATATGGCGAAGCTTGTAGGGCTTGTGTGAAACAATGTCTGCGTGACTCAGTCGGCTAAGGTGCACGGCCGTACTTATTTGGCCTCGTGCAGGGTGTGGGCTCAAGTCTTCGGTCAGACAGAATTTTTTCTGATGCAAAATATTATTCTATACTTTCCTTTAAACTAAAAACTCGAATCCAAGCCTGCTAGATACCATTTTCCAATTATAACCTCAAACTGTGATAAACACGTGTAACCCAGCTGTGTTACTCGACCAACTATAATGGGCAGTTTGTACTTAAGAATAAGGTAATCAGATTGAATCCAAGAACTGCCCATTAAGTTGGAGAAAAAGCGTTACATTCTGCCTAAGAAATGGCAAAGAAAACTGCCTAGTTCTAAGATTCCATTCCAAGAACTGGTCATTAAATGGGTTACCGATTCTACCAGGGTTAAATTTAAAGAATAGCGTCGGAAGTGGTAGAAACGCAATTGGTTGCAATTTCAACATTCCGTGCGTTGAATAAAAATCAACAAACTTGGTAAACTTTGATCGCTTGCTTTTCGGATTTTATTTATTCTATACAAAAATCGTAACAATTTCTCGCTTATACTTCACTATTGGGAAGCTTCAATCACCGAGACGTTAATGAAAGACCATTCTCTGTAGAGCTCTATTAAAATTTATATTTCATAATTATTATCGTTCACATTATCATGCGCGCCGTGAAACACAAATTAAAATTTTAATCCAGCGCAAGTAATCTTTATTGCAATAAAGTTCAGCATTGTTCTTCTGTGCGCAGCGCTTTACTGATGCTCTCAATTTTTTTCAGTTTGCAAGGAATTTAATCACAAATGTCTATTATCGCGCGTGCGACTAATACAGTATCCGGGGCAACAGTGTTGGGCGATCAAAATTAACTTGCATTCTTCGTAATATTGAACATGATGATAATCAATGTATTGAAACGGCAGGGATGAAAATAATTCGAATAAAATTTTCATTTTAGGCGCGATACAAATTTTCTCTTCGTTATATAATATACTTGCGTAATTACGAATATTGCATTCCTGTATTTATTGCATTCATCATTTGCGTGTTCTACTTTCCCCGTACAATATCATTATAACGCCTTTGAAACGTAAACCGGCTGTTTCGATTCTGAACGAGCGAGTAAATAAATAAATGGGCGAAACACTTTGTGATCCGAATTCGACGCGATGCAAACTCTGGCCGCAATAAACGAAGAAGAATCGCTCTCAGACGAAAGACAATAGCAGAGCATTCAATAGTTCAGCTCCGTGAGAAACAAGCTGCGCTAACAGCCCTCGATGTGCATTGTTGCCGCGGATGAAAAAGGAAAGAATAAGCGACGTAAAGCCTCGCGCGCAGCTTCGAAGTAGCAAGCATCGCAGCAGCAGCGGCGCGCCGCCGGCACTCGGCAATCATCGATCTTCATCGCAGCTTAATTAGCGTTCTCCCGCCAAGCAGCTGCAGTAGCATCGCACACTCGAGCCTTTCATCGAGGTTAAGAGAGGAAACAACATCTCTCGAAGCGGTTGAGCAGCCGGAAACAGACGTACCCTCTCTTTCTCTCTCTTGTGCGCTTTCCCACTACTCTAATGCGCACTTTGGCTTTTACTGCACAGCCTTTTCGCACCGCTGCAGTGGATATAGGCATTAGGAAACTGATCGCGAGCCGTCGCTGATTGGATTGGATCGTTCGGTATTCCAGCTGCGGCGTCGAGCTTACTTTGCAGTACATGGACGCGGGCGCGCGCAATTGTCGGTCGAGCGAATACTCGTTATATTACAGCGATGCGCAATCAAAAACCGCGGGGTCCGAGCGCTGCTCTTCGCTCGGTTGACCACGGCTGGCCTGCGCTCGATCGTTGTACCGAGAGAGGCGCTACAGCTTCACGCCGGACTGCTGATGCAGAACTGCTGCATACTTTAATTGGAATCGAATCAATTTGCCGATATTTTCCAGGTGCGCTTGTGCTCAGCTATTAATGCCGCGACGAGTTTTCACTTCGGAATGAAGATGGCCGCAATTATTCCTTTCCGCTGTCTCGGATTCTTTTCGCTGCTGCTGATGCTATACGATTTCTGAATCGCTGGAGTCTCCGAATACGATTTTGGGCGAACGAGCGAACTCGGCAAAATGTCCATACTCTCGACAAATTAGCCGAGGTGATAAAACGAAGCCGCAATCGTCGAGCTTACACGAGCTGAAGGTCTAAAAAAGTCGGCTAAACGCATGCCGGGGAATTACACGGAAAGCGCGCTGTACTGGCTAATCGTTCCAGAGCTCGCTCATATACAGATATAAGCTTGCAAGCTCGCATGATTCTTCATTTGAATAAAAGAAATCCACTTACACTCGGCGCGTTCTCATTCGCACACACATAGTGCGCAAACAGCCCCACGCGAATACAAGCGCAGAAATCCCCGGCGATATTGTGCAACTCACGCAAACTCGGGCCATAAGGCGACTCGCGAAATTATCTTCGTAATTAACGGCACTTCTTAAGGTAACGCATTGCATGCCCACGACATTTAGACACGCTCGCGCTGGGAATACAGCTTTCTCTCTCTCTTCTTGCGGCTGGGGTGGAATCTGCGCAAAGACGATACACACGTAACCTGAGACTGGCATGAGCACTTTGACGCCCCTGCGTGTGTGCGGAGATACTCGGCGGCGGTGGTGGTGTACGGAGTTGGTAGGGAGAGAGCGAACGAGAGGGATCTCTGCGGTTGCACCGACTGCCGACCTGATAAGGGACGTGTCGTCTTTGACCCTATGTGTGCGTGTGTTGCTCGCACCTTCCCCGGTCCTCCTAATTAGCAATTAATGCTCCATTCCGATCACGACTATCCAGACTTAATGTTCCTCCTGCTGCACTGATGGTGTCGGATCTTTCGCTCGCTTTCGAGACGAGTAGGTTTCACCACAATATACCAGGCGAATATAATGTCTTGTTATACGATGAGTAACGAACTTTATGCGGTTGGACGAAATACATTTCACACTCAGCTTCGCTCTCTCGCAAATTCATCAATGACATTTTACATATTACGCGCACTAATGGAAGACTGCTAGCAAGCTCCTCGCGTATAAATTCTGTTTTACAATCCCTCGTCCACTGCATTATCATACGCGATAATAAAAGCGCGCAACAGAGCATCAATCACGCGTAATACTTTTCCGCTTAATTACACACTATGGTCTTACCGAGAGTATAAGTCGATATATGCTGCACAGAGGGAGAGCCTGCAGCCGATGGGCGCGCACGTCGCACTGCGAATTATGAGCGCGATTGTTATTAGTCACTTAAAGCCTCTCAATATGGGACACACACGTACACTGAAGCAATAGCAGTAGCAGCAGCGAGGGCAAGAGATAGAAAGTCAAAGCGTAATCCCATGGCGGTGCCCAAGTGCATCTACTATCGGCAGTAGTGTGCGGCCCGAGCTCTGCTGCCCTCTAAGCTCCAGCGCTTAACGGCCAGTTAGCTCTTGCTTAATATAGCGCGCACGCGGTATTGCTCGATGTTCCAAAATCGCTTTTAACGTCCGGCCGACCTCCGCACTGCCTATGAGCAGTATATAGTAGCAGCAACGACGGCAGCCTCTCCATTATCAAGCGGGTATTATACACTCTTTCGGTGGAGGGATGGGAAGAGGAGAGAGGGAGACCGAAGCTTGACCTGGCTTGCGCCTAGGTATGAATGTCAGACGTGTGAGGCATCGCGGATTTTCCAGCGCCTTGGCCCCGGCTGATAAAGCCATCAGGGAGGGAGATCTATAAGCGATTTTCCGGCTCGGCGTGCAGAACGTGCTTGCGCGCGCGAGGAATCGAAACGGGAGATTGTGATACACGCGCATTTAGCTGAGAGCAGAATGCCTGCGGTCGAGGAAGTGAGCTGCTGCCGTTCTGGATGTATAATTTTTCATATATATATATATATATATATATATATATATATATATATATATATATATATATAGCAGGTATACACCGTCAGTTTGCTTTTTCGCGTGTGCATGTATGTGCGCGGGCTTTTAATGGCGCTCGCGTACCGGATGGTTAAGAAATTTTGCATTTCAAAGAGCTGCTCCTGCGCTGGGAGAGCTTCTTCTTTTTGGTCTGGAGATTTTCCTTTTTTTGCACTTAGCCGGGGCGCTGCTGTACGCTGCCGGCTCTTTGTGGAAGAACTGATAAAGAGGGAAACTTTATTGCTTCGTTCGAATTTGAGAATGAAATGAAAGTTGAACATTTTTGCACGCCTCTTTTTCATTCGCCTCCCGCGCGCGCGCGGTCATAAACTCGCTGGGCTGCGCGCCGGGATCACTTTTGATAAATTTTCAATTACCCCTCTGTGTGTGGCTGGCCTGCGTGTTCTACTTGAGGAGTTCGTTATTTAGCGAACGAAAAACAAACAGAAACTTGTGAAAAGCTTTCCCCGGGAGATTGAACTCGTCTAATCCGTTTTTATTTATATTTTGAAATTTAACATATTTCGCGGAGCGCGAGGATATAGAGGATAATTCTATCACGCGAAACTTTATTTTTCAAAATATTTCATGGCCAGTCAGTATTGAACGAAAATCGAGTCGTATTATTAGAATTCAAGTGGAAAAATAGAGAGGTGGATGAGAATCGTGGGTACGCTGAAAGTATACTGGAAAAATTTGCTTCCCTCCGAAATGGAAAAAGTGGACGGGGATTCGCGGATTTTACTTTGGAAATTTTTCAAATGTCCTTCCACTAGAAGAACAGAATAGCTGCTTCTGGTGAATTAATTAAAGTAGCGAAACCGAAAAAGATACGGAAGCAAGCATAAACTTTTAAATAACTCACAAATAGAGAATTGTGTGGCTAATATATTCTTGTTGAATTATATATTATTATAATATGTTACAATGAGATCAGATAATTTTAGTTGAAAATGAAAAATGTATATAATAGCGTCAGCGAGTTGCGACAAATAATATTCAAATGCTATGCAGCTTCGGTAGAATAAAGCTTTACCATCTCAAATCTGAAAATAATAAGCAGCGTCGCAAAAGCTCTCAACATACGTAAAAAGCCCTTCTAATATCGTTGGCAGGGGAACATTAAATTGACGATATTCCTCTCAATGCTCCAACATTATTATTCGCGACGTCGATACCTCTCGATAAATCTTATCACAATGACTCGTAGTATAGGCACGTCAAAAGCAGGATGTCGACGATAATGCACCAGTCGGAAGCTCGTTTTCCTCCCGGCAATTTGGAAAAGCTCCCCACCTTCCCAACGTGTATACGCGTGCACACCTATAAAGTAAGTATAGTCGCAGAGGAAAAATGACAGGAAACGCGTTAGTCGCGCGTCGTCTTGAGAAAAATGAAAGCCCTTATACGTATATTCTTGGGAGAATAAAAGGTGAGATGAAGAGAGAGATCCATTACGAGACAGTTGATATGTCTCTTCGTCGCATATCGATTGTGTGCCCGCCGACAACGACGCGGGCCAATCTTGTCTTTAACGAGCTTACCGGAAAACGCTTTTATCCGTGGCTGAGCTGCTCGCTCGAGTTGACAAATAGCCGTCATAGAGGAGAAAATAGAGACGACGCTCGAGTCAGCTGCCGTCCTCGCAGTGTCGGTGCTCTCAACTCGCGCTCTTAGGAGTTATTGTCATTCATTGGCAAGAGCCTGGCCAACATCTACAGTAAACGTCGTAAATTTCCAGTTGAGTGTGGCTTTTATCGCCTACTCTACTGCCACTGACAACGATCTCGCTAGGCTCCATTTCGATTCCTTTCGGCTATTTCGACGAACAGCGGCGCCGAATCTTGGCTGATGACCAGGCGCTCGTCTAATTGAACATGTTTACTGGAGATTAGATTCCGCTATGGGTGTACTAATGAGCTACCTCATCAAGCTCTGCAATTCGATGGCTTTTATGACGAGTGCAAAGTTTTCGGCAACTGTGGCTTAAATATCATTTTTATATCGAATGTAAACAGCGTAAATATAACACGAGTCATTGCATTATTTTTGACGTATGGGACTCACTTCATTACATGGTTATTATCAGGGATATTACCTTTCAAGTTACATGAACCGCATAAGAAGATACGCAGACATACGATCAGTTTCAACATGCGCGCAGAGAGCTACAGTATAGCGGAATAGCTAACAATGCAGAGGAAAAGGAAGATGACTGAAACCGGCTTTATGTCCGTTATTCAAAGGAATACCAAAACAAATATCATCTTGGAAATGTAGGAGGTATATATACGTCTAAAACTCAAGTTTATCCTGCTTCTATGGAACTGAATTCAATGCATTTCACAGAGGAAAAGTGCAAACTCTCAGGAAACGTAAACAATTTCCTATCGGAATTCTGGCAATCAAACGGACAAACTATTACGGTATACCGTATTATTGTTTATAATCTACGAAATACCGCAAAACGTAGAGAGAGCCAATAAGTAGATTCAAACTAGATTTCTCGAATTCCCGACGTAGTCGATCTAGCAGCGCGTGTTTTCAAACGAGTTTCATATTTCATATCGCGCGTAGCACATGAAAAAGTAAACTCTCGTCATCGGTCTCTTCGCCGCACGGATATCCGCTCGATCGTAGTCTTTTTAATAGCTATTTTCTCAATTTCCCAGCGGAGCGTCCGGGTCGAATTTGCCTTAAATTAAAGATCTTTCTGCCTCCGGTCGACGCCGGTTTCTCACATAGGCAGCGCGCACAGGTACTGCTTTCCAGAGCTAAACTCAGCTATCCATACCCCAGAGAGTATTCTTAGTGCCTTCGCCGATATCTTAAAGCTTCTAAGCTCGTCTCCGCAAGCTCGAATCCATACTGAAAGTATATCGGATATGAGAGCTGCTCTCTGTTTTAAATACGAGAGCTGCTTTATAATTTATCATCCTCTTCGTTGCCCGAGAAAGTAAGCGTTCTGAATTGTTTCTTCAATATACCATCACGATGACGAACTCTGTCGTCGTCCTGTCCTTATTTTTAGACTGTTACCTCCTTATGAATGGCCTGAATCATTGAAACTAGGTGGTTTTCCCTTTCGTAGCCGCTGTAAAATATACACAAGCTCCGGCACTACCCGGATTAACCTGGAATATTCACCCATTCACGCGTTCCATATAAATAAGTCAGCCCTGCGACGAGATCGCAAAATGCCAAGAAAAATGCGTGTTATTTCGACAGAAACGCAAGTGGGCCGCAACAGCATTAAAACTGTATTCATAACTCAAACGAGGCGTTGACCAAAAATAAAAAAATCTCGCTCCACACGCGAGCAAAAAATTGCCCGCGATAAATTATTCGCCGGTGTCGACGGAAATCTGCGCAAGGGCGCGTGCGCGAGAGAGAGGACGCATTTGACTTTGTGCTCGACGAAGCGCGGAGGGAGAGGAATTTGCGAGTGGGATAGTCGAGTAGCGGCCGCCTAAGCGCCAACTGAAACTTCTTGATCCTCAGACTTTTCCCGAGTGTTACTAATGTGGCCCTATTCCGTGAGAGGGGGGAAGAGGGGGGGGGAGGCACACGTTCGCGCCGTGCGACGAAGTATTATGAAGCTTAACGAGACTTAACGCCTGCGCTGCCGGACCGAAAGCCGATGCCGCAACCGGCCGAGAAGCTGCGATGCTATGTACAGAAAAGCGAGAGAGAGAGAGAGAGAGGCTAGAGCGCGAACGGATTTGATTTAGACAGATTGCTCGGCCTAGTTGAGCCTTTTGTTTGGCTTGCGGCTTGGCTGCAGCTTCGGATGGTTTTGCTCGTTTGGCTGCTATCGGCTAAATTGGAACTGCTGCCGTTTGCGATTTTTGCCTGTTTGCGCGTAAACTACGTTCGCGCGCTCGTGCTCGGACGCGAGCAAAAACAGCACAATAATTCTGCGGATAATTGAATTAGCTGCCGCTTCATCCGTCTGTTCAGGTATGTTCGAGTGTACGACGCAACGCAAACATTTTCGATCCATCTATAGCCGTGTACATTCATCGCTGTTATCAACGAAACATGACGATTTTCTCGGCTCGAATCGCTAAATCTTCCGGTCCATTAACTCCCATATTGCGTCATCCCAATTGCCTTTTCTGCTCCGCCGGATCCAGATGGATCGATTACACTTCACTCGTCTCTTAGTCTCTCGCAGCTCAGCGCGAGCCATCTCGTTCCGCCTGCACGTACGCGGATGCGAGAAATTCTGCGCCCGGAATTGTTTAGTCGAGCGTTTCGAGACATTAAAACTAGACAAAACGCGAGGAAACATAAGAAATAATCGAATATACGTGCGAAGCACTTCGAAAATGCATCAATAATTTTGTTCGCTGAAAGCTGATACTCTTTGTGAAAAAAAAAATGTCTGCAAAGAGAAAGGATGCTTTGCATTTTTTAAGCCGCAAGCTCTCTATAGAAACATTACATCGTCGTGCTATATATATTCCATTCATTAAACTCTTCATCCGCGTCGGGGAACAAAGCGTATGAAAATGTTGAAATGGTCGACTTTGTGTGATTTTCCTCGTATGTATCGAGTAAAGAGCAGGGCCGCGGATGATCCGATTAAAGTCAAAGGTATACGATTTCGGTCGGACTACAGAACGGCGGGAAAGGAGGACGAAGCGAGTGAGAGTGAAATAATCAGGAAGTCCAGTTTCGTTGTAGGCTATATACCTATATCCGAGAGGCGAACTTGATCAGGTGAGCGCAGCTGGAGTTGGACAAAAGACTTATAGAAGTTCGGGGATCGGAGCCGTTTACGGAAAAGTAGTACTACTTCGAAATGTCGTGGCATACGGAAAGCTACGATAATTTTCTACTTCGTGAAATACGGTTCGAGCGTAAGAATACATATATATATATTTTTTTATATACAGTTGATGATTCTAAAAATGATAAAAAGGATCGGAGTCTTTTGTTGAGCGTCGGAATAAGTCTAGTGAAACGATCATTTGTTTAAAATTACTGACCGGAAAGATTATCAAAGCCCGTATTTTCGCAAATACATTACACTAGCATTATATTATCTCGCCGAAATGTAAACCTAGCAAAAAGCGTATTCAGAATCGTGTTGAACAGCATTCATCGGAAAAAAAAGAAAATTATTTTAAAACGATACTCCGATACTACGATAAAATTTCGCTTCTTCCGAGCACTGAAAAACTGTCAGAAAATTAAAAGCTCCAACCAAAGCCAAGCACACCGGAATCTGTCGGCACTAAGAAGCTAATGCCTCAGTCACCGCGTTATCCCATTGTCGTCACTCTGACTTCATCTACTCCTCGAGTTCGTATATAGGTTAGACACTCCTGATTAGAGCATGAAAGCTTAATTCCCAAAGTACCGAAACGCTCGTCTCTTTTTCGAGCGAACGACCAAGCCTGCACTTAGAACTCGCCGCGCGCGCCTGTCTTCTTGCCCATCTTTCCGAGACTCGACACTTGGCTCCACACGTACATGTGTGTGTATATTGCCATACCCGGGCACCATAAAGTCCGCTAGGTGGAGATAGGCAGTGGCGTTAATAATTGAGCGTCGGCGGCCGCCCGACAGTCTGCCGCCTCTACCAGCTTGATTCCGCTATCTATCTCCCTCTATCTCATGCATGCGATTCGCTTCTAGAAGCTGATGAGTGACGTCGATGTGCGAGGTGGGTGCACTTTTTGGCCTTTTGTTCATTCAAATGGCCGAATCGACTGAGAACGTGTTTTCCTTAGTGTGAATGAAATGATGATACTGTTTGCACCCTGTAACTGTTACAGCCGTTGTGAGTATACTTGCTTTTAGCTGGGGGTACTTAATCGATGATGTTTTAGTTTTGAATGAACAACTTTATACTCATTTGAAATCATTAATTTGAAAATACTTTCAAGCATAATCAATAAGTACCACAAATAAGTGTTCAACTCTTCAATAACTTTGGTACGCTCGCAGTTCACCAAGTGCACAGTAGATGCATCCCATGAGTTCAAGTAGTATCCGGCGAATGTGGTCAGACCCTAGATCACTATTTTAGCTTTTGACAAAGGAAACGCGCGCAAATCCCAGTGAAGTTCTTATTTTTAATTGATTTCATTGCATTGAAAACAATTACCCTGGCGATGCATACTCGGCGAGCATATTCCTAAAATAGCATCTCGGTTCACGTGCTCCTCGCGAAAAATGTATCGCGCACACAAACGAGCCAGGGAGCCGTCGATACGAAAGTAAGCAGAGTCAGTTGGAGGATACCTGTCCAGGCGTACATCACTCGAGTTCTCGGTAAAGAGTGTCTACGTCGACTTTCCACGAGGCTTATGCGCAGCTGGCTGCTGCAAAATCCGTGTAGCGGTCGGTAGCTTGTATATCATCAGTAGAGCTCTCGCGGCTTCCTGCCCCAAGCACGTCCGATGAAAAATGCACCGGCTCGATCGATTCCACCGGCTGGAGCCGAATAATTCAAGGACTCGAGTGAGTGTATGCGTATATATATAGAGACACGTTCTAGTCCTGTCGCCGCGGGACTTTGTTAACTAGCAGGTTATACTTACTTGCGCCATTCGACAAGTCTCGGCTGGTCACAGCTCGCGGTCTTCATTGTACACACACACACACACACATATATATATATATATAGCGGGATACGTGTGTGGCTGAAGAGCTAAGGTGGGCCGGAGAGAGTTTCCTGAGCCGATCCAGTTTCAAGCTGTATGATACGGTGTATATATATATATATATATATATATATATATATATATATATATATATTGTATATATGTGGGATTATACTCGAACTTTTGGTATTTGAACTGCGCATGCTGGATTATGGATGTGGGTTACCTGACTTTTGTGGGAATTTTTCTGATATCAAAAGACGCGGAAAAAGTCTTGTTGACGCGGTCAAGTAGGTCACCACGTGAATGATGAACTTTCTGGTTTGCCTTATTTCTACAGCTATTTTTCGACGTGCGTTTAAATGCGGTTGGAATACCGTTTGAATATTCCGATACTTTATTTTTCTTTAAATATGCAGATAATAATAGATTGTTACTTCCAACAAAGACTAACACACGTCTGAAAATATTATATTGCAAACTGTTTGTAGTATCAAAGTAATGTATTTTCATTTTGAAAGATAATGTACTTGGTAGATGATTTGCAAATTTTTAAAGATTATTTATAATTTGTAAGTCGCCAATAGTCATACTACGCTGAATACACCGGTTCTCGTCCGATCATTGAAGTTAAGCAGCGTTAGGCGCGGTTAGTACTTGGATTGGTGACCGCTTGGGAATCCCGCGTGCTGTTGATACCCGAATTTTTTGAAATTTTTTGCATTTGACTGGTCATACATCAAATTTTTAATAATTATAGCCTCAAGAAAGTAATTATTTTTTTTTATTTAGTTACTTTGCGAGACTTAAATGTGCGATTTTCAGATGTTCATAACGTGATTTTAAGCAAACTGTAACGGACGTCTTGCCAGACCTGACCGTTTGTACTGAAGATCTGAGCTTAGCCTCGAAAGGAGATAGAAGTTGTAAATATTTTACATACATTAAGGATTTTTCAATTTTGTTTAAAGATTATTATTTACCAACAGCCATACTACGCTGAATACACTGGTTCTCATCCGATCACCGAAATTAAGCGGCGTTATGCGCGGTTACTATTTGGATGGGTGACCGCTTGGGAACCCCGCGTGCCGTTGGTACCCCAATTTTTTGGCAATTTTTTCCTTCTTTTGTATTTATCGCATATACTTCAATTTTACTATGAATGAACACCGTGTAATTATTTTAATGCTAATAGCTGTTTGTTGTGTAACATTTGTTAGGTGGGATTAAGTTATAACCATTAGAATAGTTACGTATGCATGTCTTGACAGGCCCGACTTTTTCTACTGGCAAGCTGAGTTCTATTTTTATCCAAACCTAGGACAGCAGAACACTCATGAGGCACATACTAAATTACACATTTTTAAAGTATCAATTAAAAGTTTGTTGTGACGTAAAATCTTGATTCATATAAAAAGCCAATAATGGATATTGCGCAATTTTCAGGCAATGTATCATGCGAATATTTCGCAGAAAAATATGATACGCCTGATGCTTTGTTTTGTCTTTTATATAGTAGATTGCCCAGCCAGATAGTGTAATGAATACGATAATAAATTCTACTCGCAAGCTTTTAACACAGTTTTTTGCATAACCTCATTAGCGCTCAACGAAGATAAAACTGAATGGGTTTTGTTCAAACTTTATTTTGTTCCCACTCACAAATAACAACTTTTCCAGATCAGCCTACATGCTTGCGGATCATCCATTATCGTCAAATGTCTAATAGAGCGGCTGAGTTTGATCAATTGATTTTAACAATGTCTCTGTCAACCGCGTTTGACTTCAAATTCAACAATTATTTCTTTCACATGTCGCGTCAATCGCGTTTCTATTAAACATACGATCTATACGTCCAACAAAACAATCGGGTCTCTGTAAAAAACCTCATTGAGTCCTCATTCTGTCAAAAAGCTGAACTTGTGGCAAATAAATATAAACAAACTCGGCCGACTCTCTTCTCGAGGAGAGTCCTCCGCTCTCCAGCAGCAACAAATGCTGAATTACAATGCGGTAAATCGTTAATCGCCCGACTCTCGAATTTATACACACACGCGCGCGCACTCGCGCGTGGAGGCGTCCGCTCCGCGCTGAATGATTAAACAGTCGAAAGCCAAATTTCGCGGCGGTGTAAATGGTCTCGCCGCGGCGACATAATAAAGCGTTTATTCCACGTTTAACAATGCAAAAGTGACCAGCGAGCGCGCTAGCTCTATTGCCGTTGTTGGCTCTCGCGGTGGGGTATTATAACCCCAGCGAGCCGCACCTCGTCATTTAAATTCGAGCGGCCTATTCTACGTTTCTGTGTGCGGTTCTCGTAAAACGCACCAAAGCGATTCGAGCGTTGCGGTCCCTCTTCAGCAGCTATATTATGCGATCGCGCGAGCGCGAATTAACGATTGCGCCGTCGCTATCAGGCACGAGAATCTAAAAGTGTCCCGGTCGCGACACCGAGCGATAGAAATATCATTGCATGTGTGTGTGTGTGTGTACGAGTGAGAGTGTGCTTGACGCTCTGGAGTAGCGTACACGGCCGCGCGTAGAAAAGAGGGCTGCGCAGCTCGGTCTCGAACAGTAATAGCCGGCGAGTTGAAACGATGGGGCTCGGTGGGAAGTTTTTACGAACCTACGTTGCGATGTCATTAAATTTCGTCATTTCGCGGCGTTCCGAAAGTACGATTTTAGCACCGGGCGAGGCGCGTTAAAACGCTGAAAAGGGTGCTGAGGAGGCAAGGCGTTATATAATCAACGCGTTAACGATTGAAATCAATTGCACATAAGCATTTCGAAATTTAATCGAGACTCGCGAGCCTACCCTGAAGAAGGGCCTCGGCTCCGAGCTAATCCCCATGAAATCCCTTCTTGCTCGACACCCCATTCGCGCGCGCACATTCTCTTTACCCCGCGCGCAAATCCACTCTTCTCCTCATCGCGACATTCACGTGCACACACACACGACGCTGTACGGACCGATCGCTTATTCCGAGCCGTTGTAAGCCTCGCGCTGCGCGCGTCGCCACTTTAACGTAGGTATATCAGAGAGCGACTACCTCCCTCTTTCTCTCTCTCTCCCTCTCTCTCACGCAAGGGTCGACAACTCGGAAACGCGAGCAGCGAGACAGAAATCCGACGACGTCAGGCGCATTCGTGCGGATAAGTGGCTGACGCTCGCTCGCAGTGCACAGCCTCTGTGCCGTACAACTGCCGCCTAATTAGCGACTCGCATTGTTTCCACGCGCTACACTGTTACCTAGATGTATACATACGATTCTGCTCTCGCGCGCTGCCTTTCATAAATAATGCCCTGCAAATTTTCGTCTCGCCCCACAGATTCTGTCGCTGCTCTCTCGCACTATACTCTATACTCCCTCGGAAGATGGGCTGCTCCGCGCGCGGTGGTGATATAATGTGTGCGAGTATACACACAGCGCGCGCGCAGGTCCGATTAATTGCGCCCCGAGGAGTAGTAGCGGCTGCTCAAAGAGCATAACGCGCGCGGCTCTTCCAACAATGCACAGCCCCCGCTCTTTTCGGTTTGCCTTTCCACGTGCTCGCCGTCGCTCTCGCTTTTCGCTCTATATAGATATACCTATATTTATATGACGTACGCTTGGCACGACTTTGCGACTGGTTTCGTCTCATCAGTGATTTACGCTGCGGAGACCGCTCAGGGGTATACACTCGTTGACTCGCGGTCGGCGCGGTTGTAAAGAAACGCGCCCCGTGCGCTCTTTTCTTTCGGTTCCCCTTTCTTTATACAGCATCGGATTCCCGGAAATTCTAGAGCTTATATATAGGGGTCGTCGGCGTCGTCGTCGTCGGCTGTCTATACGGAGAGCTTGCAGCTTGACCCTGGCTTTGTCTCGGTGATGCGATTAATAATGCGAGCGAACGATTTAGCCGGCGTGAAATCATTAGCTTTTATCGGTTCTCGGAAGGAGACTATTGCGCGAATGCCGATCGAAGATTTACATTATAGCCTCAGCAGACGACGTTGGAGAGGTAATTAAGGCGTTTCGAGTATTCGGTGGGAGACTAGTCCGATTATTTTTCTCGGACTTTTACTGCTTCAAGTTTCCGGAAAGTTTATAAGCGGATAAGAAAGGTAACGGGGGATCTGTGTCATCCATGCTTCTACATAGCGGCTCTGTGTTGCATTGCTGTAGTTATTCAATTCTGACACTGTAGGAGATTGCAGTTGGGGATTTGACTTGAAAGAACGCATCGGTATAATGAGAATGACGATTATTCTTTCTCTGTGAAAATACAAGCTCTGGAACCATTGTGCGTAATTAGTCACGTAATGAAAAGCTTCTAAAACCTACGCTATAATTTCGTTCGTTTAAGATAAATTGCCACCGTTTCGCGCACCTGATTTGGGTAATTTCTTTTTGCAATTTACATATCTTCGCTCCTTTCAATTTGCTCACTCTGATTGCATAACTTGCAAAATGCAAATTGGTAGAGTTGCATTAATCACTCGCAATAAATTTCATTATTATTTTTTTTTTTTTTAATTTTTTATTAGAATTGATCCACTTAGAATTAGTGTCATATTTATCGATGTAGATAAAAAGCATACATCCAAACTGAGTAAACAAAAATTAACGATGAAACGTCCAACGCACTTTTCATCGTTTAATTATGTTCTCGACGCCAGGAGTTGAATAAATACTTAAGCCGTAGCTCGCTTTCTGATTAACATCGCTATCGTCCAGACTGCGCAACACCATGTCAGCTCGCTGATCGCCAGAGAACTTGATTACGATTCTCGCAGGCAACCCTTTAACTGCTATTCGCACGGCGCTGCGGGCGTGCGTATTATATGAGCTACATTGCGATAATGACGCAGGCCGCGAACGGAGTTGCTGTTGCCGAAGGGTGAAGTCTGCGCTCGAGATTATTCCCATAATTTTCTTCACTTGCACGCTAGTGCCAGAACGTCCAGTGTTAAGTTTGTTTGTGGCAAATCTTGAAGGACAAATTGTAAATTTATACGAATCATTTTTTATTTTATTTTCAGATAAAATATTTCAATATGTAAAATGATATCTTTGGTATAATGAGGGAATGTGGATAGCATTCAATGGAGGCTTTTAGTGGGCTTTCTGGTGAGCTTTTAATTGTTGACGAACAATAAGAGTAATTCTGTACGCTTCAAACCATCAGAAATTGAATTGGTATTGCAAAGACAATAAGGTGGTTCATATTGATATTTTCTACTCAAATGTACCGTTTGACAATAGAACGGAATACGCGACTATAAAATAAATAATATATAGATAAAAAATAAGCAGTACGTTATTGTACGGGTAAAAAGAATTTATAATAAAAAAAATATCAGAAAGAAGCCTTCGCATATACGTTGACTACATTATACCAAAGTAATCAGCACGATAAGAGCACAACCAGGGTTATGGCAACAAGTCCGAGAGCGCGCAGAAAGAGAGCATATCATTAGAAAAAGATTGGGAGCTCTGCCAAGAAAATTAGCATTGCGCGGATCTAGCGCCGTACAATAAGAGCACGAAAAATCTTCGCAAAAACTCCGAGCTATTCTGGCTAACGAGCTCATCCCGACAGATTGCAAAACGTTCTTTACGGCATGCCATTAAAACTAAATCAAAGTAGATGGTCGGTTTAAAAAAAAAAAAAGAGAATAAGCCCCGCCTAAATCGTCGTTCGCGAAAAAGGTCCTCCGCAAACATCCAAAAATGCGAAGCTCGCATAGAAAGAACAACAAAGCGTACACACACACAGTCCGCACAGCAGTAAAATATCGTTTTAAGACATGCCAGCAAAGCCCGCGCGCGCGCACCTGTCCATTACTCCGCCAACCGAAAAAATGTCGACTGTACAGCGATAAAAACTTGAGCCCCTTTATAATCCCGCGGGCAAACTTGCAGGCTACGTACAGCAGCGGCCGAAAATGAATTACCCCGCGCGCACAGAACTCTCGCTCTCATCTCTCGATAAATTTTTCCGCGACGCAGCGCTCACGATATAAAGCAAACTTTTGCAGTCAACTGTATTTGCCTTCTGGAAAGGCGATAAATGCTGCACGTACCTAGACTCCGGGATACTGGCGATAGACTGGCGCGCAGTAGTGGAGCTATAGCGTTTATATGCGCGAGAGGGTCCCGGAGTCGCTTTCTCGAGATAAAGCTGCTGCCGCTGTCTAAAACGCTTAAACGGAGAGACGATATTGAACTCGCCACGATATATTCGCAAGAGCTGCTCGCGCTTGCGCGCGCATACGAGCGATAAAACATTATTGCATTAGGACGGCCGCAGCGCGCGCACACGGTTGGCAGCGGCTTAATTCTATATACAGAGGCAGCTTCGGTGGGAATACAGAAAAGAGGGAGCTGTGCTCTGTATACGGGGCGCCGCACCGCGAAATGAAGAACGCAAGTGCGAGCTTGGGTAAATAAAACGCAGCGGCGGGCTATGCGGTGAACGCTGTTTTCTTGTTTTTCGGTTGCAGGGGATTCGGTTTTTCTGCAAGGAATTTTTTGGCTGTTTGCATAACGGCGCGCAAGTGCGCCTGCTTCTTTTTCGGATTCGAAAATATCGTTAAGTTTTGTTTTTGCAGACAGCAAAGTTTTATAAGATTCTGGATCGAAAATTGACCATATTGTTATCAAACTATAACGCAGATTATAATGCATTATAGATTTTGACGTTATGAAATTATGATATGGATATAAAGCCCGTAATGAGAACTCGTTGAGGTTCTCAGGATCGTGGTATACAATGTGCATAATCGTCAAAGCCACATAATACGTAATACTTGAACTCGCGGCGATAAAATAAAATTCGTCTCGTCATAGTGAGACATTCAGTCGGATAAGAACTTGACGTGCTCAATTAATTTTTTACGAGCTACATAAACGACGTATTTTTATATAACATAACGACGGGCTTCTCGCCGGCTTCTTTATTATGTACGACGGCGGTAGCGTCTAACAAGCCGCAACATTATGCAAATGACGACGCAATTGTCTGCGAGACGCGCCAACTTGTAACGTGGTTTATCACCCGGACTGACCAAAGCCTCTCCCGTATAACGTATGAACCTTCGCAGCCCCTTTGGTAACGTTCCTCTGGGGAAATCTTACCGCGTCATTGACTTGCGTAATTTCTTCGTAGGCCGGCGCTTTTCTTTCTCGGCTCACGCGGTGGTGCAAGTAATGGCCAGTGAAAAGTATAACCAGAAGAATGTACAGGGCGCCACGTAAGCTCGCGATGATCGCCACTAAAAAACCGGCGAAAAGACAGCTACACACACGCCCTCCGAGGCATAAAGCGTGTATTCTGCAGCTCGAGGAAATACCAGCTCTTCGTCGCGGACCTATTACCGCGAGCGAACGGCGTCTCTCTCTCTCTCTCTCTCTCTCTCTCTCTCTCTCTCTCTCTTTGCTGTACTACTATTCCTGCTGTATACAATTTATCGTACAACATAGTGTACGCCAAATAAATCTAATAAATCTAAAAAAATCTAAAAATCTCTGTGTGCGTGTGTGTGTGCGTGCGCAAGAGTCTGTATATGTTGGAATTGAAAGGAGCCAGCGCGCAATCTACGTGCTCAACGGCCCCTAAAATTCAATTTGACCTTTATTAAAAGACTGCTCGTAAATCTGCATGTATGAACTTTTTTCCTCTGCGCCGTTTTCGATACGCGTTGATGGCTTGCTTTATTGAAGAGACTCTCTCTTGCTACGGCGGCGCTCGCTCGCTGCGGATTCATTTATTTTTATGAAAGGTGCGCTGGATGAGTATTTCTGGCGACTCGAATCGTTTTGCCAATAATATCGAAATTTTTGTATACCTAATTTAATAAACTGTTCATTTTTTGCTGTTGCAGGTGAGTAATGGAACTGATTTTTTCTCAAACCCGATAAATGTTGTGCGGTCTGTATCCATCAATAGTCATGTTCTACGAATTTCAGATACACATTTATGATACTTACCTAATATGCATACGTTTTACCGAATTTTTGATAACGTATTTAATGATAAAACACGTTATACGTACATCGCTGTAAAATTCCTCATTAAAAGCTGCACGTCAATTGACACGTGAAATATCGTTTTTAGGCACGACCGCGACACGGAAGTGCCTTATAGTTTCGTGTGCGAAAAATGTGTGAGATGCGATATCTCACGCAATTTTCGACCGATCGGGCTGAAATTTTAGGAGGTCTCCTTTTGCAATAGCTAAACAACTATTTTTTTTTATCCCGATCCTCTACCTCGTTTTGAAATGCGGGCAAAATTTGTTCGATTTTTAAGCGGTTTTTTAATAAAAATTTTCCTGTGATGCGATTATCTCGGAAAGACTTTAATCAATCGGGCTAAAACATTGTGTGCGAACTCCCCTCGTAATACTAAGCTGACACATTTATTTTGGGCTTGATCCTGCACGTATACGCAGAATGCGGTCACCTCCAAAAATCGATAAAAACGGTAAAGTCGAATTCTAAGCATTCTACAAAAAAAAGTTAAATATAAAAGTTGTAGACATTTTTAAAATACAACTTTTTTCTATTGATATCAAATCATTAAAATGCTTATAACTCGAGTTTACGGCCCAAAATCGATTTTTTACAGCTAAAAACCAATTATTTGCCATAAAACATTACGGATTTACGTTTTACATGAAAATGTTAAATATAAAAGTTGTAAACATTTTCAAAATATAACTTTTTACCGTGGAAAACATTTTTTTTTAACACTTTTTGACATACACAACCCTAAAAGCGATTTTTTGATACATAAATTCAATAATAACTTCGGTGCAACATGCCCCATCCAACCCAATTATTTTCAGCAATTTTCGTATATTATTAAAAGCTGAAAATTATATTTTGACCTTTATCTCATACATATATACAATATTAAACCACTTTTTTAATTATATCATAAAAAATGCATAATTTAGGAAATACGTAATCGCCGAATACAATCCGTGTAACTTGGCATCATATAACGACGTACGCTATATTAATTAAATCTTTTAAGCTGAATCGGTACAATTCACTTTCAAAATTCAAGTGTATATACTGAACTAGAAAAACCTAAACTCAATAAAGAAAATTGCTTAGATTGAAGAAAAGCTCTAAGTAGCTTACTAATCCCTCTAAACTATGCTAAATACCTAAACAATCAATTTTCTAATATTCTAATTGAAATCCTACAAACGAAATATCATCCTTTTGTTTACTTCCTCTTGAAAACTGCGATACAAAAGTGTTGTATTATTTATCTGAAATTACAATAGAATAAAGTTAAAATAAGATATATTTTAAGAATATCTACAAACAAAAATAAATAATTGATACAAATACAAATAAGTTACTAATTTTCCAGTACTTTTGATGATAGTGTTGATGACCGCCAGAAGAATACCAATCAAATTTTTGACAATATTGAAAAAAAAAACAGGATAATACTGTATAAGCACCGACAGGCATTACGAATGCGAAACGCGAGCGTTTTGCGTGCCTTGCATCGCCTCGCGAGGCGATGCAAGGCGGCAAGGCAGCGCGGCCGGAAGGCCGCGCGTGGCACGCCAGTTATTTTTCACATTTCCGGAAACTTTGAAATTTGAACATTGAAAGAAAAAGCAATAAAAAGCAAGCGTCAGTTTCGAGCGAGCTGTCACAAAGTCGTAAAAACACCGAAATCCGGGTCACCCATTTTCGCTTTTCACGGGCTTTTTTACGAGTCACTTCCGACCGCTCCATTTCGCTCGCTAAATGATTAAAATCTCGCAGGATGATTTGAAAAACAAAAAAATAAAAACGCAAGCCATCCGCAGCAGTTCCAACTCTTGGAGAAAATGTTCCTCGGCGGCTTATCGCTTTGCGAGCATCGCCTCGTGTAATCACGTCCTCGTGGAGAACCCATACTTAACCGACCTTGCGCACTTCTACCCCCGTAAATACACAAATTACCCGTCGTCGTCGTAGTCTTCGTCGTCTCTCTCGATCGACTCGCGAAGGAGCCAGACGCTCGTACGGGCAACGAATCAACCGTCTACCTGTATTAAAAACCCGTAAACCCTGCGCACGCATATGGAGATCCATCCACGAAACGAAGAAAGAGGGTCGAGCGTGTGCAGTCGAGAATTTCACACTCCACGCTATCTCGAGAGCGTATCGCTCTCGAGGCTTGCTTATCGACGCGCGAGCGCGTATATGCTATGGGCTTCGCGGATGTATACAGCAGTAGCAGCAGCAGTGAGCGCGGAATTACGGGCGAAACACCGATATTAAGTCTCGTAAAGTCGGCCCTGTTTCGGAGAAATACTTAGTCGCGTCCTTGTGTGTATACGTTCACACGTAGACTCGGACACGCGCACAGACACATATGCCCGCACGAACTGCAATTTTTGCCAAGGGATAGAGAGCGCGACTGGAGAAACATACAAGTCAACCGTGCCGCGCGCGTACATACATACGAAACACGCAGTAGGGAGCCCTTTTTTACCCGTACACACACGTGTACGAGCAAACGAATAATGCGCTCGTTCCTAGCTGGCGTCGAGCTATGGTATTAGCCTTCTTCTCGTGTATGGCATGCTCGCGCGATTAGCCGAGGCACGACGATTACGGGAATAGCGCGCGAGCTCGAGCGGCGCAGCTATCAAATTAGGAGGGAGAAATTTTTTGGAATTTCGCCCTTTCCGTGTGCGCTTGCACGACGAGAGCGAGCGAGAGAGAAAAAAAAACGCCGGGAAGGAATCCGATTGAAAAAACAAAGGAAGGGAAAAATAACGGCAGAAAGAGAGAGAGAGAAACAGTACTGGACGGGTGGTGATTGCCAGAAAGACACGGACTCGCCAAAATGATTTACGAGCCGGAGAAGGGCTGTGGTTATTTATTTTTTCACGAACTCCCCCCCTGCACTGCATGCAGGAGTATTACAGCGTCGCGGCGCGCGCGCTCGAGGATGTTACGACAATCAAAAGAGGATGGCGCATCGCGTGCTATTTATGGTTTCGACGAATTTTGCGCATATTATATCTGTTACGGAATATGCCTGGATGGTACGTCAGAGTTTTATTGTCGAATCGTCATAGCGCGAGCGTGTACACAACGCTGGATTTTGATTTATCGCCGACGAGCGATACGACTTGAATATTGCTCGACGGGGAAATACCGCCCTCTCACTAGCTTTTTTTTCGTTATAGAGCGAAAAAAAATCCGAAAAGATGTCACTTTTTAAATGGAAATCAATGCGCCCGCGGTCTATTTTTCTGATGCGTGCGCGATAACGAAGCTTATGATATCGAGTGGTTTGTTACGTATGAATGTCGCTGGTTTTGTCATTGCTACACTTTTTTTCGCTTTTCATCGTCGCTGATAATCAATTATTTACAACTATTCGCGGCTGTCTAGTAGACGGACGCAAAAAAAAGCTTCAAATCTGTCTTTCTCATTCTCCCTCTGCAATTAAACAAATAAATAAAACTCGCGAATTGAAAAACATGAAATATTTCGGATTTTCAATTTCGCAAAAGGCTCTTTTTCATTTTTGGTCGAGCTTTCGACTTTGATATTCAACAGCGAACGGCTCGGTTTTTGATAGCAGTTACAACCCGGCTTATACGGCCAAATTCTGTGAAGCTCACCCGGCCGCCGCCGCTGCGTTGTTATTGTCGCAGCACTCGCAATTACGCGGCTGATTTTCGCTTAATTCCACGTTCGGCAGCCCCGCGGCGCACCGGCGGCACGGAAATCTTGCGCGCGCGTGAGGATAATACCCTGTCATGGGCCGGCTACCTCTCGTGCGCGCTTGCCTTCCCTCTCTACAGCGCCTAATATCACATTGTAATACGTTACTGTATCGCTTTTCACATTTTCTTTACATATGCCACACGGCTTCGCCGGAAAAAGCGTTTTTCCTTTTTACACATGCTTTCAATGATACTCAGTATATTATATATACAGTCTTCTTTTATTTGTGTTTCCTACTCGAACTCTATCCGCGCACTTCAAAGAACGTTTAGCGAGTGAAAAGGGGACTTTTATCGATACAGCCTTTTTTTGTAGGCGAAAAAAGCAGCACCGGGCGAAAAAATTAATCTGTCTGTGCTTTGCGTGTATGCCGAAGCTTTATGCAGCTGCACGTTTGTCGATTTTGTACACCTGAGCTTTCATTCGTCCTAACGAGCTTTGCTCTCGCGTATTTCATGTTTTACGCTTCGTACTCGGTTTTTCAGTAGTCACTACGTATAATATTTAAAAAGCGCGTGAAGCTTAACCAAGTGCATTAACGCTACTCTTCGATAAGCATAAACTCCGAGCCAGCGTTGTATACACACTAGTTCGACAAAAAGAATTAGTATGAATACTATAAATCTGGAGCGCGCTCGGCTTGGGTGCGGAAAGCAGAAAGGCAAAAGCCTTGAAATCGCGGCGGAACGTGGCTTGTTTCTCAGGCTGCCTGTGAAAAGCAGCTCACTCCCTCACTTTCGCCGTCAGCTGTATATACACATCAGTTCGAAAGTCCTATTTAACATTCAGTGCTGGAGCTCTTGACGTCTGTCTCGTTCGTAAGCCCGTGCTTTCTCTATCTATCTCCTTCCCCTCCCCATCTCTCGCTCTCTCTCTCTCTTTCTCTTCGTTTCTGTCGGTACACCATTCGGCTCTACCGAAGCTTTGCCCCGCACACTGGCGCTGCGTGGTTCACTCTCGACTATACGGAAGGTTCTCAAGTATACTATCTGACTATACCCCGGGCAATTGGAGCCGATCGCATTGTCTGTCTACCTGCCTGCCTCGACGAATGGCATTACGAATGGTTCTACGGTTGCAACACGATGGACTAATTTGCGATGCGCGAATTTTGCACCTTCTTTCGTCTCTCTCTCTCTCTCTCTCTCTCTCTCTCTCTCCCCTCTCTCTCTCTCTCTCTCTCCCTCTCTCTCTCTCCCCCTCTCTCTCTCTCCCCCCCCCCTCTCTCTCTCTCTCTCTCTCTCTCTCTCTCTCTCTTTCTCTCTCTCTCTCTCTCTCTCTCTCTCTCTCTCTCTCTCTCTCTCTCTCTCTCTCTCTCTCTCTCTCTCTCTCTCTCTCTCTCTCTCTCTCTCTCTCTCTCTCTCTCTCTGACCAACTATCCTCATCTGAAGATGCCAATTTCATCAGGGCCTTCATTGATGAGAACTCCCTTTCGTCCGTTCCCTATGGTGCCACACACCATAAACAGGGTTCTGACACCTGGCTTGATCTGTGCCTAATCGACGAGCAGGATCGCCTGCAGTCATACTGGAAGACAGACGCACCTTTCATCAACGGACACGACCTTATCACGGCCACTCTCGACGTACAGATTCCACGCTACGTACCAAATACATACTCATACAGAAACTTTAAAGGAATCAGCGCTGAGAAGCTGAGAGACTTTCTTAGCGACTGTGACTGGTCATCTCTCACCACCTCATCACTTGACGACTGCATATCTTTACTCAACGCTAACCTCACTAACGCCATTAACCACCTCGCTCCATTGCGGACTGTGACTCCAGGACGACAACGTCACCCGTGGTACACTGCGGCTCTTCGTGGCCTTGTATCCGAGAGCAATAGACTTTACAGGCGTTTCAGGGACTCCAGGCTCGAATCAGATCGACGCGTTTACAGATTAGCTAGAGACTATGCTCACAAACAAGTCGAGGAGGCCAGGCTGAATTATTACTATTCACGCCTGTCCACCTTGACTGATATTGCTGAGATCTGGAAAGAGCTGGAGAAACTTGGAATTTCTGCCACCAAGGCCCCCTTACCATCTAGATTCACCACAGATGAACTCAACACGCATTTCAGCGCGATCTCAAATGATCCGCTGGCTCCTGCTGTTGAGGATTATCTTGTTACCCTGGAAAGTCTTGACCTCCCGGAACATTTCGAATTCAAACCTATAACGGAATCGGACGTGTTGGCTGCGGTATCGCACTTTGACACTCAGGCCAGGGGGAGCGACGGCATCCCACAGGTTGTCATCTCAAAAGCTTTGCCGGTTCTTGCTCCCTTACTAAGTCATATTTTCAACCTGTCCCTTAGCGAACCCTGCTTCCCATCTGCCTGGAAAATGTCACTTGTGCGCGCACTCAACAAAGTCAGCTCACCAACAGCCCTGACTGATTACCGTCCGATTTCACTTCTCTGCTTTCTCTCCAAGGCTCTGGAGTGGCTAGTGCATAGGCAAGTCTCAGAATACCTTGAATCAAGGCTATTACTAGATAACCTTCAAACAGGCTTCCGCACTGGTCACAGCACTCAGTCTGGCCTAATTAAGCTAACTGATGATGCCAGAGCTGGGATAAACAAAAAGAAAGTAACACTACTCCTTCTCTTTGACTTTAGCAAGGCGTTTGACACTGTGTGTCACGTCAGGCTCCTGAGAAAGCTATCCACCTTCGGCTTCTCAAAGCAAGTCATCCGCTGGTTTGCCTCCTACCTCTCTGGTAGAGAGCAGGCCGTCGTTGGTGACAATAACGAACGTTCTTCTCCTCGGCGTCTCAACATCGGCGTTCCGCAGGGGTCCGTTCTGGGTCCACTGCTGTTTGCATTGTACATCAATGACATCGGTTTCTGCCTTGATACCGATGTTTTCCATCTCATCTACGCGGATGACTTGCAAATTTACAGTCAATGCCACCTCGAAGAGCTCAATTCTTTATCAAACAAGATGAGTGCCAATGCTGAGAGGATTACTGGTTTGGCTGAACAGAATAAGCTAAAACTTAATGTTGCTAAAACTAAAGCAATTGTCCTGGCCTCTCCCTACTACATAAACGCATTACCCTCAACAGCTAACACTTTCATTAACATAGGGGGTGCCCAGGTCAGCTTTGAATCTTCCGTGCGTAATCTGGGATTGGTGCTCGACTCTAAGCTTACGTGGAGGGAGCATATTACACAAGTGTGTAAACGTGCTCACACACTAATGTACAGGCTTTACTTTTTCAGGAAAAGCACCAATCTCAGGTTGCGCAAGCACTTAGTGCAGGCCCTCCTGTTTCCTCTTATAGACTACTGTTCCCTCGTATACTGTGACCTGACGCAGGAACTCGACCTAAAACTTCAGAGGCTCGTGAATACAGGAATTCGGTACATCTATGGTGTAAGAAGAGATGAGCACATTTCCCCATACAGGCGGGAGTTGCAGTGGCTAACCACTGCCGGACGCAGGAAGTATTTCACTGTTTGTTTCATAAGAAAAATGTTTAACACAGCCGTACCATCATACGTACTGGCATACTTTGACTTCCGCGTGACACTTCGGCCTTTTAGGGGGGAGGTGATACCTCTGGATATTCCGACATTCGCGACGGAGACGCTGAGAAACTCGTTTCATATCAGCGCCTCATACCTATGGAACAACCTGCCATCTCACATTCGTAACACTACATCTGTCTCAGGTTTCAAGAGACTAGCTAAAGAGCACTTTCTTGAGCTTGAAAACACAAACACTTGAATTCGCTTGTACACATTCACTCAAACGCACACACACACACGCCTGTACACACTCACGCAAACGCACACACTCTCGCTTGACCCATCTTCACATTATCATACTTTCACAATACACACTTTTGCTGTACTACTATTGCTGCTGTATACAATTTATCGTACAACATATTGTACGTCAAATAAATCTAATCTAATCTAATCTCTCTCTCTCTCCCTCTCTCTCTCTCCCTCTCTCTCTCTCTCTCTCTCTCCCTCTCTCTCTCTCTCTCTCTCTCTCCCTCTCTCTCTCCCTCTCTCTCTCTCTCCAAAGATGTCCTTGGCTATGTCATGAAAACGATGATTGACATTTATAACGATGCACTCGGAAATTTACCCCTCCGGCTGGAAAAAGTCACTCATTATCCCATTAAATAAAATTGCAAAGCCATTAACCTCTTCGGACACGCGGCCTATAGATAATCTGCCGCATTTTGCCAAGATATTTGATAAATTTGTGACAATACAGTTAATGGACTTCCTCGAAACGAACAATCTTCTCACTTGCTACCAATCTGGGTTCAGAAAATACTTTAACACGCAATCTGCATTAATAAAAATAGTCGAGGACATCAGAATTGGCATAGAGAAAGGCCTAATCACCATCCTTATCTTATTCGATTTTCGGAAAGCTTTCGATTCTGTCAGCCACACAGTCTTATTACGAAGGATGAGAGAGATGAACTTCTCCGAGAATGTCATCAGATGGTTTCACTCATATCTGTCTGACCGATTGCAATCAGTCTTGGACCTAAATGGCTTGCCAACGGAATTCTGAAACCTATCATCTGGCATTCCCCAAGGCTCCAACCCGGGGCCCGTGATGTTTCTCATCTTCGTCAATACCATAGTCCGCTCATTGATCTATTGCAGAGAGTCATGTATGCTCTTCGCGGACGATTTCCAAATCTACTTGCAATGCACACGTGACGATCTGCCAGAGTGCATTGCGCGCATTGCCCATGACGCAGATGGAGTGGCTAAATGGGCCAACGATAACGGTATACAGCTAAATGCTCAAAAAACCGTGGGAGTAGTCTTCGGCTCTGTGCAAAATCTCATGCGAATCGATTTGAACTCCTTGCCTCAGATTGTCATTGATGACACACCTATTCCACTCACCAAATCAGTGAAAGATTTAGGAGTTAAGATTACTGACGATCTATCATGAACATGGAGTGCTGAATCGTCTGCGATTTAGGACATACTACTTATCTAGTAGCCTAAAAACGCAACTAGTTGCAGTATTAATCTTCCCGCATTTAGACTATGCGTGCAATGTGTTCTGTGATCTCTCAGGATACTTAGACCTCAAACTGATGCGTCGTTTTAATACATTAGTCCGATTTATATTTCGTTTACCACGCGACGCCAGGTTATCACTGTATATTGCTAAACTGGGGTGGCTTCCGCCAGACAAGCGTAGAAGTTATGTTTTGGCTGTAACTGTTGAAAATGATGTACTTCGAATTTCTGGCCGCACATTTATTACTTTCTCTTTTATTGCGCGCCGAGGGTTTGGGTCCTACGCTGGGCTATAAACTAATTGCCCCGCCGCCGACGCTGTGGCCGACCCGACCGACCCGACGACGACGCTGTCGAAGTCCGAAGGGCCTAGGGTAGGGATAATCCTTAACAGATTTCGGAAACTCTGACAGCTTCTGCGAGATGCGCTGGACAGTCAGTCGAGCGACAGCCTTTGCGAGAGTAACTGCGCTTACTCGGTTGTCGCCTCTATATTTTCCTATTTTTGTATCACTTGAGTTATAATAAATATTCTATTTTCCCTTTGCTAACGCGAATTGGTTTTATTCTGCTTAAAGCATAAGCGTATAATTCCAATAGGTTATGGGCCCAGCACGCTTCCACTGCGCGATAGAATAAATTATTATAACAAGCCACGCTGGCCAAGTGAACTTCAGTGTTTGAGTTTTGTGTTTTAGTGTAAATGACTTCTCTGATCATACACGATGTCTGACAGAGAGATTATAGATATCACTAAGCTTGATGGCAAGAATTTCACTATATGGAAATTCGGAATAGTGATAGCGCTAAGAGCTGTACGGCTTCGTAGATGGCTCAGAAAAGATGCCAGCTGCGGATAAGACAGCAGAAGTGAAAGAATGGGAAAAACGCTCGAATCAAGCATTCATGCTGCTGCTTGGTTCAGTCGAAAAAGCTCTACACTACAACATGATGAGTTGCTCGATGCCTGTAGAAATGTGGACGAAAATCCAGACTCTATACGGTGACTCGAGTGTAGATGCGAAGCAAGACGCCTTGGAAAAGTTCTATTCGTTTAGAATCAACGAACAAGAACCAGTAGCCGGGCAGCTAGAACAGTTTCAGTGCATTATTCAGAAGCTAAATGACGCGAGTAACAAGCCGTCTGATACGTGTGTGCTGAATAAATTACTGAGCAGTTTGCCTGCAAAGTTTTCATATTTTCGCGTCGCGTGGGAGTGCACTCCCAAGGCCGAACGAAAAACTGAAAATGTGATTTCTCGATTGCTCAGAGAAGACAAGCGCCTTTCTGAAGATGAAGTGTCGACGCTCGCGCTTCACGTGCAAAAATCTTCAATAAAAGGCACCCGCAATAAGAATGCGAAAAAGGACATCGAAGAATTAAAGAAGCGAACGCGATGTGAAATTTGTAAAGAGAAAGGTCACTGGGCGCGCGAATGTCCGAAGAAAGCAGCCGACAATGAATCGTCCAAAAAGTCAGTGAAATCATCGGTGTTGATATGCGATATTGTCGAAACGTACAAGTGCGCGAGTGATACTAAAACGGATTTGTGGATTGCTGATACTGGCGCCGGAATGCACATGAGTTTCTGCAAAGACTACTTCACTTCTATGCAGCCGAATACGAACGGCCACATGGTGAGAGTAGCTGATGATCGAATCATCAGAGCGAGCGGCATCGCTATAATCACGATCCAAGAGACGATTGAGGGAATTACATATGAACGCGAAGTACATGATGTACTCTACGTCCCTGAATTAAGATGCAACCTTCTATCGATTGGATCCGTAAACAAGAAGGCTACTCTTTCCACTCCTTCGAAGACAGATGTGAGATTCGAGAAAAGAACGGCAAGCTAGCCCTGCGAGGGCTCCCACATGGGCCGCTCTTCAAAATGCTGTTCAAAGTGAAAGTGCCCACGGATTGTAATGCTGCTCAAGCTGGAGACAGCAATAAAATTAAGCTCTGGCATGAGCGGATGGGTCACGTAAATGTGCGCGCCGTGAAGCACACGTGCGAACAGCTCGAAATCGCCGGAGTCGCGGGCGAAGATTTTTTCTGTGAGAGATGCGTTCTGGGCAAGCAGTCCCGAAAGCCTCACTCGAGCGTCGGATTAGAGAGCAATTACGGCCCCGGAGAAAAAATCCACACAGATGTTTGCGGGCCTGTAAACATAAGCACGCCGAGTGGCACACGATTTTTTCTGGTCCTAAAAGATGAGAGCACGGGATTCAGGAAAGTATATTTTATGGTGCACAAATCTGAAGTCATAAACAGATTTAAGAAGTTTGAAGCGTTCGTGCGTGCCCAGGTATGGACACAAATAAAGGAGTATACCTGCGGTAAGTTCCAAACCTTCTTGAAGGAGCGAAGGATTATCCATGAATTGTCGTTGCCGTACATTCATGAGCAGAACGGACGTGCTGAACGCGAAATTCGCACGCTCATAGAAAATGCGCGCTCGATGCTTCATGCTAAGAAGGTCGATAAAAAGTTATGGTCTGAAGCAGTAAACACCGCGTGTTATATTCTGAACCGAACCATTAAGCCAGGAGACACGATCACTCCGTTCGAGAAATGGTTCGGACGAAAGCCCACCATAAAGCACTTTAAAATTTTCGGGGCTCAAGCTTACCTGAACGTGCCAAAGGAAAAGCGGCACAAGTTCGACCCGAAGAGCAAGCCAGTAATCATCATCGGTTATGACGGTGAGTCGACCAACTACAGACTGTGAAATAGTGCATCGCAAAAACTTCAGATCAGCAGTGATGTCACTTTTAATGAAAACGCCATGCCGAGCACTGAAGCCGGTGCCGAATCTACAACGTTTAAAATCGAATTTGATCCGGAAGAAAGAGACGAGCAAGACGCTCCGATTGAGCAGCAGCAGCCACAGCTGGAAGAGCAGATTGAAGATCAACGAGAAGAAGAGGCCAACCAAGATAAACCTGCACCCGCTGCTGAGAATGTTGTACAGGTACACAATAATGCAAACGCTCACGCTGGTCGACAATTACGCGACAGAAATCGATTGCGATCACCTGATCGATACGGCATCTCAATTGCTTATTTAGTTGATACCGTACCGATGAGTTATCATGAGGCTGTAGTGAGTGATAACGCCAAAAATTGGAAAAATGCCATGGATGAGGAAGTGCAAGCCCTCACAGAAAATCGCACATGGACCTTATGTGATTTACCTAAAGGCAAACGAGCAAGCGAATGCAGATGGATTTTTGCAATGAAACGAGATGCTGCAGGGAATCTGAAAAGATATAAAGCACGACTGGTAGCCAAAGGATTCCGACAGCGACCTGGAATAGATTTCTTTGAAACTTTCGCACAAGTCGTACGCTACGAGTCAATCAGAATCCTACTAGCAATAGAAGATTATGAAATAATGAAGTTCGATGTCAAAACGGCGTTTTTGTACGGAGAACTGCAAGAAGAAATTTATCTGGAGCAGCCACCGGGATACACGGACGATAATCAACCTAATGCAGTCTTAAAGCTACACCGCAGTCTATACGGATTGAAGCAGTCACCGTGCGACGCTGTGCCTCCCAACACAGGTGCGCAACACCTAGAGCCTCGCATGCACTAGGATTTTTCTAAACGTAGGATTTGACCGCGATCATCACGTTTGGGAGAACGCTAAGGAGAGGGGAAAATGATCACACACAATGGTTAAGTTTTATTGCACATGTATTTCGCCCAGCCCTTCCATACAATACGGTGGCTGTAGTGCCTCCCGCGCACAGTTTAGCCACGCAGGGCTTACGCTGGGACGCTCAAACACGAGCCACGCTCGTGCAGCAGACGGCGGGCCACAGGCCCAGGTCCAGTCCGCTGACGGCTGACTCTCTCTCTCTCTCTCTCTCTCTCGCGCGCGCGCGCGGGCTATGCCTCCCGCTTGTGGCAAGCCCGACCTGCTGCAGCCGCGCAGCTATAGGGTTTTCTCTCGCGCTGTCTCTATCTCACGCACACGCGTCTCCTCGCACTGCTCTCTCTCTCTCTCTCTCTCTCTCTCTCTCTCTCTCTCTCTCTCGCGTGCGCTGGCCAGACGCCTCGCGCAGAAGGCGTCTTGGTGTGCGCCTGGACTGCACACCAACACCCTGATCTCTCGAGTTCTCTCTCTCTCTAGTGTGCCCGCACCACACTCGCCTCTCTCTCTCTCTCTCTCTCTCTCTCTCTCTCTCTCTCTCTCTCTAATACTTTCTTACTCGCTCTCTCCCTGGTGGACGTCCGTCGGTGCTCCCGCCGGCGCCTCCCTGACTTTCGTGGACCTGGTGACGGCTAGCTTCCTCGGCTCTCCCACGCCAAGGCTGCTGGTTGCTCTGGTCCTCTGGACGATGATGGCGGACTGGCTAGCTTCCTTCCTCTCGTGCGGATGGTTGCTGGCTCGTCCGGGCGTCGGCACTTGCTCGTGCCAACGCGCTGCACCTGTGACTCTCTCACACTCTTGCACACTCGCACAACCTCGGGAGACTCTCCCAATTCTCCTCGCAACAGAGGAGGCCACGTATCTCTCTCGCACGTCGACGTACTCCGTCGACAGTCGTGAGAGAACTCCCCGATTTCCCGCTCGTTCTCGCGCTCACTCTCCACTCGCGCTCGTCGGGCCCGCGCATCTTCCTCGCGCCTGATTGGCTGGCAGTCCGCGCGAATAGCGAGTCGCACATCGGCTCCCGCTGATAGGCTCGCGACATGCGGAGGATCAATCAGCGCGCGCGCCGACGAGGCTCACTCTCGCGCCAACGATGCTCACTCTCGCGCCAACGATGCTCACTCTCGCGCTAACGTGGACGGTTAGCCGGCCCGTTCCTCGAACTCGAGGTCAGGCTGGCACCGCCAACAACAATCCAACTCGCTTGTTTCTTCAGCGCACTCAGAGCTTGGCCGCATCGAACGAGATTCCTCGTATCGACGCGGCTGCGACGTTTGCAACGTCGCAGTACTTCATTGTTAACTACGTTAGTATTTCAAACTTCTATCATAATTTGTTATATCTTGCGCAACATTGTTTTTCTATTGAAAGCATAGTATATTCATCTATATTTATATATTGGTTTCTACTTTCATGCATAAATTGTTTATTATATTATAAAGTTTATTATTATATTATTTATATGCACCCCGGCATACGGTTCTGATGGGCCTTGCCGGTAATAAATAAGTTTTCAATCAATCAATCTCTTTCTCTCTCTCTCACACACATTTTTACACTGGATTATTTTGGGTGTTGCAGCCCAGCTGCCGATTTTTTCGCTACCTATGTGGACGACAGCAGCTTTGATATCGTTCGTTTGGGCTTGAATTTCGTTTTAAAAACTTTTGCGAAAAAAAAAATCTGTAGCGAAAAATGCATGATTTTCTATGACTGATATAAAAGCATTCAGTTTGATACATGGAGGTTAAAATGCTACATTTATTCGTCGAAAAAATGTGCAAGTCACATGGTGGTTCAGATATAAAGGTAAATAATACCAACAATTGTTGATCTTCTCGTTATAATATTCTCTATAAAGGGCACATGAAAAACCTTTTGTCTTAATTTTTCAAAAGTAGTTATAGACGTCATCGTTTCTGTACAATGTAGCACACGACAAAACGCCGATAGCAAAGTGTATTTAAATGTCGATCGCGAAATAACTTTTTTTTTCCCAAGGTATCATTAGCGATCGCGTAATTCCGCGGCGTGTAATCTAATACAAATTAGTAACGTTGTTCTCCCTGTCTTCCTCTGCTCTCCCTCTCTCTCTCTCTCTCTCTCGCAACCTTACTGGAGGAGGCAAAAGCCCTGAGCCCTGAACGTCAAGGGCTCATAAACTTCAATGAGCTGCTCCCTTCAGACGTTCATAAGCTATGCTCTAGGGCTAGGCTGGAGGCCAAGAAGAGGCAGGGTTGCCGTACTTTCGTCAGAGAAGGGAGACTCTTTATGCGCTGCAACGATGATAACGAGCGCGCCACCGTCATCACCACCGATGCCTAGCTGAATGATTTTTTAGCTCGGATTCCGCCTACCGTCAACATTGTTCAACAATGAAGCTGCTACACATACACACTTCATTCCACCACATCCACCATCAAGCTCATCTGCCATGTCTTCATCCGGTTCAAAGGTATCTCTGTCCGAAGGTCTAAGAGCCTGTCATTTCAATGCGAACTCACTCACGGGTCACATTGAGATCAGGCTTTTCTTATCCACTCGCTCTCTATTCCACGTAATAGCTGTCACTGAGACCTGGCTGAGCGACAAGGTGTCATCTATCCCTTCACTGGATGACTACCTGCTGTACAGACGTGACAGAAACAGAAACGGAGGAGGTGTGGCCCTCTATATACATAAATCTCTGACGGTTAGTATTATTTCATCATCTGACGGTGAATGGTCTGGCAAGCCAGGCAAGCCTGAATATCTTTTTGTGAGGTATCGGCAAAGGGAGTTTCTCCCATCTTCGTGGGGGTTGTGTATCGTCCACCTGATGCTCCTTTCTTCCAAGACTCTAACTTTATCGACCAGCTAACAACCCACATGCACAACTACTCCACGAAGGTTATAATGGGAGACTTTAATTCTGACCAACTCTCCTCATCTGAAGACGCCAATTTCATCAGGGCCTTCATTGGTGAAAAAGCCATCAATCATCTCGCCCCATTGCGGACTGTGACACCAAGACGACAACGTCACCCGTGGTACACCACGGCTCTTCGTGACCTTGTATCCGAGAGGGATAGACTTTACAGGCGTTTCATGGACTCTAGGCTCGATTCGGATCTTCGCATTTACAGATTAGCTAGAAACTATGCTCACAAACAAGTCGAGGAAGCCAGGCTGAATTATTATTATTCACGCCTGTCTACCTTGACCGACGTGCCGAGATCTGGAGAGAGCTGGAGAAACTTGGAATTTCTGACACTAAGGCCCCATTACCATCTCGATTTACCACAGATGAACTCAACAGGCATTTCAGCGCGATCTCCAACGATCCGTTGGCCCCTGCCGTTGAGGATTATCTTCTCACCCTGGAAAGTCTTGACCTCCCAGAACACTTTGAGTTCAGCACTATAACGGAATCGGACGTGTTGGCTGCGGTTTCGCACTTTGACACCCAGGCCAGGGGAAGTGATGGCATCCCACAGGTTGTTATTTCAAAAGCATTGCCGGTTTTCGCTCCTTTACTAAGTCATATTTTCAACCTGTCTCTGAGCGAACCCTGCTTCCGATCTGCCTGGAAATTGTCACTTGTGCGCGCACTCAACAAAGTCAGTTCACCAACAGTCGTGACTGACTACCATCCGATTTCACTTCTCTGCTTTCTATCCAAGGCCCTGGAGTGGCTGGTGCACAGGCAAGTCTCAGAATACCTTGAATCAAGGCTCCTACTAGATAATCTTCAAACAGGCTTCCGCACTGGTCACAGCACTCAGTCTAGCCTAATTAAGCTAACTGATGATGCCAGGGCCGGGATAAACAAAAAGAAAATAACACTTCTCCTTCTCTTTGACAAGGCGTTTGACACTGTGTGTCACGTCCAGGCTCCTGAGAAAGCTATCCACCTTCGGCTTCTCAAAGCAGGTCATCCGCTGGTTTGCCTCCTACCTCTCTGGGAGAGAGCAGGCCGTTGTTGGTGACAATAGCGAACGTTCCTCCCCTCGGCGTCTTACCATCGGCATCCCGCAGGGGTCCGTTCTGGGTCCCTTGCTGTTCGCATTGTACATCAACGACATCGATTTCTGCCTTGATTCCAATGTTTCCCATCTCATCTATGCGGATGACTTGCAAATTTACAGTCAATGCCACCTTGAGGAGCTCGATTCTTTATCAAACAGGATGAGTGCTAATGCCTAGAGGATAATGGGCTGGGCTGCACAGAACAGGCTAAAACTCAATGTTAACAGAACCAAAGCAATTGTCCTGGGCTCCCCCTACTACATAAATGCACTACCTTCAATAGCTAACATCTATATCAACATTGGGGGTGCCCAGGTCAGCTTTGAATCTTCTGTGCGTAATCTGGGATTGGTGCTTGACTCTAAACTCACGTGGAAGGAGCATGTTACACAAGTATGTAAGCGTGCTCACTCGCTAATGCACAGGCTTTACTTTTTCAGAAAAAGTACCAATTTCAGATTGCGCAAGCACTTAGTGCAAGCGCTCCTGTTTCCCCTTATAGACTACTGTTCTCTTGTAGACTGTGACCTGACGCAGGAACTCGACTTAAAACTACAGAGGCTCGTGAACACGGGACGCAGGAAGTATTTCACTGCTTGTTTCTTAAGAAAAATGTTTAACACTGCTGTACCATCATACGTACTGGCCTACTTCGACTTTCGCGTAGCACTCTGGCCTGTTAGGGGGGAGGTGACACCTCTGGATATCCCTACTTTCGCGACGAAGACGCTGAGGAACTCGTTTCATATCAGCGCCTCATACCAATGGAACAACCTGCCATCACACCTCCGTAACACTACATCCATCGCAGTATTCAAGAAACTAGCTAAAGATTACTTTTTCGAACTCGAAAACGCATAAACACATAAACATCGTGTACACAGTCACGCACACGCACACACTTGCTCACTCTCGCTTAACCCATCTTCATCTCAGCATACTTTCACACTACACACCTACTAAAACAGATACCTCAAACTTATTATTTTTGTACGTTTACTACTCTGCTGTACATATTGAATCGTACAACATAATGTACGCAAATAAAATTAATTAATCTAATCTAATCTCTATCTCTCTCTCTCTCTCTCTCTCTCTCTCTCTCTCTCTCTCTCTCTCTCTCTCGCTCTAGCTCTATCGGCAGCAATTTGAACGTGCCGTGATAAAGCCGTATACACACTCGACTTCTTTCGTGTATCAAAGCCCGCTTGGCGGCTGGGCAAGTGGTGTGATTACGCAGTTGTACGATTAGAACGCAATGATAACGCAGCAGGCAACCCAATTACCGTGGCCATTGTTGCGTGACTTCAAACGTCGTTCGAATCTACAAAGTTCGTCTCTCCCTCTCTAGCGTGCGTTCGACGACGACGGCGCAATGTAGAACCCGCCGCCCGTGTTTATTAATTTTTGTCGCTCGAATACACACCGAAACTAGAAGAACTTTTCAAACTCGTTTTCTTTGTCTTTGAGGAAAAAAAACAAAGCCAGCGCCGAGGCCGACTCGGCTTCTTTCTCTCTTTTTTTCTTCTGTTCAACATCGTTACGCTCACCTCACTCGATGTATAGGTATATATCCACACTTTTATATTCGAGCAACTTCGTGCGCGAGCTCTCGATTTGCTGCCGGCCGTGCGCACGGCTCGTTCCGCGAATGTAAAAGCCCAATTCCCCATAATAAGTTTGTAGATTTCCATCGCGCGGAGGTAAAAATAGCGCGAATGCGGTTAAAAAGTAATATAGAGCCAGCCGTGCTGGACTGCAGTGTAGTGTGCAGAAATAAAAGGCGAGCAGCAACATGATAATCCTAGACAAATCTTCGTCATCGTTTTGCTGGCCAATGGATTTTTTATTCGGCTCTGCGTGGCGGCGGCACCGCTGCCGCCGGAGGTCGATGACAATTTTCGTCGCACTGATTGCGAAAGCAATCTATACGCCGTTGCTCTCGCGAAGATGCGATTGCATTTCGATCGCAGCACCTCTCTCTTGCTCACTCGCGTTCGTGCGCCTGAACGTTTGTACGGTGTATATATAGATACCCGGCACTCTTTTGCCGCTGCACAGAGACAGAACCAATTCTCTTAAAGCCCTTATCGAGCAAGAGGGATCCATCTGTTAATTAAAATACGACAAACGCGCTCGGACTTTCAAACGGATCTAAAATTTAATACCCGCTCTCGCTCCGCTTGATATTTTTCCGCTTTTTATACACAGAGAGAAAGAGAGAGAGAGAGAGAGAGAGAGAGAGAGAGAGAGAGAGAGAGAGAGAGAGTGCTGCGGATTTTTTCCCCACTTCTGTGCGCCTCGCTGCAGCCGGCACGTCATCTGTCTTCGCTTTGGTCCGGGACAGGCTGAATCTGCTCGTTGAAGGTGCACTTGTGAAAAAATAGCTGCAAAAGCTTCCTGATGGATTATAAATTCAATTGGTACTGTTTGAATTACTCTCGGAATCTCTTCGCGGCAGAAAGAGGATGTTCATCTTGACTAATTTCTTTTTACTCGTTTTTTATTCTTTCGGCCTGTCCGTTGGCTAACGTTTCTTTGGACGACGGCAATTTGTTCATTATTGCTCTGTGGTTATTATTCGTTATTCAACGGAGCTTCGCGCCGGGTTAATGTGGTCTGGAATATCCCCTCAGTTTAATATCTGTGATCGACTGCTGCGATCCTCTATTTACGATTTTGTCTATGAAGAGGATAAATAAATAATTTTGGAAAATTTTATTAATGAAGTTATGACAATTCATAGCGCATGTCTCTCAGTATGCTTACGAGTGACCAATATAAAGTTACCAAACTTCAATGAAAATCGACTATTACGCACATCAATAATCAACCGCGTTCGCGAACATCAGCGAAGCTTCGTGCAATAACAATGCCCCATCCGAGAACTTTCACATAATGCGCTGTCAGTGCTTAAATGGAAAAACCGAATCAATCTTAAACGCGTTGAGAATTTCATCACTCAACCGGGAGAAATCTAATTCGAAAAATCCTGCGTGCGAGAAGAAGAAGCGCATACTCTGCATCCGAGAGGCATAAAAACTTCACGTCTGTTTACTCGATCTGCTGTCAGAGAGCAGCGAAGCATTTGTTCAAGTTCTCCCGTGCACTACAAGCGCGTATGTCCATCCATCAAACGCACCGCTCGTTTCATTATTCATAGCGAAATACGCTGCATCTCTACTCCCGATACTGCGTTTTAAGCTTTAACAATTCAATCGGCGCGATCAATTAACAAAGAAAAACACGGAAAGCACGTATACGCCATACAGGCGAGCTGTGCGCGCATTTGTCTCGAGTCTGAAAAGAGCCCATCAGCGTCGCACGTACGGATAGCTTAATCAAGCGGCTATACAGCGCCGGCACTTCGCAGTGATAACGAGCGTGCGGCCTAGTAGTATTTTACGCGCCGACGTAAACTCGACGCAACCGTGAAACGGCCGAGCTTGCGCGGCACTCCATCACTTAGGGGCCAACGTCCCCATGGACTCCTTGCACTCGCTTTCCCTCTCTTCCACTGCTGTTACTGCTTCTGCTGCTGCTGCTGCAACCATGGAATATCCTATTTCACCGAGCGCGATATACGAAGTCTTCTTCGGCGAGCGAAGGATATGTGGGCGGGTGGCCACACCGCTCTCACGTCAAGCTTATATGCTGCTCCGCATATATTCCTGCAATCTACGCTACGGCCGCTTGTTCTTATCGATTCTAGGGCCGCTTTATGCAGATTTCGACGAGAGAGAGAGAGAGAGAGAGAGAGGGTAGTCTTCTCAGTGGATACACGACGGCTTTTCCGAGGCTACGAAATACACTGTATATAGGCGGGTGCGAGGACGTTAGGATTTTTCAATGCAGCATTGTTTGGAAGTTCGACTTTTGCCCGACTCAAATCCAACGAATTCGTTTTCATTACAATCGAGTGCATTTATACCGGACTAAAAGGATTCGCCCACGCGGTAAATTGGCAATATGTACTTCAATATCCCGTGTAAATATAACTCTAATGTACATTTTCCTACCGTTCCATTAGCGATACGTTATACTTGCGTATTATGCGCTCCGCGCGCGCTCAAAACATGCAAACTTTATACGCCGCGATTTCAAGATTTCAAAAAATCTGAAATGTTGCTACAGCTGCGCTACACCGTTTGCCTCTGATATGCATAAATTAATTATTGCGCAAAATTTCACGCGCGCGGTTGATTATATTTAATGGTGGCTGCAATCGACCGGCAATATTTTCTGCATAGTTTGGTGTACTTCGTATCGTGAAAGCAAAAGAGCGAACAGTACCAAGGAGTATAACTTCTTCACCCCTATACGAATCGCATCGGTCAAATCTGAGTTTCTATTGATTTCTTGAGATACCTATATATTCATTTCAATTTGACAAGAGATCCGTCAAACTCGATAGCTTGTAGATAAAACAATTCCGCGTTGATAAATTTTCAAGCTATAAAATCCTCATCCTATACACACACCAATGGACATATCTTCGGTACAGCCTCGTCGCTGCAGCTCATAAAAAGTGCACATTATTTCCCTGACACCGATATTATATATATCGAGCCACTGGAAAGTCTCTTCTGCGGTCCTCTTAAACAGGAGGCGAAGATCTATCGGAGTACGGGAGCAGAGAGCACGGGACACGCCATAGCAGCGTTTTCTCTCTCTCTCTCTCTCTCTCTCTCTCTCTCTCTTTCTCTCTCTCTCTCTCCGAGGACCATTTGGTGGCCGCGACGATGGACGTGGTCTGCTCGCAGGTCGCAGCTGCAGTCGCGCGCGCAGGGCGAAAGAAAGCCCCCGGTTTCTCGCGAGGCAGCAAGATGTATCGCTGCACTTAGTCTCTACGCGCGCCATTGTTGAAGAGGCTCCCATTCAATGCCTTTCGCTACTCCACCCCCTGTCCCTCTCTCTCTCTATCTCTCTCTCTCTCTCTCTCTCTCTCTCTCTCTCTCTCTCTCTCTCTCTCTCTCTCTCTACTTCCACCTCTGTCACCAGAATTCGCGGGAGGGCCGGCGCCGCGTAAACGAGTGGATGAAATATTATTTCGCCAGACGCCGGCACTCCTTTTCCTTTTTAGCGCTTGCTCTCGAGCACGCGGTGCTGTTCCATTCTTTTGCGAATTACAAATGAACGCGGTGGATGTGTACGTGAACAGGTACGTGCGAGTGACTGCGACTCGTTAGGTTTAATTGCGATCCGCGGCTGCAGCGGGTTATACAAGCTTTACGTACGTGTGCATGTATATATTGGAAGGAATAAGGGAGAGGAATAAGGTTGGCGATAACGATCACGTGTCTGTGTGTTTGCTCGTTTTAAGCGCGCCCTGCATAGGTTCTTTTCTTTCAATTATTACGTATGCAAAATTGGGAGAGATTCACATACGGCTTATCGACATCTGCACGTGAATTCTTCGGGGAAAACTGGATATTTTTTTCCTGATGAGCGCGAGCTTATGTAACGCGTTTGCGATAAAAAAAATACTATTTTCGTGTATACGAATCGCAGAGCTCGGCGGACAAGAGCGAATGGAAGGATTTACGTTCAATCCATCGCAAAAGCGAATTCACGTGTATACGAATGTGCGTAATCCAGCATTAAGCCTTTTTATGTAGAAACATGGAAATCATCGATATTTATCGCGCAAGCGTTATTAAAAAGTACGACCGGTTCAAAGGGCGATACGTGAGCCTGTATACAAAATTATACGCGCGAATGTCAAATCCTCGAATATAATATACAAAGCTTAAAAAGATCCGCTCGGGAATTCCTTGGACAAACCCGGTATGCGACTTTATCGATAAGCGCCAGCTATAATCTTATTAAAGTCGCAAACCGAACGAACGATCACGCGATCAAGCGAATCTGGATAATCTCTGCGGGCCAGCGGATTACGCGCGATTAGAGCAGTATAATTTGAGAAAGCGGAAGGGACTTTCTCCCTCTCTCTCGCGCTCGCGCCGTGTCCCCCTCGGCTCGTGTTCTCGCCCCCTTTCTCTCTCTATATATCTCTCTGGGGCAGATCGACTGTCGAAACGGAATTACACGCCTATCTGGCTTCGTATATCGTTCGACTCGCTTGCCGGAGCCTTGGAATCGATGCGCGCACGTCGGCGCGAGCTTTGAGGATTGGTGTGTACGTACACTGTAACATTCATCGGATTGACCCTCTCGATAAAAAGCAAAGTTTTGGTCACGCGCTTTTCCGTTACTACTGGGCTGCCAAGCGTGATATCTGATGGGCGAGGTGTATAATGAGCGTGCTGTGGTGATAAGGGCGAAAAAGATGGTATATCTTTCACGATTAGCGCTAACGAAGGTGTCGGTTACGGATTGTGTATCGCGTAGCTGGAAAGTATTTGTTTGGAAAAAGTTCTCGCGGTGCGGTTGTGATGGATTCGAGAGTTCATTTTGAACGCTGATATTGACTGCTTGAATTTTGTTAAGGAGAAAATACATGGATTTTCGAATTCAATTAATCATGAGTAGTGGAAACGTACAAATCGAACAATTCAGAAACATATTATTAATTATTGGACGATGATGACGGATCAAACGCTTCTGTACATAATACGCAGTACAAGAGTTCGCGAGTTATTTTCAATCAGTCAAAATTGTAATCCTCTCTTAAAAAAGAGCTGACTGGATGTTGAGAAGCCGTTAATAAAGCAATTTTATTGATTGAAAAACGAATATCCGGTCTGAATGTAGTTGCGATTTTGAACTAATTCTAATCTCAAGTAAATTGAGCGCGCAAGTAAATATTGGATTTAGCTAGTCACTATTAAACTATACCGAAGCCGACATATCGCCCAACAATCAAGACGTTACTCCAAATCACTCAAAATAGTTCGGTCAAACTCGCTTACAGAAACAATTAGACAAGAAAGTCGAGACAGCGTATACATCGCGACCGCCCAGTTATTACACGCTGCAGCGCATATACGGACGAGAAATTCGGCTCACCTCCGCGGCGGTGGCGCGTATCGGCTTACTCCGCATATCCGCAACGAGAACCCGCGCGCTTTTTTCTTCCCCTCTCCATCTCTCTATCTCCGCCTTTTATTTATTCGCCTAGGCGCGCGCCAGCTCCATTCCAATTTCGCGTCTGCAGCTCGCTCGCCCACTACCCACGCACACGTGTATGCGTAGCGCGTGTACTAATACACGCGAACGCACTCGCATATGCAGTGCATATAGTGAGGGCATTGTATGCATCGCTCACACACGTATATGCGCGAGGTTTCCTTTGACGGCCGCAATAGAGCCGTTGAGTAGCTCGTGCTCGCTATGCTTCTACCGAAATCAATTCCGGATGTATACAATATTATACGCACACGGGCTTCAACTTGTCTTTCGTGGAAAGTGTGCTCTCGGCCTCTCGCACACTCTGTCTCTCTCTCTCTCTCTCTCTCTCTCTCTCTCTCTCTCTCTCTCTCTCTCTTGGAGGATTAAATCTGTAGCGGTAACGCCGCTGCTAGTTTGCCTGCAGAGAGAGAGAGAGAGAGAGAGAGAGAGAGAGAGAGAGCTTGCCCCTTGTCCGGGCGTAATTAACGATGGGAATTGGAATGTATAATGCACACCTGATGAGAGGAAGAGAGGATAATCTATGCCTGAATTAACGCGCGCGAACGCGGCGTATTATGTCGGATTGCTGGGGCAAGGAATATGGCATGCACGTATAATATACATAGAAGATTTTCTATGTAAGCTGGAGAATTGTTGTTTAAGGATTTTAGTTATGATTTAGCAATGGAGTTGTGCAAAGAGCTGATAATGATATGCTTAAAGTTTTAATAAAAACCATCTGGATTTTTTTCGCATCGGGTGCTTATTACGCAGAAATCTCAAAAGCTCTGATTCCCAACTGCTCGTAAAGCTTACTCTCGCCCTGCCTTGTCCTCCGATATATACACACACAGCACCGCGAGCAACAGCATGCACACACACACATATCAAAACAAAAACCTCGGGCGCGCGCAGAAAAACACGGAGAAAAGAGAAAGAGAGAGAGGGTTGAATAGCAGAAGCTCGTCGTTCGTTCGAATATTGAATTTGTCACTCGAAATCACCAATTTGCTTTGACGCTTTCGTTCCCGATTTCTCTCGTTTAAAAGCTCGGGAACAAAACATCTCTCAAACACACACAGAGCCCGCCAGAGGCTTACGCTCGCTCGCAGTATCCATAGTCTGCTTTTCATTCGTTTACAGAGCATCACATCGCCCCATCCCTCTTGAAAATCTTTTTATCGTCGGGGCGAGAGGAGAGAGCCGGCAAATAAAATTGCGAATGACGCAGCCACTGCTGCTATCTACTCGCCACGCTCGCGCAAACGGACACAATGGCTGCAAATGAGTCGAAGCCCGGCGCTCAAATTGTCAGCAAATAGACGCGAGAGCGAGAGAGAGAGAGAGAGAGAGAGAGAGAGAGAGAGAGAGAGAGAGAGAGTGAAGGAGAATCAGTGCACGGCGCGGGCGCAGCAACAGAGCTTCGGTGTAGTCCGCCGTCCGTATACATGTGCGCATGCATCCGTATGTGTATAATACACGCCGAGGGCGAAATCACGCGAAAGCACGGCGCGTTTTAACGATTGCCTCTCGTAACGCACACCCCCAGACTCGATGCTTCTGCCGCTGCTGCATGTCCCCGATCGCGCCGCGCGGGATATTGCTTTCTAGGAGCTTTTTATTCGCTCGAAACTGTCGCGCGCGACCGCATCGCTTTGCTCGCGCGCGCGAGCGCTGCATAGAGAATACACACTCTCGGTTAACTTTGTTATATGAGAGTATAAGCTGCGCGCGTTTGATAAAGTTTACGGGCACAAAGGTGTTTATACGCGCGCGCAGGGGAGAAAGTTTCGATGTTGCATCAGAACTTTGAACTCGCGCGCGATGCAAATAAGAAGACGCGCGTTAGCAATAATTACGAATTGTTCCTCTTATAAATTCGTTACGCTAAACGGCATTTTGTACGCGGAATTTCATCAGGCGCATGTGACGACGGGAACATGCATTCACGCCCGTCGACACACCAGAACTTTGCGGCGTGGAATTAATTTGCTATCTTTTATCGCGGTGTGTTACATGCACGGCCTTTGTGCGCGACGCGCGGCTTCTTTGTTGCGGTTATCGTTCGATATCGCCGGTTTGTTTATTCTTTTTTTCGTTCGCCTTCGTAATGCAATATTCAGAGCTACGATGTTGGGTGTATGTACATAGAGAGAGGGAGAGAGCGTAATTGTGGCAAAGCCCGTTAAATTGAGACGATAATCGACGCACGGCAACAGAGTCGCCGTGATTGGAGAAAGTCGGTCGGTGCGGCTCTGGCTGCATCAGTGCATTATACGCGCACGACTGTAATTTCAACGCCTCTAGTAATCAGGATCCAGATAAAGTGACTATATGGTTACATGCATACGTCTGTGCGCTACGGGGGCCATGATATGATTTCGGATTCTAATGGGATATCGGCAAACGGTTTGCTCAAGCTATTTTCGTCAAATCAAATCGCACTTCTCCATATGTTCATTATTTACGATTATTATTGTATACAGTTTAATGCAATATTAAAACGGACGCGATACCTTCACGCTTATTAAATTTTAATGACGCGTCGTCGTCGCCGTCGACGCAGTAGGTTATTTATTAATTAATTAATGCGAGCGATGGCGCGAAATAATTAAAAAGTGCGAGGACTAACAAGCGGCGATAACACTCTCGGCAATCAACTTATTTCGCCGCGCATGACTGCCTCAGCGCTCGTTGCAGGTTTTGAGATGCAGCGCATCATTATTCCTATACCCGCGGCGTCGGCGGCGGCCATATTTCGCGAGCCTCCACCCTCTCTCTCTCCCAGATTCGCCGCGCTTTACGAGGCTCGCGTAGAAATATTTTATTAGTGATTTAGCTGCGCTGCTCTCGAATTTCGACCGCGCTTAAACAAATTTCCTCGGCTCCGTGCGCTCGCGTTGCGAAAATGATTTCTGCCGCCGCCGCCGCCGCGACGATTATTCCGATCGCGCAGCTTGACAAACAAGCAATTACGCGGTAATGTCATCTCGTGAATTTCGTTCCGACATGTATTAACAATGCCGCAATCCCAATATTGACGCGCGCGCTCGCGGATCCATAAGTGCGTGTGCAGCGTTTAGCGCAGCGCATCTCCGCTGCCTCTATTCTATACATTATGCCCCTGCGACCTGGATGCTTGCTGCGGATCTGTCGGTGGACGACTGCAGGCGCCGGTGATCCTTCGTTTGTAGACCGTGTGAGGCACAAAGCCGTTTTCATTCATTATTTACGCTTTACGGAGTATATACTTATAGAACTTTATGTCCATGATAACGTATGCGGATTTGATTTTTTCAGAATCTGGATTTTTGTTCATTTCTTGCTAAACGACGAATCGTTCGACTTTGCCCTAAAAAAAAAGAACTTCCTACGTCCTTTCTATCTAATTCGCAGAAAAGACAGCTTGTTACGATGCCGTTCAAGAGACACGCATTTCCTGCAAAAGCCCACCACCACGGCAGCGGCGTCGGTGGCATCGAGCGTGAAGCTGCAGCGCCACATTATAAAAGTTCCGCGATCCGTAACGCCAATTTATTTTCGCGCGCGCGTTCGTTTCGTGCCGATGCTTGTAAATTGCACTCCGGCGCGCTGTGATTCCAAAGGCACAGTCAGCAAAGCCCTCCGGCCCAGCTTGCTGCTGCACTTGGATAGTCCACGAGCGCGCTGATATACACGCGCAAAACCGGCTGTGGGGGAGAGGCATAGGACACGGCCGAGCGGACAAGAAAGACAGCTCTCCGAGAGAGGGAGAGAGATCCCGCACGCACACGCGCATCCACGAGTGAGCGAATTAGAGTGCGGGTCGAGGGAATGAAGAGAGCGCTTGATTTCGTTGAAACTGGCAGCTGTCTCCGTGTGTATGTGTGTGCATTTGCGTTAATCATAGAACAGGACGACAGCGAGCGCGTGCCGAGCTTCTGCTGCTGCAGCAGCAATCCGATGGAAATTTAGCCGATTCGGATACCTGTGAGCGAGCTCGCGCGCGCTCGATGGATTGTCCATTGTTTTATTATGAATCGCTCGATGCTCTCGCAATATAGACCGGCCGAGCTTTTTCCCGTTCATTCCGCGCGCAGCTTGCAAAACTCGCTGATTCGATGTACTGCCGGGCCGGCGAGAGAAGGGAGGAAAAAGCGGAGCGAAAGAGAGCCCGCCGCCGCCGCGCGACTAGCTGTCGAAAGTTTAGTGTTGTGCGGTGGATGAAAGTCCGGGAAAATGTTTGCCGGTGAAAAATAATTTTTGCCTCGGGGACAATTTCCGCAACCGCGCGCGGGAGCGAGGAATGGAGCGCGGGAGGAAAAAACGCACCTACACGGCGGATTTCTGCTTTTGAAATTGATAGTGGTAGTTCGGAAGAGTTATCGCTGCACATTTCAACGGGACAGCTCCTGCAACTTCTCGGCGCGTGTTGTAGGGAAAGGCGAGTACGGGGGATGAAGAAACGCGCGACGGCGGACAAGCGAGCGAGCAAACGCGGGAATTCATTTTCAGTCATAAGACTTTTCGCATCGACTACCGCGTTGCCGCCGGCGTCATTTGCTGCTTCATAACTTCCGCTAGTCCTTTCGACCTCAAGCTTGCGAGACGAGCCCGGAAAAAGGGAAATCGCTACTTCTATATATTATCGGGTCGCTGCGCTCGTTTGAATCCTCTTTTGCATTTTAATTTGACCGGGGCTGGAAATATTACGAGTGTGCATTCTCCTCATTTTTTAAAGATATACGAAACTTCTCTCGCGATTCTCATCGTTCACAATGGGTCGTAATATCATTGTGACAGACTAAAAATTTCCTCTCAATAACGTCGCCTTGCAGTATATTTCCCAAAGCCCGACTGCTTATTCGAGCTGGCAATATTTTCAGAGCGTCCTCGTGGCATATAGTCTAACGAAGTTCTTTCTCTCCCTCTGTCTCTCTCTTTCTGTAAGGCGTCGAGCTCACCGGCGGCAGCGTGCTTGCGGTGCAGGTGTCCAGTTACTCCGCCGCCGCAGCCGCCGTGCTTTTGCCTCTCTCGCGAGACTCGCAATATCGTAAAAATAGTCAGAGCTGCTCGGCTCGCCGTCATAAGTATACCTACTAGACACTAACGGTCCAATTAGGTTGGCTTTAAGTTATTAGATTTTTACACGCGCCGCACATAGTCTCTTGTCGACCCACAGACTCACACCGAGTTACGCGAGTCGCCCCGTGATGCAGCCCGTATATAGACCTGGCCCTGTCATCCGATACTTTAATCGGAAAATCTAGCGGGTAATCGGATATTGTTGAATTTGTACTTTTTTTCCACGACGTGCATCGCTATCCCGATGCAATGCTGCCGTGTACTTAAACGAGATGGAAAATTTAAACTAATGAAATCTCATCGTTGCCGTCGAATGATTGTCTGACGGTAATTAACTATAAGCGTAATGGCTTTTTTATCAATATTGACAATACATAAAACTGAAAATAATATCACGTTTTACGGACGCGCGACACACATTCACGCGCATTTAATTCTACTAATGTAGGTTATACACTAATGAAAGAGCAAAAAGTACGTAATGCAATCTTGGCGCGCAGACTAGCTTTTATCACGCACACACTACTGCTAAAAACCGCAATCAAATAAGTTAATACGATTACTTTCCAACGGCGGCTACGGTGCAAACTTTCATTCTTTTCCGCAGCTCCAGAAGGCTTTTTACTTCTCTCTAAGCAAATAGGGCTTCTCTCTCTTTTTTTTTAATCCGAATAAAATAAACACGCGCAGAAAAACAACTGCACCCCACCGTAATACTCCGATATAATGATATCGATTACGCGATTCTCCGCACAGTGTTCCGCTGTCTAAAGTTCGTTATTTTTCTCTCCCGCCCTCGCCGAGTTACCGTACACTGCCCACTTCGCTCCACATCCGAAGTGGCATATCGGATGATGTTACGAGAAGTCGAAAAGCCGGAATATTACCTTAATCATAACGAGAGAGAGAGAGAGAGAGAGAGAGAGAGAGAGAGAGAGAGAGTGAGCGAGGGGAGTGAACACGACGTTCACTTCCCTACTGTGCATTCGATGCTCTCGAGGATCCTCACTTATCGCGCAACCGTAATAACAAGCACCTAGTACTCATCTGCTCATCCCCGGTGTGCGCGCGCAAACCGACGGCGCGTATCTAACAATTTTGCTACTTCATCCGCGCGCTTTTTTTTCGCGGATATACCGCCCCGACGACCTGAATTCTCCGCGCGTGCATTTTCAAAGTGGAACGCTCGCGACTTATACGCGAACGCGTAGTGGCAATATTGCCGCGGCTCTGCTCGTCGTCATTACGCCGAATTGTTGTGGCTCTTACTTTGCTTTATGCACCGCCGCCGGACTGTAATTTGCGCAGGTATTGTGTGGCTCGTGCGAGTTACGTTCTGGTAGCTGTTTGCTCAAATCTTTTTTTTCGTCGACCCGGCTGCGATTTGTCGGATAACCGATTTGAAATTTGGCGCGGAGCTGCGCGATTAAAATATGCGCTAATTGGACGAATTTTAATAGAGCTCGAGCGCGTCATCCTGTGTATTCTTACCGCACGCTGAAACAAAAAGGATTTCAAAGCGACGTCGGCTTTACGGCCGAAAAATAGTCAAACTTCAAAACCGCTGTAACTTTGAAATGGCAGTAGATCGTACGGGCTGACGTATAAAAAGAGAAATGAAAAGCTTTGGTATACGTACTTCTCGCTACGCAGTCGCTTAATTAGAGCGATATTGTTCGGCTTTAAAACGCCAGCGAGTTTTTACAATTTCAAGCGACCCGCACATCGAAACTGGGTCGTTCTGTTATTCGAATAATCCACGCAAGATAAACAAATAAACGATTCGCGTTTATTGCATTATTACGCCGATAAAATGCGTGAAATTTTCATCGAAAGCGCAACGCTCGCGCGGTCACGTTCTCTTTGCTTGCACAAAAAACTACGGAACAAATCGGCATATACTAGCGGCCGGGCTGCGGAAAATCGGTTAATCCGTTGCTGCGCTGTGTTGGGCGATAGAATTCTCAAGGTCGCAATTTATAGTTGTACCCGCGATGCGCTTTCTCCGCGCGAGCGCGGCGAGCGCGATTGATGGCGCGCGCAAATCTTGCGCTACCGGAGAACAAATGGCATCGACGAGGGCCGCGCCAGTTTTGCGGCTGCTGTATTGCAGCGTACATAACTGCTCGCAGGGAGATTCATACGCAGGGCTTTGCGCTCGAAGGAACGAATCGGGTTATTTTAGAATGCCAGGTTAGATATTATTTGACCGGAGGCAGATTATTAATGATGCGTATGCTTCTGAAAGAGAAAGGGCTTATTTTGCATTAGGCGAGGTATAGAGTAATGTATTGGTGCACGGAAACGGTATATTAATAATATTCATATAGCTATAGAAGGGCCCGACAAAGTAATTTGATTATAGAAAGATGTTTTAGCAAAATTTAAAGAACCAAAATTATAAAAAATTTTGGTTCCATCTAGGAGCGGTAGGTATGGTATTTTTTTAGTTTCATCGATAATAAGGTTGCTTTTTTATAGCATATATAACATTAGTTAGAAACGCCTGGTCAATTGTCACTTCCTATCCTAGTCCGGAATATTAAAAAAAAAAGGAAAATCAGCCGAATTCCAGAAAAGTGCTTCGTACAAGTTTGACAAGGAAGTGCGCGAGAAAAGCTTTCGGAAATGCCGCGAGCGTCGGCAGAAAAAAAGACTCAAAGCAAAGCCAGCAGACGCGCGGATTGAAAAGGGCTGCCTCACATATACGAGGAAGGTAAGCGAAGACGAAGTCGCCGACGGTGCTACACGGCGACGACGGCGACGACGACGAATCGTCGGGCGAGCAGTCGAAGGAAAAGAAAGCGGGAGACAGCACACAGCCGGTAAATCAAAGAACCAGGTCGGTGCTAACGAGCGACCAATCGATATACACACAGAGAGCGGTAGGAAAGAGCGAGCATAGCGCCGCGAGCAAGAGACGTCAGAAAGAAGTCTCCCGTGGCAGCGCTATTCCGTTCACCGTCGGCGCGGACGTTACGGTTGTCATCGTTGCGCTCGCTGACAGAATAATCCCGATCGAATTACCTGGCGCTACTGTGCCCTCTATCACTCTCTCTCTCTCTCTTTCTCTCTCTCTCTCTCTCTCTCTCCCTCTCTCTCTCTCTCTCTCTCTCTCTCTCTGGCTCGGCGCCGGCAAAGAAAAGGCGCCGCGCGCGCAGCACACGGGGAAAGGAAAATCGAAATGTCAATTACTGGCCGAGCAATGGACGATAATGATCTAAGTTAAGCTAATGTTATGGCGCACGCTGGCTGGCACAGAGTTGAAATTATTATCGGCCCCTCATTATTTTTACGACGTGCTATTCTTGCCGCCGACATCGCCGCCGTCGCCGCCATTGGAGCTGGCGATAGGCCGATATACCACTGGCCAGGAAGGCGCGAAAAAGGAGGCGTTTCTTCGTTAGCCACTTTTTATTTTGATGATTAACTTTCTGCAGCGACGCCGTCGTCGTGTCAGGCGCAGCTATTTGACAATGGATGAAGGAACTCTCGCACGCTGTTGTGTATGTGTGTGTGTGTTCCGTTGATTGCCGCTGAATGGAAGTGCCTTCGAGTTTTTCTCCCTGTTTGCTTATTGTTTTCTTGGACTGTAAATGGAAATGAATTTTCCTCTCGTGGAATGGCGCTACTATACTGTGACAGCTTCGTGAGATTGCGTACGACGCTGCTCTCAGACTGTATAGAGCGAATTATAGTTTGCGCGCTCGCTTTCTTTACGTAATTTACTTTTATCTGTAATTTTTGCAAACAGAAGCGTGATTAATAACGGTACTTATGTTACCTAGTCGTATTTCAATAACAGTCCACGCAATAAAGCCTCGAATGAATTCATATAGAAATCTATGCAACAGTAGGAAATAACGAGCGAGCATATGGGAACTCAACAAAGCCCTAAAAATATCTTCCGACACACGAGGGTCCCCCGTGAAAAGATCGTTCCATCCCTTATTAGTCCCCCCATCGCGACAGTCGAATTATCCTGGAAACGGAATACGAATATTCAGGCACAGGGGTCGACGACAAGTCACTCCGCGGCACATTGTTGTTCATGAATCATTCCGAGGCACGCACGCAAGATTCACCGAGTCCTTTTTCGGAGTACAAAAATACACATAAATCGATTGGCGCTACTAGCCAAAGGCAACGCGATACTGCAGCGCGGCATTCGGAAGGAAGCCAGAGTAATCGCGACCGCAAGGTAATCTCTCGCTCGTCTCGTTCTTTTTCCGCGTCTGGTGCTCTCCTTCGCGACCGCGACCACATCAGCGCGTTATAGGCTCGGTTTCAGAATTCCAGCCAGACGTCGAGTCGCGAGGGAGTCGACTATGTATGCACGATATTATATGTATACACGCGAGCGTGTATGGATGTGAGACGCGCGTCTGGTTTTACGAGCGGAGCGTGAGCTTTACATCGAGCTTTTCCGCGCTTACACGTTCGGGACATCCTTTGTCAGTAAATGATAAATTCGCGAGCGAGTCCTTGTAAAATTCAACGTTAATGCGGGGGTGTATAGCCCGTGAGCTTGGGTCTCTGCTGCTTGTTTTTTCTTCTATTGCTCGCGTATACACGAGAGCAGCATCTTGTTTTCCATGAAAGTGCATTGAGAACGAAGTGAGTTTCAGCGGGAATGATAATTGCATTTACTGTAGCTTACTATTTACTGGTATTCTGCGAAAATGAGGGACACTTATGAAGATGATTCTTGCATACATAAATTGCTAATAATGTGAGGATATGTATTATTTAAATCCGAATTGATAGCTTTTTCGTAATTTTTCAGCTGCATAATCAAAGCCAAGTTACAATTCTGTAACAAAACGTTGCAAACGTCGCAGCCGCGTCGATACGAGGAATCTCGTTCGATGCGGCCAAGCTCTGAGTGCGCGGAAGAAACATGCGAGTTGGATTGTTGTCGGTGCCAGCCTGACCTCGAGTTCGAGGAACGGGCCGGCTAACCGTCCACGTTAGCGCGAGAGTGAGCATCGTTGGCGTGAGAGTGAGCCTCAACGGCGCGCGTGCTGATTGGTCCTCCGCATGTCGCGAGCCAATCAGTGGGCGCCGATGTGCGACTCGCTATCCGCGCGGACTGCCAGCCAATCAGGCGCGAGGAAGATGCGCGGGCCCGACGAGCGCGAAAACGAGCGGGAAATCGGAGAGTTCTCTCACGACTGTCGACGGAGTACGACGACGTGCGAGAGAGATACGTGGCCTCCTCTGTTACGAGGAGAATTGGGAGAGTCTCCCGAGGTGGTGCGAGAGTGTGAGAGAGTCATAGGTGCAGCGCGTTGGCACGAGCAAGTGCCGACGCCCGGACGAGCCAGCAACCATCCGCACGAGAGGAAGGAAGCTAGCCAGTCCGCCATCATCGTCCGGAGGACCAGAGCAACCAGCAGCCTTGGCGTGGGAGAGCCGAGGAAGCTAGCCAGTCCGCCATCATCGTCCGGAGGACCAGAGCAACCAGCAGCCTTGGCGTGGGAGAGCCGAGGAAGCTAGCCAGTCCGCCATCATCGTCCGGAGGACCAGAGCAACCAGCAGCCTTGGCGTGGGAGAGCCGAGGAAGCTAGCCAGTCCGCCATCATCGTCCGGAGGACCAGAGCAACCAGCAGCCTTGGCGTGAGAGAGCCGAGGAAGCTAGCCAGTCCGCCATCATCGTCCGGAGGACCAGAGCAACCAGCAGCCTTGGCGTGGGAGAGCCGAGGAAGCTAGCCAGTCCGCCATCATCGTCCGGAGGACCAGAGCAACCAGCAGCCTTGGCGTGGGAGAGCCGAGGAAGCTAGCCGTCACCAGGTCCACGAGAGTCAGGGAGGCGCCGGCGGGAGCACCGACGGACGTCCACCAGGGAGAGAGCGAGTAAGAAAGTATTAGAGAGAGAGAGAGAGAGAGAGAGAGAGAGAGAGAGAGAGAGAGAAAGAGAGAGAGAGAGAGAGAGAGAAAGAGAGAGAGAGAGATCCGAGAGTGAGGCGAGTGTGGTGCGGGCACACTAGAGAGAGAGAGAACTCGAGAGACCAGGGTGTTGGTGTGCAGTGCGGGCGCACACCAAGACGTCTTCTGCGCGAGGCGTCTGGCCAGCGCACGCGCGAGAGAGAGAGAGAGAGAGAGAGAGAGAGAGAGAAAGAGAGAGAGAGAGAGAGCAGTGCGAGGAGACGCGTGTGCGTGAGATAGAGACAGCGCGAGAGAAAACCCTATAGCTGCGCGGCTGCAGCAGGTCGGGCTTGCCACAAGCGGGAGGCATAGCCCGCGCGCGCGCGCGCGAGAGAGAGAGAGAGAGAGAGAGAGAGAGAGAGAGAGATCACACTGGCCGCGCGGCGACCGGCGAGAGCCGAGTCGAGCGCGTACGTGTGCGAGCGAGGCCGCGAGCGCGTACCACGTGACGCTACAGGCTACGGCTTGGGGGCTAACGTGCAGACGCGAGAGAGAGAGAGAGAGTGAGGGAGAGAGAGAGAGAGAGAGAGAGAGAGAGAGAGACATCCGTCAGCGGACTGGACTTGGGCCTGTGGCCCGCCGTCTGCTGCACGAGCGTGGCTCGTGTTTGAGCGTCCCAGCGTAAGCCCTGCGTGGCTAAACTGTGCGCGGGAGGCACTACAGCCACCGTGTTGTAGGGAAGGGCTGGGCGAAATACATGTGCAATAAAACTTAACCATTGTGTGTGATCATTTTCCCCTCTCCCTAGCGTTCTCCCAAACGTGATGATCGCGGTCAAATCCTACGTTTAGAAAAATCCTAGTGCATGCGAGGCTCTAGGTGTTGCGCACCTGTGTTGGGAGGCACAGCGTCGCACCGATTGTTGAAATTTTTACAGATGTAGAAGGGTGTTGTGCATATAATCTGGGTGGGAAATCCGTTTTGTAACATTTTGCAACCCTAATAGAAATTCATTGCTTGAGGTTATTTTTTGCCTCCTTTTCGCCGGTATAATTTAAGACCTTGAAGGATATGAGCTTCGTATAAACGAGTAGCAACATCTCGCTTTACAGCTTTAGCCTTTTTCTCTTAGCTGAAGGCTGCTGCAAGCATTTTACTCTCCTTTGTTTGTTCACTCCTTTCTTTGCGCTTTTTATCTTTTATCTCGCAGTTTATTCTCGCTATTTCTAGGCTCCGTAATTTTTTTTTCTAAATTTTCCAAATATCTTCTAGTCCTTCGTTATCTCCTTTTGTTCTTCTCTCGTACAACTCGAGAGAGAGAGAGAGAGAGAGAGAGAGAGAGAGAGAGAGAAAGAGAGAGAGAGAGAGTGAGTATTACTCAGTAAATTTTAAACTTTTAACCATAATGAAATTCCCTCTTACAAAGTCTTCTACGAGCTCAACGAGAGAGAGAGAGAGAGAGAGAGAGAGAGAGAGAGAGAGAGAGGGAGCGAGAAAAGGGAATCCCTTTTTTCCACCGTGTAGCATCGTTATATGCATGCAAAAACCGTATACCGACTAACAAGGTTACGATTCGCGTTGTTAGTATGCAGATATATCAGTTCACCCTGTGTGATGAACGGTATCAATTAAGTATTTGCATAAGAACCTTGACCAAAAGGTCAAAGCAAAGTGTATACGTTTATGCATACCCGCCAAGCCGAAAATCACACCGGCCGCTTGCAAACGAAACATGCACCAGCCGGCGCGAATATAAGCTGGGTTATTACACGTCTCGACGATGCGCCTCTCTCCCTCGAGGTGTCCGTGTCTGTAACTCGTCTCGTGACTGTGGGACGTTAGTCCAGCGCGACTCGATCTTGCTGAGCGAATAATATCCCTATTTAGGCCGCCCCAGTGATACCTTGCTGCAGCCGCCGCATCGACACGTCTATGTACGCGAGAGGTGTCGGTCAGGCGACGAGGTAAATTTATTTATGAGCCGCGATTGCGAGCGATCAAAGGAAGCGAAGCGATGTAAACGAGCTGAGTTTGGACGCTTTTAAAGCTTGTCGCTAATTTAATAAGCGAACTTATACGACACCCGCCTCGCGTTTTTACGGCGAAATTATGCCGAATCAATCACCTTGTGGCAATTTTCGGAGCTCAAAAGTAATACCTTTTATCGGCGGGCGACACAGAGAGAGAACTGAAAAAAGTCAATTACGGTATTATACGCTGGATTATACGATGAAAAAAGGCTGGCTATTATTCTTTCGAAAATAAACGCGTGGCAGTATAGATCGACGGTTGACGAACCACGCGCGAACGAGGCAAAATAAATATCGGACACAGATTTGCACTGGAAAAAAGCGCGAAAAAATGCCAATCGACGACGCAGTTGAAAAATCAAATCCATAAATCCGTTCCATAGTTTTATTGAGAAGCGATAACATTATATCCTCGCGCGACGAAGAAAAAAATAACAGTCGCGAAATGCATCGAGTGTACGACCGAACTCGTGAATAAATCCCTGAAAACAACAGCCTCCCGGCATTCCGAGCGGCATAAATCAATTGCGCGCGCAATCTTTCACGAAATGAATGGATCACACGCTTGATGTTTAAAGGTCTCCCATGTGTGCCAAATAAAGGAAGCAACAAAAACGCACGTTTTAACAAGACAATTGTTCTCGTGTCACGCGCGCTTTTTTTTCCTCCGGAGTCGAAATGACATTGCTTGATTAAAAAGACCGAGAGATAGGAACTCTGCGCGAGTTAGAGAGAGAGAAAGAGAGAGAGAGAGAGAGAGAGAGAGAGAGAGAGAGAGAGCAAGCGAGGAAAAAAAGGCTGCGAAAGAGAGAGCGGATCGTCGGAAAAAGGAGGCAGAGCGAAAAGTATTGTAAATTACTTGTCCTCGGGAACGACGCGCAAGCTCTCTCTCTCTCTCTCTCTCTCTCTCTCTCGTGTCCGCGGCTCATACGCTCGCGTAAACTGGACGTTTTTTCGGCTTTGGCACTCGGCCGGCCGTTGCATCGTTAATGGTAACTGCTCTCGTTCCATCGACGCACACCAAAATATCGTCCCTTCAACCGCGCCTCCGTATACCATTTTATTTCTCTCTTGGCGCGCCCGCACTGAGGAATATTATTGTCTTCGTGGTATGTATCAGTATTGCACCATTCGCTCGTTAATTGGGGCGTGTGTACCACTGCCGTGGGGAAACACACAAGTGGGCGCGCCGAAATTTAGATTTTTCATTCCGCCCACCTGCGCGCACACGTGTTTCTAGTTTCGTGTAACTTGAGGAAGGACAGTCTGGTTCATGAAATGATATTTGTCGGTGGACTACTGAGTGGTGCGGATATCAAATTTTTAGGTGATATCTCGTTTTGAAAAATGCATTGTTTGCAGTGTATTTGATATCCAGGGGAAGATAAAATTCCAGAAAAATATTGTTCGTCCTTCGTTTTTCATCGTTTTGATTTGCTCGATCTACTGCGGTGTTGTTGGGATTGAATGAAAACGCTTTATCGTGCTTTTATTAAATTCCACGGAATACATTTTTCATCGTACCCACGACAACACAGCGATCCGAAAACAGATCCAACTCACGATTCCCCACCGCACCGCCATTACAAATTAATTATGAGCGTTCCAAGCTCGCGATCATCGCAGCCTCAAGTACAGCATCGGCGGAGCACGAGTGGAGTTCTCTCGCGCTATTGCGGAACCAACACCAGCGACGCTGTGGCAGCACGTAGTCGTGCTTCGTACAAGGCGAAGCAAGTGAATCGAACGTCGAAATTATGAAGTGATATTCCCCGTATACCCACCTGGCTGCTGAGAGAGACTCGCAACTATTTCGAAGTTGCCGCGCGCGAGCAGCAAACGTTACACCGGGTGGGGCAACGCTCACGTGTATTTGCTGCATATAAACAATAATTAGTCCCTCGACCCGGCCCGCGCGCGCGTCTCTCTATCGCGCGAGCGAGCTCGAGATTCTCCTTTTCATCCACGACTAAATATGAGTGTATACACACATACACATACACACACACACACACATTCGAGGCAGGAGGCGCCGAAATGGAACAGTCTTTCAAAGTGCCAGGCGCAAGAGTGCATGAAAGCGATGAGAGAGAGAGAGAGAGAGAGAGAGAGAGAGAGAGAGAGAAATAGAGAGAGAGAGAGAGAGAGAGAGAGAGAGAAAGAGAGAGAGAGTAGGAGCGTATACAAGCTTCAACGCGCGGAGTATATGGCTGAGAGACAGAGATAGGACGTATGCATAAGGGATGCATGTAACGTGCGCGACCTTGTTACTTAGGCGAGTTTCACACTTTACATTGGATTCGCTCTGGCTCTTCGTTATGTGCCCGAGATGAACGAGCCCTTCTCTCCCGCGCGCGCGCACTCTCGGGCTATATGAATTTACATACATTACGCGCGGCGGACCCGTGACGGAGACTGTTATACGTGAAAGTTTGTACCTTTTATACAACTCTCGCAGATGATCGAAAATTTATATCATCCCGTGTATTCTATCGGGAGAAAATTAGTATGCATTAGGTTCGCATTTGTATAAGTTGCGTATTCTCAGAAGCTCTCGCGAATAGTATGGAGATAGAGAAAGAGCTTGCAAGCACAGTCAACGAAGCAAAGTGCTCGCAGTGGCACAAACGCACACGGCAGAGAGCGCGCCGGGGACCACGTGACGCATTATGGCAGATTGCTGTCGGACGGGGAAAGGCTCTGGCTGCGCGGACAAAGTCGGCGACAAAAAGCACAAGCAAATGCGCTCCAGCATTAGCTTAATCTTCGCGAAAAGTGAGCTGAGAAGTGTTTCCTTTGCCGATCCTCGTTATGCCAACAAATGACCCTTTTGCTCTTTCATCTGTGTCTTGGCTGTTGTGTATTATACTTTTTTTTCGTTTTATCGCGCGTATAAATATGGTATTTCACTCCGCATGCGCAGTTCCCGTTAATAATCTCGCAGAAAACCCGCTGCTCTGATTATTTTTTTCGATTGTATATTTCGTCGAAGCTTCTATTTTAGAGTGCAATTGTCGATATCATACTTGCGCTTCATTGCCTCGTGGTTACATGCATGAGACGTCATGAAATGCCAGACGTGTCGCTGAAGTCTTGAAAAAACACGGCATAATGTACAGCGAACGGATAATTCAAGAATAACGACGTGCCCTGCAGATTCCGTTCTATGTTTAGTGTATCGCATTAACAAATACAATTTTATTTGTTGGGTTATTTGTTTGATTTGGCGAATAAAATCAGAATCCTCGGAGTATCACTCAACCATATAACCTAAGAGTAAATTTTCACAAAGCTCGCGCCAGCTAACATATCAGAAAGTTTGCCTCTCGTCGAGCTGGATCAGCCCGCAGCAAAAAGAAGTAATTACTCGCTGGGGCTTGAGCAAAAACCGAGAGATAGCCAACGAGCTTGCCATTAATCCCAAGTTTCCGTATACAAGTTTTTTCCTCAGCGGCTCCTCTCGATCCAATCGATACACATCGCGTATCGGCGGCTCCCCGTGTATATCGTCCCCCCCCCCCCCACCCCCCCGAGCGTGGATTAACATCCGGCGCGGCGGACAATATTCCGGGAGCTCAAAATTCGCGTGCACGCGCGCGTTGCTTCCGGAAATAAATGTATACGCGCGGAGGTGAGGCAGACGGAGAGGAGAGAGAAAGAACGGGTCGACCGAATGCGTCCGAACTTCCGAACAAACAATCAATCTTTCCGGCTATAATTCATCGCGGAGCTGTGTAGGTATATCGTGCAGCCGCGCAAAATAAATAATGTATATGGGAGCGACATACGCCGCCGATGACTAGCTTCTTGTGTATCCGCGCGGCTGCGAAGCCTTCGAAAAGCTGAGGATACGCTCGTTGCTGATTTCACGGCGGGATCGCGAGCAAGAGATGCTAAAATTGGAATATTGAACGGTTCGCGAGAGATAATGCCTTGTGCTATAAATGGAGATTACTTATTATAGTCGGGTTAGTCGATCGAGCTAATTCATAAAACGGGTTTCGGCCTCGTCTTCTGAAATAAGACGCCAATTAGCAGAAAATCGGGACGATCGCTGCGAGACTACCCGACTTCAATAGCGAAGATTGTTTTTAACGTGATCAAACAAATAATCCATGTTCGCGAACCGACTAGCAGTATAGTATACGTACACAATGCACCTCCCTGGGTCGTAGCAAAAACCTACAGCGTATCCCCCTGTGGCAAGAGATATATGTGCAAATCCAGAAAAAACCGGACACTTTTGGGGGTCTGAGTGAACGAAATTGAAATCTGAGGGCACACCTCCCAGACCAACTTTTTTGGGTTCCTTAGGCCACCCAGAACCCGAAAACCTTGGGTTCCCGTGATTACGAAATACTTTTTTTTTCGGGCACTTTAAATTCTCTTATGGGAATTTAACATGGGAAAAATAAACGAAAATTAGCCATGGTTCAACTTTATCTACTCAGTGTCTAAAGGCGCAATCCAAAAATGTGTATTACTAGGATCGAAGTATTAGAAGAGAGCTTCAATTTGAGGGCTGGTGAGTAAAAAATAATTGTCTAGGGACAAAGTTGTCTAGGCTTGAAAATAGTAAACATCCACGAAGAGCAAGATGTTTTACGAAAATCAGCAATCTTTCTCTTATTCTTAAAATTCTTATAACTTTTGATCCGAGCGACCAATTTTAATCATCCATGGCTCAAATTAAAGCTCTTTTCTTTTATTTTCGTTTAAAATTATTGGATTAACATTTTAATTTTACGATCAGCTATGTATATGCCTATCAATTATGGCCGTTTTTTGGCCGCTTTCATCGTCATATATATAGCTGATCGTAAAATGAAAATGTTAATCTAAATTTCCAAAACGAAAACAGAAGACAAGAGCTACAATTTGAGCCCCTGATGGTCTAAATTGACTGCTTGGATCAAAAGTTATAAGGATTATAAAAATAAGAAAAAGTGCTGATTTTCGTAAAAAATCGGAAAATTGGTGATTTTTTGTCATTTTCAAGCCTAGACAACTTTTGACCTAGGCAGCCATTTTTAACCCTCCAGTCCTCAAATTAATTCTTTTTTTTAATACTTTGATTCTATTACAACACATTTTTGGATTACGCCTCCAGACAAAAAGTGGCAATTTTCTGATTTTCGGTTATTTTCCCCGTGTTAAATTCCCATAAGAGAATTTAAAGTGCCCGGCAAAAAAATAAGTATTTTGTAATCGCAGGAACCCAAGGTTTTTCGGGTTCTGGGTTACCTAAGGAACCCACAAAAGTTGGTCTGGGAGGTGTGCCCTCAAATTTTAATTTCGTTCACTCAGACCCCCAAAATAGTCCGGTTTTTTCTGGATTTGCACATATATGCTTTAAGAAACAAGAACTATGAGATTCTGGAATGCGACGCACCCGGCGAGCGTAAAAATCCCTGGGTTCGTTCGTCCAATTCCGTTCCGCGAGATTTCACCCTCCGCGCGCGCGACTATTATGTGTAAAACGAACGTCGGATCTAATTTAAAGCGCGGTCAGCCGTTCCGCAAAACTTCCACTCGTGATTAATGCGCCCACAGCCGAACACATTGCGTTCGGCTATTTCGACTCGAAAAATTTCGGCACAACGATCTCGTAACTTTTGAATTTCTCTCGCGTCCCACGCGTGTATTTTTCTCTTCCGCGGCGGCCGGGGACCGAGAGTTTCTTATTATATCGGAGAGAAAGTGAGAGAGAGAGAGAGAGAGAGAGAGAACTTGGCGGGATTCCGAAATTCTTCGGAAAATTAACTTATAGGGCGACCGGCTGGTGCGAAACCGCGCAGGGGGCGAGTTTCTCCTAGTTTGGCTGCAATCTCTATATATTCCTCGCCGCGCTCCTTTCTCCTTTTCTAATAATACGAGCTTGAGGCGAATATTCCCCGCGCGACCGACATAAAGACGTCGGGATACATAAAGCTCAAGCGGAAGTGAAGGGAATGTGTAAGAGACCGTAGGGAGAAGTCGCCAGATATCCTCATTACATATTTCATGCGCGCTGCGCGAACTAGGAGGGGATCTGAAACCTTTCAGCTTTATTAGCGAAAAATCGAGAGCTTGCTTTTTTTTATCCGAGAGCCGCCAATAACGTGCTATATGGGGTGACCAAAATCGACGAGATTTTTCTTATCAATGCTAATCGTAATGTGTGCCATCCTCGTCGAACTTTCATGTGTTATGACGCTTTAATATAGGGACAGCGTATAAGCCGGAGAACAGAACTGCGGAGAAAAAGCGCTACTTTCCGAGGATTATGCTCGAAAGGTAGCCAGATGCTGCAGCCTTTTCTCATATCTGTCGCGTTCTCAGCGGAGTGCTGCAGCTCCTCTGATAACTCTTTTGAACGCGTTACGCCGGTGAATCAACAATGCCTCGCGCATTCATTGGGTCTATTATAATCCGAATGATTAAATTATTTCAGACTACTTGGTGAATTTGAATAAGAGCTTACCGTAATTATACAGTCGTTTATAACTTGATTTTACACTCGTCATAGGTTGCGGAAGCTTCTTAGCACAAAGTTTACGAATCTCTGTAATTGCAAAATGTATTAAACACTCTCAATTTAGAAACAACTATAATCCGACACTCTCAAAAATGAAAATAGCAACCCTTTGAAAAAGCCAGCCTAAATAGAATACAAAGTGCGTCCCTCGTGTTCGTAAAGCGTTTACCCTCGACCGGCTGGAATCGTGCAAACGAGCTCACCCTTCTCTCCCATAAATCCGTGGACCTCCAGCGGTGACTATTTTGACAGGGACCTCTCCAGGCAAAAGTATCGGGGTATTTAGAATCACATTTGCAAGACTATAAGTCCCCCTTTCGTCGCGCGCCAGCCTATCCATCAACGCGTGCGCTCCGCGCGCCAGAGTTAATACGAATTTTCCCCTCGAGATTTCTCCTCGCACGCGAGCACAGATTTCATAGATAGACCCGATGAAATCATCGCTCCTCTATATCATAAAGGCATCTCCGCGCGTCTCCCTTTACCGGTTGCCGTGCAGTCTGTTTCTCGCTTATAAACTCGCTAATAACGGTGATACTCAAGCGTCGTTATATATTTTGTCAAATTTTGGCGCACTCGCATACGCGGTTATCCTTTTTGGCGAGCATATCGCGTACAATATAATTCTACGCGTGAACTCGGGGCGTATAGAGCGAAACGCAAAGGAAACTGGCTCGACTCCGGCGTTTCGAATGATAAAATTTACATCTCCTTCAGGCGCTTGCGCTGCGGCTTCTTGACGTATATTAACGACGCTATACATGCGGGAAGGAGAATTTTCGATGAGCTCGAGTAGCGCGCGCTCGTACAGTCATTTTTCGAGTGAGCTGCAGTGGTATGCATTATACCTAGCTATGTACGGACTTTCTCGACTTTTCCATGTGTGCGCGATGCTAATGCGAAACGTGATGTTGCCGAGGAGATACTTTTTATGCCGCATGCGGGTATATTGTTGGAATCGAATACGCCGCCGCTGCCGCTGCTCCTGCTACTGCTGCTGTTACGCGAGTAGGAGAGGGTTCGTATTATTCAAATGCGAGTTTTTACGTACTTTTGATAAAAATTGCCCGGTGAACGAGGTCTTCGAACTCTTCCTCTCTCTTCTTGTTTTCATTTTGTAAACGTCAAGCGCAAAATGTAAATAAACCGAGCGAGATGAGCGATTATTTGCACGGCCGGCGAAAAGTCGCAATAAAACAAACATCCCGGCGTCGTTTCAGCCACTCGTTGCTCGGACTTTCTCGCGCACTTACGTCTGCTCCAACAGCAAGAGCCATCTCTCGAAACTTTGAATATGAGCGCTGAATTACAGTCGCCGCGCGCTGCGGGCTTTATTACCGTCGAAAACGCCGCATACAGCGTATACGCAGCAGTCGTCCTGAGGTAATTATACGAATTTTATCGCATCGCGCATCAGACGCAGTGTCGCCCAGTTATACTCACGGCGTATCATACACACACACGTATATAGTAGAGCGACACTCGGTCGACGCCGCCATACGATTATTAGGGGGCTCGCATAGGTTATTGCCATTATGTTTTTACGTCGTGTGTGCGGCACACAGAGAGAGAGAGAGAGAGAGAGAGAGAGAGAGAGAGAGAGAGAGAGAGAGAGAGAGAGAGAGAGAGTTGAGCACCGAGACGACTTTGTTATACCCCGCAGGCGGCGCTCATAAAGCCGAGTGAAAAGTGTCTGCGTCTATATGCATATCGGCCTGACGTTTTCTCGCGGCGACGCCGCTGCGCATTCATACATCTACCCCGTGCTCATAACCCATGAAAAGAGAGAGGGAACCCCCTCGCTCGATATGTGTGAGAAGTGTACTATAGAATGCGGCACACCGTTTTAAATTCTTCTTCTTCGTTTTGCTTGCAGATCCAAATTTCAGTGAGCCAATTATGAACGTGACGGCGCCCGTCGGCAGGGAAGCCATGCTCACCTGCACTGTGAAAGATCTCGGGAGCTACAAGGTAAGAATTGATAATTGTATTATATATTTTTAATGCTCGAATGTGAGTCGATTGGATTTGCGAGTATGGATTTTTGCACCAAGTCCGCGACTCTCGTGAATACTTTCGTGATCAATTCGATCACGGCGTTTTTCAATATTTACGACATCGAAATCAGAGCAGGGAGGGTAATTTTCGATCTGTTTTTCGTCTGGGTAAGCAACGTCTGCTATTGAGACGCCTTTTATTTTAAAATGATTTCTCCGTATTTGCGTACTTTTGTATTGTAGTTCCTGGAGATGACGATAATAGGGTGTAGGTGAATCATACTGGCAGAAGCAAGTTGCGACCTACCGTCGAACTTCGTGTAAATATACAACAGATAGGTGCATAATTGAAACGCGAAATTTCGGAGTTTATGTGACTTACAAGTACAACTGCTTAGAGGTAGCTGTCAGAGACTATTGTTCCTAATCTGGCGTTTTAATCAGATTTTCTTATATAAATGAGCGAAGGAGCACAAAGCACGATAAAATTGCGTCATTTCAGTTATTCTCAAGCGTTGAAAAATGACTCCAACAGATTCAATAAGACGCTGAAGAAGCTTTAATCTTCATGAATGACGACGCAATTCGATTGCGCATTCATCTTGCCGATGAAAATCGCTGAAAAAAGGTAAGAGAACTCGTTCGCACGATACTTTTTTTACGTTTCGTGGATTCCTCTTAAAAGTTTCGCAATATGAATTGAAAGTATTTCTCGCTCGGGGAAACGATATTAATAATGGTAATCACACTGACTTCGGGCAATACAGCTTGCGTTCGAGCTGGTGTATAATTAGCTCGGGATTAATTAATGTCCATCCTCTGGCATTCGCAAGCTATGGGAAAAGCTCTCGACAGCTATTGTTTACGCGGCGGTAGACGAATAAAGCCCTTTGTTTCGCATACTTCATTCCGTACACGCCTCTCGTGTCCCTCGCTGCGGTTACGATTCGCTGCATCTTGCTTCTATCAGGCACTATTTAAGAGCCTGCAGTTCTCATCAGTGGTGCTATTTATTTTCGTCCCTTTGATCGCATTACGCGAATTCATTAATTGTGAGAGTCTTTTAATCCACTCGGGTTTTTAAGTATCGTTAAATAAAGTCGATCTATATGGGTCGAAATGCCGATTTTTTTTTTAGTTTTTAAGAAAAATATTCGCTACGCCAATATACGAAATGAAATTACTTGTTGAATCACAAAGTTTTACAGTCATTCAACAGAGCCGTGCCTCTCAATCACCTTACAACGAAATATGCTTTAGTCCGCGGTGTACCTGGGGCTCATTTAAAAGCATCCACTTTTGAACAAGTTACGCTACAGAAGCTGAAGTACGCACTGAAATGTCGAGCCTTAAAACAAAATAAAAATATATAACAACTTTTTAATAACCCACACCTTTATATTTTAAGGGCTTTGAAAATATGTCTGTATCAATTTGAGAACTCGACTTCGCCCCGGCGTTTTTTAGTCTCTTCTGACCCAATTTCTCCATTAGCCAGCCTTAATTAATTAACTCATTACTTTAGCAAAGAGAGAAGTAGAAACTGAGAGAGAGAGAGAGAGAGAGAGAGGGAAACCTCGAAGCGTGAATCGTCTCTTCATCAGCGCAGCGGGACTCTTGTCCCTCCCGCGACGCTAGCCCTCCGAGACTCCTCGAGGACGGCGGACAACTCCGACCTTTGACGCCTTCAGAAAGCTCCCTCTATGTCGCCACCTCAAATATTACGAAAATCCGTTACTTTTTCGTCTGCGCTGCGAGTCTATGTATACCTCGAGTCAATTTTGAAATTCATCTTCTGGACGGCTGTCGAGATGGAGTTGATTAATCTGAGAATTTAATCTCGGAATAATTGTAATTGAAGAAGCGCCGGGATAGAATCATCGGTGCCAGTATCGAATAATTAAGAGAAGAGGTTCTTGCAAATTTTTAGGTCAGAGTTAAAATTACTATTGCGCTAATTAAATCTGTCGCGAAAATAATCGGAAAAGAAACTCAGGTATATAGTGGTTCAAAAATATTGACACAGTTGTCATGGTATAATATTGAAATTTTAAGATCGAGTTGATTGCCTTGTAACTGAATAATAAGTCGGATTTCTCGAGATTCGTCTTAAATAATCGCCGGTGTAACTATCCCAAGATATATACCTCGCAGCCACTGTATTATTAGGCTTCTAAAAAACCAGTTCACTTTCCCAAAAAATAATCGCGATCTATATCGGCACAGCATAGAGAGCCAGACAAAAAGCCGCCGCAGCGACAACAATGATGCCGGCACTTTTTCGTCGCGCAAGCGAAAAACATCCCCTATACTCTCGTCGCGTTATAAAATCAGCAAGTGTGTATAGCGCACATACGCACTCGCAGACACGTCCCTCGCGCATTAATTAGCGCGCCGCGCATAGCCCATTTGTAATCATCGGGCTTAAATTTATTCTTCCGCGCGCAGTTCCCTCTCTCATAATATAATAATGCGGTGGTTTTGCGGAGGGGCCAGGCGCGTCGGCCGCGATGATTTACCGGGCATTATGCTGCGCCAGGCGCTGCAGCCCATTGGAAATCGTACACACTCTGCGCGCGCGTGGCTCGTCGACCTCTTATTCTTCCGCGGAATTTTGCGCGAGAGATCGTAAAGCTCGCCGGCGAGAAGGCCTGTGCTCTCTTTCTCTCTCCCCGATTGTGCGGCAGAAATGAATTGTTGTTTCGGCTCTAGACCCTGTGTGCGCTAGTTCCGCAGCAGCAGCGGCAGCAGCTATATGGAGAAATATACGTAGGGTAATGCGGTCGAAACGTGCTCGGCTGTATCGGGCCGAGCGTATATGTACGGCTTCAATTTCGACGATTTCTATTCCGCGCACTTGGCAGCGCCGCGACGCAGCGCTACTGCGGCGTCGTTCCTTCGAGACGGAGACGGCCGCCGCCGTTATACGGCGTCGAGACGCGCTCTGTAAGTGTATGCAGACTCGGTCGTGCGCTGCTCTCAATTGTGTGTGTGTCGTATATCCTAATACATGTACTTGCAGGCAAATACGAGTTTCTTTAAGGTTGCACACCTGTACGATTTCAATATGTCGTGGGCCATGAGGATTTTTTGCCGTTTGTATTGATGAAAATTTAATTTTCTCGAGACGGAGAGATTTTTCTATACGCAAGCGTCCCCATCCCACACCGCTTTGAAAAATCACTTGCGCGCCGAAGTGTACCGCGGAAGGAGAGTTTAAATGGGGCTGTCGAGAAATAGCTCGGTGTACGGTAGCAAAATGATTTACTTTCGCGGTATATTATGTGAGTATTTCCTTTTTGACGGACGTGTATAACCTGGTTTATTTGAGATTTCATCGGGCAATTAGATCGGTTTACAGTCAAAATTTTCTAATATGCTTGTTTGGGTTTACCACCTAATGGATAACGATTGGAGTCGATAAAGCGATCATCACAATGGAATTTGTAGAGTTCTCGAATTTCCGGGTGCATAATAATTTAAGCTCTCGGATGTATAACCGCGTACTCCCTTGGGAATATCTCTCGTCGAGCATAGTTCGTGCGTTAGCATAGTATTACAGACCTACAGGTCAAACAGCAGTACAAACTTGGCTTCGAATAGACCCGAGAGTTATTCATATTCGCGCGTGTTTCAGATACACGATCATAATGAATGCTTATTTTATAATTTCGCATATCCACACGCGAAATTCAAGACCATTCGATTGATTTATCGATCGCCATTGAAACGGCGCTGCTCCCTGCACACTACAGCACAACAAGCTCATTTGTATGTAAAACAAGTTTCGATAGCTTTTATACTCTTCACAATAAGCTTTCTCCTCTCTCTTTCTCTCTCTCGTATTGAAAATCCCACTGAGAGAGCGAGCGCGGAACAATGACCCATCATCTTGTGTTTTATTGTTGTTAAAATTATACAATTGCGAGTGTAATCCGTATAATGTTACGTATAAATCATGGCGTACTTTATCGATGATGATAGCGAAGCTGAACAACCGGTCCGAGTGCGAACGACCAAAGCCAACTATTGTACATACACAGATACAGTATAGTCCCTTGTCCCTGATGCAAGATAAAGCCACAGCTTGGTCTCCTATCCCCCGAAACCTGCAAGACATACGGCCTGTCAACCCAAGACTAACGCGAGAATAGCAGCATCGGAGCAGCCCAATCCTAGCTCTCGCGCAGGCTTGCGGAATAAGGAAATATCGAAAAGCGTTCGCCGACTGTGCAGCAGGTATGAATTTCAAATGTCTGCACATTGGCCCTTAGCCGAGAGTGAGAGCAAGCGCACACTAGTCTGGTCAGCGGGCTCCAGAGTAAAGAGACGAAAACCGAGAAAACAGGAGAGAGAGAGAGAGAGAGAGAAAGCGGCGCAGGAAGCTCGGCGGACGGAATAATCGTGTCGTTTATAAGCTCGTGTTAGCCTCGGTTCCGGCTATGCATTAAGATGACGGATAACGGCTGCAAAGCCACACGCTCTGGAAGACGACGCGCAGAGATAACGACACCTTTGCGCTAGTCGTTTGCGATGATGAGGCAAGGCCGTTGGAGCATGTCGGATTTTATCATCCTTATGCCTCGTCTCTCCTCGCTCTTTCTCTCCTCGTCTGGCTCTCCTTTTTTCCTCCTCCCTCTCTGTCTGTCTCGCGTTGTACCACGTAACGCTGTGTATTTTTTAGCTGCCGTAAACGAATCGCTCGACGTTGCTGTCGAGGAGTATTCGATCGCACGCCCTCTAATTGGTTTCATTTTGAGAGGGAATATTGTTTAAGGGCTTGGCGAGCGGTTTAGAGGATAAAAAGCATTCGTCGCTCTGAATTCTCGCGACTGCTTAGCTTCTCGTTTAATCTCGTGAGATGAGCAGGCCCTTTTTTAAGCGTGTCCCAGTTATAAGGCATTCTCTTTGACGAGTTTTTTTGAAAAAAAAAGTTTATCGGGTTCTTGATGGAAAGACGAAAATGGATTTCTCATTGATATTGCAGAGAATTGCACCAGCCGTTCGTGTAACTCCATTGGAGTAAACGAAGAAATGGAATTTTAAACAATTTATCAACTGAACTGACTAGATATACGTATTAGGAGAAAAAAAGTATTTGAATTCTGGAACGAATTATTTTAGTTTAACGATAGTATTGGCAGATTATTCCATTAACTCAATAAAACACGGTGATGTCGGTTTGATAGATGTATGCCGTTCAATCAAAAGACGATCCGAAATAGCATTTCTTGATTTTAACTTAAAACCTGTTTATATAATAATTAGCAGTCGAATTCGAACTACACTGAAAAAAACACAGCCATTTTAACTGAACTCGCCAAGATTACCGTAGAGTTCAGCAGTTTTAAAGAATCAGTTCGGTCGTTTTTGGTGGTGTCCCGCGTAAGCGACCAATTTTACGAGTCGCGACTCTCCAAAACTACCAGTGGCACACCGTTGTTCTTACTAAACAGTCGTTACGGTGGCAGAACGGTTAAAACTACCGGACTTTACAGCAGAAACGACTGTGTTTTTTTTTCAGTGTAAGCTTATGTGACCACTGAGAATTATTTAATATATGCGAAGCTAAGACATACGACAGCTGTCCCATTCTCTTTTAACTCACTTAGAAAAGTGTCAACCCTTAGGAAATACAGTAAAATTGATAAACGGCCAAACAGAAACTTCGTCATCTCGAAGCTATTATCACTCGAATTAACACAATTTCGCACATGAGTCGCCGCGAGCTCATTAATTATTGAACACTGTTCTGATGGCCAGACACATCTTATATGCAAAACTTCGGAAATAATGTTGATAAATATGAAATCAAACTGTTATAATGGTATTTCACTCATTCCTCGACAGTGGTTTATATAGCATTTTCATTTTCACGCAGCTAATGGTCATGAATGTTTGAAACTCAGCTTCGACATTTAAAGCCAAATTGCTGGAACGGCGGACAGTACGTAATACAAAAATCATTACACAAGTATTTATAAAAATAACCTCACACAGTGCTTCTACAAAAATTGATGCGCTAGAATGCCCTGGATTTTTTCTTTCAGGAAAAAACGCGAGCTAAAAACTACAGAACAATTTCGTCTTGATATGATTTACGGGCGATCGAGCGAAATTGTACACACACCATATACATCTGCCGTGCATGAGGCCAGGGGCGTATAAGCATTCGCAGATTCGCACGCGAGGGCGATATCAACGCGGCCGGTATCCTACAAGTTCGTTACTATACCCCATATACGAAGCAAGAAGTAATAGCTCTAGCGTCACGCTTTACGACTCAACTATGACACTGCGACTTTGCGCGCTCCGTCTCTCCGTGGCGCTCTCTCTCTCTCTCTCTCTCTCTCTCTCTCTCTCTCTCTCTCTCTCTCTCTCTCTCTGGTACGACGAAGCTATGTGCCGCGCTGTTTGAATTTTAATTGTACCGTTTTAATTTTATCGCGCGGTAGTAACGCGTCAGACTCGCTTCCCAGGGTTATGCGCTGCAAAATACTTATGATATTTTCCATTTTGAAAAGCCGGAGCATCGTAATTCTTCTTAACTGCTCTCTCTTTCATCCGCGTTCATTGGCGTACTCCTCGACCTGCAGTGGGACGAGCTTTTTTTCTCGAGTCATTGCAACGATTCTTCGTATTCCATAAGCAAGTTTGAATTAGCTCGAATGCGATTCACTGTAAATTAGCCATATCTCAGAAATTTTATCCAGACACAATGAATGCACTCCTCTGACCGCAGACCGAACATTACCGAGTAGATTTTCAATTTCGCGCAGCGCTTAATAAAGCCACGAGGAAATGGAGAATCATTTTTTCCCTCGGCGAGCCGTAAAGCAGCTCTAAAGCGCCGGCGAGGTTCCTCCACGCGCGGCGGCGCACTCTTTATTCATCCTCACTTGCCTTATACAATATGCCCGCAACCAGAGCGGACCCAAGCGGTCCGTTAAAACCGGTCGCGCACTTGTGCATTCCGCGCGCAAAAAGAATATTAATTACGAGGGGTTCGTCCCACGCGCCATCCAAATGAAAGTTTTCGGCCGCCAGGCCGAAGGAAGCGCCATCGCTGCGCCACGTATGAACTATTGCGTTTGATATCCGCGCGCGTGAATACGGAAAAGCTCTCGCGGAGAGAATCCTCCGGACGTGTTTGTCGCCTAGCTGCGCACCTTCCGACTATGATAACCGAGTATTTACGGCGAGCGCAAATCCGCGTAATTTACAGGACTCCCATACGCGGCCGTGCATCACGGCCCTCTTTTTTTCCTGCGACTCGCGACCGGACTGCGCGACCCCTCCCCGCCCCCCCCCCCCCACGAACGCGACGAAGGGAAAAAGACTCGCCCTATATCCTGGTGGCCGGGAGCGCGGACTCGAAAATTAAGCGTTTTTGCGCGACAGACGCCGCTGCGCGCGGCGGCAATAAAATATTCATTTTTGCAGCCGGGCAGTGTCCGCGTGTTGCAAAAAAGCCCGGATGTGGTGTGGGGATCTTCTTCTCCTTTTTTTTCGAATTGGTCGCCCGCGCGAGCTCGCTAGCAAGATAAAACTTTTTCAAATGGGATTAGTGCTGGAGAGCGCGCGAGGGAGAAACCGCTGGTGAGTCAATTAAGTTTGAAATAGGGGAAAATGATTATAGCGAATTAATGCAGTAATCTAGACTGGACTCACTTAGTTTTGCGTTTGATATGCGCGCGATGCTTATTTGGGAGATGCATATGGCAGGTGAAGCTTTTCTTAGGGTTTTAATTTTTCGGTGAAACGAACATACGAATGGAAACTTTTACCTTGCAGATTTAGAACACGCGCATTTATGTGTCATCAGAACTGATTGTTTATTCGTCTGCATTTTCGACATGCTCTTTTTATACGCTTGAAATAACGTTGAATTGCTCCTTGAATGAGCTTTTCGTTCTGGCAGTCGGGTCGACTTTTAAATAATTTATATTAGCGGTATTGGCTTGCGAACCATATGCATCACGTTTCTTACTAGAAAATTAATTAATGTTAATGTTCGGTTTAATTCATGAAGCACTGTATGTGATGCACGTATCTTATATCCACCTGTATGGATGCAGAAATGTAGGTGATACCTTACAACGGCTGTAATAAATCAGCGAATAATATATTTCAAAATAAAGTCTTGATTCGCATATTCTCGCTAACATCTGAATATTATACATAGCTACGTCAGAGCTGGCGATCCCATAACATTCGCACAATTAGTAGATGCATCAACAGCTCGATTGTATAGTCAGGACGTACGAGCTCGCTAGATCCGCCTGCTTGTCGATAGGGATAGTACCAAGGGGATTAGCCATGCCAGCAGCACTGGAAGCTACGCATCAAGACAGATATAACCAGGTCATCAGTAATGCCGTACCGTCGACTTTGTCGCTGCGTACGCTCGACTAAAGCCCAAGAAGTTCAATCACTGCCGGCCTTCGCGATTCAATTGTTCCCCTCACCGGCAACCGTCGACGTCCGAGCTTTAGAGAGACACAAGCTGCGCTGCCGTCTGAATCTCTAAACGCAACCAGCTGCATCTGGTGGGCCAAGTCGAGCTTTTGGCCGAGCGCGGTGACGCATAATTACACTTTGCGGCCTGTAGGTACCATCCGAGCTGTATCGTGCGAAATTAGCTTCTGCCCTCTGGCGAAAGGCCGCTTAGATATCGTTATCTGCGCGAGGACGTAAGACTGACCGAACGCCGCCGAGAGTAGACTACGCACACAGCCATAATTATCACCGGGATGAGACATTTACGCGAGCTGGTCTATTTACAAAGCCGGACGCGCACACATACCTTGCGCGATATGGCGTGTATAACGATTATGCTCGATCAATGGATGCAGGCGAATCATCGTCTCTGCTGCAGTTCTAGTCCACGTGCGTCTGGCTACAAATGTGTTTGTGCGTCCGTGTGCCTCGTAGCGCATGTTCGACGTGAAAGGTATTCGCGTCGCGCGCGTACAGAGCGAGAGAGACTATAGGTATAGCGCATACGCAGAGACAGAGATCTCGCTCGCGCGCGAGGGATGGAGTAACTTGGCCACGCTCATCGATCAACCAGAAGCAATTTATGTGTGTCCATTACACAGCGCGAACGGCTGGCTCTGCGCGACTCGCTCGTGTTTGCAAAGAGCGAGAAAATGAGGGAGTCAGAGTCAGAGATAAAGCCCCCCAACGCGTTGCTGCTTCGTTTCGTTCTATTGCGAAAGTATCTCGTACACCGGCAGGTGAGGCTATAGCTTTACGAAGGCACGCGCTCTAGTTGACCTAATTGACGAACTTTCAGTGATTGATCGGGACCTTTGTGCAAGAGATTTTACGGGCGGGCCCGGATGTCACTTGCCATTAGTGCTCTCTGTGTCCGAAGCTTGCGCTTTTTTTTTATTTTTTTTTTCGCTCAGTTTGTCCATGCCGTTGATTCTTTTATTCTTCCGCGTGCACACATGCCTCGCTTTCATTCGGCTTTACAGCTTTCATTACGCGCGCAGCTGTAACACGTGAAAAAGCTTGTAGATAGAATTTGCTACTGTGCTCTGTTTGGAGCGCGTTGAAACAAATTGATCGTTTTGATTTAAAAACAAGGGAAAAACACACAAGAGGAAATGTTTTACTCAGTGGCTGGGATAATTTCAAAAGGGATTGTTTATTATTGCGTGTACTTTTGGGCTTCAGTTTTTATTTCGCGAGAACTGATACTTCAAAAAGGTTTATCATATCAAATCGATCATTTTATCCCAGATCCCTCATAGCAAAAAGTGCCGATATAATGTAAGGAATTCGCATAGCGCAATATCGCGTCTGTAGCGAGATTCGAATAAACTAACAAAATAGTTAACGCGCAATTAGCACGAGCCAAGATAGCCGGCAGCTCCTTGCTTAATCCGGTAGGAGGCAAAGGAAGAGACGAAGCAGCTTTATGCACAAAAAGGGAGTGCGCGAGTCGCGCTACTCGCTGTTACGATGAAATATTAAAGTCAGCCTCGCTGAGATTCTCTGCGCTCTGGGAGAGAGGAAGCTAGCGTAGTTTGGATTATTACACCGGGGGTAGTTTAAATGAGAACGCGCGCGGAGCAGCGGCTGTCTCGCCGGAAGGTACTTGAATCTCTCCCCCCCCCCTCTCCCTCTCTCTCTCTCTCTCTCTCTCTCTCTCTCTAAGAAATGGTGAATCGCACCTCGAAGAGAGACAGATGACTTAACTTCCTTCGTTTTCTATACATGTATATTATATATTGCTGGAGAAAATGAGCCGACGCAGAAGGTAAAAATGTGGAGGCATCGTAGAACAAGGCTGTAGTGCGTTCTTGTTATGCATTTATCGCATTTGAAATATATCTCAGAATTGTTATGAGTTTCTGCGTAACAGTAGTTTAATATTTAAACGTCAAGTAACTATTTCAATTTTCATTAAAATTCTTCATTAACCATACTGTTGAAAATCAATAACAAAAGAACACATTATTGTGCAGCATCTATAGATGCGCGTATTTCGAGTGCTCGCACGCGTGAGCTGCCGGAAGTCGTCGAAGAGCGAATATACGACACAGGCGCTAAATTATTTTAAAATAAAGATTTATGGCTCGTTACTTTCTTTCGCCCCCGCGGCCGGAGAAGTGAAGCTGAACTATGGGCTCCGCGCCTGCCGGCGCACCACCACCACCGACGTTTTAATTACTTCATTTATTTCTTGAAATGGCACACGCTATCGCAGCGCTACTGCTGCTGCTGCTACTGCTACAGCAGCAGATGACGAAGAACCATTTTCCACTTTAATTCAAGCGGTAATTTGGTCGCGACGAAATTTACGAGCCGTAGGAACAATCGCAATTTGCATGTACTTCTCTCCTATAAAATCGACTCTGCTCGAGCGAACGAGCGTCTTAGCCATCCCTTATACGAATGTATTTTGCGCCGCGCTGTCTACGTGTGTATGTATATATATATTCATATACACGGCTCGTCACGTAGGTCGATTCTCGCGCACATTCGCGCGCCCCGAGACGGAATAGCTGGCCACGAATTTACCCTCCTCTTATATGATCTAGAAGTTATCTTGGCGGAATTCTTCGTCGCCATGAATTATACATATTTCTTATACATCAGCTGCATGATATTCGCGAAGCTATTTCATTTTCTGAAGGCGTAGAGGCTATAACGAACCACTCTGTTTCCCTGTAAACGCCTGCATGCGTGGAATATAATTATTTCGTGAGATGTGTGATCTATGCGAATACTTTGTTATACGATTTTCAGTTTGAAGATTCTATTCAACGAGCTTTCGGGCGTTATTCGATGATACATATCTCATTTCGGTTCGCTGGTTTCTGTTTTACAGAGAGCTCTTGCAATATTTATGCGATGATTGTTGTATCCATGAAGGATACATTTTACTTTCATGAAAGCGCAAATAACTATATAGTCCGAGCATTAGAGAAGGAGAGCGAACAATGCTCCGAGAGCAAAGAAGTGGAGGATGAATAAATAGACCTTTCTGTCTATATATATATATATATATATATATATATATATATATATATATATATATATATCTTATTTACAACGCAAGATCAGGTCTGCGCGAAAGGAGAAAAGATACAAAATTCAAGCGGGGAATTAAAGAAATTGTTTGCGAGCTTTAAAGTCTAACTGGCTTCTATATAAGGTCCGGAGTAGACTCATATCTGGACTACTTAAATATTGATTGTGTGCTCGTGCGACTATTGCAGCTTGCGCTCGCGTATACCAGTTATCTCCGTTGCACAAATATTTATTACAAATAAAATTGCACGTGTACAAATAGATTATCAAAGTTTAAAAAAGCTTCGGTTTGAACAAATAAGTAAGTTATTGTCGTTCGTGTTTTTCAAACGAAAATTCCCGCGTATAAGATACAGTATTTTTATCAGAAATCTGTCATCGCGCAACGAGCTTTGTGCGCGTCTGTCATTCTTATACGCTGACAAAGCAGCCAGGGCCTATTTTCTATTAAAAGCTCGTGCCGAGCTTTGAAACGTTCGCTGCAGATCATAGACTACTTCTGAAGTGAGCGCCGCTACAGCGTCTTTGTTCGGTCTTCCAGAGAGTGTACAAGAGGTGTTCCACGTTCCTCTCCGAGACTTATGAACTGCAGCGCGTTATCAGAAATAAGCGCCCGCCGCCGCTCCCTGCATGCCCTATACGCCTCACGGCAATTCCATCATATCCCGCTTCGTGCACCCTTGTCGTCTTCTTTGAAGGAACGGAAGCGCTGGCGCTTACGCTCTCGATGCAAACGTTATTATACACTGAGTTGCCTCGCATCGTGCTATCGCGCACGAGTGCTTGAAAGCTACTTTAATATATTTACTGTGTTTCAGATTCTCTCGCGTGCCTTACTGGCACACTATAGTATATAATACTCCGAGTGACGCTTCTCTCTCTCTCTCTCTCTCTCTCTCTCTCTCTCTCTCTCTCTCTCTCTCTCTCTCTCTCTCTCTCTCTTATACACCAGGGAAGGGGGGATGCACGAGAGATAGTGCCGGGGGGAAAAACCTGTGTTTATATGGTTATTGAATTGTCGGGTTGGGATCATTGCGAACTTTTGTAGAATCTTAATGATGCTGCGAGAACAAAAGAATATTTCTAGCTGCGATGGATCCCAGCTCGTGGAATCATTTTAACGATGCGCGGTTTTTTGCGTTATGTTATCGCTTTGACGGCGGAGCGAGTTAAATAATTGTCGCTTTGATTCAGTTTTGTTCGAATAATGCGTTTGTTTGCGACGATCAAAGCATTATCTTGCAGAATATAAATAACTTTGTATTGTCACCTGAAATTGACGTTTTATAATTATTATGTTGTTAATAAAGGCGTCCAACTCACGGTGATTTCATTATGTATAAAGTATTATTTGCGTCCTAACCTTAATATTATGTACAATAACTAAATAACGATTCTTGTTACGAGTATTAGTCTTACGAATTAACCTGGATTTTAGTATCTTAATCAAATTTTGAACATCAAAATCAGCTAGTTTATTTCAACAGCACTTTCTGTGATTCTCCATGTAATCATATTATCCGACTGTGAACGTATTATCTGCATACGCATTATATTATTACAATGGAGACAGAAACGATTATTTCCACAAAAAAGCCTTTCTTCTCTCGAATTGTTTTTTCGAGAAACTCGCACGAGACTCCACCCCGTCACGAACGTAAAGATAATCGACAGGAGAGCTGTATTAAGCGATAAAAGTACCAACGAAAAAAAAAAAACGAGCGTGCACGTAAGAAAAGAAATGAATGACTGGTTGCAAGCCACTCTTCTTTCCGAGAGAATCACCGCTCATCTTGATCTTCTTTTTTTTCCTCAACTTCTAGGTCGCCTGGCTGCGCGTCGACACGCAAACGATTCTGACGATTGCGAGTCACGTGATAACGAAGAACCATCGCATCGGCGTGAGCCACAGCGAACACCGCACGTGGTTTCTTCACATAAAGGAGGTGAAAGAGTCCGATCGCGGATGGTACATGTGCCAGATCAACACGGATCCCATGAAGAGTCAAATCGGCTACCTTGACGTTGTGGGTGAGTACTATATTACAGTACCATCATCATAACTGTATTGCTTGTACGGGTGTATATAATTGCGCGTGCGACCCATCTTTATGGTATTAATTTTCACTTTGCCTTCGGCTTCCAATTTATCTTCCGAATCTTGCGGTGCTGCTAGCTCTTAGATCTATACACGCTTCCTTCGAGGCGGACGCTTTACTTACTGTGTTAGCGAAATATCTTACCGGATAGGTATGAAAGGGAAGGGTTGAGGAGAAAGAGAAATACTGAGTAAGAGAGGGATGGGGGGAAGAAAGAGCTTTCCTTCAATGTGTAGTTGCGACAATGTCTTTATATCCTCTTTCTTCCTACCCCCACTGTTAGTTAACTTCTACGCAGCTCGTTTAAGTTTTCAGTGTGTAGCTGTTCTATTTCTTGAATAATCATTCGAAGAATAGTAAAGTGCACTTGTCGAGCTATTGTATCTCCGGCAAAGATTGCTCCGCTCTTGTTCGTCACAGTAGGATGTGAATTTTAAAGTGAAGCTTTGATTGCCATTAAATTTATCATCTTTTAGATTGATATGATAATCTTTCATTAATATCTTTGTTATTTTCAACTCCTACAAGAATATTTCCAAGTTATGAATACACTACATTTTGAATCGTGACGTATTAAGAAAAGACAAGATCTCTACTGCTACAAAGAAATACCTACACGGAAAAAAATGGTTAGTAACAGTAACAAACCGCTTGGCAAAATACGCATCAACTATTTTTTTGGTTAACCTTACCAAGTACTTGGTAAGTATAATAAAATAATTGGTAAGTTACCTGCTTTTTTGGTAACATTTATCAAGTTATTGGTTAGGTCAACCAAAAAAACAGTTGGTGCGTATTTTGCCAAGCGGTTTGTTACCGTTACCAACCATTTTTTTCCGTGTATAATATCTCAACATTTACAGTTTGCAGCGTAAACAGATAACGGTACGTAACGACTTAAAATCAAAAGTCGCGTAGGGCATCGTAAATAATATTCATTGAAGGCAATCAGCAAAGAGGGACCGACAGTATCGCTGAAGATAATCCTTTGCATCTTATTACTATCTCTACATCCAATTCTCATAAAATCCCGCGCTAGGCTTGCTCGTCCTATATCCGCTCTCTCTCTCTCTCTCTCTCTCTCTCTCTCTCTCTCTCTCTCTCTCTCTATCTCCCTGTCTCTCTGTATCTCTCTCTCTCTCTCTCTCTCTCTCTGTATCTCTCTCTGTCTCTCTCTCTCTCTCTCTCTGATATTTCGCCTAGCTCTATAAAAACGAAGCTTAAGGTGCCCTGAGAGCTGAGGATCTCGCACACATGCATGCACAGCTTGCATCCGCGTTGCTAAAGATTTTCTTCTATCTCGCATCTCCGAGCAGCCTGCCAGACTGTCGGTAGTATGTGCACATGAAAATATCGACGTCAAAGGCAACCTTTCCGGGACTTTCGTTGCCAGGCTCTATCTCTCTTTCTCTGTAAGTGTAATAATAGACGTTGCTTCATCTTGATAAATAGAATTATCTCGGTATATGGATTCAAAATATCTTTAAAAATTAAAAAAGAGGTGGTTTTGTCAATGTTTGTATAAAAGTCTTTTTTTTTTGCCGGTACAGCGCTCCTTAAGCGAGTTCGGTGTTGGTTACAAAGCAAACACCGGCGCGCGTATCGCATTTTGGCTCGTAATTAAGCCGAATCACCAGATAGCAGGGGTAAACATGATGAAAAATGAGCTGTAAAGGCCTCCAAAAGGACAAAAGTGCGGAGGTCCGCCTTTTTGGCTGAAGCACACTCTTGGATTTTAATGTTCCTGAGTAGAGGCTAACGCTGCATGTTTTTACAAGGCAGATAAGCTTGAAAAGAGAAGTTTATATGGAGCTATTTGATTCATACGTCTTTCGCAAAATTCTCGCTTGCGTTTCTATCCACTACTGCAAATCTGATAAAAGAAACAAGCTCAACTCGGCTCTCCAACTTATTCGCAATACCTCCCACATGTGTATACGAATAGAATAGTATAAGCTCATACGCGTCGAGTCGGCTGTGTTGTTAGAGATAAAGCTCAGTCACTGCTTGAGACATACTTTATTAAAGTTCAACGAGATTCAATCGGATACACCAAAACGTAAACTCGATCAATAGGCACTCGCAGCAGCCAGACGACAGCCTTTCAGACTGCCGACGCAAGTATGCTGATATGATGGAAATTGCGGGAAACGACACTGAGAGAAATACTATAATAAAAATTATAATAACCCTAGCAAAAATTACTATATTACATAGGAATGGACGGACATACTCGCATTATAGCGTATTTCACTACAGTCTCAATAATTATTATTAGACATTTATTCATTTTTTCTACGATTTACAATCAAACAATATTATTATATGTAAGAAAAATTGATATATAATATAGTAAAAATCACACTTAGCAGTAGTTAAACAAAATTTTTTTCAAAATATACTGAAATAAAATATAAATTTTATTAATATATTGACATATTTTACTATGTAACATAGTAAAAATTAGTCATTTCGTCAATAGCTGTGCGTTTTACTATGTTATATAGTAAAAAGTATTCAGGTTTCGAACAATATTTACCGATGTGTCCGCTCGGCGGTCGCGGCGCTTTAGCGAGTGTAGTGAGATGAGGTTAGGTACCCGAGCCGAATTGCGTGCACAAACGACAACGCTCGTCGCCGGTGTGAAACGTGGCCTCTGCGTTTATTGGCATATTATTATAAACTGTAAGTACATTTTTACTGTTCAATAGTTTAGTTCAATAATTAGTTCAATAATTTAGATCAATGTGCGGCTGATCAACCTTTCACATGAAATATTATTTGTCAATTCTAAGCATATGTTTATTACTAAAAATTTAACAGACTGTTTTTATGATGAACATCTACAAGCATTCAAAATTTACGACTTAAATTATTTTGAATGGGATATAGTAGAAGAAGAAGATTTTTGCGAACGACATATTGCTAATCTTGTATTATTACCCGATGAATATTATTATATTTCTAAAGTTTGGATATAAATATTTTTCTTAATAAATATTTTTTTATTAATCAATTTTCAACAAATTTATTTATCCCTACCTTTAAAATGTCCTACAGATTTTAAATCATTATAATTCTACTCCGTAAATCTCATGTAGATGGCGTACCGAAATTCATCGCTCGCAAGCGGTAAGAATTTCGTTGATTACTATATAAGAGAAAATTCTTTCTATAGTGAGTACAAGCGATTAGCGTTGCGTGCGTAGTTAGGTTAGATAGGTTTGCGTATACATTAATAAACTGGCGTTAAAAAATAAGTTGCGGTAAGCGTGAATTGATCATGTATGTAATGTGATAAAATCATATCTGTGGAAAGGTCAAGAAGAAGTAATTACAAGAGTAAACTGAAAGCGTTGAACTTCTTTTTTCTTCAATTTATCGAAAACAACGATCAATAAAATTAATAAATATTGTTATGTTTTTAAATAAAAAATTATTATGTCACATAGTAAAAATTAGTATATACAAATTTTACTATGTAACATAGTAAAAATTAGTATATACAAATTTTACTATGTAACATAGTAAAATTTATTATAATTCGAGTATGTCTCTGGATTACTATGTAACATAGTAATTTTTGCTAGATTTTTTACAATTTTTATTATAGTATTTCTCTCAGTGGAGTTTTAAAATTATCCAGTTTGTTATCCACTCCTGAGGCTCTGAAAGCTTATTTATTTAGGTTACAATAAGTGAGAGGGAGAGAGATATACATTTTCCGCGAGTTAACGCAAACATTAATTAATTCTCGAGTTTCGAGCGCGCTGCGCGTAGCACAGTTGACTGCCGTAGCTCGTGCGCAGACATTCAGTGTAATCACAGACGTTATGTACCGCTGCTGCCGCGCACTCGTGCAATTAGGCCGTCAAACAGGCTTTTAAGCCCATAATGTCGGAGTGCGGCTGTCTATGTGTGATCTGCACGCTGTGTTTTACGGGAGAAAGAGAGTGCAGCAGCACGAGTGACTTTACGCGCGCGTGCGGCATAGAGGGAAAAATGTTCCCGCAGTGTTGAAAAGGATGGGACGCAGGGCAATCATTGGGGATCCCCGATATGTATATATATCAGCTCGAAGATCTTATTGGAAAGCTAGCGAGTCGCGCTAACTATCGCTCTCGCACTGCGCAAGCTCAACTTGCGACAAGCTCTCTCGCCTCGGTCTTTGACGCAGCGGTTTGGACGTGGCAACTCTTGCAAAGTAGCTTCACCGGCAGTTCGCAAGACCGATCGTGATAAAGGATGCTCTCTCCCTCTCTCTCTCTTTCTCTCACTCTCGCTCGGTATATACCTGTTTGAGATGAGAAATGAAGAGACGACGACTTCGCGTATTGATGCTTGAGTGCTCGCTGAAGTAGATTACGAGTAGCTAATAGGGCTGTAGCTTCGTCTGCGCATCCGAGGACGTTAAAGAAACTTCACCGCAGAGGAATGAGCCGTTCGATTATAAGCAGTAGCAATAAGAGAAGCCAGGTCTCGACATTGACGTATAACCGCAGTTGTCCATCTTAATTGCTCAGTAGGAAACTGGGGTAAACTTGATGGTTGGTTTCGGAACAAGAAGATTTTCATAGTTTTGTGTACAACAGCTATTCGTATGGGTATTGAGGACATATCTAAATGTACGTAATACCGAAACAATATAAATTACGCTAATGTTTGTACGACGATTAAGGAAAATTTTTAGTATAAATATTTGATATAGCTCTGTATGCTTATTATTCCCTTGAGACACTTCTGGGCATTGTCTACTGAGGCATTGTTCGAAGTTGAGCGTTGTCTACGGGCAAGTTTTCACAGAGAGTGACCATAAACTAGCGGGTATCTTGTGAAGACACAACAAGACGTCTAATATAATATTAAAACGCGTTGAAAATGCCACAAGCTTATTCAATATTCATAATTTTATAGTGCAATGAAAGAGATTAAGTTAAAATTATAAATCGTATTATACGAATTCTTTAAAGCTAAGTACGAATAAACATTTACTATTGTAACCATAAACTGATTTTCTCACGGTAGCATACGTTCTATTTCAAAAAACTTTTTCAATACTGTACTATTCGTGGTTTTCATGAAAGGGAAGTTTTTTTCTTTCTTCAAAATCATTTTTATGAGTGAAGCAATGTCATACTTTTGTATTTATTTATACACAGAGTAAAATAGAGTCCCGTAAATGATTCAAGAAACTATTCACTCGCGGACATCGTGCTCTTTGACATTGGAACATATTGAAGTTCCAGGTATAGCCACGAAAATCAAAGGCAAGTATCATTCAGAGCTATCGTTATACGGAATGCCGACTTCTCCAGTATTAAGAGCCAGGCAATATGTCTGCAGTACGTCAGACAAAACATGCTCTTCTAAATTGTCAGCATTCCGTGATATTAGTTAGAGAAGTAATGACACCTTTAGACGCGCGTTATAGGGGTAAAGGGTCTACAGACAGGATGAGAAAGAGGTTCAGAGGATTCTCGGCATAGCCCAACTTGCAAGTAATGAATAAGGGGAAAAGGAGCGAAGCAGAAGGTGTCTAGATATTTCCAGCCTGCGGAGTCTCCAAGTAGATGTACTTTTGAGTTGACTATAGTCAAGGGCGCGTCAGAGAAAGGGTTCGCAGTCTCTTGCCGCAACAATTCTACATTTATTGGGTAGAACTTATATAATGAAGATCTCGCTGCAGCGGAGTGCTAGCCGCGGATCTCGAGTGCGGCACATTAATTAAAAGCATCGTCATGATTAAGAGACTAAATGATGCGACAGTTTTTCACCAGTTTAAAAGTTGTGGATAATAGAATAACGTTGGTCATTAACAAAAAAATTGTTGATAAGATGTCGGCGGACGATTGACGGCTCGTAAGTCGAGTGCATGCTCCATTGTTAGAAAGTGATCCATTGTCCAGCAAGTGGCGTTCATGCTACACTTGATTTAAGTGCTGAACTTTTCACGCGAGAATTGCACTCACACCAGTCCGCGAGCGCGATACATCTCCTAGAGACCAGCGCGGACTATCTCTCTTTCTCGCTCGCTTTCTCGTCAGGCCCGGCTATAGCAGTTGCTTTCGGGATCTTTCCTGGCGCTCGCGGAGTCTCTTCATTTCTTCTACTGCTTCCTCTCGTTTTTTGTTATTTTCTTCCTCCTCCTTTTCTTCTTTTCCCTTGCGCTGTCCAGTCAGCCAGCGGCGACGGCAGTCCCATAGCCGGATAATAAGATGGCAACCGAGCGTGAGGAAAAATATCTTACCTGAGAAAATTGTCCGACCCCATCGTCGTTCGAAAGAAAAAGAGGATCAAGTGTGGTGGGGGGGGGGGGGTGAGTTTGCTTTCCTCGTTATCCAGGACGCGAAGCAACTGCGCTTTCAGTGGATATGTGAAGAATAAATGTAGTGAGCGAGGCGGAGCGGCGGCATGGCTATATAATAATAAAGCAACATTATTTCCCCCTGAATGAAGAAAAAGAGGATACACGAAGATTTTTACTTGCTCGTTATACTCGTTCTCTGCTCTAGCTTTACGAAGAGTCCTCGGACAATTCGATCGGTGTATATGGTATCTATTATGCCTCGACCTTTTCACTTCTTGCGTACGACAAAATTAGAAAACAATCTACGTGAAGATTGAAGTTTAAAAAAACAACTCGATGAATTCGCGATATTTGAGGCAAGATTATCAATTTTAATCCAAAATTCAATAGGGAAACTTGATTTACCCTGTATCTAAAGCCAATGAATTAAATCGAATATAATAGTAGACAAAAGACTTGAAATAATTCTAGAAATTTCAGAAGAAACGATTCAAGAAAAAATATTTAAACATCATTTTGAGTTCTGTCCAAAATCCAATTTTCGATTTTGTAAACAGGGCGCAGACAGCCAGACGGTTCAGCAGCACTCGATTATTTTACGCGTCAGTCAGTTGCTCCGAATAGGCAAAAGCAATCACTTCAAAAACAACTCGACAACATCCACGATTTAATTCAACTGCAAGATGTCATTTGCATTTCGCCACGCGTTATTAGTTGGTCGTGTAGAACAACGAGTGTGACACGCTAACGGACAAATAAATGGGAACACGCGGAGCTCGGCTGTTAACCCAACGGTGCTGGTAATCAGTGCCAGGAACGTTAAATCGTATGTGGATATTAGCCATGGCTAATTTGCAATCGGCCAGAGACAGAGAGATAGGCGTTTCTGTTAACTTAACTCGGATCTGTTTAGATAGTCATCGCATCATTGGGCGAAAGTTTGAGAGAGAGAGAGAGAGAGAGAGAGAGAGAGAGAGAGAGAGAGAGAGAGAGAGAGATTGCCGAGAGCTGTCGTTTTCAGAGGCTCGTTATCAGCTGTGTTTGCTTTGAGCGAGCAGTTTTTACTCTCGTACGGCTGAATTGTTGACTTGCTCGACGTTCGTGTCGTTAAGCTATTTGCGCGAGTTCTAAAATATCTCGAATAATTACGGCACGCGATTTCATTTGCAACGCTCCCGATCCGCTCTATCCGGCCATTCAGATTAATTGAAAAACGAATAAAGAATATCTCGATAAAACTTTGTTATTCCCATGATTTTATAACCGAATGAACCGAGGTATTCTTTTGTCCCCTTTGAAGTCGACGCGTGTTTTCATTAGGCGCGAGCTATACTGTTTAAAAAAAAACAAACGCGCGTGTACGTTTTAACGTTTCTTTCGCTGCGTATAACTGCGTCAACAATAACTCCGTTTACGCGAAGGGGATTTCGCGCAAGTGGCCACTTGCTCTTTACGATGCGGGCGAGGCTGTCTACAATGTGTAGTCCTCTCGCATTGTCGAGTGTCAGTAGATTGACCAGCTGCAATATCGCGTCCCGTCGCGCTGGCCCGAAATAAAATAAATCGGCGGTGATCGATCAAATTAAATCCGCTAGTTTCAAAAGAGCTCTTTAATGAAACCCAAAGCGCTCTCGTTGCGAGTGCTCCGAAGGGATTCGCAACACACAGCGGGCGAGAGAGATAGACAGTTCACATGCACACATAGAAATTCGCGACTCGCTCTCGGGACTCGCGCGAGTATGCAGCGGCCTGGAAACGAGTGGGAGCTTGTATTCTCTCAATTTCTGTTTGCCTCTTTCTCTCTGGCTCTAGAGCGGCAGAGCAGCAGAGCTCGCTCGACTTCAAAGGCAAGGTCCGGCAAAAATAGGGCTCGTCGTACATTAGGTCCAGTGCGCCAGAGCAGGAACGCGAGCGCGAGGGTGCTCGGCTATTGTATCGCCACGACGCGAACGATGTCACCGGGTGGCGCATTAGGGGTGCAAAATCAGTCGGCGCGCATACTCTCTCCTCCTCGCCTCCTCCTGTCACACTGTATACAGCGTATTCTCTCGTTATCCCTCTCCCCGTTGTCGTTCTCTTTCATCGCGATGCTGCTCTCTGCGACCCGCCGGGCTGTGGGCTTTTGTTCCGGCGTATAGCGGATGATAATAAGGACAGGTCGCGCACACGCGCGCACGCTCGAATATCTTATTAAAAAATCTCAAAGGTCCGCGCGAGCGCGCACGCAGCCCCACCCACTTTTAGCTGCGCCAGGTGGAGGCTATGGTATAAGGGAGAGAGAGAGAACAAACTGCCCTCGAGTTTGCGGCGGGCACGCATACGCGCGACGATGCTCTTTGTTGAAGTGCACTTTAGGATTTACTGTGACTGGGCCGCGTCACAACGTCGCGCGGAGCTCGTAAATTTTCGAGCCGCGCATGCCGAAAAATTTTACTCTGTTCTTGGGTTACGAGCCTTTTCTTTCTTTTTTTTGACGTTTCTTTGACATTTTTTTCCTTGCTCCGCGAGCATCCTTTTTTGTTACGGTCGGGAAATTTATTTTTCTGGGAGTCGACCCCGACGTACACTTTTGGCAACTATTTGCTGAGTGGATTTTGCAGTTGGGAAGATTGTCAGAACTGTATACGTGTTCGATTTTAGGATGAAGCATGGGAATACGTAATCGCATTGAATAAGTGATCATACGGATTGACGGAATCATGCTAATTAATTAATTCCGTGAAATTGAACTTAACGAAATGAGATCCTTGTACACTCAACGAGGCATTAATGAGAATGTTGACAGTTTAATGGGCTTAGAAAAGCTTTCTTAAGTATTAAGTCAATAAGCCCTACCTGAAGTGCTTTTTATTTTAATCGTGTGATTTATATTAAATGTGTTTTAAATGTGACTGAGGAATGTAGTTAAGATAAAATTATAAGAGGAAATGTTAAAATTACGGCACTAATTAATCGTGCCTCATTTGACGGAAAAATCTAATAAAACGATGAATGTCTGCTTCATTGATTTCATGTTAAAAGCGTCACGAATTAAAAGCTACGAAGACTCATTAACGTAGGATACTATAAAATACCAGATATCACACTAAATGTTATAAAATATACCTGCGATAAAAATACGTTAGATAATTCATCGAATTACAAGAGATAAAAATATACTCATTTATAAAAAAATTTAAACATAACTCGAGTTCCTACTATCACGAAAAGCTCGCTCTGGAACAAAGCAATTAATTACGAGCATCCGAGGATAGAGCAGTCGCAGCTCTTTGAGCAGCGCACGAATCTAGCGAGTTTCAACTCGGAAACGTCTAATCTTGTGTATCTTATTACTTATAACTTTCCGCTGAAATTTTCTCACCTCTTGCACTAGGATCAGAGATGCAGGTGCCGAGCAGTAGCAGCTGCGCGCAAAGGCCGCGAAGACAAATGTAAACCTCGCGTGAAAAGTTTTTGACCCGCTATCTCTCGTCGAGCTCCCGCCGATGCCGATTCGTATCCTTTTAGCACGCGCTCTCACACCCCCTTTCCTCTTTCTCTCGCTACTCGGCTTATAAGCCAATCAACGCCGCCGCCACGGCAGCAGGAAGTTCCGTCGAACTTGTCAGTTGAATTTACAGCTTCCGCGTACGTCTCTGATTGCTCTCCATTATGGCGCTTAAGCATGTGGAGTACTGCTACTGCTGCTGCCGATGCTACCGCTGCAAAAGCTTGGCTTCCATTAATTTGACGCCGCTCAATGCGATTACGCGACTTCCTCTAATTATGAAAAACGCTAATTGCGCGCTTGCAGATCGAGCGATGCTTGCGCGGTATACTTTGCGTAATCGATTGCTCTAGGCGAGGCTCTTTTTTTCAATCGCTCGTTAATAACATCTTGAATGTGTCTGTATAATAACTACACTTTTTTCGAGTTAATGAACGAAAATTTCATCGTGACAAATAATTCAATTAAACATTTCGCGAGGCTGTACATAATGGTGGGGCGCGTAAAGGCTGATTAGTCAAATAAGGTTGTAATGCGGCGTGAAAACGCGTTTTAATCGCGCGTCCGAGAGATGAGCTTTGTGCGGCCGCGCGCCGCTTGCGTGCAAACGAAAAGCAAGAGAGCTGCTCATCGCCAACTGCAGTCGAGTGCGGCCGGCAAACAGAGAGCCATACTACAGCCGGCGAAAGCTACGTGTACACACATATATCTATACAGGAGTACACAGTATGAGAGTCCGCTCGTCCATTGTAGCGGTGTTTTAATCATCTGCAGCCGGGCTTCTTTCTCCCCTCGCCTCCTGGGCTCTTCTTTCGCTCTCGGGAGCCTTTGTCCTTGCGGGCGAAATAAAGTGCCGGGCTTTATATTTATAAATTCAATTTGTCGAGCGGGCCTAGCGACGCGCCCGGGCAACGCCTGTCTGCTCTTGTGTAGGTACATATTGCGCGCCGGTCGAGATTTCAGACTCTTTATTACGAATTCGCCGTTCGCTCTCTCTCTCTCTCTCTCTCTCTCTCTCTCTCTCTCTCTCTCTCTCTCTCTCTCTCTCTCTTTTCTCGGGAAGGTCCGCCACTCTTATTTCTCTCCTCCTCCTCCTTAAGTCTGAAAATAAAAGCAGCGAAACGAGGGGAAAGACGACGCCGCCGCAGCCGCGTCAATAGTACAACGTCCATTCAGCGGGTGATTCAGAGAGGAAGCACAAAGTCGTCGCGCGGGCGGAAGAAAAAATGTTCCTCGATACAAGGTTTAACGGCAGTTCGTATATCGGAGTAGTTGTTCCGAAAGAGAGGAGAGAAGACGAAGATCCATTTGTACTCGCGATTTTTATGATCGACACTTGGTGGCTGGGGCTCTCTCTCTCTCTCTCTCTCTCTCTCGGAGGGACGAAAAGGAGAGAGAGAGTGAGAGAGAGAGAGAGAGAGAGAGAGAGAGAGAGAGAGAGAGAGAGAGATAGACGATACCTCGCATCGGACGCATCACGTCAAGGATTACTCTTTCAGTTTGCGAAGGAAGCAAGGAAGACGGCGATGTCCCAGCAGGAATAAAGACGCGGGCGCGCGCATCGTTCTATTTTTTCTATCTGCGGAAAGAAAGGGAGTGGGACAGGGCAGAGGTGGCAGCGACTCCTCGAATTCCCCTTGATCGGCCTGGGCATCCAATTTCAACTTGCATCGTTCAGATTTCTTTTTCTCGGGGAGCTTACGCGAGCAGGCTCTTTCGTCTTCTCTTTCTCTCTCTCTCTCTCTCTCTCTCTCTCTCTGTCTCTCCTCTATTCACGATGCTCGCCTCTCCCCGAGGGATTGGCAGCCACGCGCTCGGTCCAGTTTTCTTACTTTTGTTTTCACTTCGTTTTCGCGTTCGTCTCGCTCCGGTGCCGTACTCTGACCTGTACGATGTTTTTCAACTGGCTGTCCTCGCAAGCCTATCGTGTCTCGAGCTTCTTGATGCCAGCCCGGCTTTCGAGCTTTGGAGGAGATAATACCATTGCGGATGAGTGCGTTTCCGGAATTCGGGATTAAAGAATCGATCCGATACCTCGGTTTCGTTGTTTGACCATCTCCCGTTTCGGAATGTGCATGAACAAAGCTCGAAGTCGACGCACTAATGGAAGCTGAATCCATATTTTTAAAATTGTTCTTGAATGCACAAGCAATATTGTGTACCCGCTCGGCTTGCACTATACTAAAAGCTTTTACCGGTATCATTTCGTAGTGTACACGTGTATAACAATGTCGGCGTATCGGCGTAGCGTAAGTGGCTGCACAGTCCCGAATTATTACATTAATAGCTTAAGTCGATTAAAATGTCACTATAATTTGCTGTCTATATGTGCGTGCATGTAGATTTCATTTATATCGAATTTCAAGAATGAATACTTAATACGTTTTAAATTGCGGATCGCTTTTACTGTTCAATATTAAAGGTATGCATGTCATATGAAATAAATCTCGAATTCTCTCGGTTCGTTAAATTTATAATAACTGTGAGTGGATTTTCTAATTTAGTTAATTTTGATTTTGATACGCCCCAGCACTAGAAGCTTGATTTTGAAATTAACGAATGCATTATTGTCGAGACTTTACTGGAGTTTCCGAAAGCGTGTATTTATTTATGTAATTAAAAACCTCGTCCAAGGAAATATACACGCACTTGTTGCAAATTTTCAATTTCTGCACGCTTTTGTGTTGATTCAGGAATCCGGTGCAGTGATTGTTTAATTAAATATTAACATCGTGGATTTACACAATGTGGCAGTGAAGAAGAAAAAACAATACTTTTCAATAATCCAGTTAACATCAAACAGTACATATGGGGAATTCTACGGGAAAAATGCCATTTTCTGGATGGAGAAACCGAAAAAAAAACAAATGTTGGGACACACTCCCGCAACTTTCTTTTTCTTATTGTATATGTTTAGAACCATGCAAAACCACGTTCCAACATCGAAAAAGTGCCTTGTGACACTGTTTTCTAGGCCCTTCAAATTTGTCGAAAAATAGCTATTGTTCAAGGGCATGTGCCTAAAGGATAAAGACACAAACAGAAAATGTATTACGGTAGGAAGAGAGTACGGGAAAAGAGCTTGAAAATCATGAAAATTGCAAGATTTTTCAAAGTCAAGAAATTTGTATCTTTTTTCATGCTATCATGTACAATAAGAAAAAAAAAGTTGCGGGAGTGTGCCCCAACATTTGTTTTTTACGGTTTCTCCTTCCAGAAAATGGCATTTTTCCGTAGAATTCCCCATATATCTGCTTGTAAGCTGTCATCCCCTATTATAATCCAAAATCCTTTCATAATTCGAAGATACATGTTTTACGTGCAGTTGCAGAAAAATACCAAAAATTCCCGCGAATACTATTATATAAAAACTACAAAACTGAATAAATAACGCACTAATGCGGACCAGGAATATTTTACCATATCCGAGTAATCAACGTCGTTCGCTTATGCATTTTCTCCCGCGCCGTAAAACTTGCATTAACACGTAACGGCTCTGCGTGCATAAAGTAAATGACAATTTTCGCGGCGAGTGCGGACGCGTCCTATCGCGTCGGCCGTAAAATAATCCAGCATCAGGCGTGAAATCGATCGAGAGTTCTCTCTCTTGCATCAATCAGCTGTTGGAATAGGTCCGCTGCTAATTACGTAATCCTCGGGAAATCCACTCTTCGTCCGAATCGACTGCCTAGGGACAAATAAGTAGACTGCTATTGCCCGCTCTTTACCCCCTAGCTGCGTAACGCGTGTTTAACAGGCTACCCCACCCCTCGACGCAAAAACGAGACCGACGAGAGAGAGAGAGAGAGAGAGAGAGAGAGAGAGAGAGAGAGTGCATAAGCGAGCGCGCAGCTATAGCCGACAATGAAACTCAATTTATTTCCCATCATTTCCAAGAGGCGAGAAGGGGAGGGAACTACTGCTGCGCTCTCTGACTCTCTCTCTCTCTTTCTCTCTCTCTCTCTCTCTCTCTCTCTCTCTCTCCGGCCTGTTAAAGCCGGCGGTGAATTCAGCCCCGCGAGACGAGCAAGCGAATCTGTCTCCATTCGAACGGTACCGGCTGCGAAGAAACAGAAACCGCGGAAGGGTCAGCGGCGCGTCGCCGTGGAAAGAGAAGAGACAAAAAGAAAAGACGACACGAAAAACGGTAGAGGACGCGAGAGAGAAAAAAACGAGCTCACCCGAAATCGGATTCGGATCACGGACGAAGCGAAGTTTGGCGTAATCGGGGCCCTTCGAGCCGGATTGATGGGGAAGTTGGACCGATCGCACGGAGATTGCGGCCGGCCGCGCGCGCGCGCGCGCTCGTTGGACGCCCGGAAAATCGTGAAACAGGTATAAACACGTACATGGCGCGAAAACGAATAGGGGCCGCATGGAAAATAGATACTGTGAGAGGAGAGAGAGAACCGATAAAAAAAGCAGAAGGAGTCGGTGTCGAGAGTAAAGGGCAAGCGTGTGTGTGTGTGGGAGTGTGAGCTGGAATGGAATATCGAGCTGCTCGTAAAGATTCGTTCAATTTTCAATTACTCTGGCTTCGAGATATGTTCAGCTAGCTCAAATTGATATCGCTGCGCGCGCTTTTATCCTTTATCGTCACCGTGCAGCTAATCTTTTCCTCCTCCTAACTTGCTTCCTTAGAATCGGGTCGCATCAAATCGCATCTTGACCTTCTCTGTTAGAGATATGACTTCGTTGCTCATATAGCGTCACGGCGTCGGTTTTCACATCTAGACTTCTTATAATAGAGTAACATAAAAGCCAAGAGCTTGTCGAGCTTGCACTCCGTTGCAAGTACAGTAAAAGAAAGCAGTGGATCGAGGTTTGCAGCGCAGCACCGAGAGATAGAGGGGAGAACGGTGACCCGAGCACTCGGACATCCAGGAAAAGGGTCATCACGCTATCCTTCGACCGCAAATCAAGTTCCGGCGCGCCAGAAATAAAATCACTGCGCTGGTCTGATTTGCGCCCGCGGGAGGTGTAAGGCATTACTTTCGCGAGGGACAAGCTTGCCATACTTATAGCCTCTGGCGACTCGGGTATTTTAACAGTCGTGTTCGACGATTATTGCTCCATACCACTGATGCTGTCTGAGGGGAAGAAAAGAGCGAAGCAGATGTGATGTCGACTATCGGAGGATGATAGAAGAAGGCGGAACCGGTTTAATGCGCTGGCAAGAGTGTGAGTGTGTGTGGTCTGGGATGAGGGTGAATTATATGGGTGAAAGTGGAATTTCCCAGCTTTCTCTTTCGAGAGGCAGGAAAAACAAAATTAACGAGGATGTTTCGCCGACTGGGATAATGGAAACGGCAGTTCTTTTTCTCTGCGAGTTGATCATTTTTACATAGCACACCACCCTAATTTATTCAAATACTTTTCAGACTGTCTCATACACGGCGTACGACATACGAACGACCTCGTCAGACGCTTCGCTCACCGCGCTGGTCGAAAGAAGACATAAAATACAAAGAAATAAAAAAGGGGGACACCGGGAGTGATAGGAAAAATGAAGCGTAGCGCTCTCAGCGGAATAAAGAGAGCAGAGCGTAAAAAAAATACAGCCACACAGGCGCCTGAATGAAAAGGACGTTTCGAGAAAGACGAGCGCGCGCGCGTATCAAGAAAGCGAGCACAGTAACGAGCGTCGCTCTCGCGAAAAGTAGAAAACGAAAGTGCCAGGCGAGCGCAATGAAGAAGAGCGCATGCGCGCGCTTTGTGTGGGAGGAGAAGAAAAAAAATACGCGAAAAAGAAGAAGAGAGCGCACCGGAAGTGAATAAGTTCGGCGTACAGCCGGCGGGCGAGGTACGAGCGAGCGAAGGGCGCCACAACTGCGCTGCCCTTCCTCCGGATATGACGTTCTGGCTCTCGTTTCGCGTTATCATGCCACTTTATTGCGCGCAACGCACCACCAAAGAGAGCGCGGGAAATCCTTTCTCTTTTTCTCTTTAGCGCACGCGCGCTGCATATATGCGGCGCAGTGTCATGCCTCGTTTGATTTATGCGCGATAATCCCCCTCCGGTGCAGCGCGCGCGGGAATGTGCGGCCAGATGAAAAAGACGGACAGTACTAGGGCTATTGCGAGAGAGACGTGTCCAGACGACGACTCATTGTCCCTGGCGTGTTCCGCCCTAGATATTATGCGCGCTTGCATTATTGCAAAGTTGCGCGATGCTCGCGCGCAATGACGTGTCAAAGGAAGAAAAAGGGTGTGAACGGAGAAGAGAAATAAGGGAAGTTCCACTGCTTGTTCGGTACAGTCTATAGGGGATCGATTATCAGAAGCAATGGTTGACTTATTGTGATTCTTCGTGTATACGCAGTGAAAAGATCACGCATGGCTGAGAATGAATCGATGATGCTTCATGGGCAGTGAAAGTATAACTGTTTGGTGGAGCGAAAATGCGCGTTACTTTTGTGCTCATGCATGTATGAATCTTGCTCGATTTACCATTCGAATGGGTTGTCTGCCCAGCTCATCGGGGTGTTTAAGCTAAGCAGGGCTGGGATAAGTTTTTTTTTAATTCAAATTCAATTGTTGTTGTTCGAACCGCTTGAAAGACCTCAACGAAGTTTCGCCGAAATAGCTGACGGATAAAAAAAACGTCGCCCATTGAAGCGCGTTCCATTTGTCAAATTGGCTGTGGATTTGTGAGTTCGATAGCTTTTTCGTTTGAAAGAATTTGCGCTTTGACTTCTTTTCCATCGAGCAATTCGTAGAAAACGTTGAAAGGTAAATTCGCTTGAAACGCATTCGCAAACATCAATTTGTTTTTAACAAAAAATGTTAGCGCTCAAGTTCATTTTTCCATTCTGCGCTGAAAGTGGATAGTCCTACATGTACAGCACCAGTTCCAAAGTATTTGATATCGCGTTGGCATGCCGGTCGCTATTGATACCCGCAAGAGGAAAAATATTTGCCAAACAAAGCCCCGCATGACAACGATACTGGGGCTTTTAGCTTGGAAAAAATATTAGCAATGCAATTTAAAGCGACGTAAAGCTTGCGAATAGGAGATCGAAGAGACGGAGAAAGCTAATTACAGAGATCATCGGTCTAGTGAGTGGAGCTTACACAATTTGTACTCGTTCGCTAGAGATTCGATAAACGTACGATTGTTTTTCGACGACATTTCCCCAAATCAATATTCTATACTTTCTAAAAAGATAGAGGAAAATGTAACTTTTGTTTTTATATACTCTCAGTCTAATGTATTAAGTGTCAATAATACAATGATTTCGTTGACTGCGATAATTCAATTGTGTTTTAGTATCTATTAAGGCCATTTATTTTGTAACTGAATCACTTGTCGCATGATTTATATTTTTTGCTTAAATTTATTGCTTCAGTGTAAATACTAGTAGTAATGTGCAAAGAATCTTTTTAAAATAATACTTCCTTATATAACTGACGGTCTCTGATAAAAAATATTCTGGAATAAACGGAGCTAGAACACGCTTTGTGCGATTTTATTGTCAAGTGTATGCAGTGTATTAAAGCGTCAAATACGGCTTTTGTGAATTGTTACAGTTCCACCGGACATAATAGACGATCTAACGAGCACGGACATGGTCGTACGAGAAGGGACCAACGTTACTTTGCGCTGCGCAGCTACGGGTTCTCCGGCCCCAACTATAAATTGGCGCCGAGAAGACGGACGACCGATTTTCCTCAGCAACACGAAAGAGGGTAAGCGATTATTCATAAATGGACCACTGAACATTGATTCAACGGGTCAATTAAAACATGAGCACGTTGTAAGGGTACGAGTCTTTTAAGAGCGACACAATCAATCCATACATATTTTTTTTTTAATCCAAAAATCCTTTATCGCTATTATTTATAAATAACGTTGCGTTAATGAAAGTCGTCATTTAAACAGCATATTTTTTTGTTTATTTACTTTCAAAGGTAGTCAACAGTATATATACAAGAAAAAAATATTGTGTTTACCCTGTAGAAGCAGCCGGAAATTGCTCAAACGATAATAGTAATTTTAAAATTCGCTTTTGTGCGGACTAACAAAGAAGGTCTTTCAGGGAAGCTTTAGCCATCCCTTTCTTTCTTCCGAGCTCAAGCAGGAAGGCGATATGTTTGTACAAGCGTAGGGAAGATCCTCTATATTTGCATTGAAATTGGTAAACACGCACAGGAAGAGCAACGGCGACTGCTGCCAACTCCCGAGATTCATCTCCCGCTTTCACTTTCGTTGGAAGCAAGCTCGATGAATATGATCCCAAAGTGACACGAAGCGGCGCGTGTACGTCACCCTCGACAATAGTTTAGCGAGATGCAAACACGAGCCGCGAGAGCGCTGGCTTCGAAAACTACCCCTAAGCGATTCCCACACCAGTATGTATAGCTGTGGTACCAGAGAGCGTATAGGATGGGGGCAAACAGGATTAATAGACTTTTGCTAATCCATAGATTTTCTTGTAATTCTTGATAGCTTCAATGAGTATTTTCTTACTTACTTCATAACTGGTACAAAGGTTTATAGTTTCATGAAAGTTATTTTCTTTATCCTCGATGATAGGAGTAATGCCAAATTACGTAATTTGAATCATCGATCTTCGTTGGATAAGAGATCGTTTTGACCCTTTTACATCATGCCCACATGTTTCTCAACTCCAAAACGCGAGACAACAAATGAATTTCGCATCCGAAGTCCCAGGAGAGGGTCCGAGCTCTAGCGAGTCGCGTTTAACCGCTGCGAGAAGCGGCTGAAAATCCTTTGGATTATCGCTAGGTTTTAGCGGGCCGGCTTTGTACGGTTCGGCCACACTGGAGGGAGATCGCTTTTGGACCTTCGGAGTGCTTCATTAGCGGTCGACGTGCTCGTCTGCCAATGCGCGACCGCAGAGCACCCCGGGAGTCTGGACTTCCTCTGACTCTATCTCACTTGGCCTCCCTTTCTCTTTTGCTTTTAAACATAGAGTAGTCTAGGTGGACTTGTGTGTATGTGTGTCGAGAGTCTCGGGCTCCCACGGGAATTAGCCTGTGGCAGCGAGATTTCTACTTTACGGGAGTCGCCGAATTATTTTCATGTTGCAAGCAGCGGAGAGAAAGGGCGAAAGGAGAGAGACGCAGACACAGACACAGAGAGTCGAAAAGTAATGTGGGAGATGACCGGCCGGCTTTTGTGAAGAGGATAATAATGTGGGTAGAGAAATGGACTACGCACGCGGCGCGGTTAATGCATTATTTTCCGCTGATTCTGGTGTAATTGTTCGTAAAAGGAAATGTCCGTGTAGTAAATGCGCGAAAAGATATGCACTTGATGAGCAAACGTGCTTTTAGAGACTGCTTTGAAGATAACTCCAGAAGCGGGAATAATAGTTTGCTTGTCGCGAGTAAATTTAAAAGCAACGACTTAATTGGACAGTGAGATCTTCAAAAATTCTTGCCGATCTCAATACGCAATTCTCACCTTCATTGTCTGAAAAATATTCCCGCTAATCAAGGTCCTCATCGACAGTCTCCTATTCGCAGACTTTCGGCCCAACAAGCCACTCAATAAGACAAACACAATTAACCAGCGTGGTTTCGCGCGGGCCATAATAGTCGTTCTTTTTCGAATTAGCGCACTTTGCGTAAAATTGCAGCCCGTTGTCAAGCTTTGGAGCTTATTCGTCGTCGGCGTCGTTCCTACTGTCGCTGTCATCTCTCTTTCTCTGTCACTCCCTCTCCGGTCCATTTCGGCGATGTAACTGGGCGCTCCGCACAGTTTGTCAGGAGTGTGCAAATATTCCGGCAGGGGTTATTCGATTGCGGTCGGCGACCGAGCGCAGCAGGCCAGACTGCAACAGCTCGACCTCGACTTCCGGATAAGTAAACCGAATTTACGGGGGCGGCAAGCGCGTGCACAGTCGGTTGCTCGCTCGTTTGTTCGTTCGCGCCAGGGCTTGCTGCTGCTGTTGCTGCTGTTGGGCCGCCTCGACTTCGCTTCCTCTCTCTCACTCTCTCGCTTGCACTTTGTAGCGGTAGTTTAACCGGTCGCCGCGAATCGCTATATTGAATTTTCAGAGAGTAAGAGGAAAACAGGGAGGTAGGGAGAAAGGCCGAAGAGTCAAGCGAGCGCAATTAGCATTCTAATCAAAACTGATTGCTGAAACTTTTTGTTTATAGCATTCATTTATTTCATTATTAAACGACGTTCTAGATTCAACATTAGCGCTTGATTTCTAGTGTAACAATTGCTGATTGGCTAAATCGATTTCGAGCTGATCTATTATTTGGTAGGTGTCATTTAATAATGCAGGACAATAATGGTACTGTTGAGAGGATTAGGTGCATTATCGATTGAGTAATTATACTCAGCCAACTCGAAATACGGATTTCCAAAGAAACGGTGAAAATCTGTCAAAAATTTATCGTAGAGTACAAAAAGTAAAAGATAAACAATTTAAATCAGCAGACTTTCATAACATATAAATCTATCTTTTATTCTAGTTCAATCCGTTGAAGGATCGCAGTTTAATCTGACGAAGGTCAATCGCCAGCACATGGGTCCTTATCTGTGCATTGCGTCGAATGGTGTGCCACCAACCGTCAGTAAAAGGATTATTCTCGTCGTCCAGTGTAAGTAGAGCTTGCAAACGGAAGCCTGGCTATGCGGCTACGTGTATGTGTATATGTGTATACATTATAATGATCCAATTACCATATGCACATGCATTAAGTAGCGACGGATAGCAGTAGGGGGCTTGAGTATGTGGGCGTTAGGTTCTTGATTGATGCAATCGATAAATTTCACAGTCCCGCCGATGATTTGGATACCGAATCAACTAGTCGGTGCCGGAGAAGGTCAGCAAATCACGCTTGAGTGCATTTCCGAGGCCTATCCGAAATCCATCAACTACTGGACGCGCGATCTAGACGAGATTGTGCCGCAAGGTAAACTGAATATCTATCACTCTGCCGCTCGTAGCTGCTATTGCTAAGTACATTTCTAGTGTTATGCGTAATATCAAGTTTATTCCAAGCCATTGAAAACGCATTTGTTTTGATCTAGTTAAGATCAGTCTGTTATTCGAAGAGTTTTTTTTACATTTTTTTTTAAATTATCTAGCATACAGCATGAAGTACATTGGCATATAGTCAGTTTTTTTCATACCCCCACGGTTTGCACAAATATTAGCAAAATAAATATACGTCTATTCGAAACACATCATATTTCGTATTTATTTGCAAATCAGCGTGACACATCAAAATGTATGGCTTTGACGCATCAAACGTGGTAATACCGCGAAAACAATTCCTTACATATTTAATCGGAGTATTCTCTCCCACGAAACATCATCACGATATTCATTATCTTCGTAACAAGCAGGAAATCCCACGTAATACACAGATTTTTGGCCAATGAAACGTAGCAATATTTACACCGGTCGAATCCGAAAGCCATCAATATTGTATCGGCTTTAATACGCATCGAGCTCGCCAAGTTTATGCATTACGTGCACCGAAATAAAGCGGGGGTCGCGCAGCGAATAAAAGCCAAGGAATACGTTATACTCACTTGCCCTCCTATCATCTTACACAATTACAGATGTCAGTATCGACACACGGCTTTCACGCGACACACATGTTTCTTTCAGCTGGTTTATTCGGATGAAATTAGCTTCTGAATAATGCATACAAGAATATAGGAGAGAGAGAGAGAGAGAGAGAGAGAGAGAGAGAGAGAGAGAGAGAGAGCGCGCGACGCGGCGAAATTGAGACATGGAAAACGCGGACAGCGAGACAAATATTAAATAAATAACAGAGAACGAAATGTAGTGTGTGGGATGACAAAAAGACGCTGGCTTTATCTGGCTCGGATTTTCCTCCTGATTCGTGGCAATGTATTACGCTGTGAATACAAAATTTACCGTATGCATGAAGAATTACGGTACCTTTGTTTAGTCATAATAGAGATTACGCGACTGTATTCGTTTACCTTCAGAGATTTACATTCTTTTTTTTCGAATAAAATATGCTTGAATCATGTATAAGCTCATAATGAAAAATCAGCAAAAATGAATCTAACACGAAAAAATATGGAAATTTGTAATGAACGTTACGTCAAAATTTGATCATAAAAACAATTTTCATGAATAATTTATTCTTTGTTTTTAAAGCTTGAAACCCGAATCGTACGAATGCATTCATTATTCAAATTGACGTTCGAATAAACGTTGTAATAAAAAATTCGTTCTTTTCAAACGCTCAAATTTAACTTATTTCATGCGTAAAAGCAACTTTTACAAGTTTAAAGTAATTTTTTCTTTAATACTTTAATCCATAGTTGTGAATTTTTAAATATACGTAAATATTAAATGCCACCACAAATCATAAAATTGACATACAAAACGAATACATATCTGAATTGTAAATATTTAGTTTGAATCGTGCATCATTCCTACGACATTTATCATTTTCGCAAATCGTAGCAAAGAATCTAGATTTATAGGTCTTGAATGGTGCTGATATAAGCGGAAATCACGTTAGTTCGGTCACCAGGTGAATACTGAATCGTCTTGATTGAGCCATTGTGACATCTTCGCTGTATTGTCAATTTTCTGAAGAATTTTATCTGTCGATTTTTTATTTTTGTTTGGTTTATGATTTTCTAAATGTACTCCGTATTCTATAGGATTGTTCATACAGTTTACTAAATATTATCGATGAATACGGAAAAAATGAATATATTAATCGGATTATTTTTTTAGGTGGAAAATACGAACCTGTTGTCATCGACAGTGCTTACAAAGTTCACATGAAGCTAATAATTAAATCTGTCAGTGCTTCTGACTTCGGTTCCTACAAATGTGTTTCTCGAAACTCCCTCGGCGATACAGATGGCAGTATCAAACTTTACCGTAAGTATTCATAGCCACGTAATACAATATCAAAATTATCATTTGTTAATCGAATGCGTTAGCTATATGATATCATTTAGAATCGTTCATATGTACCATAGTTTGGACGATTGCACAATATATTTTAATTGTCTTTTCAAACAACTCATTTCCAACTAGGAAATAATTAATGTCGAAATAATTCAAAGTGTTTCCCTTTTAGTCTAAAGTACGCGTTACATTAAGTGATTTCTATTTGCAAGCTCGTGCACAATCAATTTACAATTAAGATTGGATTCGAATTGTTTTGCATTCCAAGGAGGAATTTGAATACATCGAAGTACATGGAAACTTGTCCTCGTTACAAGAGAAACTTGACTTGAAATTCATTGTGTCCCTATTAAGCGCCGTGTTCTCTCCCAGGACGATAAATTTTGTCACAACCTGCTTGCTCCAATCGACTGGGTTACGGAAAGCACATGGATACAAAACTCCTTTCTGCCTCCGAATCTTGGAAAAGAAGTTCATTGCCCTAAATATATATGGCTGTGCGATTGAATGAATAAATGGCGATGATACCGTTTTTCTCCTTTAAACTCTCTTCGAAATATTCAACGATTGATTGGAATAAAACTTGTGTTAAATGCAACTAAATATCATATTCAAATCAAAGATTCTTTTTCACGTTATTAAGAACGACTAGACTTTATTAATAGTGAAATAAGTTCGGGAAGTTTTTAAAGTCAATCATGATTAATATAACTTTTATCTGACAATACTATTTCATTTTGCAGAAATTCCATCAAGTTCTGGCTACCATTCGACTGATGGAAACGATTCGAAGTATAAAGGTAAATTTAATAGATTATGAATTTCGTTTAGTGCTTTGTATTCATCGTTGTCTTCATTTAATTTGTTTGCATGTGTGATTGTTGTGTGTCGATGTTAATTTAAGTCACCTTTGGAGTATACTTACATACAATATTCATACAGTGAACTTATTCGAAATTGTAACAAGTTTGACATTTTAATCTCATGTTCAATATAACTGCATATTGAATCACATCAATAATATTAAATATTACTCGTGAAAAGTACTATAATATCTCTCACTGAAACTTTCCAAATGCAATTCTGATAGCTTTGAATGCAGCGATTCCATACACGTAATTAATGTAGTTCGTGGTCCCAGTAGTACAGCATCAAATTAGACACTCGTTAACCTTATTTATCAGCCCTTCGCAGGCTCATTGTTCACGTTGCATCTAATTAAATTAATTAAAACTTTTCATAACTGTAAAATAAACAAAAACAACCTCGCTGTATGAGCTCTTTTATTTCCATATTCGCCCCGTTCTCTCTATGTACTTAGTTCTTTGAGAATCGCGCAGTGCCGCAAGCGTTTCAGCTGAGGCTCAAAACCCTACCGTCTACATAATCGCGCGTTACGTTGTACATATACCTTTCGGCACGCGCATCATGCATAAAACATGAAAATCCACAATTTGAAGAATAGTCGAGCGATCCCTCAAGGATTGTATTCGTTAAGTGCCGATTGTCAAACGCGAAAAACTCCCCAATGCAAGTGTGAAGAGGGTCGCCGCAGCGAGCACTCTGCCCGCCTGTGAGTGTCTACATAGTGTATATACGTACATTGCAGCGCAGCTCCTTTGTGCGCCAGTCGGCCAAAGGTCCTTTTCAATTAACGGGTGCATGTACATATTCGCGTGCGCATATCGGACGTGGCTGGAAAGCAGAAGCAATAGGAGATGAGAACAGGTCGTTGATTAATTAGATCACGAGCGAGCTCTTCACTCAGACAGATCTCACACACAGCTTGCTTATATTTGTGGACTGCATTATAGAGGTGAGCTTGCGCTGGCCGCTGAAAAAAAAGCCGAACGAAAGAGAGAAGGGAAGAAGACTCGCTTATCGAGGATTACAGAAAAGTTTTAATGACGAGAGCGCTGCTGCCGCGCTAGTCATTCTTCGTGCACTGTAGACTGGGTTACGCTGCATGAAGTCATAAGTTCGCCAACTCGCTTTCGTGCCCGCGTTCGGATTCCCCTCGAGTCTGTTCGAGGAACGTAATATCTTTATCTGTCTTACGCTGCTATGGCTATAGGCTTTTCGCGGAGGATTTTGGGTGTGTTTAAATACATTAGAATTTAATTTTTTTATGTATGTTTATATTAATTGTTGCATACATTATTATCTTCTCCTATTTCTAAAACTTTTTCGTTTGCCAATATTTCGCGTTATTTTCATTTCCATTCCTGCGAAAAATGAGAAGCAGAGTGCCGCAGAAAGCAATCGAGCCAGACAATAGTAAAACGTCGCGCGTACATAACTTAAACCTCGCGAAATGGAATCAGCAGCAGCTGTCGCATAGCGTTCTAAAACTTTTAGAAATATATACTACACTGGCTCAAAGTGCTTCGCATATGCACATCACGTACTCGCGTATACTCCATACTTTAAGCATCCCGCATTGAATGAGTCTCGCGCTCCGCTCTTGTGTACGCTCGGAAGAAAAAATTGCGTTCGCGTTTTTCTCCCCAATCTCTTTTTTATTGGTTGGTTCCGGCGCAATGTCGATGAATCCATTCATTTCCGGGATTTTCGGAGCCGCTGCCGAGACGACTGAACCGTATATCCGTTATTCGCCGGCGTTTTTTTCAGAATCCACTCTTTCAAGCGCTTCTGGCGCAACTTTTGTATGTCTGCAGTGGCGCTGGAGTAGATGCGCGCACTTACGATCGCGCTGCACACACATACAGTGTAATCTACTTGCCGCGGTCTCTTTGAGCTTTCCGCGCGAGTAGACGAGATAGAGATAGAGGAAGAGTTGCCAAGCCGAATATATTGTGCGAATGCTGTTTTCGCGAGGGAAAAGATTTTCCCCGTCGAGTTCGTGCCCGACATTTGTAACGTGCCACGGCGCGAGGAACTGCACACTCCACGCCTTTTTTTAAGCTCTTAACGAATTTGCGGACAGTTTGCGTCGACCGGCTCTTTTATACAGCGCCGCTTCGTCAGGATTGTGTGCGTGGGCGTGTGCGTGCGTAAGTAGAGCAGGTGAGCCCGCGCACTCCGGGACTGTAGAGCGCTAATAATTTCCCCTGCCCTTTTTCGCGTTTTGGCGCGCTGCGTACGTTGGCTCTTTCGTGGTCTCTTTCTGTGTTATTGCGTATTTTGGGTTCTTTCACAAGCTCTGATGTAGCTCGTTGTCGAGGACCGCTAAAAGCAATTTAGTTGGGGAACGTCGGGTTGTTTTTCGAGTGAAAAATTTGAATTTGAATGTAAATAAATTTCTCTTGCAGAATATGTTGTCGAATTTTAAATTTGTTTATTATTATTATTATTTTTTGCTTATTAGTTTTACAACTTTTTAACACTGTTCTAACAATATGTACATTCACTATTACAAGTGTGCGGAATGGATATCAAAAATACAAGAATTTCCGAGCCGGCAGGTTCCTTCGCGAAAATCGTGGTCAGTCGGCTGACTTTCTTCGCTTTTGTAGCTCGAACTTTTTAACCTCAGGTCGCGTCATCAATACCGCGGAAAAGAAGAGAGGGGGAAAGACGACCGATGTATGCAAAACGCTAAGTTGGCCACGAAAAGGCGGATCTAAACTCCGGCTCGCGTGGAAGAGGCTTGTTCGACGAAAGATTTATGTAGTCGCGTAGACGCGCGGGCTAAGGGTTAACTTTTGCAAACTTTTTACCTCGAGTCTTGAATGCCAAATTCTCCGTTGCGCGTCGAGTCCAAACGATTCGGGATCTCAGATTCCCTTATGCTTGGATTAACAAGCAAATCTTTCGTTGCGTTTTTTTCAAAACATACGAGCGCGCATTTTTTCCCCTCCTTCTCACTCTCTTGACAACTTTCGGGTAAAGGGTGCATGAAAAGTTAAGGCATACCTATGCTTTACTCGGAGAGACATGCTTGTTTACGTTCTCGTTTATTCTAGAATATAAGTAGAAAAAAATGTCGAACTCTCGATGTGTTAGATGTTTGTTTGTGAGAATGTGTGTATTATTTACCTCAAAACACTATGAAATTGCCAGCACAAAGCATATTTATATTTGGTTTGATTATATTTTTCATTAAAAATTTCTTCATTAAAAAGCTTCATTAAAAATGTACACCAAAGCATACGAATTTGCAACTCCTTCTTTCTTTTGAGCAAATCCAAATTTGTATTTGATTCTGATAAATCTTGAAATTATCAGACTAAAGGGGTTCGTTAAAAGCTTTGTTGAGTCAATTTTCGTGCTTTTTTTCTTTATTCAAACGTCAGCAACCAAGTTCAAAGATACTTGTACTAATTGCAGGAAAGCAGAGAAAAAAATCTGGTAACAATATTCTTGAAGGAAATCAAGATATGCTAAAAGAAAGAGGTGAGTTTGCTCGAACATCTATGTATACTGCATAGTCCACACAATTTTATGTGCATGAGTTGTTTTTATTTTTAAATTGTAATGTTTGCATCTATGTTACAGCTGTATACACCTTTATGTTTTCTTCTATTATTGTTGCATTGATTGTGTCATGCTGAATTTAGTTTATCATCATATTATTCGTATTGTAAAATACATTAGTACATAGCTCTATAATGATAACAATATGAGGTATTATAGAATTTTGAAATACGAGGATTTGGTATATCTACAATTATCGCTATTTTTCTTTATTAGCTTAGTTAACAAAAAACTATATTCACAGAAGCTTATTTTTTAACTCAACTGTGGCTTCCAAACGCTTTGAAAGTGGTCTTTATGTTCTTACATAACATATCACTTATAAATAGTAACGTTTCAAAAGTTTGCATTGCTTCCATTCCGCCAAAATTAAAATAAGTATAATTTTCAAACAATTCTCAATTCTAAACACATTTTGAAAACACGTATTACATTATTCAACTTCTTCATCTGCAGATCCAAAGCACCGAGCTCGGGACGACGCAGAGGAAGAGGATTACGTGTTCTCTAAGGCTACGCGTTCAAGCCAAGCCATTGTCATTACGCGAATCTTGCTGCTACTGCTGCCCTTTCACCAACTACTGCGAATGCTTCATCCGGCTTGAGAGAATGATTGGTCCTGCCGGTAGCTGTGGTGACTAAGCGCCGACAGCCTCGACTTCTGCTTCTTTTTCTAATAATTTTCGCCGCCTCGCACTGGTTCAGCACGAACATGAAAGAAACTATATATACGAAAAGAAACAGAATTTGGCAAGTAGGAGATTCGACAGTTAAAAAATATTCTGGTTGGTTTGATTTGGATGAAAGTGATAGGAAGTGTGGGGACTGGTGATCTGCTCGAAAAGGAATTGATGTGAACGCAAAGTCGATTGACATTTAAATATCAGTTTGTAAATACCATTTCAACTCGTTTATGGTTTATAAAAGATGATCGTATTAACACAAAGAAATGTTTTGAAAAGATCGAACAAGTTTAAAGAAAAACAGCGTTGATAAACAAAACAGCAAAGTATTTTTGCAATAGTGTGCTCCGTTGCACGCTAAGTGTGAAATATGTATGTACAATTTGCTCACTAGTCGCGTAATGTAATTGAGAATTCGTATAACTTCTGAAGGTGTCTATTGACTAAAAATTTCGAGTTTCGCGTATGCGCAGGTAATCGCTTTGTTTTTTCTTTGCGTTCTTATTCTTTGAATAAAAAAATAAAACGAAAAAGAAGAAGAAGAAGGAGACGAAGACGAATAGAGGACTTATTTTTCAAGTATAAGGGAGACGTAAAAAATATAGAGCGGATTCCGCGTCTCTCCCTGGCTGCTCGCGTTTGCGCGAGGCCGCAGGGGTTGAGAAATCATACAAATGTACATAGCCAAGAAACATGAGGATTCTCCTTGTGATTGTGTAAAAGCCCAGTGTTTATGCCCTCGTTCGAAACCGAGTAAGTTCAATATATAATATATTCGCATTTCGAGATATGTTTTAAATGCTGTATCGCGCGTGCATTGTTCAGATCGTTTCGAGAACGCTATACTATATAATCGCATTGAAAAAGCAAACGAGACAAAAGATAAGAGCATATTTTCGTGTGCGAACAAAGATAAAAGAGAGGTTGTGTGGATATATACATAAATTTCTAGAAAGCGATGGCAGTATAGAAAGAGGATCGTGCATTAGAATACCAATTGTTAATATTTACTCTGATGGCACTTGAATGAAGAAGGCGATAATTGTTGCCGTTGACGTGTACCATAGACGCTTGTCGACTGAATTAGGGCATACCGTAAATACGACATTTTTTTGATAATCGATCTGAATGGACAAAACAAAAAATACCACTGCCGATTTGAAAAGTAGTACCTACATGCGTACTCTCAAATAAGGCAACTTTAAAATTCTCCTATATTCGATAATTTGTACTTGCAGAATTTTCTATTTTCAGTCATGTAATGGATTTCAAAAAGTAAATCGTATAAGAGGAAAAGGTAAATTGGAATCAAATTTTCCAGACACAATAAATGTGCATAGTTTTTCATTAGGTAGAAGTCGAAGAAAGATTGAAAATATAGTTTTCCGCTTCACTGGCATTTTCCGAGGCTGATTCGAGCAAAAGAAAGGAGGGAATGAAACGCGCGACAAAATAGAGCGACAGGAAGAAACGAATAGGGGAGGAAAAAGAAGAGCATCAAAGCCAGACTCTCATCTTCGCAATCGTAACGCCGCCAGCGAAGGATTCTGCAGCTCGTTTTAGGCGTCAAACGTGAGGCCAAATTAAGGATATTTTTAAATTAACTCACGCGTGTAAAACTGAGAGGTTCTATACTGAGTAAAATGCAGATACGAGAATCATGTTGGGTATATTTCACAACTTTTTTTATTGATTTATTCATCTGGAATAACGAGCGACATTCTTCATTTTCAATCAAATTGAAATTAAACTAGTCAGATCCAACAAAAAACGAACAAAAAATCAATCGTACAGCTATATACTCTTTTTGAATGAACCTTTTAAACATCAAAGCGGTGATCACTCTTACAGATGAAAAATTTACATAGGCGTTGACATATATGGAGCATATGATACGCACTACAGAAATTAATACCAGCCTCGATGTGCATACGAAACAATTTTATTCGGGCTGGGCTTTGAAAGTTTCAATCGAAGTCGGAATAGAAAAATATTTTTTTTTTATAACTTATTAACTAATATTTTTATAACATATATTTATCCGTCAATACAGTCGATTTACAGCTGTGCATCAATGAAAATTTCGAACCTATAGGGTTGTCCCTTCAGATTTTGCAAATCAGTAAACGTAGTTCCCAATATCAGTAGATACGCGCAATATTCGAGCATACCATAAAACTCTGGTATTAGGGTGAAGCACGCGCGCACGCAGCTACTCTGTGCGCTCGACTTATTAAATCAAATTCGCCCTCGACAAGCAGGATGAGGGACTAGAATACTTACGTTTCGCGTCATTTCCATGAGACTGGCGTTTCCTCTCCCGATTTTTCGTGCCTCGCGCGGAACTAAAGCCGCTCATTGTCAGTTGAGACGTCCGTCGTCGCCAGCTATGGCTCGGCTCGATTCCATGCATATATACAACCCCTGGCAGGCACGAGGGGGCCCAGACCGGGGAATAAATAACTCTGTAACGCAGTCGCGGCATGCGCCTGCTTCGCGGTGAGTGTTTTGTCCGCTCGTTCTATCCCCAAAAGCCTTTCTTCCCCCCCCCCCATCCTTTTATTGTTAACAGTTTTACGGGGCTGTTCCTCGTTCTGATAGTAATTATTGTGAGTTCGACAGCCGGAACGAGATGTCAGTCACATTTGGGGTTGGTAACAGTCGGCACTATTTTTCTTCCCTCTTTTATTGCGTGAAAGACCGTTGCTTAACAGACTCGTGATTATAATGATAATAAAGCCTTACTGTTTTATCTCTTTGTTCGGAAATTTTTGTAGTTCGTTGATATTCAATTGTGAATGGGTATAGAAAATTCATTATGCAAAAGATGGACGTATATAATTGACAATTTTCGGTTGTATGAGCATTTCGATAACATGGTTATTAGACAAATCGATTGTTGTAGAGGAGCTTAATGATTTGCGTTTTAAAATGTTTGCATTGTAAAAAACCCTAGTTCAGTCAATATATAACGTAGACCATTGTTAATCCTGTTTCGCCAAAGATCAAATACAAATAGTACGACTACTATTACGATAATCATCAGATGCATTGTAGATAACATTGGTTGCAGAAAGAAAAAAATCTTGTTAAGGATAACATTAAATTTTGCAGACGAACAGTTTAAACGACTTCGTACTTCTTTTTGAAAAGATAAAGGCATTTGAAATCTCATAATATCTTGTGGTCATTTATGCTGTTCTTTTGGGTAGATATATTAACGATAAATCTGCGAGAATTAAAAGTTCAAGAATCAATTATCTTGGTGAAAATATTTGAAATATTTTACAAAATTCTTGTTTGACAGTATCATAAATATTATGAGAAAAAGAGAAAATTTGCCCTTTTGTCGGGATTTTATAGAATTGACTGAAGAAATGTAAAAAATTGAAGAGCAATTTTCTTAGTAAAGAGCAAAAATTAATAAACGTTATGAATATACGTTTTTAAAGATGAAAAGTGTGCGTGCTTCAAAGCTGTATGTCATGAGAAAATGAGCTTGTATTCTAATAAAATAAATATGGTAAATATTTACAAATGCTAAGCTTTAGAAAAGAAACATTGTATGCGTGTATTACGATGTATAATGTACATATCAAATTTCATCTTAATACACGTAAGTTTTTAAATTTTCAATTTGATTATGATTCACCGTAATGTTACAATATGCATTGATGAGGGAATAATGAAGCACAGATAGTTTAACAAGTCTGGATTCGTAAAATGAGTGTAAAAAATATCAATTATATTTCAGATTGTAAAGTATGAGGCAAGGAAAAAAGTAACAAAAAAGTAAAATAAAGTTTTAGTGCTTTCACTTTAAGCAAACAAGTGGACCTAAGACCAAATCCGACACATGAAAACATCCAAGCTTAATTCAAATTGAAGAATAGGATTTGTGAGTACCCTAACGCATTTTGTATAGATATACGCATAAACCGGACTTGTGCTTCAGTTTTGTCAGTGCGTTAAATGGGTTTTATTTCTGAGTATCTTGAGATTGTCTGAAAGTGAAATATTCCGATAAGATTAATTCTTATTAATCTTTATTAATCCTTGATCACATATGACATAAATGTAGAGTTGGTGCATATTCATATTTTTGCGTTCATATACAATGCATATGCGAACTGTAATAATTTTTGTCAGTATTTATAAAAACTTATTATAGCACTAGGTAGCATAAATCCGCATCTATGTCACGCCTATTCGTGGCATAAATAGTCCATTATTGAACAGTGCTGATCGGTCTTGCTATGCTCGGGCGCTAACTGCACGGGGAAAAAATGGACTGTTTAGGCCACGGATAGAGGTGACTACGGATTTATGCTAATCGGTGCTATAAAATAGCGCACGATACTCGTGGCATAAATAGTCTCATACGGCACGGCGTTTAGCTCCCTCGCTACACTCGGGTGCTAATACACGCCGTGCCGTAATAGACTATTTATGCCACTTGTATCGTAATATACTATTACAATTAAGGGATACACCTTCAATAGTTAAAAAACGAAAAATTCAATTTTTTGTTATAATTTTCTCAAATTGTTTAACAAATGAATTAAACTATTAAATATATTCAGGTATATTCAAAAGTTTTCTGAAAATAATCAACAAAAATTGTTTCAACACTTTAAAAAGTAACAAATTTTATGTTAATATCCAGACAACTTTTTTAAATAATATTTTTTTGTAATACCCCACACTCATCTGGAAACTATATGTATTTAAAGCATATCTATTAGTATAAAAGTGCCCTTTGAAGCCCAAATCTTAAGTAAGTCTGCGGTAGCTGAAAAATGGAAATTCTGAATTTTGGCCTTCGAAGAAATGTCATTCCTGATAATATGGCACGTATAAACATGGTTTTATGTTTCTTACATTATATCTAAATATATTTAATAGTTTAATTCATTTTTTAAACAATTTGGGAAAAATATAAACAAAAAATTAAATTTTTCATTTTTTACTATTTAAGGTGTATCCGCCCCCCTAAAAATTGAACTAACGTTTCATACAAAAGTAATAATTATTTTGATTTCATTACGTCATTATATCTATTTGATTTAATGATACGCACTTGTATTGACTTCATTTAACGAACGATATGATTTATTATATCTGCCGAATACAAAAATCTCAAAATACACGATAATGTAAAGCTTCCGAGAGTTCGGTAACTCAATCGCGTAGTTATTTAAGCAAGTATATATGTAAGCACACTATAATATATTTGTACAACAAAACCAAGAAGTAAGACTGTACATACAAATATGTAATCCAATAAAGTATTTCCTTTCTTGATATGGTTGTTTATTAAAATCCAAATATTAAGAAATTAGAATTTTAACCAATACATGTTATTATTTATTTGGATACCAAAGTATGGTATACATATAGTTGCAGACCTATGTACCTGTAGTGGGTACAAAGTAAACTGCGACGAAACCTACCTTATCGATATCAACTCTAAGGATTAGGATAAAGAATGGAGACGCGTAAAATGTATCTACGCATTCCATTTTAGCTTTTAATTCACTTATCTTAACAAAAAACTTAAAAAATTAAAGTAATATACACTATATAGCGTTGATTGTATAATCAGAAGCCAGGGTAATTTTTTTAAAATATCTTGACATACTGACTTTTTATTTCATAAAGTAAAGATGTATAATCTACTTGATTTCGTGCGTGTATCATTTCGTCCTGACTTCTTTTATTATAAACATAATAATAAAAAGATCTATTTCCACTCATCCGGGAGAACGCCAGTGAGGGCCTTCCGTTGGGGATTCTACCTACCAAAATGAGTGAAAAAGCCGGACCAATACAGAATCTTCACAGAGTCCGAATCAAGAAGCTCGAGAGTTACCGCGGCTGGTTCTTGAAATCCGACACACGCTTCAAAGTTGATGAAATGCTGCGAAATCGAGAACCAATGAATTCAGGCAAATTATTTGGTGCCGAAATAGCAGATTTTAGAAATCTCTACATTGATAACAGACTCATCTCAAATTCTTTTATTTTAATTTTACTACAAAATTAAGGTTCAATATTAATAGAAAAGAGATTGTGACCGCACACCATTCAATTATAGTATATAGTTACAGAATATAAATTTCACTTTACATAAAAGGTTTAAAAAATGTTGAAATGCTGTATAAACTCATTTTTTATTATGATGCGCACATTTTATACAATATTACAATTTAGTGCGAAAGTTACAATTTTTTTGAAATGATCATAAGTGCTAAAATATATAAATGACCTACATTCTATGACTGTATAGATGTAATTTATCTTCTAAAAAAGGATTATTCTCATGCTCAGAATAAATAAAGAACATTTTTTTAAATTAAGTGTTATATAGTTGCCATTAGTTTTTCTGTACTAAAAACAACTTGATGGAATAACATAAAACTACATCCATTTCTACGGACATTACGAATATAACAAAAGTATCGAGTGTCTAAATGCAACTAAACTTAAGGAGGTTTAAGATCCTGAATTTTTTCATAATAATAGAATTGATCTTAGTCTTTTGATGGTTGATTATGAAATAATTTTGGTATGATTTAATATAAAAATTAATATAAAAAAGTTCCTTATTTTGTAACAAATGTTATTTTTGAAAGTAGCAAGCATTTTATATTTCATGTAGTATTATACATCATTCAATATTTTACAATGATATCAGGATATGTACAATAATCATGCAACGCTCCAATTTAATGAAAAATTAATTCATATAAGTAGAATATATGAGGATGCTGAATAATGATACCCTATAAAGGAATAAAATTTTAAGTCGCAATTGAACCATGAATCAAGAAACTATTATTTGCCCATATTTTAATAACCAACACCAATAATTTTGAAATTGCTTTATTCGTTATTTTAAAACTGTTTAATTTATTTACAGGTATTTTATCGCTAAACCGTGGTTTTGCATCACACTGTTATACATTTTTTATTATATTTACATTTTTTGGGTGTTTGTTATTATTTAATATAAGTATTAAACAGATCTCGAATACAATTCTTAAACAGATTCCATCTGCTCTATTTACAAAGATTAACCAACAGTGTTGATAACCATTCAACATCGTAATATATTAAAATGAAATAAATTTAAATTGATAACACTGGCGTTGCTTTCAAATTTGTTATTAACTTCGCCATTTCGACTTTATAATGATTTCTTGCCAAAAGTCAAGTTTTGTAATGTTAGTAGAGCTTCACTTTTCACTTACGTTTTCATTCCAAGTCTATAAAACAAAGAAACACTATGGATTAGTTTTGACAACGTATTAAATGCTTGCATGAATCTGTCTCGTAAATTAGTCACTGCAAGACAGTGTAGGCTCTTAGATATATACAAATGTTTTGAATAGATTAAGAAGTCATTATTTTCAATTAATCATGTGCTAAAAACATCGATGCACAAATTTCATATCAATAATTAACGATTTTCTAAAAATATAAAATTTATTATCACAATACTTGAATATTGTACATTAAAATTATCAAACGTGTTATAAATGGGGTGCTTAAAGCAACACGTTTTTAGTTTTTCCTGATAAAAATACTTTGATAAAATTGAAATTGATAATAAATTGTAAATTAGAAATGTAGACCTTTTTACGTCATATATTAGTGTTGTTTACATGATTTGCAAAATTGTCATTATTCGTGTGGTGGGCCTTGGAATCAATCTTCAACTCATTCTTACAATATCGAATAATCGGCCAATTTACATAGCGATCAGCTTAGTCATGTAACAGAATTAGAACTTTAAATTTTAAAATATTTTTATCAGGTCTGTTTTGCTTATTATGTCTTCTATATTTACATTTATCATTATTATACATACATCGCCGAAAAATTTAATCTGATCTTATACAAGCTTTCTAAAATTCATTCAAATTCCAATAAACAAGTATATCGACATGTATCGTAACTTATCGCTGACGTTCTTTTTTTCTTCACTTTCCATCAATTTTTCTGTGCGTATTCGTCGCAATGAGTATATTAAACAACAAAATTTTTTTATTGAATGTACAAATTCACCATTGTTAACACTCACATTGAGGAATCATTTAATTGAAGGCCTGATAGTCTCTTCTATTTCGGACTACGTTTGCGTTAATCTGAAAATAACCAGTACGATAAGACTGATTGCTGAAACCATCATGGCGTTCATTATGGGTTCAGAGTTTCGCATAGACGAAACAGCTGAAGCTGCTACTGATGAACTGGATTGAGCTGTTTTGTCTCGCTGCATGTCCAATCTCTGTTCTAAATTGTTGTTTGTGGTGTGGGAATTGGAGTTTTTTCGGCCTGTGTTGGCTGCAGCTTTCTTTGTCGCTGCAGCCTCGTCATTCGCTCGGCCTCGATTTTGTCGAATATCTGTAAAGTCAAAAAGAAAAATAACGACGTATTACACGCTTCAATGGAATTTTCGAGGTATTTCAAAGATTAAATTTTAAATTAAATTACCCTCTTTATTTGCCGTTGCTTTCGAAGCCCCTGTAATTTCATTCGCTCGGGGCTCTACACTTGGTGTAACTCTTTGTCTAGATCGCTGTCTTTTTTCAGCTGGAATTTCATAATTAATAAAAATGTCTTATTCTGAAGATTCTCTGTAATATTGAGCTTTTTACATTTTTTTCAAATTATAAAGTATAACAAATAATTACTGAAACTAGGACTTTAAGATTGTAATGGTGTATTCGAATCTTTTCAAGTCTAAACATTCTTAATAATTGTTTAGGCTTATCGGTAAGAAGCTCTGAAGTAATTGAAAGAAGAACTTAAAAATAACAAAATGTACTTTTATTTTAATGCGCAAAATTCTTTCATTGAGTAAAGTTATAAGTCTGTATTCGCTGTTTAGTGAATTTCAGTTACCTCTAGTAACAGCAGGTATTGGCGTGGTTGTTGTCGTCGTAGCTGTAGTGGTCGTTCTGACTGTCGTCGTTGTTGTAGGGATGTCTAGAATAAAATAAAAGAGTCTTATCAGAATTTTGATTCGAAGTGCTAAAAAAATTCACTATCATCAAATGTTACTTAATTCTACGACATGGCCGGCTTCATAATACGTAAAGTATAAATCGATAGCAGATTAGCAAGTACATTGTTATGTAGATGATTAAAAATGAAATCAAATGACTCACGATAAAGCTTAATACTGCCATCAGTACTGCCAAGGGAATTTTTCGAAATGCATTTGTAAGTTCCATAATCTTCTTGACTCACTGAGCGTATGGTCAATTTCATATGCATTTTGTATGCATTATCGAGCAGAACGGGCTCATATTTTTCACCTGCAAGAAAACAAAAATTTTTCATGTTAAAGAAGTATTACAAGGTTATTAAACTCAACAAAAAGTACCACAGATCTCAATATTTTCATTTCAAATCAAACTCAAATAAAAAATTGATCCATACAGAAGATAAACGAAACTTTTACGTGGCTGTTAATAATTCCTGCTTGTTATAGGTTTAAAGCCGTTTGCACATCCTCGAATCGAGTATGAGGGAAACAGCGCTCCTAACAGCGAGGAAGAAGCTCTGGCACTGAAAAGTTCCTGGCTCGCGTATACAGCCTTCGACTCTTAGTTTGGCGATGGAGCCCGACTACGTCGTCGACAACAATATGGGCACAAACGGTGGAGGGCAGACGCGAGCTAGGGGGTGCGTTTTTCCTTGAAGTACCTACTCCTAACGATCGTCGCCGGACGAAATAAAACGACGAGAATTCGGGAAAAAGGAAGAATAAAATTCGCCGATACTTCCCTGTTGAGAAAATACTCAGGGAGGAGCAGAGGTCCGAGGGTTGCTACCTGGGTTTTATTGCACCCGATCCACCACCGACGCGACGCCCCCCAGCAGAGACGCAGAGGCACAGGGCCTCACTTCTTCAAGAACCGCAGACCAGCCAACACATCAGCGGCACAACAAGCTTTTTCTATTTTGTTCACATAAAGTTTATTCAGTGTATTATTATTAATTCTCTAAAAAGTGTCACAATTATATTTTGCACATTTGTTACTAGTTTCTGTAATAACTCTGTAGTACGAACTCGGCTGTATTATTTAAATAAAGTCTCTTAAATAAATACTACGATTTCAACCTACTTCCAACATTCCCGTTTCCGTGCATACGCTATTGCTGGCACTGGCTTGCCTAGGATGGGATGAGCAGTCGATTGGCGCAGCATCGCGTCGTCTCGCGCTCAGCGAACTAGAAAAACTGGCGTTAGGACGCTTCTGTATGAGCGCTCACGCCCGCCCTGACGAAGACTTTAAGAGTCGAGCTTTCGCTTCGCTTGCGGGACGAATACTTCGAGTTTCGCTCGTTTCTGATGGATCTTTGTGCGCGCGACGGAAGCAAGTCAAGCCGCGAGAGACGCGGAATAAATGCATTGGATTCAGGCGGATACAAGAAGGCGAGAGAATTATTAAAGCACGGTTAGAATTTTCGAGCGAGGAAGTTTTCCTCGATGAATGATATACTTTGTTGGATTCGTCGTAAGCTTTAGTCGCTCTTCGTGAGAAAAATCAATTATTTCGCGAGGCTTATTGTTCGTACATATCGAGGAGTAAAACTAATGGTTTAGCAAATTTGAATACTGCATTCGTGATCAGTGTTCTGAACTTGTTCCAAGCTCTGCCTGCAGGGAATAAAAATTATGATATTCGATGTTCATCAACTAAAGCATTTGAATCTGATTATCTAGATGTTTTTCTACGATACTTCGTTCTGAGGGATATAGTCATGCGGCAATTCTGAAAAAAAGACGCGAGTGAATGTACGAGAAGGTGGAAGAAGGTGAAAAGTATTATAACACCCGAGCTTGGCGTGCGGATAGTGATGAAAGTTCGCTCCCAAGAAAAATGCATTTATGGAGTGGTTACTGGCGAGCACGTCTGCTGGCGTACGCGGGCGGTACTGTCCCCTCCCGCGACGAGAAAAACTTTCATCGTCTTTGAGTTTAAGAAGCAGATGAAAAAGTTTAACGACGCTGAATTGCGAGCCGACCTTTATCGCGGTTCCTCCAGGGAGTTATACGTATAGTCGCTGGCATAGAAGTATGCGCGTTTAGCTTCTGGATTTTTGTGGGATAAGGCAGAGAATGGGTCTGGGAAGCTTGGCAAAGCCGAAATCAGCTTTGAGTATTTCAGCTAAGACACACTCCTCGATGCATGCTTGACGACTGAACTTTCAAGGCGACGCGCAATCGCCGGGGAAATGAAAACCCAATTTATCGCTTTTGTCGGTTGTAAAAAAGTGCACGACTTAACGAGCTTTGTTTTTCATAACCAGAGGTCGTGTACTTTTTCATTTATTAAAGATGTAAGGTTCGTTTATAAAAGCAAATAATTTACTATATGACGTATAACTGAGGATTTGCATTTTGAAAGGAAATCTCTATAGAATTATCGCTTTCTTATTATCAACCATTTTCTTCTTAACTCCTAGCTTGATATAAGAGACAAAGAAGGATAAGACTAAAGATTAACTTGAGTCTTTGAGGTACAAAGCTTACCTGAGAGGAGTATTTTAAAAATCCATATAAAGAGCTTTTATACTTAGAAATCTCCAGTAGATTATAGAATTTCTAGAGATAAAACAGGCATTGAGTCCGCATGGCAGCCCGAATCAGCTGTAGGCGCTTTATGTGACGCAATAATAATAATTCGTCTGAGTGAAACTGTAGGCTACTACTGCACGTGAAATTATGGCACTATCGCTCGTTGGCCAGATCGCTCGCTTGGGGGCCACTTTGCGAATGATAGTGAAATCATGCGAGATGTACGCAGAAAGCGAGAGACAGAGTGGTTCTGTATCATCCTAGCCCGGATCCATGCACGTATAATTGACAGCGAGTTCGTTTGGCTAATTATGCCGTACACTGGCTCTTCACCAGGGGATTAGTACGCGTTGCTTGGCCTCGAAAGGTAACCCCGGCGCATCAAAGCTACACTGCTATGGTTTCGCCCGCAATACTCGTTGTCCTGCACGACGTGCGCGAACGATCGTCAAAATTACGTCAAGTAGTTATGACAGCCCCGAGCATTGAATACGCAACGCTATACCGGAGCTATATTCCCAGCGCCGAGTGTGTGTAAGATGGATTGACGTTTATGAATTGTGCAATAACGGCCAGAATTTGTATTTTAGCGATGAGCGCAATCTCCTGGGGGGGGGGGGGGCAATTTTATTTTTTAATCGATCGACGCGCGCGCGCACACACAAACGTTAAACCAGGAAAAGAAGAGTTTCGGCTTTGTACTGCAGCAGCAGCAGCAGCAGCGAGAGCAGCGCGTGAAGAGTTTCAGAGTGCCCGTATCGATGTGCCCCCGAGTGTAATGCGCTTTTGAAGTTAAGTGTCTATCCCCGTGTATGATGTAAGTTAAGCACCGAAAACTTTATAACTGAATTTTATGGGCCGTATATTTAAATTGACGTTTTAATGGCACCGACGAGATATTTTCTTATTTAAGATTTAAGCTCGAAGGCATAATAATAAATTGCAGCTGTATGGAAAATAAAAAAGAGGCGAATATTGAATGAACGAGCGGCATTAAAACCTATGATTTCTATTCGCGCGCCAGTCAACTCGCAATGATTGTTCTCTTGCGTGATTGTCCGCCGGCATTCCGCCCACACCAAGAGCAAGACAGAGAGCTCAGTCGAGCGGTTGATTTCTTAATTGGCAATTAGCCCACGATTTATTCGGCAGTAACGCTCCATCAATACACCCGAAAGATTCCCCAGCGACTCTCTCTCTCTCTCTCTCTCTCTTCCGTAACTCTATGCTCGCTTCCTCCCCTTTCACAGGGGGTTAGAGCCGGCATCACTGCTGCCACTAAGACATTAACCTAATTAACCGAGCGATTAGCGAGTCGGTGCCTTCTTACCGCGCTGCATCTGCGTCTAGCCGGTATACTATGTGCTACTACTACTACACCACTGCGATGTTTGCACAGCGAGAAAACCATTCGCGTTTACGGATCATTATCCAGCTAAGCTCTGATATCTTCGTGCGAGGGAAGCTGCAGTCGTGTGCTAGATCCCCCCCCCCCCCCTACACCGTTGCGTATATTACTTGCATCCCTTTGGCGGCCGCGCGAGAGCTACTTCTTCGACTGCATGTTGCTAGTAGGAGGAAGTTCGAGCTACCTATATGCCGTAGTCGGAGAGTTGAAATAATGGGATTGGGGAGCTCACCGCGCGGCCACAAGCGGATCCGAGACATTATTCCGCGGTTGCGGCCCAAGTATTGGGATTCCATTAGGGTTATTGTGATAAAGATGTTTCTTCTGAAGTACACTTGGAAAAACGTGGCGCGAATCGAAACGATTTTTATATCCGCAAGTTGCAAGTGTGCCGAGGAAAACAGACTTGATTTCGAACAAAGACTGGTGAAACTTTTCAGAGTATGCGTGAGGAAAAACAACTCTAAAACTTGGTGCTACCTGATGGGGGCTATGTATCGGCGTGTTCGAGAAAAGCTTTCTCTAACAATACTCCCGCTTTGTTTTATTTAGCTCACCTTCTGCTATAGTTTCATCGTTGTCCCGAGTCCAGTAGGTGATCGATTTAGGAAAAGCTTCCGAGAGGCACTCCAGTGTCATCTCTTGTCCCTCTTGGGCACCGACTAATTGGTTTTGTATCCATATCATCGGTGGAACTTTTGGAAATAAACGATTATCATTTGTTATTCCTTGTGTTGCTTTTATAAACTAAATGTCAAATAAAAATGTATTCCTTAGAAACGAACTTACAATGAACTATTAACATGATCCGTTTGCTGACTGTTGGAGGTACTCCGTTGGATGCTATGCACAGATATGCACCCATATGAAGTCGGTTCACTCTCGTTATATTTAACAATGGTCCTTCCACGCTCGTAACTATAATAAATGTTTATGTGAAAATACGAAATGACTTTGCATCTATACTAAATAATAGTAATGAATTTAAGAGCCTTTTACTCATGTGATATTTATGCAGATTTATTTATACGCAGGCATTGTTATAAATAATTACTAGACATTTAACTTGGCTAAGTGTAAGCAATTTAAAGTTTTTACATTTTAAGTTCAGAGCGTGTGTAAATAGAGTCGATACATGGAACGAGGTGTTGTAGTGGCGACGGCGAAAACGAGCATATACCGAGAGCCGAAATCTCGTTGGCCCGTTATTCATCGGCTATAGCAGTTCTCGACGGCTTTTCTTGCTACCTTGTATCTTGCCGCCACGAGAAGTGTTATTAACGACCGGGCCACAGATTATACTGCTTTTATAGATTGTACCAAGTGTTGGTCAATATTAGACTTTTTGCTCCAGAGTCAGCGTGCACAACTCACCTGACTTGAATTATAGCTGTACTCTAAATTTCAACTATATATCGAGTTTCAAATTATTTCGAATTCTATTAACATCATTGCAGAAATTCGATTTGTGCATAAAGTTCAAAAGCATTATGTTAATATTGCAAACTAAAAGGTTATCCACTCGCAAGTATTGAACAGCGCCTACCGGAAGAAAACCCACTTAGGAAAAGACGCAATACAATCTTCGCGCTAGGAATTGTATACTCAGGCGATAGAAATGCAAACTGATACGATATTCAAGAGAGCGCACACGCCATGTATAAGGAGAGGGTGAGACGGGCTTACCTTCTTGACCGTTGCCCAGGGCTATCAGCTCGCTGCCTTCGCGACGCCATGTGATGTTAGGTTTCGGCGTCCCCGTCGCCGCACATTTTAACGTCACGTTGCTACCTTCCCGTACTACCATGTCTGTGCTGGTCGGATAATCCAGGATATCAGGTGGTACTGAAATCATCAATTTTTTTTTTATGAATACGAATTGATAATGTTTTCGTGAAGTAAAGAATTCGATCTACTTACCAACAACTTCCAAGTAGCCAATCTGACTCTTCATGGGATCTGTATTGATTTGGCACATGTAATCGCCTGCATCGGACTCACGGACGTCTCGTATATGAAGATACCATGTGCGGTGGTCGCTGTGCGTGACGCCAATCCTGTGATTTTTTGTGATCACATGTGTTGCTATCGTCAGGATCGTCTGTGTATTTACACGCAGCCACGCAACCTGTAAATATAGACATCGCACTTTTACTTGGAATATCGGCATCATTCTGTTCTTTTATGAAAATGTTCGTGTGAATCAAAGTCTAAATTGCTTTGGATTAGAATTTATATCTCATCGATATTACGATGAAAGTATTACTGTCGGCGCTAACTGGAAAAAAATATTTATGTAGCTGTCGAGTTCTTTTTATTAGCTTGAATTACGGAGTTACCATAAAATATGTAAGTGTCATGGCACGGTACAGATAAAATATTGCGTTCGTTTCAACGACGTGAAGTAATTTAAAACGAAGAACGAAAAAATCGAAGAAACCGCCAATTTCCCCGTTTTTATCTTCCATGTATCACGCATACTAACCAAGATTTATTCTTTCAAAGAGTACTACAAAGTTCGATACATGGATTTAATTAATTTGTTCATTCACGTGTGCTATGCAGAAAGTGAATATTTTATACAATAACAAAGTTTCAAGTTTAGAAATGGCAGAAAGTACAAAACCTTTATTGACGTTTCTCGGTATGAAAACCATGAGTTTAAAATTTAATTTTCTCGAGTTCTCCGTACAACGCCGTAGCATATCGGTGCCTCAAAATTTTTATAAAATTTCAATCTTTAGCTTTCTTGTCACTTTTACTTCAAACCGTTAGACTCTGGAAGGAGACAAGAGGTTTAATTACTGCTGTAGCAGAGACTTCCGTATTCAGCGTCTTTGCCTGCTACACCTTTCATCCCTCACGTCATCACGAACGTTCATTCACCAGCTAACACCTTTCCAAGTTTCCATGAGAAGTCGCCTTCGCGTTATGAATTACAGGCGAAGTTTCAGCACGGTTTTCCACTTGGATTTTCCCAACTCAACGCTTTCTTTTTGCATGCGAATTTCTAGATTTTTCAAATGCGAAAGGCTCGAGTAACTTTCGGAAATCGCATTCTTCCTATGTAATCGATATTTAACGCGCTTTAAACATGAGAGCTGCCGATACTGTTCAAATTTTCGTCTAGTTTGTACGCGCGTGTAACCATTTGACGGTGGTTTGATTTGACACGTTATCCAAAGCTTTGACGGCTGATTAAATACGATGCGTTTATTTGCAGCTATGTTATTCGGAGCTTCGAGTCGGCTCAGCTCTTGTCAAATGCTCTTAGCGCCCGCCGGGCGGACCGAAATCGAAAAGCCACATCAAGGCTATGATTGGCCTGTAGTTCGGCCAAATCCGCTATCTAGTTATCTCTGACATATTTCGTGAATTAATTGATCCAGGTGAAATATGATACACATTAAAAGCGTATTTTTCATCATGCATTGAATTTGCACTTACCGACGAAATGTGCATAAAATATTCTTCTATCCGTGCGTTTATAAATTAAATATCGAACATTCGAATTGAAGTATATCAACACATACCATCTAAAATTACAAGGAATCTCAGTATACCATAGCACGCTCGATTTCTCAACGCTGTGTAAATCAGACATTTCGAACAGCATCGAGCAAAGAATAATGCTCTCCAAGTTCAGTATAAAGCACCGCAAACTTGTCTCGGCCACCGAAACGCTAAATCGCGCGTATTATTTCTTCTCCTCCGCATCTCTATGCCTATCTTTTCAGCACATGCCCCTCCCTTAGTCCATACTTGGCGACACACTGTCTATAAAATGTGTTTCCCGCAAGTCCATATAACTGTCGATATTCGACTATTTTTTCCCGGTTCTGCCGCGGCGGCCTATTGGAACTGACTGTGTCCCGGGGGTGTCCTCGTCCGCGAATATACAAACTCCCCGAACGCGGAGGCCGATCGATCAAACTGCAGGTGGCAGTCGGCCGCGCGCAGTCCTAATGTTTGATACTGCAGCTCTCTGTGTACGTATACCAATATGCATGTGCATGCGTGCCAGCGTGGGCTCAGGTTCGCACAGCGTGCATGTGTGCGCTTGGGGGTATCGTATCGACCGATCGCCATCACTTTGAGGAAAATCGGCGCTAAATAATAAAACGCAGGGATAAATTGTGTATTTATCAGTGGCGGGCTCGCGAGCGGCGTGTTATACGTATACGAGCGACGCGACGGCTCGAAGAGAAACGATCGCTGCGACAATTTCGCTGCTTTTGGTTAATAGCTGGGATAAAAATGAAGTTTGATAAAACAAAAGAATGGACGTGACGCTTTTTTTTTAATGGAGAGGTGGTCGCACTCGAACGAATCGTTCGGATGCGGTGTTCACTCGAAAGTTATATCGTTATATTTTTGTTTCGCCGTTTTTTACGTTCGTCGAATCGCTGCAGTTATGGATAGCGACGAGAAGAGAAAATGTTCGTAATTCAATAATTCGAATTACGAAAAAAGCGTGTTCCTGCGCTGCACTTATATGAGTAACTGAGCGTTTTCACTACAGGAGAAGCAATATTCTCCCTCCTATATTACATTTTTCTCCGATAGGTAATCCGACGATCGCAATAACCCTTTTCTGTACACGCAACATTTGTCCCATCCGCCAAAAACAATAATTCACCAATCAACATCGACACCGGGCTGGCGTACGCGCTGTTTCAATTATTTTTCACGCTCGCCGCATCCGCACAATCATCGGGGAATCGGCGCACACAGAATTTCAAAACGGTCAGTCATTCGATACTGCCGGCTTTTTCCGGCCGATAATCGATTTGCCCAGTGAAATGACTCGACTGCAGTGTGTGTGAAAGAGAGAGAGAGAGAGAGAGAGAGAGAGAGAGAGAGAGCTCCATATTCGCGCGCGTACAATCCCATGTTCTACTCGCTCATATTATACAACGTACGTTCTTCAAAACGTTTTCACGGATGCCCATCTCAACGCGGCAGGGTATACGCAGTATTCGAATGCGTTTATTTAGTATTTATTGTCCGTCACGTAGCATTATCAAGCTTGCGTTCCACGTGTTCGCCGAGCGAGTGCGCCGCTTGTTACTGCCTCGTGTACGTAGGAGAGTATACCGGCGGCACATATATCCGCTCTAGCTGCAGTGTTCTGGCCGAATCCGAGCATACACTGTGAGAACGCGTATCTCTCTGCCCCTCGGCTCGGCTCTTTGCCAGCATCCTAATTATTCGCGGTACGTTTAGCATATTTAGCGCATATATTGATTCGCTGTGATTAGTCGTTCTAACGAGCACGGCTTGCCTCCGCTTTTCGTCTTGCTTTGATTTTTAGGCGAGTGGAATATTGAATCGTTTGCTGGAGGGAATAATAGAATAAAAGATCGTGTTACGCTTATATTTTTAATTAAGTTTTCAACTTCTTTTACATACAGGTGTTCTATAAATTTTCCTGAAACTCAGGCAGTTATTACATGAATGGCTCAAGCAGGTCCAACAAGGTGTTCATGCGCCACCTATCGTCGTTAGCTGGAGGCTGGGAAGTTGAAGTGGTGGGGAAGAGTCCAGTCCAAAGAGCTTTTGTTACATGGCTACTTGTGATTGATATTACTATAACTGATTCAGATAAAATGATCCTTGTCTACGCCTTATATATCCACGCAAAACAATCGAGTCATCACCGATCATATACTGCAAAGGGACAAAGGTCAGATCCGTTTCTAACAGTTGCGTTTCCACACTGCCGTCGCGACTATACCTACTGCTGAATATAACAGCCCGCGGTCGCTAACTCGGTAGATTAAGCAGACTGGTGGTATAGCCTGCGTGCTCTGTATCTACGACGAGCTACATATATATTGCAGGCTGAGGCCAAGAGGAAGTAGATACGGGAGTAGCTACGATGGACAGCTGCCTGAAGTTCATGTTAATGCGCAACGTAACACGGGGTGCTCGTATTCCAATTTAGGGATGATTTAAATTTCGCGCTTTCGAGACGCGATTCCCGACTCTGTACACTCTGAAGTTTCTGGATCCCGCTGGCTATAGTGCTTTTCACCGAGTTTGTCGCTAAATTGCGGATGAAAGCCGGTCAGAATATTTTAATAAACGATTGGAGGAATTTCACGCTGAAACTGAGCTGCTAATACAGCATATTAATAATGAATACAGCTGAGCGAATTTCATTATTCGTCAATATTTAAATTTCTCTGTATCGCAGTATAGAGAGGTAAATATGATTCGCGAAAGCGTTGAATGAATGATATGCTTTCGCATTTTCATCTTCTCGGGAAAACATATTTCACGAGGCTAAATTAAACTTTCAAAATTCTAGCAACTCCTGCCGCGCAAAGCCAACCAGCAAAAATACATACGCAACGGCCTTCTGCGCGCGTACGACTATCATTCCGGAAGATAATTACCCATACAGCAGCCTCGACGGGCAGCAACTGCGCTACATGCGGCAATTATTCAGGAGGAGGCTTGCGCCGCATGGAAAAATGGATTTTCATTTAATTTTAGTCAAGCTCGTGTAGCTTTCATCCTCTGTCTCCTCGAGAAATCGAGTAAACACGTAGTCCCATGTGGCTTACTACTGAATTCCCGGGGCTGAGATTCCCAGCTGACGGCGAGAAGGCGCACGTGCCAGAGAGAAGTTTTTAATTTACTGATTACGATTAGTCACGGTTAACGCCTGTGCAGCGATACGCATACGCCGCGAAAAAAGTGCATACAGCTGGGAATGCGGGTCACAGATTTACACGAGTGGCTCAATTATAAAGTCTTTTATTCCTGATAAACTTTGGAAAGTTATATACGAGAAAAAAGACCTGAGATAGAAAAGATTACATTCATACCCATACACATTACATTATATTTCAAAAAATATCACCCACAAAGCAAAGCAATGCTGCATTCTATCTCACTAAGAGTTAAATAAGAACCATCGCGAAAAATTCGCCCGCATCGCACGTAACTTTGAATTCTATAGTCAGCGCAGCAAGCCGCATCAGGAAATGGAAAGCGAGTTAGTGTGAGGGTATTGCGATAAATTTTCCTGCCACGGAAGTATCGAAAGTCCCAATTTCAGATAAAAGAGTGTCTCTCTCCGTTTCTATGTGTACGTGAGCGGAGCTGGCTGTTGTGGAACGAAAATATGTGGAAGATTTATTACGATGAAGATTCCGACGAGACATGTTATGCCACAGTGTGTATTTACTCGGTGTTGAAGAACGCAAGGAAAAAGTTTAACGAATCAGTATAATGTTAAGCTCTCTACCACTTTGCAGCTCAAGCATCAACGTATATATACTTTATCGCTCTCATCAGTTCATGTTTGCGTGATACAGTATCGCGCTACTTAATCCCACTGGCCCACAGAAAAGCGAATTCTTCACCACATGCAACATACGCTAAGAGCGAGTAAGGAAGCTCGTTATTAATGGCACATCAAAGCGATTAATTAGCGCCGACTCGAAGATAAGTAACGACCGCTGCAGAGTTGGTACTCTAATCAGTAAATCACTGTTTACCCCAATTGCTTCCACCGTAACAGCTCTCAGCCAGCTGTATGCGACTCACCGCCTCGACTCGACGGCTTCTCTCTCTTGACATCACCTGCTATGCACAAGAGTGCACACAACTTATGTGTATACATATACACGTACAGGTGGCTCTATTCGCACGATGGTCGTCGCGCGCAAGAGAGAAACGCGCCGAGCCACACACCACCCGCGCCCCGCATGACGAAGTATTAAGTCCGCCTCCGGCTGCTGCTCCAGCTCCAATCCCTTCTCCCCCTCACCCTCCCTCTCACTCCCTCTCTTTCCCTGTCCTTCGCGAGCTTACTAATTACCTGTAATTTGGCGCGAAGCCCGTTTACCCGAGTGAAGGTGCCAGCCTTAAATATTCAGCCTGGTACCTACACAGCCGGAGTCGCGAAAACACGCGTGCGCGCACATACACACGTATGCAAGGGGTGCGGGCTGCTGGAGAGGACATGTATATAGGTGGGAGCGAGCGAGAGAACGTTTGAGCCCAGAGAGCCCGGGATTTAATTATCTGATAGCCGCCTTGATCTATCTGCTGGGCCGTCCCTCGAGGAGCCCGAGTAGGAAGCGACGGGGCTCTCATGGAGCGCGCCCTTACCACCCCGAGCTCTATTATCCACGTGCTGCACGCCTCCTACGGCCACTTGCCACCGTCTGCTCTCCTTCTCTCACTCCGACAGCGTGACCTGCCGAGCACTCCGCGAAATCCTGTGTAGCGAAGGCTACTGCTGCTGCTACACGGGAAAGTCGACATTCGAGGCGCGACGAGGAACTTGACGCGACGCGCGAATCGAGAGCGTCGACGACGCTACGTTGACTGGGTACTATACGCGTGACAGTATATCACTGCCGGTGAATCAGCAAGAATTATTGCTGCTGTTTAGCGAGCTCTTGGGGCCTCGACGGATATGAGCAGATGAAGGCTGCGATGGTTCGAGAGAATTTGGGAACGTGAGTGGGTGGCTTTGACTTTTTGGGGAAACAGCTTCTCGCTGATAAATCGTTTTGTGCCGAGGGATGATACAAAGTCGTTGATTTTATATTTACGATGATGTTCGACCTTCTTTATTATGTATTAGTTTTCATTTTTTTCCATTTATACACATTCGTTTCTATACTTATAAATCCGCGCCCGCATTTCCAAACAAGATTTCGGTTGTAGCGAGCGAAATTTTGTGCAAGATGATAAATCATTAAGCCCGTGTAGGGCCATATCACAGAAGTATACATAACACGCGTGCTGGCTGTGCGATATGATCGAGCGGTTATTGTTTTTCGCATTATATTGCGCCGACGGTGTGCAAATCGTTCGCTCCCCTTCTCTCGTCCTAGTGACACATATACGCCATAGGCGTTGGTATCGAGCAGCCGGTCAATTATGTATAAGAGCAAATATTCGCGCACCAGCAATTACCGATTGTTCCACGACTCGTTAAACGCTCGCCACGAATGTGCTCACTCGTATTCACCCAGTAAGGACCAGCTCCATTTATTCTTCCGTAGTTTCTATACTCATTCATATGCGCGAACGCGATCGCTTCAATTTTCCCCGCGAATTTACGTCAGAACGGAATCCGGTTATTGCCAAGCATACTCTCCACTCCGTCTCTGGCGATTTTTCAAAGCGATGGGCAACGATTTATTTAACGTGCCGTAGCTTTTTTCGTTTTGCCGTATACGCGCGCTCGACGGATTATACGAGGGGAGCATGGGGAATAATGCGATGTTATTAACGCAAAATTACAAGTAACGCGGCGATTTTGAGCGGCGCCATTAGCCTCTAACGAGGCGATTATATACGTTTAGCGATGAAAATATATATTTTAGAAAGCCGTTTACACTGCCGGCGAGCAATATCGAGCTTAATGAGCTTAATGTCGATCGTGACCATTGGCAGACGTGAAGCTGGGACAAGAGGATTGCGAATATTCAGTGATTTGTAGAACGATTGTTACAAGTATATTAGATACGTAATGCCAATCGTGTGAGATTTTTTCTGTAGTACTGTATTTTGATTAATACATTTAGTTTATTTTAAAAGTATGTAACGTGGTTTGTAATTTACTAATAAATTGTATAATCATATTAGTTTTTATAAAGTCGCGTCTGACTATACACGAACACATCTACTGGTATGATGGTAGCTAACTAAAGTATACATATAAAGTAAGGAAAAATACCAGTTTAGGAAATAATTCACGCACGGTTATATTCTCTTTGTTCATAAAAATATAAGATTAATACGCACAAAAAAGTAATCTCTTTTTTGTTTACTATTTTTAAGTTGTGTTCTTCTCAATGTTACACTCTTAAAACTGCCTCGGTTTTTTCCTCTACGTGCTGACGTCAAACGCACTCCACTTTTCGCATCCACGCGGGGGTTGGATAATGAAGACAAATCTCTCGTGCTCGATGACGGTTTATGAAGAACGAGCCATTTACTCAAAACCGTTTATCTTACGGAGACGTGTAATATAAGTTTAGAAAGCTAATAACATTAAAAGAACATTCATCGCACGAGTAGGATATTTATGGCAGTAATTTTATGCTAAGGATTCATTAAAAATTACATTCAAAAATAATAATCATGGGCTTTTCAGTCAACCATGTTATTTTATATTTATTACATGAATGTTCATTCTAAATTTCCAAGGGTTCATATTTACACGCTCCATAGTTTAAATAATTTATTCCTAGAATGCAGCAACTCTCTAGATGTGCATAACAAACTTTTATTGCATTCATCCTAAAGCAGCTATTATTACTTGATTGCCTGACAATATGATATGAAAATTAAGCTGGGCGAAATTTAAATTAGCTGCGCAGAGTGAAGCCCAAAGTTACTCCAATGGATGCAAGGAACGTAAGAGAGAAGGAAGCTTTGGTTATGCTAAACCTGACAACTTGGAAATCGAGCGCATTCCGTCTCGACACTTTACTCTCGCGAAAACTGAAACCAGCTTAGTCTACCTGTATTGTGGCCCGATGGCGACGTCCCTACAGCGAAGAAGGTAGGACGCCTTGAATTTGTGAGCGTTGTACCGCCAGCGCTTAAGTTACTTGCCAGTTTTGAATCGAATTTTCTCCACAACCCTATTACCGGGCATCTTGAGGCTCACTTCAGCCCGCCTTCTCCTCCTGGCAAACTCTTATTCTTAGTCAAGCCCAGTCTTTCTTCTTTAATTTCTATTACAGATACAATGCCTTTTTTAAATTGAACATTCGATCAAGACCATGTAAAATCCGTCCCATTGAATCACAAAACAGATTTTTAGTTTCTTCTTCCCAACAAGAATGTTCAGTTCGTTTTATTCGTTCAAGTAGTGTAGGTGTAAATTTAGGCTTTTTGAATTTCGCGCCGCTGCTCGCTCTTCGTTGCGACGTTGAGAGCGCGCGCGCATGCGTCGAGTTGCGCGCCGCCGGCCCCGCTTGCGAGCGCGCGAAGGGCCCGCGCGCGCGGATTCCTGTTCGGACTGCCTAGCGCTTCGCACGTTTGGCTTCCTTACGCTTTTCGATTTTTTTTTCTTCTGACGGTGAGCCAGTGACTTGTTCTTCTCAGAGCTATCACTGTTTACCTCGTTCTGCGCCGTGTTGGTAGTGTTTAGCGGAAAATTCGCGATCGCGTCGTTCGCGTGTGTGTATTTGTGCGAGTGTGTGAGTGTGCTTCGAGGCGATAGTCTTAAGATTTGTTGGCGAAGGTGTCCACGTGTTGTACGTGACTCCTTCGGGGCGAGCGAACAGCGGCAACACCCCTTGTTGCTCTCGTGCCAAGCGTCTGGCTCCCCGAGACGTCGGGGCGCGCTTGGTGCACGGTTGCGGACCATCCTTTCGCTCCCCAGGCCCGGCTTCCAGACCTCCAGGACCAGGACGGAAGCAGCGGCGGACTACGACGAGGCCTGCTCAACGCCCTCTTAAGCGGCGGTTTTTGCGTTCGTCTTTGCGGTAAGAGAGCTCTCTCTGCGTGCGGAAAAGGTACCTCGCGTCTTTGCGTTTGCGTGCGTTCTTTCACTTGAGTTTTTTCTCTTTTAGAGTCACTGTTCTTTTTCTTTTATTTGTATAGTTTCCCTTTCCTTATTTTCAATAAAGCTTACACTTGCTGAGGCTTTTCCCTCTAAACCGTGAGGGTTTTTACGCCAAAGCAAGTGCTTTTTGTGTACCGCGAAATCGTGTGTGTTAATTAAAAAGAACCCTTCACTCACTCAACCCTTTCCTTTTGTTGGAACTCACTCTGAGTTCTTTCACTCGTTCTAAGATTAATATTCAAAGAAAGTTTTGTTTGCGTGCACTCAAGTTTTGAGTTGAATTTAAAATATAGTGGGTTTATTTCTATTTTTATATTATAAATAGACTTCTTTACTTTAAAGAACGCTACCTAAAAAAAATTCTATGCTCACTGAATGAATTAGTACTTCAATGAACTCTTTATTTAAGATTTCTACGCAAGAAAGTTGCAAACTCAGTGAGATGAATTTCTGGATTGTAATATTTTTATTAAATTTAAAACAGTTTTCTGATAGTACAACAATAAAATATTGATTATAAAATTAGAAGGAAAATACTAACTTCTTTAGTTTAATATTATAGAAATAGAAACATCCGGATATGATAAGACCTGCATAATAATCTTTTTCAATGACATTATGCACAGATTAAAGATTTGGAGTACAACTGTATAAAAGAAGACAAAATACTCTTCGTTGGATTAACAATAGCATAATTTGATATCTTTCAAAAAAGCGAAAAAATATCAAAAAATTGGGGTACCAACGGCACGCGGGGTTCCCAAGCGGTCACCCATCCAAGTACTAACCGCGCCTAACGCTGCTTAACTTCGGTGATCGGACGAGAACCGGTGCATTCAGCGTAGTATGGCTGTTGACGGGATACAACATTTAAACAAATTTGAAAATGTTCCAAGTGCTTGTAAAATGTTTAAAAAATCTATACCGTCCTTAAAAGACAAGCTTTAGTCATCCGTAGAAGGATTCATTCAAAATATCGAAAAAAAAAGCCAAAAAATTGGGGTACCAACGGCACGCGGGGTTCCCAAGCGGTCACCCATCCAAGTACTAACCGCGCTTAACGCTGCTTAACTTCGGTGATCGGACGAGAACCGGTGCATTCACAGCGTAGTATGGCTGTTGGCGAATTGTAACATTTAAGCAAAATTCAAAAACTTTCTAATTGCTTATAAGATCTTTACTAACTATACATAGCCCTTAAAGTATAAGCTTAACCCACACTGAAAATAAAACTCATCCATTTTAACTGAAATCGCACCAGTAATCCGTCATTGTACGAAGACTCGCCAAAATTACCGTAGAGTTCAGTAGTTTTAAAGAAACAGTTCGGTCGTTTTTGCTGGTGTCCCGCGTAAGTCGCGACTCGCCAAAACTACCAGTGGCACACCGTTGTTCTTACTGAACAGTCGTTACGGTGGCAGAACGGTTAAAACTACCGGACTATACGGCAGAAATGACTGTGTTTTTTTTCAGTGCACAGTAGGAACAAGTGGCTCTGGTAAGGCGTGTATGTAATTAAGTTTAGTGTATGTAATATTTATCACTATTATCTTATTACGTGCAATCATATATATACATTTGGAAATACGTGTATATTTAATTCGTATATCGATGCGCTCAATGCTTAAAAATTGATTGGCTGTCTAACGACGACAAAGTTCTATCTCAACTAATCCCCAGGCGAAAATCCCCGCTGTATTGATTCGCATTTCACGATGCGCAGAGCTGACAAAAAGAAAACGCATATTAATTAACCCGAAAACGAGCAGTATATATCGGCAGAAGCATACCAGCACTGCCCCTCATCGTTTCCTTTTCTTTTACCACGAGATATAGACTCACTGAATCATTCCGCAGACAATAGCGGCCGCTGTGTGCGCAGAGCAGCGCAATATATCAATCTCGGGTGTCCAATTAAAAGAATCGTCGCGAAAACAAAGCCCCGGTTATCGAGAGTCTTCCAGTGAAGGAAAGACGAAGGAAGCGCCGATGAAGAATGGCACCGCAGGGCAGCTGCAGATCTATGGCTGAGCGATGAGCTTGTAGCTCCGACGGGAAATCGAGGCACACCGCCATTGCCGCCTCTCCTCGATAAACTGACCGTCATGCATCCCCGCCTCCCACACCCACTTTGTTCCGTGTGAACACCCTTGTTCGAGAGCCGTAGTTCGTAGACTTGCAACGATCCTCGATTTCAATTTCCCAAGGCGCGATGGACTCCGGGCGATGCAAGTATATAGTCGGACTCGCCGACTCGTTGTATGTATTGCCTGCGCGCCTCGTCGCTCATAGCCAAGTGCCGGAAAAAAAGGATCGAAGTTGAAAATGAGTCGGGTGGTCTGCGCTGCGGGAAAAGATAGTTGTCTGCTACACGGATTTATTTTAAATAATTCGTTCTTTATGCAATCACGACATTTAAGCTTGGTCGACATCAACAGAATACGCAAAGGCCCATTGTGTTTTCGTGCGATGCATTAATGTTAAATTTTCACGAACGTTTGAATCGTTCCAGAACCGAAATCACAGAGACGAGTATTTCAGTCGAGGTTATCGTCCCTAAAAATTATAGACGCACAAGAGTCGAGACGGACGAACGGGAACCGACTCTCTCAAAGGCGCGCGCCAGACGTTCATTATGCTTAACTACATCAAGATATGCCAAATGAGAGACGTATATGTATATCATACACGTAGGTAACGGAACAAAAGCAAACGAGGACAAAGTGAAAATGCGTCCGCCCGTAATGCCGCACTCGCCGAAATAACGACTCGTCTTTCTCTGTCTCCGCGAGCGCGTATACGCGAGAGCACGTTCTTCTCCAGTAATACGGTCAGTCACCGGCGGCAAGCTCACTTTCCGCCCTCGCGCCTTACGTTATCTCTCTTTCCAGCCTCCGTGTCGCGGCATTGCGTACGACTGCAGCTGCGGTGCTGATGCAGTTTATAGTATTATATATCTACACGTGTCGCCGCGAACGTGTGTGCCAGCTCCGCAGGTGGTCGTGCGAGGAAGGAACGCTTTTCCTTTTCATTTTTCCTCCCTCTGTTCCTTTCTTCCGTCCTTTTTCTCCCCGCGACGATGCGTTGTTTCCTTCTATCTCTTTTTTTAGCAAAGTCATTAACGAAAAGCGCCGGAGTGCTCGTGCGCGCGCGTTTCCATCACTTTTCTCTTTCTTCTCTGCCTCTGCCTCTATCTCTCTTTTGCCGGGGCGCAGCTATATCCCTGAAAACAATGAAAAATCGCGCACGCCACCATTTGGAAGTATGAATCGGTTGGTATTAAACAATGGGATTACTCTCTTTCTGCGCTCTCGTTTTTTTGCTTTGTCGGAAGGAAAATGGGAGCTTTCTTCTTTTATCGACACTGCACGCGCGTGTGTGCGCATGTGTAAATATTACGTTTTATGACGTACCTCGAAACGGATATTTCGGATTTGAATTTATGCCTGTTAATTCGAAAAAAATTTACTGTTAGTGAAATTCATGCCTGCGCGTATTCGCTTTTTACAATTTATAGATATTTTCTACGTGCTATCTCCAACGCTCTCTCCTTTCTCTCTCCTTCTCGCTTTTTTACACACGAAAAAGAGAGAACGTTGCGTGAAACGGAAGCCAAATTAGCTGGTGCGATAGGTCGTAGATATGACGGGAAATCGCGTGTGTGCAGTTGAGTTGCTACGCTGCGCATTATTATACACCGGGAAAAGTTACGAGCTATAGAATATAGTCAAGCCCCTGAGGCTCATTCAGAGTTTGTGTTTATTTTCTTCTTAACATTTTGACGACCGGCCCACTTATTTATTCGCTTGCGTTAATAGAATCAGGTGCAATTGAATCATATGAAAATTGAGTCATCAACATAATTTCATAAGTGATTGTGACGCGCTCAAATACTATTGTAAAGCGTTTGAAATTAATTATAATCGCGATTAAAACTCCTCTCAGATCGTAGAGTTAACGTTTCCGCAACTGCGCAAAGTGCAAGCTCAAACGTACTCTCCATAATTATCATCACATCTACGACCACCACTACAAAGAAAATCAACTTCACATACATCACCAACCCAAACCTCCCCACAACGACGTAGATATATACGAACACGCAAGCTGAATCTGTCAGTCAATCAAGTCTATGCATAATTAAGCTCGCCGCGATTTTTATTTTTTCATCCAAATCTATTAATCACTATACGCCGAGCTTGCGCACGTTGATTTCCTCGCATTCTCTCGTCGCGGCGGCACACACAACGCGCGACGCGCGCTTAATATATAATATGCATGCATCTGGCTGACTGCACGGCGTAATGCGACTCGGCTATGTAAATCCCATTCTGATTAACACCCGGGCCCGTGTAAACGCAAAAGCGAGAGCTCTGCAGCTTGACAGAGATGTTAATATGTACATTCTGGCGCGCGCGCTCGTAACCATTCTTCTCTCGCTGCAACGGCAGCGCGTTCCCCTCTCTCCCATCCCCTTTTGGTGCGTATATGTGTCTGTGTATATATGTATACAGCAACCAATGCGCCATCAACGAAACTGACAGCAAAGCGAGCGTTTTCTCTGTGAAACTGCACTCCGATACGCGAGTGACTTCTATTGCTCTATATACGTATACACGCGCACGCGCTTTCCAGCCGCAGACTCGAAAATGCTTTGATAATTTGACACGCGCGCCTTGTTAAGTGCTGTGTCGTCGCTGAGCTCGCTTCGCTGTCGCGCATTATAAGATTGTTTCGCGTTTGATCATTTTGAATGGAGCAACTTCGCTCTCGTTAGACTTGGGAGAATTGATGGTGGCAAGAGAATCTACTTGGATTTTTGTAACAAATAATCGCTTCTTATATGATTTCGGCTTCTTATTTTTTTACCAAAATAATCTGTCGATAAATATTCAGGGTAAAAATTTGCAAAAATCATCCGTCCGCCGCAACTTTGTTGATTTGTTTAATGACACCTATAAATAACTCGGAAGAAGCTTTAAAATCGTAATAGCCGCACTGCAGCCCCACATGTGCGCGTTCCGGGGGAGGAGAGACGTTTGCGAGGATATAAACGCCGGCGCTCGAGCTCGAGCAAAAGTGTAAAAACTCCTTTAAAGCCCTCCTGGGTCGTTTGCGATGACTTTTAGAAAAATGCCGCACCTTTCGTCGTCCCCCCATCCGGGAAATAAACGACTCTGTGCGCGGGGCCGAGTCGCGCGCTGCAACGCGCTAGACATCTAATTTAGACTTTTAATATTCCAGCGGAATAAAACTTGGCTGCGTATAGCGCTCCGCAAGGAGGCGCGATCGCGAGTTCGCGCGCTCTTAGATACTTAAAATTTGGAGTTCGGCGACAGTTAAACTTATGGCGCGCGGACGATCACGTAAGACTCGTTTTTATCTCTCCCCCTACTGCCACCCCTCGCAGCCCCGACTTCATGGCGTCGCGACCGTAAAGCGTCTACCCTTTAAGGCTCAGTCCCTGGACTGCTACGTGAAATTTCAAAGTCCATCTCACTACCGGCGCGCAAACGTACGTACGTTTCCACTAGCTCGCCTCGTTAACGTACATTCCGCGATGTAAGCTTTTCCCGCAGAGGTCGCTTGCCGCAACTTTTCTTTTCTCTCCTCTTTTTTGTTCGCCGACAGCAGTGCAAGCACGACGACATTCCGGCACGTTCTGGGGGAGAAAATAAGCCAGCCCCAGCTATCTTCCTTCCTATAAATTACCGCCCTTTCTCATAGGACAACTCGTGCTTGTCAGCATGAAACGTAACTTTACCTGTAATAGGGTGGATGCGCTAGAATGCTGCTGCCACTTGTGTCGTATAGTGCAGCGCTGTACTGAGTGACTGCCTGTCTCTCTATATATGTGTGTGAAGCTGGAAAACGTTTTAGCTTTCCGGTGATTTTTTGTTTCGCCAACTATATCGCTGGCGTTTTTGATTTCACGCTCTACAAAATGCGTCATTGTTTTTTGAAAAGGATACCCCGGGTTGTTTAAAAGTTAGCTTTTACATTTTTTTTTCGCGTTATACCCGTTGATGGTTTTTCGTGTCTGTTTGTTTTCCAACGTTTTCATACAAGCGATTCTTCGAATAGATACCGATTGGAATTATATTTTACTGCAAAATGCAAAGCGAAGGTAAGATAAAAGTTTCTTGCATATTATTGTAACCCGTTTAAAATAAACTTGCATTTTTTGAGTACAATATTATTATACTACGCAATGGATAGATATAGTACTAGTATTAGAAAATGTGTCTAATTTATACTATTTTTTTTTTTTAAGTGTTATTTGGAACTCGAAAGTTCATCGCCTCATCTACGCAAGCCTTCCACGCTGCCCTATCTTGTGTCAACCTCACCCAAGATGCACTGCGACGCTGTGCCTCCCAACACAGGTGCGCAACACCTAGAGCCTCGAATGCACTAGGATTTTTCTAAACGTAGGATTTGACCGCGATTGGGAGAACGCTAGGGAGAGGGGAAAATGATCACAGACAATGGTTAAGTTTGCTTGCACATGTATTTCGCCCAGCCCTTCCCTACAACACGGTGGCTGTAGTGCCTCCCGCGCACAGTTTAGCCACGCAGGGCATACGCTGGGACGCTCAAACACGAGCCACGCTCGTGCAGCAGACGGCTGGCCACAGGCCCAGGTCCAGTCCGCTGACGGCTGACTCTCTCTCTCTCTCTCTCTCTCTCCCTCACTCTCTCTCTCTCTCTCTCTCCCTCACTCTCTCTCTCTCTCTCTCTCTCTCTCTCTCTCTCCCTTACTCTCTCTCTCTCTCTCAAGAGCTCAATTCTTTATCAAACAAGATGAGTGCCAATGCTGAGAGGATTACTGGTTGGGCTGAACAGAATAAGCTAAAACTTAATGTTGCTAAAACTAAAGCAATTGTCCTGGACTCTCCCTACTACATAAACGCATTACCCTCAACAGCTAACACTTTCATTAACATAGGGGGTGCCCAGGTCAGCTTTGAATCTTCCGTGCGTAATCTGGGATTGGTGCTCGACTCTAAGCTCACGTGGAGGGAGCATATTACACAAGTGTGTAAGCGTGCTCACACACTAATGTACAGGCTTTACTTTTTCAGGAAAAGCACCAATCTCAGGTTGCGCAAGCACTTAGTGCAGGCCCTCCTGTTTCCTCTTATAGACTACTGTTCCCTCGTATACTGTGACCTGACGCAGGAACTCGACCTAAAACTTCAGAGGCTCGTGAATACAGGAATTCGGTACATCTATGGTGTAAGAAGAGATGAGCACATTTCCCCATACAGGCGGGAGTTGCAGTGGCTAACCACTGCCGGACGCAGGAAGTATTTCACTGTTTGTTTCCTAAGAAAAATGTTTAACACAGCCGTACCATCATACGTACTGGCATACTTTGACTTCCGCGTCACACTTCGGCCTGTTAGGGGGGAGGTGATACCTCTGGATATTCCGACATTCGCGACGGAGACGCTGAGGAACTCGTTTCATATCAGCGCCTCATACCTATGGAACAACCTGCCATCTCACATTCGTAACACTACATCTGTCTCAGGTTTCAAGAGACTAGCTAAAGAGCACTTTCTTGAGCTTGAAAACACAAACACTTGAATTCGCTTGTACACATTCACTCATGCGCACACACACACGCCTGTACACACTCACGCAAACGCACACACTCACACACTCTCGCTTGACCCATCTTCACACTATCATACTTTCACAATACACATTTTTACTGTACTACTATTGCTGCTGTATACTTTTTATCGTACAACATACTGTACGTCAAATAAATCTAATCTAATCTAATCTAATCTCTCTCTCTCTCTCCCTCACTCTCTCTCTCTCTCTCTCTCTCTCTCCCTCACTCTCTCTCTCTCTCTCTCTCTCTCTCTCTCTCTCTCTCTCTCTCTCTCTCTCTCTCTCTCTCGCGTCTACACGTTAGCCCCCAAGCCGTAGCCTGTAGCGTCACGTGGTACGCGCTCGCGGCCTCGCTCGCACATGTAAAGACCGTATTTGGTATAAATGCGGGCTGCGCGAGTTCACAAATAATTATTTAGTTCGCGGAAACTAGCATAAGCTCGGGAGCTTTATTGTTACTAGGGAGTACTAGGGTTGAATGAATAATACTGAATGTCTGGGTGTATAATTTGTCTGTCTTTAAGCACGAGTGGACGCGTGCGCGGACAGTACGGCGCGGACTCTCTAATGCACTGTTGTTGTCTGGAGATGGGACCGGCGCGGACTTACTTGTGCGCGGACACTCTTGTGCGTGGACGGTGTATTGTCTGCTCTTGATGGTTTCTGTGTATATGGATGCCGTCTATTAGGCGTTATACGCATTCGTACTATAGGTATATAAACGTGGGACATTACACCTCCCCCCCCAGAATATTGCCGCCCACGGCAATGGAGCCGGCGCAAAAAAAATAAAAAAAAAAAGTGTCCCATGTTTATCATTCTGGACAATTTGGTGAGTACAATTTATTTTATACAATAATTTTAAAACTATGTTTCGCTAGTAGAGAATGAATATAACTTACGAAAATAAAGTCTACATGTAGTGTAATAGATCTAAGATATGGCTTTATGAAAAAAAAGTTTTCTATATATGAATTATTAAGATCTTCTTTTTAACTTACAAATCCTACACTCATACGGAATTCTATGAACGCACTCACCGTTCGCCCAGTTAGTACGACAAACAACGCAGAGTATCCAGTTTGTGGTGTGATGTTCAATTCCCTGGTACCAGCAGTCCTCTCTGCAACCCGTACAGCTTGTGAATAGTGGTGGCTGCGGAGATGATGGATGTTTAGTAGTAATTTTTAGTCTTTGTAGAGGGACTCTTGGTCTGGAGTTTTGGGCTTCTTCCTTTAGTTTTCTTCTCTGCTCTCGCTTCCTTATTCTATCTTTCTCTCTTTTTCTTTCTTTTTCTTCTTCTGTTTCAGTATTATTATGCGTTTTCTTAGCTTTTCCTTTCTTATCTTTCTTTTGCGATTTTGTTTTATTAATTTTTGTTTTCGGTTGTCCTTCCTCAATTCCCCTATTCGCTGGACTTTTCCAGAACCAGGTTATCCAGTAAATTAAAACGTCGGTTGATATGAATACCGTTGCTGATTGGGGACTAATATGTAGCGGTTTTCAATTTTTGCCTTCTTTAATTTAGGCTCTTCTTCCCGGGTCTGATATTGTAGCACACTATGTTTGTTTCTCTTCTTTGCTGGCTGTTCTGAATTAATGGTCAAGCTTGGGGGACACAGCTGATTCACGGTTTCTCGCGACTCGTTTCCTTCCGTGCTCACAGCAGTAAGTGTGCGTGCGCGCGGACTTGCGTTATTGTCCCACTCCGTGACGTCTAATGGTCGCACTTGTACGCGCGGACTCGGCGGGCTTAACGGACTCGCCGTCTCTCGCGACTCGTCCCCCTCCGCCGGCTCTGCTGCGTACACATGAGCGCGCGGACGCGGCGGACTCGGTGGACTCGCTGTCTCTCGCGACTCGTCCCCTTCCGCGCGCTCGTCGGATGGTGCATATACGCGCGGACTCGGCAGGCTCGGCGGACTCAGCGGACTCGGCAGGCTCGGCGGACTCAGCGGACTCGGCGGACTCGGCGGACTGTCCCCCTCCGCGCGCTCCTCCGCTGTTGTGAGTGTGTTAAAAGCAGTGGATGTAGGTGACCTCGTGTGGCAGTCTCTATGGTGTTAACGAGAGTTTTGTACGAATTGATGCTGTGCTCTTAAAAATTGCAAGTGCTGTTCATGTAGAGTTTTCTGAGTGTCGTCGAGTTTTTGATGTAGCGATTCTAGGTTAGACTTCACTATATGAGTCTGACTAGCCAATAAAGTAGAAATGTTGGATGTCTTCTCGTATAATCTGTCCACATCCTGAATTAGTTGGTCTCTGTCCCCTGCATCCATTGTTCCAAATAGCTGTCTGCTTGTCCAGCCAATAAACTCTAACGGAGCTCCTCGCTTGGATAAAGCGTGAGTGTATGGCGTAAATCTGTTGTCTGATATAGCTGCTTCAGATGCAAAGAATATATGAAGGTCTTCTTGTAATGATTTTAAGGTTTTTATTGATAATTCGAACTTATCAATTGAAAGGAATTCTTTACATTCTTGTTTACTTAGCTGTTCATTGCAGGTTGTAACCACTTTAAACATTTGTTTTTCTCTCCAAATGATTGGATCGTTCCACTTGCCAAAATCCAGGGTGACTGCTATTTTCCATTTTACTCGCTCGATTTTCACCTCGCCCATGTATTCGTAATATATACCCGGGTTTTGCTTTAGCTCTGTAAGTTTGTAGAAAGGTGGACTCTCTGCATCTAGTCCAAGGTAGTCCGTCAACCAGAACAGCGTCAGAAACAGTGTCCTCCACATTTTTAATGGCACACTGAAAAGATGAATTTTTGATTGTTATTAACTGCTTTATCTATAAAATTTTTCTAATTTATCCTTATGTTTAACAATTAGTTTTCCATTTGATGATTCTACTATCACGTTGTTGTTTTCTCTAATTTCTTTCACTATGAATTCTCCATTATAATATTTATCTAATTTCCCATATCTTGGTTCTTTTAATACTCTGACTTCATCGCCGACCTCTATTTTCAGAGGTCTAGCCTTTTTGTCGTAATACTTTTTGTTTTTAATTTTTGAATCTACTAGATTGCTCCTTGCTATTCTTTGCATTTCTTTTAAACATTCTGTTAGTTCTTGTACGTAATCATTGTAAGTTTCAAGCTCAAACTCATCCGGCAATCGGTGTGGTGCTCTCGCTGGACGCCCATACACTAGCTCAAACGGTGTGAAGCCGGTTGAAGCATGTATTGATGTATTATACTCGTGCATGGCGAAAGGAATAACCTTGTCCCAATCCTGTTTGCTAGATGCTTTATTCCTTAAGAAATCCGCTAGGACAGCGTGACTCCTCTCTAACGATCCGTTCGACTCTGTCACTTAATATTATGCGAGGTACTCCATGTTGGGCAAACAAGTATCTCGTTAAAGCATCTGCAATGGTGATGGCTTTTATATTTGGGATGGGTACAGCAATACAGAATTTAGAAAACTGACATTGCATAGTGAGGATATGCATATTTCCTTCGGTTGTTTTACACAGCGGTCCCACCGTGTCGATAGCTACTTTATGAAAAACTTCCGAAGGCGTATCAGTAATAACCATAGGTTCCCTGGTTTTTATCCGAACCAATTTTTGTTCTTGACATATTTCACATTTACGGACAAATTCCTGTACGTCCTCCTTCATGCCCTTCCACTGATACCTTTCTCGTATACGTCTGTACGTCTTGCCCATCCCTCTATGTCCTCCAAACAGACTGTTGTGATAGTCCTGTAGCACGGTTAACCGGTACTCTGGAGCCAACACTTTGCACGTTCCGTAGCAGAATGTTATTGCTATTTTAACATTTTTAAAGGAATCTTTGAATGTTTGCACTAAAACTCTTCTAGGAAGTTTATCCGTGAGTTCGCCTGTTCTAGCTATCCTAAACGATCGTAGTTTCTTTTCAGTTATAAGTGCTTTTAGTGTGTTCAAGCACTTTAGCAAATTACTAGGTTTAACTTCGTCTCCAACTTTTTCAGTTACTACGAGGCTAAATACATATCTCTTACGATTGATTGTTATTATAACGTCTCCCACGTCGGCCTTAGCCTTCATCAGATCGTCTCGATAAATGGCCTCTATATCGGTAAGCAGTCTATTAGTGCTTGTGGACAGATTTAGGTCTTTAGGCACAAAGTGAACTATGTTGTCCTTTAAATACGTCACACACTCTCTCGTGCTTAATAATCTCAAAATAGTACCGTCAACAATTGGTTCCCCTATATTGAGCAACGGTGCTGTGGCTGGAAATTGTTTATCGGTGTCGATCGTGGTTGACCCAATGTTCGACACAAGCGTGGGACGTCCTCCGTCTTCCGTGGATTTTAGATTTTCCGTAATATCAGGTTGTCTTAGTTTCTCGTCGTCTTCTGTTAGTTTATTCGGCTGGTTCTGGTGAACGAATTTTTCCTCCTCGGATTCTTCTTCACTGTCCTCCTGCTCTATTGTTGATAGATTCTTCCATGAAGGTACTTCCGTCATTTCTCCATGCCAAGCCGTGGAGCAGGCATTAGTTACTTTTAGAGGGGACTTAGCACGAATTGGACTTGCATACTTGTGTGCATACTCAAGCATCCATTCCCTTACTGCGCCGCTTGGTATTGAATGATTTTTATTGAGTTTAACCAAGTCTTCTGGAAATCCATCCGCTGGGTTTGACGGTGACGGTGAAAGGGACTTAGCCTTCCGTTCTGGCACTAAGCTAGACGCATTCTCGATATTCCACTCTTCATCTGTAAGATCTTCTCCAGCTGAGCTGTCCTGCACTACCGTTTCTGGGTGTTGTTCCATATAGTTGTCCCAACAAAGTGAGGACTTCTGGTTAAAAGTTGTTTCTTGGACTCTCTCCTCTATCGAACCCAGATCCTCTGCGCTCATCTCTTGGGCCCCTCTTGCATTCTCGATACAAGACAGCTCGTCCAACTCTTGTTCATTATGTACTTGTCCCGGTACAGACCTTCTCATGGTTGAGTGTAACTGCGGTTTCATTAATTCACCCTCGCTACTAGATGACGATGAGTCCTTCATAGGTGTTTTTAGAATGCTTTTCGTAGTTTTTGTTTGGACTTGTGGAACGGACGTTTTTTTTCTTACCGGCTTATCTCGCAAAACCTCCTCAACTTCACTTTCTCCCAAGCTTTTACCTGAATTTGAAATTTCTTCCGAATTCATGTCGCTTTCAGACCTTAATTCATTTTCTACTAAACTTGGAAGAATCGACCTATTCCTTGACGGTATAGGGGGTGCGTCTGATGTTTCGTTACTGTGGTCCTCCGTTAGTGTGACGTCCGTGGACTGCTCTTCACTAGCGGACGAGAATTCAGTCACCTCTGGCTCCGAGAAGGCCACCGTCTTTGAGGTGTCCGCTCTTCTCTGTCTTAACCTTTTTGCAATTGTGCTTCCATCCAAATCAGCCTGTCCGCCTTCCATTCCGGCTGGAATTGGTGGCGCATCTTTCCTCGAACTGGTTTTCTGTCCAGTCTTCTTTTTGCTCGTTTCTTTTGTTTCCTCCGACTTATTTTTGCTACGATTTTGTCTAACTAACGATGTCTTTGTTGGTCTCGGCCTAATCGGCATTACTCGCGCCTCCTCCCCCTGGTTTTTACTATCTCCATTTTTACCTTCATTGCCTAAATTTTCTTGATCGTGCTTATCAACGGGATTTCTAGACAACGCGTCCGCATTAATGTTTAATCGTCCAGGTTTGTACTTAAAAGTGTAGTAGTAATTTCGCAAGCGCATTCTCCATCTATTGAGCCGACTAACTGGGTCTTTAAGGGAGTCCATCCAGGTCAGAGGTTCATGATCTCCGAACACAGTAAAATGCCGGCCATACAGGTAATGTCTAAAATAGTCTACAGCTTCCACCATAGCCAGGCATTCTTTTTCGGTTGTTGAATAGTTTTTCTCTGCTTTATTAAGAGAACGGGACATGTAGGCTACAGGGTGGTCTTCTCCTGGTTCACCTTGGCTAAGGACTGCTCCTATGGCTCCATCACTGGCGTCAGTAGTCAATATAAAAGGCTTTTCGACGTCCACTGATACTAAAACAGGCGCCTCACATAGGGCCTGTTTCAATACTTCGAAACTCGAGTCTTGGTCGGAAGCCCACTCCCACTTCTTGTTCTTCTGTAAAAGTGAATTAAGAGGTCGGGCTTTGTCTGCAAAATTTTTAATAAAACGTCGGTAGTATCCTGCTAGTCCAAGGAATTGACGGACCTCCGTTTGGTTTGTCGGTTTCGGGAAGTTTTTAACTGCCGAAATTTTACTTGGATCTGGCCTTACTCCATAGCAATCAATTATGTGGCCTAAATATATTATTTCTGGAGTTAAAAATTGACATTTATCTATTTGCAAGCGTAACCCTGCATCGGACAACCGGTCAAACACTTTATAAATTTTCTCCTCATGCTCTTCTAAGGTATTTGCATAAATCACTATATCATCTAGAAAAACGTACATTTCTACTCCTTGTAAGCCCGATAAAACGCAGTCCATTAAACGCTGGAATGTTGGGGGCGCATTAGCCAATCCGAATGGCATACACACATACTCGAAATGACCATACTTGGTGTTAAAGGCAGTTTTTTGAATATCCTCCGGTTCTAGTTCTATCTGATGGAAACCCATAGCTAAATCGAAAACCGAAAAGTACTTTGCGCTTCCTATCTGCTCCAGAATCTCTACGATGTTAGGCAATGGGTACGCATCTTTTATTGTTTTTGCATTCAATTTGCGATAATCAATCACTAACCTGTATTTCCTTTTACCGTCCGGTCCTGGTTTCTTTGGAACAATTCTACACGGACTGCAAAATGGACTGTTTGAACGTCTGATGACTCGAGCGTCCAGGAGTTTCTGTAACTGACTGAACAACTCCTCTTCTTGTCCTGTTGGTCCTCTTTTATATTTTACTCGGACTGGCTCCTCATCCGTCGTCCGGATCTTATGTCTCACACAAGATGTCCTAGGTGCTGGATCTCCAGGTAGATAAAACAAATGTGAATATTTCTTCACTATTCGTTGTATCTGTCTCAATTCGTGTCTCTTATGATACGTTTTTCTAACCTTTTCCATAATAAAATTTATTCTTTCTTCCGAATTTTTCGGAGCTTCGCCTTCCAGTGGAAAGTCCAGGAAGTCATCATCTTCACTTAAATCGAATTCTTCAAGATGTTGCGGCGAGATTTCGATTTCTACTGGGTCTTCTCTGGTATTTATGGCCATTGCATAACAGTAACCCTTTTCATTCATTACTGCAGCTTCCCCAATGTATACTCCCGGGACGGTCTTGATCAGCCTTAAGTAGGCCTGCCCTTGTACTGAATCTTCCGTAGCGGGTATTCTCACGGGAACCTTGGCTCTAGCTGGTAGCTTGAAAACTGTATTAGCTTTCAATTTGAATCCGTTTGGATTGTACGGTCTGGTCGGCAAGTCCTGAACGTTAGGATCGATGGCTTCGGACTCATACGGAAATTCGTACTCTTCTACGGCCGTCTCTTTACCTTCCGAAGATTGTCCTTCAACATTTATTTGGCCATATTTTATGTCCACGTCCTCCTGATTTTCGGGGAAATGCTTATGTACAAAAGGCACTGGTGTTATTGGTTGGCTTTCGGTGATTAGGACCTCATCGCCGAACTGAATATTCACTTTCTCTCCGTAGAGAAACGGATTGCCTAATATAATGTCCTCATGTAAAGGTATACTTGAGGGTAACACATGAAAGATGTGTTTCTTACCCATAACAGTTAGTTTTACTGTTCCTAAGGTGTCGAATCCTTTGGGTGCTATTCCCATGATGTTTATAAAGTTATCGTGTTCTATGACTACTTCTGGTCGTAATGAGTCATGTTTAACTACATTTACCTCAGCTCCGGTATCTATGATGCACAGAGCTTCTGGTACCGTTAGTTGTTCGATTTCCAATTTTACTGTTGGAGTTCTCTTGACTCTCGTCGTGAGTCGTATAATCTGTGTTGGCCTTCTGCTGTCTGATTTGGCCTCGGGCTCGCTGGACGCTGTTGCTGTGTCGATGAGCCCGTCGCCGCATCCTTCCGACGAGCTTCCTCCCAGTTTAAATGAATTTTATCTCCCCGATACGGTGACGCTGATCGGTTCCTATCACCCTTGAATTCCGTCGCCTTGCCTTCCATTGATATCCATGGCTGTTGGTATCCATATCCTTGCATTTGTCCTTGCATAGGATGTTGCATATATGGATTACTGTATGGAAAAGCAAAAGGGGTATTCCCCGGAGGGTAATAGTAAAACGGCGGAGGAGGCATATACGGGTATGGTCCCATCGGTGGATAAGGATGTCCATACTGTCCGTGGTCCACAGTCCCAGGAGGGTATCCTCGTGCTGGAGACACTGATCTGCTTCTCGACTGGGTTTGTGGCCGTTTCAATATACTTATTGGACCCGTGGGTTCGGGTGCTGGCGTGTATCTCAATTGAGGTGGAGCATTTATTCTCCCATTCTCAATCACGGTTTTTGGAAAGTATGTATCATTCGCGTTGTATGCGTGAGCAATTTCGTCTCTTCTGTGTGTTGCCTCATGGAAATTTACTCTCTTCGTTACCGTTTCTACTGCGTCCTCATAATTTTTATCTGCGATGTTCGTCGGTTGAACAAAGTCTGGAATATTTTCTCTTTCTCTCGGTCTCTGATCAGGGTTGCAATAAACATAGTGTACTCGGGGATACACGTAATTGTCACCTGTCATTTTTATCCTGGCTTTCTCATAATTGAGGGCTGAATTGTAGGCTGCTTGTAGGGTTTGCGGAGCCGAGTCCACCAGACCTGTCCTCCAGCCGTCCGGTAACCCATTAACAAAGGACTCCAGCGCTAGCAACTCGAGGTGCGGCCTTTGGTCCACAGCTGCTTGTGCTTCTGTCAATCCTTCTTTCACGGCTGTGACAGCTGAATTTATCAATACATTCAAACGTCCGTAAAATTGCCGAACGTTTTCTCCCTTCCTCATTGTGGCTGATTGAATTTCATTCAAATAATGACCGTATGATTTGTTAGGAGCTAAGCTTTCTTTTAGGTGCTTTTTGAGATCTGATAATGTGGTAAACGTGTGGCCTTCTAACATTTGCCTTGCTCTACCTCTCAATTTTGAAATTACTAACCTTAAATACTGTGGCTCTTGTTCTCGTGGAAGTAGCGTAAATCCGTTATCCACGTCCTGAAGAAACTCTTTAAGATGCATATTAGTTCCGTCATATTCGGGTATGTGCATGACCGCTCTAGCTATATTTTGAGTCTGACTTGCCTCCATGACACCACGGGACACGTCCAACATTTGACGATCACGTTCCGCCTGCTGGACACGATAAAACTGGTCCAACGCCTTAATTCTAGCTTGCACGTCCTCAATAGCGAGAATCTGCTCTCTAGTTTGATTTAAATCGATCGACATTTTCGTATTTTACTTTTTATAGGTTTCAAAAGAAAAACTTCTAAAATAAATCTAATCTAAAGACTTCTCGAAGAAATTCTAGAAATTGTTACTCTAGTAACAATGGCTAGTTCCCCACAAGGGATGCCATTTTGTAAAGACCGTATTTGGTATAAATGCGGGCTGCGCGAGTTCACAAATAATTATTTAGTTCGCGGAAACTAGCATAAGCTCGGGAGCTTTATTGTTACTAGGGAGTACTAGGGTTGAATGAATAATACTGAATGTCTGGGTGTATAATTTGTCTGTCTTTAAGCACGAGTGGACGCGTGCGCGGACAGTACGGCGCGGACTCTCTAATGCACTGTTGTTGTCTGGAGATGGGACCGGCGCGGACTTACTTGTGCGCGGACACTCTTGTGCGTGGACGGTGTATTGTCTGCTCTTGATGGTTTCTGTGTATATGGATGCCGTCTATTAGGCGTTATACGCATTCGTACTATAGGTATATAAACGTGGGACATTACACACACGTACGCGCTCGCGGCCTCGCTCGCACACGTACGCGCTCGGCTCTCGCCGGTCGCCGCGCGGCCAGTGTGATCTCTCTCTCTCTCTCTCTCGCGCGCGCGGGCTATGCCTCCCGCTTGTGGCAAGCCCGACCTGCTGCAGCCGCGCAGCTATAGGGTTTTCTCTCGCGCTGTCTCTATCTCACGCACACGCGTCTCCTCGCACTGCTCTCTCTCTCTCTCTCTCTCTCTCTCTCTCTCTCTCTCTCTCTCTCTCTCTCTCGCGTGCGCTGGCCAGATGCCTCGAGCAGAAGACGTCTTCGGCATACTCTAATGTTAAGTTGAACAGCACCGTAGAGAGCGCATCCCCTTGTTTTAAACCATCGCGTATCATGAAGGATTCTGATACATTACCGCCTACTCGGACCTTTCCCGTGCTTCCGTTCAGACATATTTGAATTAATCACACGAGTTTTTTCGGTACACCGAGAAGTACTAGAATTTGATACATTTTGCTTCGCTTAATAGAGTCGTACGCTTTTTTAAAATCTATAAATAGTTGGTGCATGGTTTCGCAAAATTCCCACTTTTTCTCTAACAACTGTCTTATGGTAAACATTTGATCGCTTGTCGATCTGTTGCGCCGAAATCCGCACTGATAATCTCCTACTATATCTTCCGCGAATGGAGTGAGTCTAGCTTGTATTACGTTTGACAGAACTTTGTAGCACGTTGCTAAAAGTGAGATACCCCTATAGTTATTGCAGTCTGTCTTATCCCCCTTTTTAAAAATCGGTATAATGATAGATTCCTTCCAATTTTCGGGTATTGTTTCATTTTTCCAGATGGCACATACTAGTTTATAGATTTTGAAAGTGAGCTCGATGTCCCCATATTTGAGTAACTCAGCTGGTATAGAGTCATTTCCCGCGGGTTTGTTGTGTTTTAGTTTTTTAATCGCGGCCTCTACTTATGGTAGCTCGGTTCCTCCACGTGGAGTTCAGCAGTGTGAATTTCATCCCCTAATTCTTCGCTATTTTTGTGCGCGTTTAATAATTTATCGAAATAATTTTTCCACAGCGACAGAAATTCGTTGTCATTTGTTACGAGGTCCCCGTTTTCGTCCTTCATCAATTGCGCTCTACTCCTAAAACCCTTTCTGATGGCGTTAATCCCTCTGTACATTTCGCGGGGGTTATTTTCCTTACTGTTAATTTCTATTCTCCTAATAAGATTCTTTTGATACTCCCGCTTCTTATTTCTGTAGATCGCGCTCGTCTGTTTCCTTACGTTAGAATACTCTTCTACGGTCCTATCGCTTCTATTTTGTAAGCTATCTAATTTAGCCTTTTTGCGCCTTTCAAACTATAGTTCGCACTCTTCATCAAACCATGGTTTGCTCTTTGGCTTTTTCTTTTTACCCAGTACTTTGTTCGCGGCCTCTTTTACCGTTTTTCGATGTCCCCCCATAAGCTATTCGGTTCGTCATTCCCCTCCGGCGATGTGTTTGCTTCTTCAAGTGCCTGAAACCTGTTATTAATTTCTATCTGGTACCTAATTCGCTCTGTTCTATCTCGTAGCTTCTCAATATCGAAGCTTTCTACCTTGTTTGCTCGCTTACTATTTTGATTCGCTACTAGTCTAGCTCTTAATTTGGCTACTACTAGAAAGTGGCCCGAGTCGCTATCTGCCCCTCTGTAAGCCCTTACGTCGAGAACGTTAGTATGGCGTCTTTTTTCAATGAGAAAATGATCAATTTGGTTCTGTGTGGCCCCGTCCGGCGATGTCCGCGTTGCCTTGTGTATGCCCTTGTGCTTAAAACACGTAGTGTTGATTATAAGATCTTTTGCCGCCGCGAAATTTATGACCCTAATACCGTTATCATTGCTGGCTTCGTGCAGGCTTTCCTTCCCTATAGTAGGCCTAAACATTTCCTCCCTACCTATTTTAACATTGAAATCGCCTATTCTTGTGTCGTAAGACGCGGACTGGTCGATTACCTGCTCTAAAGTTTCGTAATAGAGATCCTTAGCTTCTTCTTCTTTGTCCTCCGTAGGACAGTGTACCTTAATAAATACATATCTATACCATCCACCTTCGATAGTGATGTACGAGAGCCTATCATTGACGGATTTGAAACTTTTAACCGAATGTATGATGCTTTTGCTTACGGGAAATCCGGTGCCTAGAGATCCCCCACTCCCGGCCCCATACAGGTACGTGAAGTTACCCGATGCTAGTACTCCGCCATCTGGCCACCGCGATTCCTGTATTGCTACCAAATCTAGATTGTACCTATCAGCTTCCTTTACGAGTTCTTTAAACGCGCCTGCTCTGTATAGACTGCGAACATTCCAAGTTCAGACCCTTAAGTCCCTTTTGGTTCAGATTTGATTTTTTTGAGCCATGATAGTATGTTAAACCCGCGCGCTTCGGATCCTGTTCTGATCGCAGGTGAGTCCACCGTTCTAGAGGTGATAACCCCCATACCTCTCTAGAACTAAGTATGAGAGCTTTCCGACTTTGACAAGGACAGTGTCAACTCGTTGTCAGACACACTACGGTTTCATTCTCGCATCCTAACGCCCCCTGCAAGGCAGCACGCCTTCGCTGGCATCGTTACCGCGTAAGACCAGGTGACGAATCATTCTACACATCCCCTTTCGGGGCAGTTGTCATCGCTCCCGTATCCTCCTCGGCAGCAGGATTTTTGCCCATTTTTGTAATGTGTGATGAAAGAGATAGATTGAGAGATAAGAGATAATCTGAAGTGTTTTTTTTGTTGTGGTGCTTGCGTAGTGTTTCTAGATGAATGCGTTCGATAGTGTGGGCTCATCACACCCACGCCTGTTCCTATCGGCTGTCCGCGGCTGCTTATTCAATTTATTCGCACCTAACCTCTTTCTCAGGAGCTGTTCCTCTATCCGCAACCTAAGGACGCGCTGTGTAGTGGTGATAGGCACCCACCCGTCCGATCTGGACGACAACGCTCAAGACCCGCTTAGTGTAGCGGCATTGTAACAGGTCTAATTTATACTATAACATGAATAATTCTATTCAAATAAGTATGCCGATAAATTAAAAATCTTTGATATCTATAACCATCCGAGTTTATTCATGTTGGTTTCGATGGCAACTAATAATTGCATCGCGGCCGCAGGCGCTATTCAAAAAAGTTGTGTCCTATTGAAACTCGAAACAGCTTTTACGCAAATTCCGCATGATTATTTCAAAATTGAATCGCCCAGTCAAGAAATATTAAAAGGCTGTGCTCAAGCTTGCTCGACTGCGAAAGCAACCGAATGAATTCAAGAAGTGAACTACGCAGCGGCGGCACTTACTTTACTTCTTTCAATTTCAGCGTGCCATCCACTCTGTTTTCCCGTGCAAACTTTCTGCTTATATACCTCGCCGCGGAAGACATTGCGTGTCGGGGGATACTTATGTAGAAAGCGAGGTGAGACGAGACGTAAAAGTAAACGTAGAAGCGGGAGAATAAGCCATCGCGACGGGTGAAAAAACGAGATCGAGCGAAATTGAAACGGATGGGAAGGAAGACGCGAAGAAGAAAGAGATAGAGAGAGAGAGGGAGAGTCGACATCCAGTTGCCTCGCAGTCATCCCCTGGAGAAACTCAAAAGTCTCAAAGTGACGGGAGTTTGTCCAAATATTTGCAGGGAAGTCTCGTGCATTCTCTCTCTCTCTTTCCCCCATCCGCTCGTATGCAAGAGCTACGTAAATTTGCTAGGCATGTCTTTCGAAGAGAGTTGCCAAGCTTTGATTCTCGTCGAAGAGAGGAGAGGAGTCTTCCAGGAAGGTTTTCGTGTGCTTAAGGAAGTTTAGTTTTTGGATAAACTGACTTGATTCAAATCCGAAACTCTGGAAAAACCTTCGCAGATCTTGTGCGCCAAGTGTAAAAAATTTATAAAATCCTCTAGGATATTCGCACACCAAAGAAAACAGTTAACAGAAAACAATCCACACTCGCTAATAATTTCTTGTTCGCGGTATCGCATGTGCAAAATATAGCGTCGAGTGTCCAAGAGGTGAGCAGACAAGATTATACAAGGTGAGCTCGCACGCCTTACGGCAGTCTCTGACAAGTGCACTCGAGTGAGCCAGGGACTTCAAGCAGTCCGATGATGCAGTGTCAAGCGTACTTTTATAACGTAACACTCGCGAGCTCTGCGAAAAGAGTCTAGCCGAGAGCGAGATAACACCCTCAAAAGGGAGTCGGTAAGAGGTGGCGAGAATCCCCGCAAAGGGAGTGTGGGAAAGAAAGAGGGAAAGGAAACTGCTGCGCGCACTCGACCACGCACTTTCCGATCATTTTGCCGCCGCCAGGCATGAGTCTCTCTCTCGCTCTCGCTCTCTCTCTCTCTCTCTCTCTCTCTCTCTCTCTCTCTCTCTCTCTCTCTCTCTCTCTCTCTGTGTGCTCTAGTGATTTATCACTGAGATGCTTCCGTCGATGTTGCTCTTTGAAGTTCATGGATACCTTGGGGGAGTTGGATCACGAGCGAGAATGAGAGCTTGAGGACTAAAACTTCGCCGGATCATTATTAGTGACCGATTCGGCTTTGCAAGGGGTTGACTTTGGGAGTCGATTTGCGTTCGAGAAATTCGCCTAACGATAAATACATATTCAACGTTATCAATGATCCGACTGTTTTAATATTTTCCCATTTAATCGATTCCAAACGGACTCGCGAACGACAGCTTTATCACCAACCATCGCAAGAAGCGAATAAAAACGAAATCTCCTCTTCACTCAGAGTAATAAAACTAATGAAACTTGAAAATTCGTAAGTCAAGAAGCAAGAGAGGACGGCTGGGAGAAAGAGAGAAGCTGAAGTACGTTTTAGCTCTCGCGACACTTGACGCTCTACATGCCTGACGATTTAGCTGCGATGACGACTCCGAACCTCCTTCTCTTCGGCTTTCTATCTCGTTCTTTTTCCCTCAGCTCCCCCCCCCCTCTCCGACCCTCATCCTCTCTGCAGTCCTTGCTCCTCTAGACGAGAGAGTTTCAGCGCGAATAACGGACGAAAGAAATGCTCGTAAATTTTCGCTGGCGCGGCGCTTCTAATGCCGTAATTAAAAGGTGCGAACAATCGGAACGCGCTTCGCTCCTCTCTCTCTCTCTCTCTCTCTCTCTCTCTCTCTATCTCTCTCTCTCTCTCTCCTTCTCTTTCTGCTCTTAACTTCGGCAATTCCGCGCAAACTTTTGCGAGGAGATATTGCGCCGGGGAAATAACGCGAAGTGGGAGGCATAAGTCGGTGGTCTCGAGGCCGAATTCGTAATCGAGCCGAGTATAGTTGCGCGCGCTTGCTCGGCCTCGATCGAATGCAGAACGAGCTTTTAGAGAGGTCAAGCGTATAAAATGCGCGCTGCGATATCGCTTCCGCTATTGTTGACGAGTTATTAACGAATTTCATTGCGTCTGACAAGTTTCTGTAATTGAACAACTTTTTGTACATCCCCCCTCCCCCTCTCACTCGTTTTTATCGGCGAGTGCACTCGCGAAGGGAATTGCGCAATTCCCGCGCTGGATTTCACGGTTTAATTGGCTCTTCAAGCGTGTCAATTACGCGGAATTTTAATTAAGAAATATACGCGATGTACAGCTTCAATAATTGTTTCCGGGTAGTGATTTACGAAGTGTTAAAAAAGCGAAATTCGATACCGCGCGCGATTCGCACTCGATAAATGACTTTTTAGATCGTTATGCATTGCAGCATTTTAATTTTTAATAAATCCGAATAATAATGGAATTTCGATGTTATCGAGTTTTTCCAACGGCAAAAGAAATAATCCTGACGACCAACAGTCGCGTTAAGAGACGCGAACGCGCGCGGTAAGAGAAACAAGCGCGGCCGTTATCCCGGTGTATAAGGCAAAGGGTGCCCGCGCTACTGCCAGCGTGACAGAATGCCGCGGCTATCTACAGATATCCCCGGGCTTAAAGTGATGCACTTAAGCTGAGCTACGGCGCGGCGTTTGCTCTACTTTATCCCCCAACGGTATTATAACCCTTCCCTCTCTCCTCCTCTCCCTCTCTTGCTCTCCCCTGCAACTCTGCGCTATTTCGCAGCCGCTTTCTTGTGTGCCCCTTTAGCGCTTGCGCTATCGTAATTTCGAAGCCTGAAATACAAGGCAAAATACGCCCACGCCTATCGAGAACGGCTTCAAAAGTCCCGCCCCTATACCTTTGGCGGCGTGCACGCAGTGCATGTGCCGTTGCGCGCGCGTGCTCCAATTCCAAAGCGCATGCAATAATTAATATTCCGCGAAATAGCTCTCTCGCTCGCCTGCTGTTTCGTGCCCTCCAACTTCTCGAAAGCATTTGATTATCCGAAGATGTATGGCTCTGGGCGTGCGCGTTCAAAGATGCTTCGGGATTATTCGATTTGCGCTTTAGGAATTTGCACGTGGAATGCATTTTGAGGTATGCTGTACAGAGGGCCGGCGGTGTTGTGCGACAACTTTGGTTGGATTATTTTTCGAGTTTCGAAGAAATTTTTGCGCGTGAAAAAGTATAGAGAAAAACAATGTGGAGCGATTTACGGCTCACGGAATTCGATTTCGGTAAATCGCGACGACAAGCGAGCTTTAAATCTGATAAACGCTTGACCGATAATCCACCGAAACAGATGTCGGATGTGCACGATCGAAACACTCTTCGTCTCTGCGCCAAGTGCCACTTTTCGCCATTTTGAACTGCTGTGCCAAGGATGTGCTTTCCGCTTGAAAGGAAAGTTTTCAACGTTTCTCGCGACTGCAATTCCAAAGCGACAGAAGTTGGATAACACTTGCGCGATTACTGAAATTTCGAGCTGGAACTGTAGTTTGCGTATATTAATGTTAGCTGCCTTACCTTATAGGTGGATAGGCCTTCCACGACGCAGATGAGAACCGCTTCCCTGCCTACGGGGATGGTCACGTTTGGTATGGCCTCGGTGAAGCTTGGCATCTCTGAAACAAACACAGACAGAGCATTTGTAGTTTGGCGAGTAAGCTGATTTTGCACGCTCCGTTGACCACCAGACAGGAGCATCGGGCTGTGTGTGCGTGTGTGTAACGAAATTCAAGCATATGTATGCGTTGGTTTTGTGGCTGAACCGTCGAATTGACAACGCCGAATTATTCTAAATTTCAAACTGGAATTTGTTATTCTAAAAATATATGCGAATATTTTTTTCGGGAGTGTACAAGCGGATTGAAAGCTCGTATGAAAATCTCGAGGGAAAAATAGTTTCGGCGCAGGCATGCATGAAATTGCATTTTGCGCAGATGCAGTGTCGTAATGAACGCGAGATATTTCAAACTAAAAAAAGCTCGCGAAAAAAAATGTTTCATCAAGATTATACACGGTCCCGCGAATTTCTGTTGAGCCTTTGAAGGGGAACCAACAAGTTTTTTGCGAAGTTAACGAACGTTGTAAACGATTATACAGTCAAGTACCGGAAAAAATGCTGAACAGTTTGAAAAAGTCCTCTTAATTAATCAAACTTCGACATAGTTCAGTTTACAAAGAGTGTTTTTTGCGTTCATTAAAACTACAAAAAAACCGTGGCGAAATATTAAACCGCACTCGAACAATTAAAAAGCCCTCTCTAATTACAGCTTTATCAATTTATAATTACACGTCAATCCCGTTGTAAGCAAGCTTCGCGGCGGCAATTATTCGCTCGCAACTGATCATCGAACGGCTAGCTAAAGGACCCATTATTCCAATCGACCGATCTAGGGTACAGTGTGATACGCGTTCGATCCCGCTATGTGTCAGCTGCATCAAAAGCCACGCACACACACACACACAGCATTCCGCAAGCTCCGCTGCTTCGATCTTTCCACGGGGGAATCCGATATATTTATAAGCTGCGCGTATGCCTACGCGCGCTAAGTAGCCTATAACCATCATAGTTCAAGTTAATCGAGGCGGCGCGAGCGGAGGCGCAGGTAGGCTGTGTGCGCCCCGACAGATAAGCTCAGCTCCCAATTACATGTCGGCGGCTCGATACACTCCCGGCCGCGAGCTCTGAGCGGATCATGGATTATTGACTTCATCCCGATTAGCCTGTGCGCGCGCGCTCGCGGAGGGAGAACGACGCCGTGCATTGCGCGCGACCGAATACACAATGCCAGTGTGGCGCTCAGCGCTACGCTGCCGCCCGCCAGATACTTACGCTTCGAGAAACCTATTCAAGAGCGCCGCAAACGGCGTATGTATAGCCTGTGCGGCTTTGTGTTTCGATTCGGCGGGCACTCTAGTCATTCTTTGGAATGCGGCTCAAGATAAGTTTGGATTCAGGGGAATAAAGAAGCGGAAAACGCTGGGCGCTCCGCGAACCTGACCTTCGAGAAGAGAGGATACGAGTGTGAACTTGAAAGTTAGTTTTGATTTATGGGAGGTATGCTCGTATGTTTGCGGTATTGAGTTTTTGACTTTTTGGTGGCATACTGTTATTTTGAATAATTTTCACGTGGCATTGCTTGGTTATTTATTACATTTTCTAGAAATATACGTACTGAAGTAAGGAAGTATTCTTTGGTACGTAATGGGTATTTGATCAAGTACTGGATAAAGCTATACCTGACATTGATCTAGGCTAGTATACAAGAAGACAGCGAATCCTCTGAGCGTTTGCCCGTCGAAATGGTATACATAGGGTGTTAGCGAACATGCCTTCAAATGCTATGAATGTTTCCGCTGTAATATCAGATTACAACGGCATACCGTTCGTCAGCTTGTTAATTATTGTTTTAATCAAAATATTGCAGTGATTTCAGTAATTGCAATTAAAATGGCATATGAAGTCGTTTATACTTCATAGCACAGCGCTAATATAGGGCCGGTATACTAAAGACGATCAACATAAGGGGAGGGAGTTTACGGTAGACTCGTTCTCGGATATACGGCGTAACAATGAAGCTGTAGCATGCATGCAAGCGATCAGGCTAGAAAGATGAGAGCAGATAGCGAACGCGATACCTCGGCAGATCTCTCTCTCTCTCTCTCTCTCTCTCTCTCTCTCTCTCTCTCTCTCTCTCTCTCTTTCTTTCTCTCTCTCTCTCTCTCTCTCTTTCTCTCTCTCTCTCTCTCTCTCTCTCTCTCTCTCTCTCTATCTTTCTGTATCTCCGTATCCCTCTAGCCGGTAATTACAGATCTGTAAACAGAGCGTTAGGCAATGCGCGCGACGTGCAGTAATCGCACTGCAAACATCGACTGCGAATGGTAACGAGCATTATTTGCGCGGCGCGTATCGCGTCGAAGGGCCGATGCTGAACGCTCGAATTTCAATGCGAACTGTCGAGCCGATAGGCTTCGGATTCTCGTCGAGGCCTATATACAGCCTTCGTGCATTACTATGCGCCAAGCTAGACAGAAGTTGTTGAGTCGATCGCTGGTCTTGTTAATGTATGCGCGTTGAGGCTCCTCGCTGATTGAGAGATTTATTTAGTGCGCGGATTGTTACGTATATTTATCAGATTTAGGCATTCAAGGAATTATTTAATTTCGTTTGCATTATTCTGGTTATCGTAAAGTAAAGCAGAGGCCCTGGTAGAAATTTGGCTGATTGAACCGTCAATATCCTAGCGGCTCGGCAGATTCATTCGGTAGAATCCCGACTAGAAATACTCGATAAATCTCCCCGATAACTCGGATCGACCACTAACGTATATTTTATAACCGTTTGCGCATGCGTTTACTCGTCATGACAGACGCTACATAATACCAATGCATATAGTTGTGGCTTATTATATTTGTTATAATTTTATTTAAAAGGTGTACCACTGATACACCTATGAATAATATTATAACAAATATAATAAGCCACAATTACAAATAGTTACCAACAAAAAGCTCTTATTGCGCCCCGGGTAATTTATTACCTGGCCGAGCAAACATTATTTTTTTCGGCATTACTGAATAGCTTAGCCCGAGATCTTGAATTTAAAAAAAAATTGTCGAAAATGACCGTCCCTATGAAAAATGCGAGCTATTTGAAACAGAGCGAAATTGTTCAAAAATGCGTTCGAAACAAAAAACCGAAAATTCTCGTTTTGAACGTATTTTTGAACAATTTTACTCTGTTTCAAATAGCTCGCATTTTTATAGGGACGGTCATTTTCGACAATTTTTTTTTAATTCAAGTGACTTATTATATTTGTTATAATATTATTTATAGGTGTATCAGTGATACATGTATATTATGTATACACGTAAATTAAAAGTCGGTCGCACATCCAAATCCTACGAACCATAAAAAAAAGCTAAAAAGCAAGGTTATGTTATGTAGCCGAAACTCTTGCAGACGACTTCTAGCAGATCTGGCTAGAAATATTCCAGAATTCATGTCATTTTAGATGGGATTTCTACCGATATGTTGAGACTGGAATCTACCCAGTTCATACAAATCTTGCCTATTTCTGGAAATATTATCGTCAACATCTCTACCAGGGGGGCTATTCCGGTTTTAGATTTCCGTTCGAATCTTAAGAATACTTTAGCTTGATATCTTTGGCTTCGACTTGTTGATTTAATTTTGCTTTATTAATGAGATCCATGTGCTTATCTTATAATATCTACTGTATGGTTTATTTCAGTTTTATCGATGAAACGTCGCCATTGTTTTTAGAGCACCTCGCAAATCCCGCTTTAGTATGCCAAGAATTGCAGATTTATTTTTTAGATAAAAAATTGCAGAATAAAGTAATCAAAAGATACGACATTTTGAATATTAGTAGTTTCGTTATTCTATTAATTTGTATTGCGTGAAATGGTACTCTTTGGCATATTTAGAGCGATCGAACATCAAGGATTCATTCATTAAATATATTGTAAAAACTACACATATAATTTTTATAGGAAAAAAATTTTTTTTAAATTCTTCCTGTTTCAAACCGTGACATACTTAATTCAAACATCGTGTTCTAGTATTAGATGACAAGGTCTCAGATTCTCATTATATCCAGAACAACGAGGTACATCCTTAAAATTGCATTATCGTCAAAGATGTACGCCTCGGAAAGCCCTCTTTTATCTTGGAAATTAACCGTAATTATTATGGAAAAAATGCCTCCGAGACAAAATTCGAAGAAGAGTGCTATTATCGTCTATCCCACAAAACCCTCGCAGCATCCGAGAAAAGCGACCCGTTTACCTTTCTTGCATCAAGAAGAGCCAGCTCGGACGATTTTTATCAAAGCAGAGATATCGTATGCTTCTCCAGGAGGTATATGCTGAAATTGTTCTCCAGCAAGCGGCCGGAATCGGTTTAAAAAGCGCTTGACAGGCCCGCGCGCTACGGCCTCGTTTTACCTTTCATCCTTTGTGCCGCTGCAAACTCACCCACTGAAGCTTGCCGCGTTATTTTCACGGTAATTCCTTTCGAAAATTTCGTCTGACAGGCTTAGTTGGGAACAGTAGCCCACAGTCGCGCACACACAGGATGCGAGGAGAAACAGAGACGCGAAGAAGAATAAAAATTAGAGCGAAACCCGGCTTTATGAGAGGAAAATCTAAACCACGGCGCACTGTCATGCGAAAGCAATTTCGGAAAATAAACGCAAAGAGCTTTAATGGTTCCCGCTCATGGAGGCATTTGATCTCGTGTAACAGCATTAGGTCATAATTGGGTTGAAGGTGATTTGATTACAGCCGGAAATTTCGTTACGTTCGAACTTTGTTTTCGAGACGAGGTTTCCGTTTGTTAACGTGGAGTGTTACTTTTTTAATAGTTTACCCATTTAAATTGAACATTTCAAGTTTCGTAAATTTTGCAATTACGCTGAGTAAATAACAAGTCTTCGAATATTTCACAACTTAAATCGAGCTAAGAACCTATACTCGAGAACATAAATACGCGCGAGAAGCAACGAACTTTCATACGAGATTTCAACAATTGCTAGACTTTATCAAGGCAAAATTCGACAAGTTGAAACTCTCTTCATCTAGATATTCATCCTTTTGTCTTTCATCGAAGTTAAATGTCGGCGTTTATTTCTTGATCTTTAGAGTATTAAGAGCACGCAGACAGGGTATGTATACAGACAAGGGGCTTTAATTTCGAGTCGCTCGGCAGTGCGTCTCATTGGTCCGGGTCACGAGGTTTTCCAAGACGTATAGTCGAGCTTCATCAAACTCTGCGAGCTTTGTTCGCGGAACAGCAGCCCTATACCTGTATCCGAGTTATTAAACCATATGAACCCACGAGACAAGGCTCCGGCTTCTAATTAGATGCAAAACTCCGCGATACTTAGGTCTCGAATTAAAAAGCTTATTTCGCGGTGCGAAGCGGCCACTTGCAAAGTGATTTAAATGTAATTTTCGACCGCACCTTCGTCATCGTCATCCCGGGGCCAGAGGCGAAAAAATTTACACCGCTCTCTCTCCTTCAGCCCTCGAAACTTTCCTTATAATCCGGCGAAGAGCCGCTATAGCACTGTAGAAAGAGGAGGCTAGGGGTGGAAAGGATCTTATATCTCGGGATTTGAAACGACGGCACCATCTGGAGCTTCTCCAATTACTATATAATACGGGGCGATGAAATTACGCTGGATTTAAGGTCGATTAACGGGGGCGCGTTGTGCCGCCGCCGCGCGCAAGCTTTCGCTTTCGTTATCATTCTCTTCTCTATAGATCTAAGAACTAAGCGTGTATGCTGTACCAGTGTAGAGGAGCAAAGCTGTGTATGTGTGGACTGGCTCAGACGGCGATCTACCGCTGCGCGAGATACGGCCTGCTGCTTCTTGATGAAAGAGACCAACTGGCCTTATACAGGGTCGTTTCCGACAAACCTGGGTGGTATAATTTTTGATAGCGTTTTAACAACCAAGACTTTCAGAGAAAATTCGTTGTTCTTTTTTTACATATTGTATGCTCGGAGCGGAACAAACATCATAACATATTTTTTGAAAATGATTTACGAAAATTGTCTATGCAAAGTGCGTTGCACGACAATAACAGCGCGAGCTTGAAATTTATCCTCTTTTTTCTTATAATGGTCAATGTGATTTACGCTCAAACTTTGTATGCTTATGGAATAACTGGAAACCAGGTCGCGACTGCAGCAGAAAATTTATGAATTCCCTGACTGTCTTTTGTGAAGTGTGAGATGTTTACTAGCTTGTTTCTTATTCTTTTTTTAAACATAAATTGTTCTTTTAAACGACATCTAAAAGCATGACGAATGTAATTCTAACATTTGTATGAATATCATTTCGCATTATTACACAGAATGCGCAGTTGGTGCAATTTGTTGCTTCCTGAGTTCTAATCATTCAGAGCTTCCAGAGTTTTTACAGAGTAATTACAGGCTCCTGTTGCGACAACTTGGTTGAATGTGGAAATACTTTTCTTACAACTCTTAAGAAACTTTAACTGCCTTTGTTTCTAAGTTTCTAATGAGTCAAGAAAATCGCACTTGCTTAAAGAGATGTTTTCCTCCGTCACGATCCTGCGGCGAAATATGCACAAGCTGCTCCGATGAAAATGAAGCTTATCATATTCTATTATCAATTAAGTAACACGAGTATGAAACTTGATCTTCAATCGTTTTAATTTCGTATATTACGCTTTTAAAACGTTTATCACTCATCCACGAGTATTTCGTTTACGAAAAGCGAACCATCCTGTCTTCTTTATTAGCGGCTCTATATCACGGCTCCACTTTCCTGATGCATACGCAAATCCCTTCGGAAATGGTATTTTTCTCTACCACAAACAACGCATCGCTCCTCATCTTCCCACCTCAAAACTCATCCACTTCTATATCTGCCTCGTCATTTTCCTCTCCCCAGCATTGCGTCTCTCTGCAAGGTGAAATTACATTGGATACACAAAGCTTGCAGCAATCGTCAGCCGAGTTTCCCAGAGCAGTGAGGCGTACGCGTACGTCTAAGCAACAAGTGCAGGAATTGTACCCGTGCATTATTATAGTGACTCAAGTGCGCAAAGGAGAGGAATTACTCGCGACAACAGATCGAGAGGGTAATGATACTCGTTGCGACCGAGAGAACCTGGATATTCTTAGAGTTTATTCGCATCATTGAGCTTGCAAGCTCGCCGATGCGTGTGTATAACGAATACGCTATAGGCCAAGGGGGTGGAGAAAAATTCATGTTAAAAATGAAAAGAGCGATCGTTCTCGAGTTGTATGGATGGTGATATAATGAATCGCTAACGGCGCAGTGACTTTTTTCGATCTTCACAATGGCTATGCTATCTAGAACAATCAAATTGTCCGCATGAATTATTCGAAAATGCAAATTGAAAACCCGTGTCACAATGTTTCGGAGCCTCGTAAAACTTAAAACTGCCTCTCCCAACAGCGAAATTGTTACCCTCATTAAATTTTTGAAGCGAGGGGAGAGGAATCTCGCAAAATTCACAGAGTGGATCGTCCCTTCAAAGTGTTGCCTTTAATCATGCAAAAAGAAAAGGTGGAAAGCACGGGTCGAAAAAGAGGGTTCGCGAGCGCATAAACTCATCAAGCTGCCCCGAGCAACAGCGCTTTGTGCGCCGTGGCCTTGGTTTAGTCCTCTGTCTCCTCTAGTTTGCGACATTTCGTTCCGCCGGACTAAGGAAGATTTCCGCTTCTGCCAGGCGTCCAGAAATCTCGAGAAAAGCGCGATAATTTGATTGCCTAATGGTAAAGGAAAACGGGAGGTAAGACAAACTACCGCTGGTGGCACCTGCTGCCACGCGAGGAATGTACATGTTATATCTATGACGAAACAATAGGGAAGCAAGCGCGAGTACAGAGCGAGAGCAAAACGAGACTACTGAAGCGAATAATGATGACACTTTACTGGCTGTTCGATTTTCGTCTGATTTATCCTTTGTGCTTTCGAAAGGGGTAGCCTATATACTACTGTACCAAGGAGATCGCCGTGTCTGCGTGAATTGGTCTGCGAGATAGTTCTTCGTTCGGTCGTTTATTGAGACGAGTTTTCATCTGCTATTAGCTATCTTTTGATTCCACTATTTTTCTTGGGGAATAGCAAATATTTTATTTTAAATAGAATCCTAATTAGAAATATTTGAATCATGTCTTTTTATAGAAAATGTCTGTGCAGATGTGGCGTGTGTGTGTGTGTGTCATAATATTTCTGAAATTACGTTATCAACGTCAACAAAATCTGACCCACATTTTAATATTTCGATTTGAAATCCGGAAAAAGCATCTTGTTTTTTACCAAGCTATTCCTTTTTGTTATTCGATAAATTCTCGCTCGAATAAATTTTGCGAAGCCATCTCCAACATTCCCGTTCTCATAATTTCCGAATTCGGCAGTCTTCGTGCCAACCTCCGAACCTTTTTTCCGATCTTCTCCAGCAATCTCGGCTTTGTGGTGATGAGGTTGCAAGTTTGCATACAATAAAGGGGCTTCCACGACGTCATTGTGACCGTGCCTAGAATTAGCATTTAAAATTCTGCGCGCGACTGGCAATTTGTACTCGTATCCAACCTAAGGCACCTACAGGCGAATGCGACTACACCGCGTAAGTTCGCAGTCTAATTGCACGTTGAGGAAGAGAAAGAGACAGAAAGAAGCAGAGAAAAATGTTGGTGTGATAATCCTCTTGAGTATCAAGTCGCTGTGGTTTGTGCTAAGCAACGCTTGTTCTATTATTTTTTCGTAAGCGTTTCGGAGACAAAAATATAAACGCCAATACCAGAGCCGAGCTAACCGCGCTTTTGCTTCGACCCTTGTATCTTGCTCGAGGTTCGAGAGGAAGCTTTCTGTTTTTTGCATCGCATGGGAGAACCTTTAGCGCTGGAATATCGGCTAAAACACCGACGAATCCAGAACTCTTTGCGACTTCCGATACTTCGGCGATACAAAGCAAGCTTTTATTTTTGAGTGCAGTATCGTAGATAATATTATGAGATGCGAGATCAGTATTATTTTACACCTATATAATATAATTATAATAGGGAAAGCAGTGAATCGAATCCGAGCAACAATTTTCCGTAACAGCTTTTCTCAAATTCAAGTCGCGGTTCTTTCACGGATCATTAGAGGTTTTACGGGGAGTACTTTTTCCACGGTTGCAAGTTGCTCCCGCGCAAACTTTTTAATATTCCAATTCACATGTTGTCCAAGATAAATTTCCAAAAGTTTATCCAACTGAGAAATTGTCGGCTTCCCGGACGGTGATTGATTGGATGTTATAGAACTTGTTGAGGTTTTCATATAATGATGAAAATTTCGTTTCCTTGAAAACTTAATTTACAACTCGTTTCTCTGAACTCTCCGAACTTTTGTAAGTAATTTTCCAACAGGCTACTCTGGTATACCGTACTTTAACTAATACGCGATGTACATGCATAAAGTGCGATAACAAACGAGTTCTTGTGTTGCAGCCTAGCTGGTGCTAATCTTCGAGTGCCGTTGCCGCTCCCGAAAAAGGGTTGTGTCTAATGAACCACTTGACGGGCCTCCAAAGCCGCGAGTGCGGATGGAAAATGCTAGCGAAATGCCTTCTCTCTCCCTCTTGTGTATAGCGAAGCTTTCTCTGGAGTTCTTTCGTTAGCCATTTTACGGGACGACCGAGAAAAACGCCGGAGGCGTAATTAACTGAGTGGCGCCCCCGCTCCCACGAGCACTTGCCGAACTTCGCTCGCTTTCTTATTCTCTGTCTCGAGCCCTTCTTCTCACTTTTGTGCTTCTCGCAGCTTGAACAACTGAGATTCTATATATTTTCCTCCTCTCGTCTATACTTTGTAGTCTCTATTTATTTTCTTGTCTTCCACTTGACTGGGAGAGCCAGCGTAAGAGAAGCAGCAGAAAAAAAGAAAGAGAGCTGCATTTATTCATTTTTTCAAGTAGCCAGGAGCCGGAGCCTACTTTGAAGCTTCCTCTCTTCTATTATCTTTGTCTGCCGAGGTTGAGTGATAAAGAGCAGAGCAAAATCAATAGAGTATTGCGTCGAGCTTTCATTGGTAGAGGAAAGAAATTTTCCTCAACACTCTGGGCCTCTTCCAGTTACTGTGCTTGCTTTGTGAAATAGCTGGATGTGGGGTAAACAGAGAAAAAATATTTGTACATTGGAGTTTCTATCTAACTGAGTGGTTTACGCCACAAAAGCTGTAAAATAAAGGTACGCGTGTGTGTGCATCGGTAGGGGGATCGATTTTACCTCATATCATCTATTTTTTTGTTAATCACCGTTTCTTTCAGAGTCGATTCAAAGTTCTTTTTTTGCCCTGACCGAACCAATTTCTCTCAGACCCGCAGAGTTACTTGATACAAGGATACTGCACGAAACTTTTTGTCGTAAGATCAAAGTGCAGTTGGTACTTGATCACTTGGAAGAGTTTGATTAAAATTATAATTGGTTCGCTTCTAAAGTGCACAGTTCTGAAGCTTTTTTTCGTATTTATTTTTTCATCGGAACGCTCCGCGTCAAAAGAGCTCGTGCGCTGCACTTCAATATTAATCAGGATATGTTCTGTAACTCAAAGCTTGCGCCATTCCACCGAACTCGGTATTCTCATTAGTAGAAATTAAATCCACCAGTATCTGATCTCACGTTACGTATATTTGGATTAATTAAATTCCCATACGATTAATCAAGATGTGAAAATAGATTCGCTTTACAAAAGCTCCGCTGAGTGAAGCAAGTGATTCTCAGGATAAAAATGATCCAGTGTGTATAAGCAGTGAATCGAATTACACAGCTTAAACCAATAAGCGTCTCAATGAACTATTTAATAGACTAGCGCGAAGGTGTTCGCCCGCGAAAAAGGCCTCTGTCTCTCACGACAAGAGTATACAAACACAATCAGCGCAGTTTCTCACTACAACAATGCGGCACGGCTGTAGCATCGCTTCTCGCCTCTGCAGCAGAGCCAAAACACAGTGCGCAAGAGAGATAGAAAGCCAGCGGACTGGCGATATTAATAGTCGGCGTGATATATCTTTATTTGGATTTACTTCGCGGGTTAGCTGCATTTATTCGCGGGTAATTAATCATCTGCGCGAGCGCGAGCCTCTCTCTCACTCCCTGCAATCCACACGCGTGCGGCAAGTGTGGCTGTGTTCTCGCATGCCTCGACTAAACTAGACGAGATTAATGGCGGCTGTATATGGACTAGAGCTTGATGCAGGAGAGAAAAAAATTACTGTTCGCGTGTACGTTTTCTTTCTTCGCGCTTAACGACCGGCTGCGCTAATCCCATGACGCTTGCGATGCTCTGTCTGCTACTACTGGGCCGATCGAAGAAGCTCGACTGTGTGTCCTGCTCTCGGTTTTTTGTGAGACATAGCCGAGGGTGTATATACTTCATTTGCTTCCGCGGGCTTGAGAAGAGTTGCGGGGTGATAAGTGAACTGTTCTCTTTTGAAGAAGGCGGGAGAGAGCTTTCTGTGATGAGCTTCAGGGAAGCATGAGGAAATGTTTTTTCTCGGATATTGGTTTACTCGTAGAGAAGTAGTATTTTATGTTCTCGTGATGCATTAGGTGCAGAAGGCATACGAGGATTTGAGGGATGCAGAGATTAGGCCATGTATATAGAATTTCGTACAGCTAGGGATAGCGTATGAATAAGAAGATTAGGATAAGGATGCATGGGAGAGTTGGGGAGATTTCGCTTTGGGCCACTAGTCGGTCTCCATTCCTCAATCATCCAATTTAATCAAGCTATATGCGGACTTATAAAGTTAATAATCCAAGACTAAATAACCGAATGAAAAACCAGAGACATAAGCTAAGACAGACAAAGTAAATATACCCAAAAGCATTTCATCAGTCCCCCAGTCCGATCACAACCGCAACGAATTAATCTTCCTCTCGAAAATTGCTCGTACTGCTCACCCTCGCTGCTCCTAACATAATGACTTTCCAACGCACACATTACGCGCTTGGGATAGCGTGCTCGCGCGCTTTGCATTAATTAACGAGCGCGGGCGCGCCAACGGGCTCTCGGCCACGCGCATTACCCGATTCTGTTAGTTTTACATATCCTGGTTATACACGATAAATCAATTATCGAATTAGCGGATTATTGCACCGAAGCCAGCGCGAGAGCTCCGCATCTCTCTTCCGCCCCCTTCGCGGCTGTGTGTGTGCGCGTTCGTGTGGGTGGTATACACACCTCTTTCGACGACAGTCGCATTCATTTACATGCGCGCTAATGCCGTTGCAGGCTGCAGTATGTACGCGAGGTGCGCGATTGCAAACGCATAAATTGTCGCAGTGGCGACATATCAAAGTGTAAGCTCTAAGGGCGCGCCGGACGTCTTTTCACGCTGGACTTGGCATCGTGCTTCGATGCGAGTGTTGAGGGGAAGCTCTGGTGTATGTGTTTTAAAGAGAGACGATACAGGGAATTCTTCGGAATTTTATTTGTGATGCTTATCGATTCTTTTGGATTGGTGACAATTCTGTGATTGTGTGAAAGTAAGGCATGATGTGGATTTCAAGTATAGCAGCAGATATGTACACAATTTCGTACGCAATGTTTTCTAGTTCAAATTAGGTCCATTTATAATAATTCGAGCGCTTATACATAACGAGGAAATGCTTTAAACTGTTCACTCACTCGTAATCGTACCGTACATTATCGACATCAAACGCGGTTGATGTAAACTGAATGTGCGATACACGATGACAGAGTTTGTAGTCTAATTAATCAACGCTGATATATTGTTACCCATAATTAAAGCCGCATGTGGATGCGTAAATTGGGAAAGGCTCGACGATAATTTCTCTCGACGAGCGCTTGACATCCGAGTGCATCGGGAAGGATCGATTAGCGAGTTAAATACGTTATTTCGTTTAAACATAGATTACTTGTTTTTAAATTGAAAAAGTAGGATAGTAATTTTGCAATTGTTCGTTTTGATTCATAAATGCGATGAGAATTGGATAAAAGGAATCAACAAAATGGGCTCTAATAAATGGAGAGTAAGAGTGATAATCCTTTATAAAACGCAGAGAGGGAAAACGAACCTGGCTCTGATAAAATTAAGCAAGCCACTTCGTGACACTGATACCGCTAGTTAGCCCAGAGTCCTCTTCTCTCCACTTGAGAGAGGGGGACAGAAGTGAATTTAATATTTGCTCCAAGACGATCCAACTTTAGGATGCGTTGAATATTCATACGATTCCGAGTGCAATCTACCGGGCCCAGGACAAAATGCCCTCGTCTTTAAGCGTTCTCCTTTTTCCAGCACACTGCCAAGTGAAGTGGGCTCACAGGCCGGAGCCTGACAACCAGCAGCTATACCAGCGCCCGCACGCTCCGACTTGTTCACTTTCATGAATATGATAATAAGGAAGCAATTACCACACGCGTGTCTCTTCCCAGTACTTTATCGTATAATAGCCGAGAGCTTTTCCAATAGGAAAATACACCTGCGCTGCGGAGCACGAGATTTAACGACCTATGCAGCCCGTCAAATAGTGCATCTAGTTCTTTTTTCTGCTCTCGTGCACAATTGAGTTCAAGAAATTTTATGGTTGCAAAATTCATTAGGAATCGAATATAAACTCATTAAAAGTTTTTTATGAATATTTGATAGCAAATTGTTATATTCAGCGATTTGATTGATGCTGCGGTTTACTACTTATTCTGAAAAAATCGATTGGTCTTTCCCACTTCTTCCAAGCTATATAGGTAACGTGCCTCTACCTCTGTACGCTGACCAATCTCTGGGGTTTCCATCTCCTTATGCTATGTAATCTACCGCTGTGTATCTGGGAATTCCATATTCATTTTAGAAAACTTTTGTTTACGTTAAGGTTAAGCAATCGTGGGATCTTTATTTACTTCCAAAACCAGTTTGCTCTATCAGGCAAAAATTAAAAATTCAATTCCGTCGATCAAATCATTCGATTCCTGCAGAATTTTTTTCAATCACCTTATTCCACGGTGAAATACGTATCCAGAAGCAAATCTCTAATAACCAGCGCTATCGAGCAGATTCCCTAGATGTGCGGATTCATCAACTAACGAGAAATTGCATACATCAAATTAGATTGTAATCGAATCGACACGGGAGACGCATGAGATATGATTCAGCCTACTGATCTGCAGCAGAGGATTTGGTGTAATTGATCGGTGCTTAATTAACGCTAGGAGATGAGGCTAAGGATCCCTACGGTTCGGACCAAGTAAAATCGCCACCAGTTGTCGAGAGAGAGAGAGAGAGAGAGAGAGAGAGAGAGAGAGAGAGAGAGAGAGAGAGAAAATCGGGCTAGGACAACAGGACGAGCCAACTTGCGCGACCAGAGGCTTGATATGCAAATGAGCCTTTGTGATTGTTATTGCTGACGAAATCCTTCGTAGCGAGTGCGGGAAATACCGCGCGGGACTCAGATTTCGTTTGACTGTATATACGCGTGTGTGTGCGAATTCGAGGTACGAGCGACAGGTTCACAATTTAAATGATGATATAACGAACCGACTGTCGCAATCCAAGAGCTGCAGAGAGGATTGCTTTGGCGACGGGAGCTCCAACTACATCACTTTGCATCAGCAAATATGCATCATTTTGCGAGGATGCAGCAAACTACTTTGCCGCGCCATGCAATTTTCAAATATCATTGAAACTGATAACGTGCCAATGCTGACTCTTATGTAGAGTATTATATTTTTCCAGAGGACTGATGAATTTTTCATCAAAATACATCGACGAGTAGTTAACTCTTCAGAAAGATATTATTGATGCCGTTACTGCAGCGCTTCTCGCATTCAAATTGAATTATCTTTTTATTTGCCTCCGGCTGTACAAAGATCGTAAACGTTGTATTTCTCGGTGTAGGTATCTACTTTCTCGTGGAAAAACATAAAATTGCTTGGAAGCCAGGATGTATTCCGAAGGAAGATAAGGATCAATACGATAAGTATCCAGTCTGCTGATAAGTAATGAATCAGCAGGAAGAACGAAGAACGAATGGAAGAAAAGAACTCCGGAGTCGACCGAAAATCTCCAATGCCGACGGGGAAATGAAGAATCGCGCCTTTTCGCGAAGTAATCGAATTCTCGCGCAGTTTCTCGCTTGTGGCTTGCACTCTTTGAAATTATGTTGACCTTTTTTCTCCAGAGAGAGAGGAAATTCCAGGCTGCGTTACCGCGGGATCGCTGGACATTATTAAGTTCCATACATCACAATTTGATGCGTACACTGCTGACTACATACACGATGGAATTACTTAAGGATTTGCAGATAATTTAAAACTTATGAAAACATGATTTTATTCGATTACAAAAGATATACATTTATTAAAAATTCTTCATATTCTATTATTCTATTTTACGAAAGGATTCGTAGAAGCGAGTTTTGAAACAATCAATGTTATACTTGAATATAAAATCCTAACGTGTTATGCAAATCGGAGAAACGGCAACGTCTTCTCGTGGAGTACGATTCAAACTTTGCGATGGCTAATGACCGAGACAGATAACTGCCCGAGCAGTGTTGGAGTCATCGATTTTGTTGGAAGGCGGGGGGATTATTTTTAGAAGAAGAACTGGCAACAAGTCGATACTTCTCATTTCAGTTTTAACAGTGTTCTTGCACAGTTGTATCAGCTGCTTGGTATTCATTGAATAGCAAGTTTATCAATGGCTACCAAGTGTTACTTTCCTCTGTTGTTTGTACTTTTTTAAAAGTTTTTTCAAAATTTAATTTCGTAAGTCATTTTTTAAATGATCTTTTTAAAATTGTTGGGAAATGATTTACTAAATAAAATCAATAAATAATCCAGACATATTTCTTGCAGAAATCATTGTATTACACGAACCATGCTCCTGTGTGGATTTATAATTTACCTGCTCAGTTATAGTGGCGAGTGTACTGAACTTTCTGATGTGCAAATCCTTTCAAAAGATTGGAACACTGATGGTTTAGACTTTTTCGTTCTACCAGACAAAGTTTTTGATAAATATGAAAATAGCTTTTCTTTCGTCAGTTGTGAAGCTAAAGAGATAAAAAATAATACTAAAAAGGGTAAGATTACAACGGAGACTTGGTCGGCATCGAATGTAAGCAGTACCGATATTTGCGATTTACCCATAGAAACCAGTTCAGTATTCAATTACTATGGATTTATGAGATATTACCGTTTAACTCTTGATCGAGGACTTATTGCTTGGAACGTTGATCGATTCCAGTACGTAAAACAAGATACATGTACACAAATACAGCTATTATCAGCTATCAGTATATGTCAGTTTTTTTTTTGCTCGTCGTTAATTAATTAACAATTGTCAGTCAGTGTAAATGTGGATTATTTTTTGCGCGTTCGTGAGTGAATCCACGAGTGTGATAGGTGCGTTTATAAGTTTTTTTCAAAAAGTGCAAGTGTCAGTGAAAGAGTTATGTGATAAGTTTAAATTAAATAAATTAAATAGTGTAAGTGTAGCATAATGGCTAAAAGAAGAGATGCCAGAGGAAGATTTGCCAGCGCTCATCCAGACAAAAAATATTCTCGAGGAAGGAATACGAAGAGGCCAAGAGGAATTTTTGGCTCTAAAAACAATGAAGATGATCAAGTGGAGAAGAGACCAAAACTTTCAGCATCTGCGAAGAAAATCAGCAGATCAACAGTTCCAGATGCTGCTTCTACAAAAAATAGGCTTATTGATATCAGCATTTTGTACAGTGAACTTCAAGATGTTTTGTCTTGTGGTGTCTGTCACGGCAATGTACACTTTAGTGAATCAAGTGTACAAGGGCTTGCTTTCAAAATTGATGTTGTCTGTGAACAGTGTGGTCAGATAAGTGCGATAAACTCTTGCAAGAAAGTGGGTCCAAGAAGCAATGCATGTGAAGTGAACAGAAGAAGCATTATCGCTTTGCGTGCACTTGGCCATGGGCACGCTGGATTGTCTACCTTTTGTGGCATCATGGATCTGCAAAAGCCAGTAGCACAATCTGCTTACGATACAATTAGAAATCAAATAAGTGAAGTGTGCCAAAAAATAGCTGAGGACTCTATGTAGGCTGCAGTCCAAGAGGAGATGGAAGCTACAGGAAATAATCAATTAGATGTTTCTGGCGATGGCTCCTGGAGGTAGAAGAGCTTTTCATCTTTACAAGGTCTCGCCAGCATCATTGGAAATAAAACAGCAAAGGTTTTGGATGTCGCCATCAAGAACAGCTTCTGCAAAGCATGTGATAACTGGTTAGGCAAAGAAGACACGATTCCATATCAATGGTACGAAGAACATGAACCAAATTGTAATGCTAACCATCAAGGCAGTGCAAGAAAAATGGAAGTGGATGGAATCGTCCAGATGTTTCAACGTTCAGAAGAAGAGTATGGTGTAATGTACAAAAATTATATTGGTGATGGTGACTCGAAAGTGTACAAAGTAGTGACAGAAGCGCAACCCTATGGCAGCAGGTTGACCGTTCCAAAAAAAGAGTGTATCGGTCATGTGCAGAAGAGCATGGGTACACGTCTCAGGAATTTGAAGAAATCACTAGGACGACAGACACTCTCAGATGGAAAAGGAATTGGAGGAAGAGGACGACTGACTGCCCAAGTGATCGACAGACTGTCTTTATACTACAGGATGATGCATATGGAGCAGGTGAAAATTAAATTTCGTAAGTACTTACATATAATATTATTAATATTTTCATTTAATACTTTGAAGTATTTCTTTTTAAAAGTTATTTTTATCACTTTTCAGCAAATCTTGGACTAAGTGGGTTACCACAGCTGCCTCATAAACATGACAGTTGAGGTTATGCTGGACAGGAGAGACACAAAATGCCTTGTGACTACGGTGAAAAAAAGATAAGAGCTTTGAAGAAATTTTATTAATAAAAACATGCTTTTAACTGAAATGTACTAATTTAAACTTTTTGTGTTCTAGATACATCTACACCCCAACAGGAGTTTTTATGTGTCCAGATGCGACAGTCTGGTACACAATGTTATATGTTGATGGATATTAATGATTGGAGCAATAAAAAAATGATAGAGATAAGTATTACGATGATTATGTATAAGTATTGTAAGTCAAAACTTTAATGCTGATTTTCTCCTAATTGTGTTTTTCTCAATTTCAGGTGCTGCACCGTAAGATTCCAAAGGAACGGATGGACCAAATGAGCTCAAATTTGGTGATATTGTTTTTTAAGTACATTGGTTATGGTATGAATGAGGGGACTTTGTTTAAATTCCATAGAAAAAAAATTACATGATAATTATGTTAAAATTAATCAAAAATTGATTAAAAAATCAGCAATATGCTTATAAAACTTTTTCTATGGAATTGAAACTAAATCCCCTCATTCATACCATAACTAATGTACTTTTAAACAATATCCTGGAGTTTGAGCTCATTTGGGCCATTCGTTCCTTTGGAATCTTACGGACAGTGAATTATGGACACCCTACTATACGTAGGTATTATAGAGGTATATAGAAGTCTGAAACAGTCAAAATAAAGGTAATTATGTGTAAGAATAGCAAACAAAATTTGCTTTATTTATATAAGAAATTATACATTTTTAATCGAAAATTTTGATTGTAATTTAAAAGGTGTTGTGTGCCCCCTAAAAACCGGCACAGTTATATCGAAATTGTCTTTTCCTCTTATTTTGGTCGATGAAATGAATTCAAAGCCAACATTGTATCATGAAAACTTCGAAATAATATTTCGTAATAAAAACAATTGTCAAGAAATGTCAGGATGCAGAATAAGGTATGATTTCGACGGCAAGCAAATAGGTGAAACAAAACTTTATGAACTGAAGAATTCCTGGAATGTCTTAACTTTACCAGTAAATGATCAGTCGCCAGACGAGGGACATCATACTTTAGGCTTTAATTTTACCAATAATAATGGTGAAAAATATTCGACTCTATTTTGGACGGTGGTGTATGTCAATCCATCAGGTCAAGAAATTCAACAAATGATTGTGCAGACCAAACATTACCCAACCTACAGAACTGCGCACTCGAATTCACACAAGCGGTATGGCGTTTGTCGCATTGAGGGTGTTAATGATACAATGAACGAAGTTTATTGCACCCAATTCAACGGTAAGAAAATTACTTTGAATCTAACCTTGCACTTACCCGAAGTCGTACACTGGATCGCAGTACATTTGAATGACGGAGGTATGCTACTAGTGACAGGAAAATACAAAAAAGATCCATACAATCTTCAAATTAGAGACAACGAATGCAAAGGATTCAGGATGCAGCGTATAACCAGTGATGGACGAACTTTGAAAGAACTAAAGATAAAGAATTTCCAATCGAAAGGTACCCGTTTTGGATTTGAAGATTAACTTTTTTTTTCAAAGCTTCGTATAAAAAATAAGGACGAACATTTTGAGGAAGTACTTTTGAATGGCAATAACGGTCGAGTTATACTTATATAGAAGTATCAACGAACATGGATACCTAACGATAGAACTACACCTTGACGCAGTTATAAACATCATTTAATTAAATGTAAAATTATTCGGTCCAAGATAATCACACAGGAGTATCAACTGACTAGTATTAAACGAACATTCAAATGCAAATTAGATGAAAATGTTGTCCGCAATGAAAATATTTTTGAGAAAATAAAAGACTGTTAAGATAAAAAAATTACATTTAAATCATCTTCTCAAATATTTTGTCATCAATAAATAAATTGTTTGCCAAGTGTTCCACATGCGCAAGCATCTCTCGAGCTAGAACAGGGATAAGGGCTGCAGCAGAGTGGCAACTGTCTTGTTTGCCCCGCAAGTAGCATCTGCAGATCGTGAGTTCTGGGAGAAAATGAAATATCGGTCTCGTGCGCGCTCGCGCAGACCATGGACCACTCCTTCGACAAGCTGGTTGTCGACTCTCTCTCTCTCTCTCTCTCTCTCGATATATATATATATATATATATATATATATATATATCGATATATATATATATACGAGTGTGCTTGTGTACGAGGTAGAGCAGGAGGAGGAGAGTTTCGCGCTAGCCGATACGCATACAGCGCGCTCGCTTTTGGGATAGTCGGCACTGTACCAATATCAATTACTTGTGGCGGTCGTCGTCCTATTCGCCGATGCGTCATCTCTATTCTAGTGGGAGCGCCGGTTATTGCTGCGTTGCAGCTGCATCGGAAGCACACCGTCGGATACTCGACCTCGATGGCTATATCTACACACACGCGTATGTACGTAGGGAGGTATGTACGAACCTACGCTGGGACGGATTACTATATGCACTGCTTCGAAATCACTGGACGATGCGACCGCGCGCTGTCTCGTACCAACTCTCTTTGTGCTTGCCAGTTTGTGGCTGCATCAGGAGAACCTAGTTATGGAAGAGATGGCTTGCTACTATGCTCTGCCCTCGCATAACCTGATCAAGTGTTTACGCTTTCGCGAGATTCTTCATTGCTCGCACGAGGTAGTGCAAGAAGAGAAAATCGACGGAGAAGGATCGTATTCGCATAATCTTGATAGTACTGCAGTGCGTTTGGCGTTACATTTAATGAAATCTAATATTGTAATTGGTTGCTCGAATGAAACCTTGAAGATTTTGTCGTTTTAATACAAAGAGCACTAGGTATTATTAATTTTGGATAAAGAGCTAATTTGAATTGTATGTCGCTTTCGTCATGTGGTTCACTTGCAAAAGGTATTCCACCGCATTCATCAATTCCAATTTCCATGAGGAAAATAAAGCCTCGTATACAGCATACAAACAATATGTTTAACAGTGACTAATTATAACAACATCAGAATTTCAATTTGATTAATTGATTGATTTGTTCTTTTCACTTTATTTGAGGAATCCGGTAATTAAGTTATAATAAGTTCGAATTGGTAGATTTAATAAAAAGCGTAATGACTAATGAACTATCAAAGGCTCAGAAAGCGACCGCTCTTTTTCGTCATTAACGAATCAATCACAGCGCAAAACTAAAAGTCAATCGGCTATTCAATTAACGCAGCGGCGAGTGCGCCAACCTAGCGCGTAAGTCGAGTTTGGAAAATTCAATGACCGAATTTTCCGAGCCCTTAAAGCTGCTGCGCCAGTAGCAGCAGCGCGCGTAATTCAATCAACTTTAGTGAATGCGAGCGCTGCAACATTGATAAAATAACAATTAGATTAAACAAACTACTACCTCGTCGACAAGGCAGCCCGACAAGGGGGGGGGGGGGAGGTCGCGTCAACGTCGATAGCCAGGCTCTCTCATATTATAGCGCATATATGTAGCGTCTACCACAACTGACGCGCGAGTCTGTATAGGTGCGCGACGGAGTCCGGCAAATATCCGGAGCAGAAGCGCGCGGCTTTAATTACTCGCCGGCACTATCGGAGCGCGCAACTTCCGTAAATTTCCCTCCGGTTGTCATGTGCCTTTTCTCGAGCGTCGATGGAACGGCTCCTTTTGTATCCGTGGCCTCGCTGCGGAGATGTATTGAGCTGAGAAGGAGGACGGACAGATTTAATCGAGCGACACTCGCGCGAGCGCGAGCAAAATAGACGAGCGCTGCGCGCGCCCCGCGTGACTCTGTGGCGCGAGTCGTCTCGGAAATTACATTAAAAGTGCAATGCGCTGGAGAATTTGAAAAATACAAGGCAATGCATGCGCGGCAAGACTGAAGGATGGGACAGTAAAAAGTGGTTTTAGACAATGTACTTACGTGGTCGTATTTTTTTCGTTGGGCCATTTTGCACTGAAGTTTAAAAGTTTAATATCAAAACTTTGTCACGCTAGCTGTACGTTTTGAGCGCGATCGTAAAATCAAAATACAAAGCTACAAGCAAACAATGACACTGTAGAGCTCCTATCAGTTTGTCTCGCACTTTTCGCGGTCTTTTTGTTTCGCCCGGAGAAAACAACTCTCGCGCGTATATATGCCATACACACGCGGACTCGAGCGCAGACCAGAGGCCAGCATCCATTCATCGATTTGCTCAACTTGGAAAAAGCTCGCCCAAGGCGCATCGAATGCAATGTGTGACCGCGACGGGTCGTTGCGCCGCCAGGAGCATTTCCCGCGGGTTCAGTATTGAATGCATAAACTATAGGAGACGCTATCGCGTTCTCAGAATGCTGGCGTCGCGCGAGAAGCCAAGAAATTGAAGTTTTTCGAGATTCGGTATTTTTATGCTCGTCGGCTGAAGCTATTAGCGATACTTACTACTTTGGCTCACTGTTTTGGTGCAATCGATATGTGTAGGTGTCTTTATGTATTATTAACTATGTGATATACTTCTATTAATTAATTTCCATGCATTAGGAAACACAATATATATATATATATATATACTAGTGGGGCTCCGCCCCCCTGCTCGCTTCGCTCGCCAACCCCCTATTGTAGTTTCTGTGTGATTTTATCTTCAAAATTTTATTTTCATGAACTGATAATTATGTTCTGGATGGTTGAAAATGATCGATCTTATTGTATAAGAAAACCTGTTACTGGAAGTAAAAGTATTGTTTAACATTGAACTTCTACTATTAATGGCATTTAAAATAGTTTTAGCTAGTTTTTGAAGTTTTCTGACGCTTGAAATTCATCATTTGAATTTATATATATATTTTTTTTTAAATTAATTTTAATTTTTTTTAATGTTCTTAATGTTTAAATCTTTGTGCCGCAAAAGGCATCTATAAAATGATAGACTTTTCGAGTTGCGCGCCATTGGGAGACGTGAGGTGATCCTGAAAATTAAATTATTTGGAAAACTGTCTCTTTATTCTGTCTCTCTAGTTCTGTCTGACTACTCATATTACCTGAAAATTCATCGAGGTCTTTGATCTCGCTTATCTTGTCCATTTTGTTGTTTATTCAATCAGTGAATCATCTATAATGATTATACTTTCTGATGGTTCTTTGAGTTCTTTGAACTCAATTATTCCCTAACTTATTTACACGTTATTAATAATTAACTTTAATCTTATAACTTAAATAAAATTAGAGGTAGATCTTCAATATCTGATTCTCTTGGAACTGATACTTCTTACCTTAACCTAAACCTTAATTCTATTTAATATTATCCAATTTAAATCTATTTAATCATAATATGTTATAAATTTGTATTTAATTGGACTGTTAATGCGGCCTTATTTTACTACGCAATAGCGTTGTGAAAGTATGACGGTCTCAAGCCCGATAACGCAGAGAGCAGTCATGTTATTTGGTGGGGGGGGGGGGGCGATGGGGGGGGGGGGGCGGTGGGGGGGTGGTGGGGGGGTTTTTGAGATTTTCGAAAATAACAGAAAAATGAAAGAATTTTACGTGTTTTGGTGGGGGGGCCAAGGTGGGGGGGTGGTGGAGGGGTGGTGGGGGGGAGTCTTGCCAAAATGACTATATAATATAGGAAGATATATATATATATATATATATATATATATATATATTCATGAAAATAATTCAATTTATAACAATAAGTGATAGTACTTTTTTACGGAAGACGAAGGAGAACGATTTTAATAATCTGGTTAAATTGCATTAGAGAGTGAATTGTGGGTAACGCGGGGGAAATGTGCGCATCATCAGATACAAACTTAATATATAGCTATATGGCCGATCCAAACTACTTGAAAAGAGCCTGTATATCTCTTTCGCATCTTACGTCACGCTGAACTGCAGGAAACTCTTGTTTCGTAGATATCAGAAAAGCTATAATGGACAAGTTTCAATGAAGAATATTTCCATTAATTTGCGGAGGCAGCAGCCCATAAATATAAAATATTTTATATTAAATTGCATCCCTTGTAGTACTTATTTATCATAGTGAATTATCTGTATAAAGTCACTGCTTCATCATAATATCAATATATCGTATATATCGACGTTTCTTCTCGTACCAAAAAACAAAAACAAAAAACAGTAAAGTCATTCTTCCGGATGACTTACGACCCATTACGAGTGCTCTGCGTGTTTCTCCTGCTCTAATCCTAACTTTTTAATTCTCCAGCAATGAGTTCGCTGTACTTTTATCGTAGCTGTACACTCTGAAGTCCAACCTTTTAAATGTAAAGCTTGCTCAGGAGAAGCTTATATCACGTCAAGCCTGAATTTCGAGATAGTACTTTTACCGGACTTTGTCCCAAGTGAAAAGGCCTTGATTTCAATAAGAATAAAATTTGACGATATTCGACCAGCTGCTCGAACAAAAGTCTTATCGTCAATGTTGGCTATCCCACGAGTATACATGTAGCGCTCGCACGTAAGGTAGTAGGACACCACGCGTCGGACTAAGTGCTATTGGAAAAGCCAGAGCGTTTCGAACGTATATACTGCAAAAAAGTCCTTTTTACGGGATCAGTCCTGGCGGAACACAGAGTCGGAAACAGAGAAAGGGAGAGAGGTGGGAGGGGGAGGAAATTGGGCAGAGTTAAAAATGAGCACGCACTCGAAAGGCTCGCAGACCGCCGGAAGAGTGAGAGAGACTGTGGGGAGGGAGAGTTTGTGAGAGAGAGAGCAAGAAGAGATGCAGTTGAGCGTATCCCCGCGTATACGCTCGCTAATTAACTAAGTTGAATGAGTTACTCGGAGTCGGAAGAGAAAATTTACTTTTCCGCGGCTCTTCTCCCACTTTATGCGGCGTGGCTTCGGTCCTTATCGCAGTAGTCGAAGGAAGAAGAAAGACGGCGACTGGCGCGAGATAATCCTTAAATTCGTTGGGTGATCACACGCGACGATGATGCACTTAACTTTGCCTCGCTCTCACCTCTTGCTATACGTGTATATACGTACAGGTATAATAGTCTACGAGGATAGAAGAGCTGCACCGAAGATAATTTATGGCGCCTTAATGCGTGCGGGTCGTACTCAACGGTGGTATCAATTTTAGTTCTCCAAGAGAGAAGGTGGTGGGGAGGTGGGTGGGGGGGAGGTTAACACGCTCGCGCGGGCACGAGGTTATTAAGTGTCGTTCGCATAACCCATGAACTAAGTTCTCTGCTTATGCCTTAATCATGAAGCCGGAAGGCTAAGTATGAAAGACGATCGTCGAAAAAGTTTGAAGAGAGCGCGCGAGGAAGAGAAGGAAATGCCGAAAGAAAGTTTGTTGGCCGACGCGCTATATACAGCGCTGAATGATATTTCGACGACGACTTATTACAATTTTAATAAGCATTACTTGCGTGCAACATCATAACGGATGAAACATCAAATATTCATTTACTTTGGGAGAAGTTTTTCTCTTCTCTCTGACAGTTCATACGAGATTTCGGTAAGATTAAGGGCTTTTCATGAGATTGCTCTTGAGAATACATGGGAAAGTAGAGATTATAAATTATCTTTTGCTTTAGAACGATGATTCATACAAAGAGAAGATTAAAACAAGTAATTATTTGCTTTACGGAGATTCGAAATACACAGATAAATTTTACTTTGTCGAGGAGCCTATAGCCATAATCTTTACAATTATCTTTATTGACTTCTTCATTGAAAGTTCAAATCTGTCAATGAATGTATAATGTGAATAAGATTAGATTATTTTTAGCTAGAATAGTACTACTGTACGTTCGTTTGATTTGTAACCCTATATAAGTTAAAGTGAGATAAACGAACAAGTCAGTCGTCTTGATGCTGGCAGCGGCGGATAACGTATTATTTTTGAGAGAACACACAGTGCGAACGAAGAAAATTTGAAGGTAAAAATTTGTATAGTACTCATATCATGACTTAGTATTAAAAGCGGTGTTACGTCTTAAATTTATTTTAAATAAGACAAAAGTTAATTTTGGCTTCCTGTTCGGACGTAACAGCAGTCAACTATTATCCGAACATTTTTATTTTGCAGAAATTGAAGATCAGGGAGCAAATCATTTAATTAAAGCAACATGTATACATTTTCCGGATTACCGGCCGTCTTTGTTCTGCTACTTTGTAATCATGTTATTGCTAAAATTATGTGGAATAATGATTTAGAAGCTCTATCAAAAAATTGGACTACTGTACGTAGTTCTGGTATCAGATTTAGACAGGGAAAACTGATTGCGGAGGATGCGACCACCTTCTTATTTGCAAGCTGTAAATATATAAAGTCAGAAAGCAATGAATTGTGCAACTTAACATTAGAAACGTGGACATCTGCACAAGCTAATACTAAGAGTAATTGTTTCAATGTCAAAATAAGATCAGTAAGTGGCGATGAATTTATGGAACTCGAGTTGTACCGATTAACAAATAGCAAGATCCTTATGTCTTCAACGGAACTGTTGAAAAACAAAATTGATTATGAGACGAACTACAGTATTTTGGACATGAATAGATGCGATGTAATAGCCAATATAAAGCACTCGGCGAAGTATGACGAAAATCTTCCATTTGTGATTCATCCAATTCTTTACCAAAACTCTTTTAAAGTGGTATCTAATAGCAAGGAAAGATGCAAAGGCAGAGTGAGTTGTATACTAACTTACGACTTTGATGGCAAAGAAGTCGATGAATTAAAATCTTTTAAAAGTGATTTAAATTATTTAACAATGTCAGTTTCGAAAAAGACTTTGGATGAAGGTTTCTATACCTATTCTGTACGTAAATTTAATGGATCGATTATTTGGAATGTTAATTATTTCGAGGATCCATCTACTGAATTTAAGGAACTTATGTCCGAATCCATAGATATGTGGCCAAAAAGAGTAGCACATTCAAATGCTCATGGTTTCTACAGTTTATGTTGGCTGCAATTTGTGGAATCTAATCAGTTACAATGCAGACAGTTTGATAATCAATCAGCAAAGCTAAACTTAACGTTCGAGTTGCCCAGTCCTGCACACTTGGTAGCCGTACAAAATTTAGCCGATGGAGGAATTCTAGTAGCTACTGGAAGTTGCAAGAGCAATTCAAATTTTTTACTAACTGACTATAATTGTGATGGGATTAGAATTCAAAAATTCACAGCCGACGGGAAAAAGTATAGACCCGTGGAAATTCCGAACGGCTTCAAATCCAAAAATGCTTATTTACTGCATCTTGGTGTGTTCCAAGTAGAAATTTTTGAGAATAGCAAGGACGAATTTTGCTTCCTCTGGGCCTGGCTAGAACGATCTCACGAATCTAATGTTGATGTATTAAAATATAAAAATTGGTGCATTCCAAAAGAATTAACGGTAATACAATATTAAATATGCACATATTCTTATTCTTTCTAAAGTGTCTTCAAAACTATATACTCAAATGTAATCGTTATATCTAAAACGTTTTTTGAAAATTGTGTACTCTATAAGTCTGATAAACAATAAAAATTGATCAATAATGCAATTTAGTATATATTTCTTTCAATTTTAACTTAAAACAGTAAAATTAATATAGGTTCGTTAGTTATTATAATATTTTTCTACATATTTACACGTACACACACAACGAAAAAAGAATCTTGCTGACTAAATCATTATGTCAGATCACAATTGTTTTCGGTCATAGATAAACATAGTGTCTCATCGTTACCACTTATCTCCTGCATCAGAAATTATCACCTGATTATCCTCGAAATTTCGAACGAGCAGACGACTTCGTTGTTTGCTCAATAGGACATATACATAGAAACGTCTCCGGCTCGCATCGACAAATCCTGGCGGTGATACACGGTTAAGTCGATAAGGCTGTGCAAGCAATCAGTCACCGAGAAGCGGCACTAAGTCAACAAAGAGCGTCGTAAGATGCACCCAAGTCGGATCGCGTGCTGCGGCGATGAAATCGGATAAAGATATAGCATCCTGTCTCAAAGGGAATATTTATGTATACACACCAAGTGAATTTGGAGGAGTGAAATTAACGTTCCGCAGTCTAAGCGATTTGTCTTCGCAAACAGAGGAATTCGCGTTGCGTGTACGGGGTGCAAGCTCGCACTTATCCCCCTCACTGTGTTCTCTTTGATGCTGTTGAATTAAATTGAATCAGGAGATGATTGCTGCGTTTTGATTACGCATATGTTCACTATGGGGAGTAAGAAACTTTTGATATGTAACTTAAAAATTCATCTATAGAATCTGAAAAATTGCTTTTTGAGTTTTATCGAACTTGTTATCTTCGCGATGAGAGCTTTATCTCGATTCAAAACTTTGGAACATAAAATTTTTATTTGGTAAAAACGTCAAAATCTGACAGTGTTGTATTTACTGCCCAGTGCAGCGAAAAACTTTTAATAACTTCTTACAACTACAGAATATTAATGAAGATGATAAGTACAAGTTTTGAAAATTATTAGTTCAAAAAGTACAATTGGAAAATAAGAAAAATTCGTTCGCGTTAGCAGATTAATGCAAAATGTCGACAGTTAGCATAGTGCTAAGCTCAGAGAAAGTCAGTCTGAGGAATGACAATAGCGGAAGCGATATCGATTTAAACGCTTGTTCGGAAGACGAGCGATCGATTGCAAGCATGTGTACACACGCAGCTATACTGCTTCCATAACAAGGAGGTTCAATCGTGCGCAGCTAGGTAGGCGTGGATTGAGTAAAGGCAGTCGCTCTTTCGCTGCGAGAGAAAGACGCGTTATCCGCAAGGCCTGGTTTGCCGAACGCCGATGATGTCTAATACGTCGTGCGGTTGGGAGTGAAACAGCCGCGACGTCTCTATTTCTCGCGTTTCAAAGAACTCGAGCACTGATCGTTGCGGACACTGCAACGACGACGACGTCGTCTGCGTGCGCTGCTACGACTTTCTGAATAGGATGTGACTTTGTCCCACAATGAATCGTCGACTCATTTCGGCGTCTTTACGTTCGCGCGAACTCTTGCGACTGGGACTCGAATAACTATACGCGAATTATAATCATGCTTTTAATCGCGATGCGAATCTGTTGCAGGTATGTGAAGGTATACTAAAAGTATGCGCTGTGTAATTGTTAACAGGATGTAAACGATTTGCTTAAATTCATCGGATTTACTCCGAACCAAGGTTTTGTTTTTAATTTATTTTCTGGTGAATATATTACAGTCAATTTATCGGTGAATTTGAACTTTATTATTCTAAAACTCAGATACAGTATTTCGTAATCATAAATACTTCACGGTAAAATTGAACAAAACAAAATTTCGTTCATGCGAAATAATAATTTAAAGATTTTACTGCTTTACGTATATAGCTGGGAATCTAAAATATTCCAAAAATCACGCTGTAATTACTTTTTCCATAAATACCATCTCTTCTAGGATTAGTCGTAAGGTAAGTTATAATAGCTTTATTTCTGTGGTGAGTCACTTCTATCAACAGGAAAGACAATGCGCGACTACAGTCGTATGAAATTAATGAATTGAAAGAGAAAAAGCTTCCTGTACGGGAACATTAAGGCGTCGAGAAAAAGAAGAATGGAAAAAAGTTTACAAGCCAAGCCGTACGATTGCCTGTCACGTATTCGACTTTGACTCAGGAACATTACCTTCCCACCTCACTGAGCCACGTCTTCGTTTTACGACACCTGTTTGCTGCTCGTTCTTCTCGCTTTTGCAGCCGAAGTACGTTGCTGTAAACGTGAGCGAAACGGAATGCCCTCTACAGTACCATACTTTTTTTCTGCCTTAGAGGATTACTCGCAAAAGTGCATGATGGGTATTTTTAAAATTGAATCTCCGTCGAATGTATTATAGTATCGCAATCAATTATTGATACGCGAATGATTGACGTAACGAATTCACCGATTCGACAGCAAAATACTTGCAACTTGAATATTATCTAATAATTCGTTCCGCTCAAATGAAATATCGATCGAGCTTCACTGAAAGCATCTCTTCTCCCGCGCGAGCGCCCCAGAAAATGTCGAAGCGGGAAAAACGTTTCAGCCCAAATGCGTCGAATATCCAGCTTGAGAATACATACACAAGTAGAGTCGTGTATACGTAGACCAACCAAGCGCACGTACACACACACACAGCTAGCCTTCAATCATCGGAACTCGAAGGGAAGTACGAAATCCTTGAATAGACGCTTCTCGTCCGGCAGTGCATCGCACTAATAATACACTCGTACATCTTCGTCGGGCTGAGCGCAGTACATAACTCTAGCAGCGGCTCACGTAGCTCGAAGTAGAAAAAATTCGCTGAGATTTCCTTTGCTCAGCGTAACGCGAATTCGAGTTAGCCAGCTCGCGTAGGGCTGCACCTAAATAGAAAATTGAGGCAGTAGCTGCAGGAACCGTACGACTTTGAGGCGAGCTTTTGCGTCGCGTGTGTGGTCGAGAGAACAGAAGCTCGCGTACGGCCCGATAAATTCGCTCAGGCGCTTTTTCAATCTGTGTAAGTGCAGCTAGGCAGCCCAGGCCAAACTGCGGTATTGGCCTGGGCTGCGGAAGGAGAACGCAAGAGAAACCGCGTATAACGGAGAGACGGAAACATTCGGCCGCCGCCTTACTTTATACATGCACGAGCGTTCGGATGAATCGCTGATGGAGCTGAGCGAAAGTTCACCGAGAGGGCGTCAAAAGAAGAGCCGCCGCTGCTGCTGCAGCCACTACTGCTATCTCTCCATCAGCTCTGTGGAGTCTCGTTTGGGTAATGCTTGATGTAACTCGCGCGCGCGAGCGCCAGGGAAAAGCCAACGAGAGCGAGAGCGTGATGGAAAGCTCTTGGACCGGTGCTAAGGCGAAGGTCGGCTACCGCTGCTGCTTCATTGTGGCTTTTATCGAGGCTGACTCGAGCAACTTTTACTACTTGAAGGTAGTGGCGCAAAAGCATCGACCGATGCACACGTGAGTCGGTCGATTTTGTTGATGAAAATATTTTTCGCAATTCTAGCGATTCTTAGCGAAACGGCTCGCTTTTTTGAAATAGAAGTTATCTAGCATTTTTTCAATCAGGATAATGCATCTTCTGTGCAGGAAAAGAGTGTACGTGCGCATTCGTACGAACGACGGTAAATCATCCACGATCGAACGGCGATGTACCATTTTTTACGAGTACGTGAGTAAATTATTCTAGTATACTTTTTTAACGTTTCTTGTACCGACATTCATCGATTCCTATATACAAGAGTTCAAATACACATCCCTGACCCTCAAACATGTGCCGATGTATTTTGGAGTTGATCTCTATATTCGTAAGATGTATGAGAAAGTACCTTCGAACTTACCCCTAGCTCATAAAATATAACTCTGTAAAAGTGCGATATCCGCATCTAGCGAGTGCGCGACAGCCGCGAAGCTGGGACGCTGACGCTTTCAATATTTCACTTTATAACAAGATCGACTCGCCTTATCATTAAATAAAGGAACTTTCCTTATTCTCCGTGCATGCGAGAGGCCCATAAAAGCCAAACGAAAAAGCGCGCGATCTTCAAACGCGAAAATCGCAGCGTAACACGCGGCCGACCGTAAACACGTAGTAAAAACGTCGTCACGGGGAAGCGCGCCGGTCCTCAAGGCGCGGCAAAAATAAATAAAGCGGGCTTGCCTATGACCGATAATCGATACGCAGACCGACTAAACTTGAATAGCTCGCCGAGAAAAAAGCGGCAGTCTCATAAAAGTGCAGTGCCGAGACGCGCGCGAAAATGAAAAGGTGCTGTGCGCCGCGCGAAGGAAAATCGGCATTATTCGTGCACAGTTTGCTAGACTGCCAAGGGTTCTGTATACAAGTGCTCGACGTGCGACAAATCGTTGCCCCTACACCTACGCTTTCTCTCTCGTGGCATCAAAGATCTGATTTATAGCTAAGCGAGCACTGGAATGTCAGCGTCGTGCGAACCTATACGCACACACGCCGAGAATGTGTATAGGTGCTCCTCTTCTCATGTATGGTGGGGGGAGACTTGGATGTGGGTGGCACATACGGGAGATGCTTTTCGCGTGCGCTTCGACGAGTTTTTCTGAGGAGGATGCAGCCGCTGGTGGATGATTTATTTCCCTCGTGGATTGTCGTACTTAGCGTCGAGCGGTTGGTTAGAGGGAACGTATCGGCACGGATAATGCGCGTTTGTGATAATTAACGGCCGATTAATTTGAGCAATGATAATTGTGCAGTCATTTACGCTCAATGTTTGATGAGTTTGGAAATCGGAAGAATAATTAATTACTGGGAGTGCTGTTGATCAGGGATGCGAGGGTAACGTTTACAGCGAGATTGTTCTGGTGGAACTATTTTTACACTTCATCGGTCTGAACGATATGCGATCTATTTTCGAATTAAAATATGACACTGTGATTAAGAAATTTTTTCGTCTTAATTTTTTTTTCGATTCAAACAATTTTAATCAAACACACGGAGGCACGCATTCTTTCGTTGAACACGAAAAGGCACAGCTCGAAGTCAACGATGCGAATCTCGAGATTCGAAATCGATTGCCGAGTCTGCTCTGTACTATTACATAGACGCATATATATCTGGAATATTATATACCTTCGGTGAACGTTGCCTCTGGCAGTTAATCACGCGTGGCGTAACAGATTCAAATCTTAACCCTACGCCCTACGCCCAAGAACTTTTTAGCTCAGTTTACATCAGCAAATAATACAGGTGCATATTCTCGCGATATCTGATGCCACTTTTCTCATTTTTTATTTTATTTCTTACATTATAGCTGAGATGCAATGGAATATGTACAATTACAACATCCAGCCCAACTTCGGGTTGATTATTTTATTGTTCTCTAAGTCTGCTTTGCGCGAAACTCTATAACTCCGTTATACTGCAGAGTAAACTAAACAATTGTACTTTGGCAGTAGTGCGAAAACTAAATGGCTTATCAAACTATGTTTCGAGAAAATGCTCCTATATATACGCGATTCCCCATCACACGGAGTACAGCCTTCGCATTTCATCTCAATACAGCATTATACCTAGTTTACTTAAGAAACTTAAATCCACTTGTTCCACTCGAACTTCGAAGTCTTACGTCGAATGTGCTTCCTTACTAAATTTCCAGCGTCTCTATCATCATAAACTTGAAACGATTCAACCATCAACTACATATTAATTGTACTATAGAATTTTTTTATCCTGACAGATGGATCCATCTAAATGAATTACTCCATAGCGCGAATCAACACCTTTCACCGTGTCAAAGCGCAGCAAACGAATAAACACGCACAATTCGCGAGCCATCTTTCTCCGACCTGATTGCAAGCGGGCCAACACGAAGCCGCTTAGGACAACCTCTCCACCCCCGCGGCAAGAAATGAAACTCGGAGTCGCGCAGAATATCCGGCTTTGCCCGCTGTGTCTTCGGCGTCGTGCAAACAGAGCCGTTCGCGCTGTGAATGGCGTTGCGGTGCTGAGCTCCGCCTTCTCTCGAGGTCCGACACAATTGCGCCTTTATACATATATATCTATGCACATACACATACACAGAGCCGAGCTGTGGGAAAAGTGACGTCTGCCCCCGGCATCGTTTTTCGTCTTATCTCGCGTCTCGCGGCGCTTTTATCGCACAGTCTGCGTTTTTCTTCTTCTTCTCCGAGCGCTGAGCCGCGAATTTGACTCGCAGTTTTTCGCGAGCTTTCGTTTTTAGCGCAAGCCGCTTGTTCTCGAGCGACTGAACGCGAGCTCTACGAGTGAATGATGGCTTTGATTAGTTTTTGATGTTTGATGAATTGCTTCATACGATTGTTATTATGGCGAGTTTTTTTAATTACGTTGTGTTTTACTTTTTCATGCGTAATATCGCAGGTTTCTCTTCTAGTTAGAATTGAATATTTAAATATGAGTTAAATTAAAATGAGGAGAAAAACGTAATGATAGACACGATCTTCATACGAAATCTATGATTACATTTTTTTTTTTGATAAAACGCAAGTGTAACAGAAAATAAAATATGATACGCAATCCAAAAGATATGTGCCAGCTTGTCTGCATTTTCGTGAATTCTAGTTCCTAATTGGATATTATAATTAAAATAATGATTGTATGAATCTAAAAACATTTCACTTTTATATACTAGGTCAAATTTATACTTGCATTTTTTGTTCGATCGATCTCTTATTCCTCTTCTCGCTTAGTTGGGTTTGCACCTTTTCCCTAGCTGTTTCACAGCTAGCGCAGACAATATTTGCGAAAGGGATGACCACGCGATACAAGCTGCGAAATATTGCGCTGGTCGATTCGAAGACAAAAGCCATTGGATTCACGATGAAAATCTCTCGTCGTCCTCGAGGGTAAGCTTATTCTTCCGTGTCGATCGATAATGCATTTTTCATAAGACAGTGGAGAAACTTAATTAGCCTCTCTATTAGACGAACAAGAGGTATTATCGGCATGTCAGCTTTTAAAGAATTAACAAAGCTATTCCTTAAAGAACTCGATGCATAATTAAGGGATAAGGGGTATAACGCAGTACGAAGAAAATATTGTGTTCTATAAACTTCAAATTTTAATTTTAATTAAACGTATTGAATATTTCATTTAAAATACGACAACCAACTGCTGTTTGTGTACTTATCCGCAACATAAATAGTCCGCATAACAACGAAGAAACCACTGCATTAATTTCCAACAATCTCATCGTCATAACAAGCGCGCCGAGGCGATGGTCATTTCATGAACGAATTCGAAATTATTATTTCACTGGCACAGGCTGTCACTTCCATAATAGAGATATAAACTATATATCGGGTAAAAGGTCCTGCAGCGCGTTAGCTTGCCATCCTCTCTAGTGATTTATAAATTTCGCACACGTTGACTCCTCGCCGCCGAGCAAAACCCGCGACGCGCTCGCATAACGTTATTACGTCCCTTACGTAAGATTTACGGGCCGAAATCCTCCTTCTCAAGAATACTAAACAAGCGCGCCTCTTGTTTTCCTTCTCACCTCCCGCGCAAACGACTCCCAAGGCACGAGCGCTTGCGGCTTGTCTGAAGCCATTGTGGCGATTTCAATTCACACGCAAATATAGCACTATGGAACTCGAGGGCCGAGCTGGAAATCGTGGCCTCTACGCCCGCAGCGGTTAGCAGGAGAGAGACGTCTTATTAACCGAGAATGATGCCCTGCCTTTGCGTCGAGCGTTTGACTGCCCCCTAGGGACTCGATATCTACGTGTGTGCGTTGCGTATATACACACATGGATAGTGGTGTATAGACGCGCAGGCGGGTGTGTAGGACGGTTTGCATCGACGGCTTTTTATACGTTTCCACTTTTAACGAGGAAAAGTCCAATCTGCGCGCGAACGCGCAGGTATGGGCATCCGTGAAATCGTTATGGCTCGCTGCAGATGTGTGTATGACTACTGCGGCTGAGAAGGGGCGGCTTCGAGAAGTCCTATTGTTTGTTTATTGGATCGTAAAGCGTGCGCGAGCGCTCGTCACTTAAAAGCGCCGCCGTTGAATTGTCGTCGTCGCCTATACCTTCCTCTCTCTCTTTCTATGATGGTTGCGTATATCTATATAGGTACGACGAGAGAAAGATAGAGGGAGAGAGAGAGAGAGAGAGAGAGAGAGAGAGAGAGAGAGAGAGAGCGAAGGAAACTTCGATCGATTGCCGAAGCGGTGGGACTTTATGTTGACGGCTCTGTTTGTCTCTCCGCGTTTTGACGGTCGCGTGCGCTCACGCGGTATGGGAAAGGAGGAAATTTTTCGATTTTTCGTTTTTACGACGCCCGGAATATAAAATGCGGAGGGGGGGGGGATTCAGGTGAGCTTAGGCGAGAGCGAGTCGTTTACAAAAACTTGGATATGGAAAAAATTTAGTAGGACTCGAAAGCGCGATTCACTACAATGGACGAATGTAGGCGTGATATTTGAAGTTTTGAAGAATTTTATTCAAATACGAATTCGTGTTTTATTATTGCAAAAAAAGGGAAACATGCTTTGATTTTCTGTAAAAAAATGAAGGGTATGAACGATATTTCGCGTTTGATTCGATACGAGAACTAAATGCACAGTAAAAATATGGTTCGTTGATTAAATTGTTGGATATTTTTCAATATTTGTACGTCCGTTCTGCGTTTTATAAAATTTTCGAGTTTCTCAAATTAAAAAAAGAACATTTCGAAATTGGATCTTTTCCATTGCAGGTTGTGGGAAGTATGGAATTTAATTGGAATTAAAATTCATGGAACCGCTAAAAATTCTTACACAGTCATTATATCTATAAAATTATCCGAATCGAAACCAAAAGGAAATTCAAAATCGCTTAAAAAGAACTGACATCCTCATGATTATCAGTAAACAGGATTCAATCATTTCTTAACCATACCTGTAACTTCGGTACATTAACCATATTTATTACAGCCCGCTCTAAACTTAATTGAACTCCATTAAAAGGAATTGCGCAAAACAACAATAATCTTCGCAATCCTCTTCTCTGCCCTAGCAACTCGTCTGCCCAAGAATGTTCGACCATCACGGCGAAATATCGCGCACATTGGCGTGCGCTGGTACAATCGAACAAACCGAACTCTTTTCTCATCTTCAGCTGCCAAAAAAGCAGAAAAAATTTACCAGCAGAAATAGGTGCGGAAAGAAAGACCGCAAGAGAGAGACAGAAAGAGGAAGGGTCAGCGGCATCGGTCTCTGGTGGTGGTTAACGAGCCTTGCCGGCACTGGACAGCGACTGACCGGAGAAAAAGTCGAAGCTTGCCATGCTGGAGAAAAGAGGCTCCTCGACAAGAAAGGCTCCAGAGACCGGCAGAAACAATCTTGCTCTTCTCGCCTGTATATATATGTATGTGTAGGTGCAGTCTCGTCGGTATACCGCTTTTCTTGCGCGAACCACACCGGCAATGAGCACATGGCTATACGACGCAAGAAGGAAGAGAAGAGCGACGACTGTAGCTCGGTTTAAGAAAATCTGGTCGCCCGCGACGCCAGTGTCGGCGCTGGTCGAGCTGCCTGCCTACTTTTTGCGGTCGTGCACGTCCGGCGTTCCGCTCGAGTGTTTTACCCGGTAACTTCGTTAACGCGTCTAATGTTTGAACTGGGATTAAATTTTGCAATTGCAGCATATTGGTTTACGTTCTGGGAAAAATGGTACTAGTGCGTAGGGAGTAGTAGGCATTGATTCAAGAGGACTGAGAGGGTGAAAGGAAAGCTTTGCTGAGAACGCGATAAAGAGGACAAGGCAACGCAAAATATGTTTTACAGCTGCGATAATTAAAAACTTTCATTTGCGTAACAAAAAAATGGATTTGGAGAAAACATTTTAAACGAAATTACTAAATAGAAAACTACTGTAAAATGTTTGCGGTGACCTACTTTTGCAAAAACTTGCATTATACAGCATGCATGAATACAATCCGATTTACGATAGCGTATATAACGTTCTCTTTTGTAAACGTCTGACGGGAAACCTTTGATCTAGGCGTATAAAACCTCAATTTTACTAAAAGCAAAGCTAACGGACGAGATATGTTTTGAAATAAATTTAGACGAAATACGAAATTAAATATTTTCAATACGAAAAAAATTACTGTAACTCACTCGTGTAGTTATGCCATCGGAAGATAATAAAGATCTGTTATGCTTACCTAGAACAGAAAGATATATACATTTACACAAATCATATCGTAAATAGCCATTTAATTATAATCGTCAAATTCTCTCAAAGCCACTGTAAAAACATTATAAATACCTCCATAAAGTATCGATTTCCCACACGGTAATTTCGCGTCCAAACCGAAATCTCAAAAGAGCCGTCTTATCCAATTCTTTCAGCGCCGCGCAACCATCCGGCCATTAAAAAATCACCAAGATCCCATCCTCATAAAGCGCTATGGCTGCTGGCGGCAGCAGCTGCTCCAGTCGTAAAAGTAATCGCGAAAGTAGGAAGCGGACTACGTGCGAAGATTTAGATATAGCGACGGTACCATCGCGTGGCGGGATCCCGGAATCAATTAACCCTCTTTTAGATTCATCCCTCGCAATCACCGCGAGCGCTCGCGGCCACGGCGAAAACAGAAATCTCCGACTCACGCGCGCGCATGATCCCCCGCTTCCAGAAGCGACTCCACAGTCGCGTGTGATTTTCGCTTCTCTTGCCGTACTTTTCGCGGACGCGAGCTACTTTTCCTCATCCTCGAGATAAGACATCTCAATTTCAGCGCGGCTCCCTTTTCTATGCTAGATATATATACAACGAGCGTTGGAATTTGAGCGCGCGCGCTCGAGGGTAAAAACGGCTGGCTGATGCCTGCACGTTCTCTTTTTCTTAAAGCCGGTATAAGTGATCCGCGAAATATCGATGCTGGCTGCCGATATCGATTGCCTGCCGCTGGCGTGCTGCAAATAGTCCGGAGGTAGCTGCGCACAGCCCTCGAGGGACAAAGAGATTTCAGCCGGAAAAAGAGGAGCCTTTTTCTCGAGAAGCGACGCGCGCCGCCGCGTCAGTCCTATACACGATATAGTTGCGAAGGGGAACGCGTGCGCGCGTTCTTGTTTTCTTTTCCGTTGGTCGATCAGGCACTGCGTGAATCTGTCCCTATAGAACGCTGGATATAACGTCTATCTGAGACTAAGAGAAGCGCGTGTACTGCAGTTTTCCATTTTGAAGGCAGTGAATAAGTCTTGAAAATGGAAATTGAACAATTCGAGATAGCAATATCGTCGGCTCCATCGCAAACGAATTTCGCTTTTATCGCAGGGCGATATTGCCGAGCCAATCGCGAGAGCTTATACACACATATACAGCCTCGCACTGATCCATTTCTGAAACATACTCTCTTCGCGACACATTGTAAAGATGAGCGTTTGAGGCATGGCAGCTCGCGGTGGTGCAGGTTTCCTCATAAAAGAAAAACGAGACCGATAAAACAGCCGCTCGCGCGCGCGCACCCGCGAAAGACTGGCACACACGTGTAGAGTTCGGGCCGCTGGCGGCGAGATAAAAGTTGGTAGATTCTATGGAGCAACAGCAACAGCAGCACACAAGCAAGGAGTCGTCGCAGTCGTCGGTCTTCCTGAAAAGCCGTGGATGGCAGGGCTATTATATTTGTATAAAGGCAAGTATCTGACAGCTGTTGCGAGAGTAGCACAGGCATCCTTTTCCAGGGCGGCCGTTATATTATAAAGTCGCTCTCAGCGTATCCCAGATTTCGCGCGAAGCAGGCGTTTGTTCGTACATACGTGCGCGCGAGCACGCTTCCAGTCGTTCTCTGTACTTTTTCGCGTCTGTATACGCGTGGGTTTGCCTCTAAACTTGCGCGCGCGCGAGCCTTTGCCTCTCGGCGAAGGCAACTATTCGGAAACTCGCCACTTCAGTCTTGCGTGCTTTATTCGCGCTTTTGTCTTGCCTTCGTTTTGTCTCGCTGTTTAAGGCAGTCAAAATGCAGCTTTTATGACTAGAATTGAATCTAGTTTTTTTTCTCTAGCGATCAAAAAGCGGACTTTACTACTAGAGCGGGGGATGAACTTTTTTATGAATTTGTTCACTCGTTGGCTATAAAACGAGTTATTCAATAAACTGCTTTGTACTAAAAATAAGAAAACTAACGAATGTCTTAATCATACGTTTAGCACGTAAGAGTACAATTTCGGAAAAATTAGAAGTTCAGGAGCTTTCGCTTTTTCCGTTGGAAAGCTCCAAGCGGTTCCTTTGAAAACGAAGCTCTAATTTACTGGGGGCTGAAAAAAATTAGCTCGCCCTGCTTCTGCAAAATCGAGAATCCTCCGGGAATCCCCCTGGAACATTCTCTCCTGCGGAGCCATTGTGCTGCCGTGTTCGTTAACTTAAAAAGCGGACTCCGTCGCTCCCGAGGTAGTACTACTTTTCAGCCGGAGGCTCCACACAGATCGGCCGAGACAACGGCAGAGAGAACGAGAGAGAGACACTAAATCTGGCGAGGCGCAAAGTCCTCGAAACTCCAGTTTTCTCCGAGCGCGAGCGAACTATCAGCGGCTCGCTCGCGCGGTGCCCGGGTCTCTGTCGCCGGGTACTTATTAGATCGCGGCTTCCACTTATGGCAGGAGGAACAAAGCGAAAAACGAGTAGACGAATGACGGGGATAAGGTATTGGCGGACCAACGAGAGAAATGGCAGTTCTCGAGTTGTACTCCCTGCAGGCTCTGGCGATCTTTTTGAAAATTATTTGAAAAGGCTTCGAAACTATTCACGGGTTTTCGCGGAAAATCGTTTGGCATGGTCGTACAGTTGAATTGTTTTTGGTGCTCGTTTGTTAAAAATTGATGATGACGCTGTGTGCTCGCGTTTGATAACAGTTGTAAGGAAATATGTCATGGGTTTTTGCATTGATATACAGAATAAGAAAAGGCAAAAGTTCCATGTACAAAAAGAACACAAAAAACGTATTTTTCACGTGAAAAAAATAACACTTCAAAATTATATTTGATCGCTCGACTGTTACAAAGATTTGACCCCTGTTATTATTCGTGATTTCTCTTCGAATTTCTTTCAAGATCAAAAAAAGCTCACCACCACGACCACCCGAATAAGATAGACCAAATACACACAAGATAAGCAAAAGTTGATTTTCCCAGAGAGCATCAGCGCAGAGCGATCCCAAGACTGAACTCGTAGTAGCGACGCCCACACGTACACCCATAGCTCCGCAGTAACGGCGAAAAGTTAGTTCGTACCCCGTGGCCGGTCCCCGGGTGACTGATTCCGGTTTGGCGCGACACCGCTGGAAAGTTTACACCTCTGCGAAATCTCCTCTAAGCGCACGTATAAGAGGGAGAAAGAGAGAGAAAACTGGAAAGTTGTTATATATACAGTTTGAGCGCGAGAAATTATACCCGCTTTCATCGATTCTCGCGTGAATCTGACGAAAAAATAATAGGAACACGAAAAGACACTTCTACGAGAGCTTGCTACGGGATCGATCAACGTCGATCTTTTATTATACTAGATTTTGAACAGCGCGCGTTGCGCGCCCTAACCAAGAAAACGTTGTAGACTTCTGACTTAGACGCATGCGCACTACATGAGCCAATCACATAACGTCTATCTTGGCTTCACAACATCCGGTCATGACTTTTTTATATAGGGATACGACGCGGACGTATATAGCGGCCAGCGCGCTGAGAAATGAAGGTCTCGACGCTGCGAGTTCTGTATCATTATACGATGCATTTTGTATTGGCCAAGCAAGAAAGATGAGGGATGGGCTTGAAATTTCGCAGCTATGTAGCGACAACGCGGCTATTCCATGTGTATCATAGCGCAAATTATTTGGAATATTATGAATTTTTTCAACTACGAGACTTTGATTACGTATGAAATGTTTGAACAGATTAATTAACTGACGCTTTGAAAGAGGGATTGTTATAACGACTCACGCGAGCTTCGAAAACGATATTTTATTAACTAGTTTATTCTCTTCCGTATGTTATGAAAATTTTAATTAACGTTCGTCATAAAATGTATGCTCACTGCTTGTACCAATATACGTTATTTGCGTGCGTTTAATATAGTTTTCACGATGTGATTTTAATTAAAAGTATAATTACCGCCAAACTCTGCAATAACGCGGATTATATTTTATCAAACTAACGAGTGAATTCGACGGTATGGATTAACCATCCGGTATTTCGATATAAAAATAAGCTTCTCGGTAATTCTGACTTCAGAAAAAGTACGATGATTGAAACACAGTTTTTCATTTTACAATCTCAATAAAGTAATCACTATAAAGTCTCTGCAATAACGCAGATTACGTTTTATCAAACCCGCACGTGTAAATTCAACGGGCTGGATTAACACCCCACAGTGATCTTTCGATATGAAAATAATCCCCTTGAACTTCAGCTCCGGAAGCAATACTCCCAACCGCGAAGGAACTTGCCTAAGTAGGCCCACCGCACCGCTACCTATTATAATAATCACACGAGTAACGTTGTCTTATATGGCTAGATAAACATAAATAGATCCGAAGATGTAAATTAATTATGCACTTAGTGCGACTTAAACTAGGCAAAGTCCTCTCCCGGCCTCCGGAGCTCCTCCTTCGAGCGTAGAGAGACCGGAGAGAAAGAGGAGTACGGGCACAGTCCCGCATAGTAATTTCAAGATAAGCCCCAAGATCTATCCCCGTGGCCTCTTTCTTCCGCGGCGGCGAAGCCGCTCGCCCGGAATCTGCTGCTGAGCGCATGATTCTCGCTCGCGCGCGAGCGCGTTGGCTTGCAGGAGCTTGATTTTCAGCCAAGTATTAAATTCGAGAAATCGTTCAGCAGAAAGCCGACCCAGAGAGAGAGAGAGAGAGAGAGAGAGAGAGAGAGAGAGGCGTGTACGCAGCAGTGCCTACAAGGGGGTCAGTGCACTCTCTCTCTCTCTCTCTCTCTCTCTCTCTCTCGAGTCGTATACCCCGTGCGCGGGAAGAAGCAAAGGCTGCGCTCGTTTAAGTAAATCGCGTTGAGAGTTACGAGTGTATATTCGACTGAGGCGGTTGGGTAGTTGCTTCGCTTAATTAATTAAGGCGGCTCGACTTTTGAGAGATGAAAATTCCAAGGCCGACGGATCGAGATGCAAGAGCGGAATTCATTTATACGCGCCGCGCGGGAGTTTCCTGAATTCGGAGGAAATTATTTTTCCCGCTCGAAAGCTGCGAAGGAGCAATTTGGGGAAGTAACTTGTGTATAAACATGAATGCTTGAATGAATTCGCCGGTACAGAGGCTGATGGTGTGCAGCGGAATGTTTTCACGTCTTTGACCTACATATGGGAGTATTTCGTTTTTAATAACTTTTTCCGTTCGTTCAGCTAGTGAAAGGGCGAACAACAATTCGAAACTCTCGTATACTAAGCTGTTTTCTCCAAAATTAAATTTATGTTAAAAAATCGTAACTTAATTAGCCAACGCAGCGTTACCTTGTTTACACTTTTTTCCAGTCTCTTCGTTTGCAGCGAACATTGCAATTAGCAGTCGATTATTAGGACTTAATAGAATAAACTTTTCCGAGAATTTAACGCACCAATTAAATTTGATTTCGTTTGAAAGCTCGTATCCAACTTCGTTTTCCTCTCGCCTCACGCGAGCCGCATCCATAAAATCCGACATCGCGCTAACAAACCACACCTCCACAATCTAAAATTCTCCATAAACGATTTTCCCTTATAAACATTTCGCGCGCATAAAGTGCCAAGATTTACGTCGGAGAGTTCGCGGCGACACTGCATATACGAGCTTCAGGAAATATCCTGTAAGTGTGTAAGAATAGCCTGGTGGTTTTGCGGCGGACGGCTCCGCAGCGAATATACAATACACGCCCCCTTGGTGTGTATATATTTTCCGGACTATACTCTCTTTCTCGTCCGAGAGAGAAACGTCTCTCCCGGCGCGCGCGCGAAAACTTTTCCGGTAAATAAAAACTCGAAATTTCCCGCGTGCGCTACTTGCGAGCCATAAGTTTTTCACGGCGCGGCGACTGCTACTTCCACTACACTGTGTTTACGGAAATCCGGCAGGAAAACTGCACGAAGGTGCCCTGTGCGCCGTGTGCTATGTATATGGAGGGAGGGAAACTTGTCCGCGTGCTCTCGCGGGCGTTTATGCGCGAGCCTTGAACGAATAATTAATATACCTGCCGCGCCTTGCCTGGGATCTGGAGTATAATACCACTGCTGGTGAGAGTTATGCTACCGATATACTGAATATTGTGTGAATTTGTATTTTTATGTAAGAACTTACACTGAGAAAACTAGATTTTAAAATTTACTACATATGCAGGAAAAATTACTATATTATACCATAAGGGACGGTTATACTTGCTTTGTATTAAATTTTACTATCTCAGATAGTAATTTCTATACTGAAATGAAATTTTTAAAAATTTCATTTTTTTTTGCTGGCTAATTTTACGCGCTTATTCGAATATGATTATTATTATTATTATTATTGATATTTAATGTTGTTAAGTGAAAGAAATAAACGAAAGAAAGACATTTTTCTGCGGCGACGGGAATCGAACCTTTCTTTTTATAAAGACTTTTATTTGCTTAGATTATACAGTAAAATACAAATTTACAGGTGCAAATGAAGCATCAACAAAAACCTGGTGCTTATCGGTAATAAATTAAGTTACATGGCCCTCTGAGGGGCATCGTGTACTTATACATTATTATATTGGTGATAGCTAGTTATAAGCGTTAAATAAAAAAAAGTGGTAAGCGCTGACAAATCATTCCTGGACCTCTGGAATGGGAGTCGAGCGCGCTGACCACTTACCCAAACAGTACTTTTATGTACTAAATTTAAAAACTGATATATTAATCACATTTACTCATGAGTTAATATTAATAATAAATTGACCAAAATTAATAAATAATAGCAGCGAATGATATTTTATCACTTAATAATACCAGATAAACAAAAAATTATAGTTTTTGGTCTCTGATTACTGCATAAATCAACTTTATAACCTCAAATACTGGCACACGGAGAAATTCTTAAAATAATTTTTACTATATAATGTAGTAATTTCTAGTAAACATGTAACAAATTTTAATATGAGTCTAACAATTTTTACTATGAATATAGTAAAAATCGTCATGGAGCGAGTATGACCTGCCGTTACTATCTAATATAGTAATTTGTCCTACATATGTAGTAAATTTTAATATATAGCTCTCGCAGTGTACCGTTGTTGTAAAAATGTGAAAGGGTTGAACTTACTGTGCGCAATAATGCGTATAACGAATGAGATTATAATTCTCTCCGTCGCTCCCCTTTCTCGGTAGCTAATTTTAGAAAATCTGATGTCGTTGCGCTGGATTTTTATTATTATTTACAGAGATGATTTAAATTAACGAACAACTTGCGCTTTAATTGACTTCTGACCGTGAAAAAATCGCGCTGGCTTCCGGATTGTTCTATTATCCTGGCGTAAATGTAAATGTTTATTTCACTAAGTACATATTTTCGAAATAATTTTCCTCGTCCACCGCGTCAAATTAAGCCGTGAATCAGTTTGTAATTTATTTATTTACGTACACTATCGAATTTGAAATTTTGAATTCTCAATAATATTAGCTTATACAATATATGATTAATCGAATATGAAATCCCACTTTTATTGCAACTGTAAAATCCAAATTCTCGCTGCAAGCTAAACTGCGGGAAATTGAAGCCATTTTAAATGTTTCTCTTTAAAAGTGGAAAATATTACTTTCAAAGATACAGAATAAATTTCGAGCTGATAAATATAGAATCAGGAAAAAGCGAGCGCCCCTTCGAATGTAAACGCACAGAGGCGAGCGCCAGTGGTCCAGATACAAATCCATCAAAGATTTTCAGTGCAAACCGAGAGAGAGAGAGAGAGAGAGAGAGAGAGAGAGAGAGAGAGAGAGAGAGAGAGAAAGAGAGAGAGTGATTGACACTTCTATTTAAAATCAAACATTGATCGGTTTAACAAACAATACCAAAGCCATCAGCCGCAGAGGCAGAAAGGCAATCTCCGCGACGAATCCTATCCATCGCCCCCTCTCCGCACTTGCAATCTCCCGCAGCTGCAGCGCCGCGCTCCAAAAAAGTCGGTATTTCTATTTTTCGCGCGCCAAACCTCGCGTCTTTCCTCTCCCTCTCCGCGGCGTTTCTCCTTCTATGTAAATACAAGCCGATAAATCCCGTCCACTCATGAATTCGCCGCTTCCGTTCGACTGCGCCACGTACACGCTGTGTAAGCATGGGTGTATGTGTGCGCCATACATACGTGTATGGGAATCGCGCGTGGCAGACTGCGGCGAGAAATCGAAAAAAGTCCGGTGCCGCATGCAAACGCAGAATCCACGTACATAGCTCAGCTGCACAAGAACCGTCTGCGCCCGTTCTTTATGCCCTCCCCCGCAGAGGCTACTCCTGCTCCTCTTCCGTTTTGGCGCGCTGGTACGCTCGCTTACTTCCTCGAGAGAGGGAGGGAGAGGTGCTTTTTGCCGCGTGCGCAACGCTTGTTCGACTTTTCTCTCCGAAGACTCTCGATGCTATATCGATAGGCCGTTTCACGGGCTTGTATCACCGGTGCGCCGAGATCATTTCGAGAGATTCTGGGCTGGCAGCCAGCCCCGGGCGCTCCTTAGCCTCTCCTCGGCGTGTTGTTGCTCTCTATCGCTTATCTCTTGTCGGCTGTGGATGCGCCATCCCCGCGGCTGTCGCGGCAAATTTCCGTGTTTGCGCTCTTTCTCTCTTTCTCTCTCTCTCTCTCTCTCTCTCTCTCTCTCTCTCGCCCACTCTCTCTCGCTCTCTCTAGTTTAAAGCGAGACTGCGGAAAAAAGTGCCGGGCGTTAACAGCTGTATACGCTTTCGGTCTATTGCTAATTTTGAGTAATAAGGGATAGGGGCTACTTTAACAGCGAACTCTTTTGAGTGCACGGATTTTATGGAGGTGTTGAACGTTACTGGGAAGAGCCTTGCGTGTGATAAATATATTTCAGCGCACTGTACTTACGCCGTGAGTAGTTTAGTGGTAATGGAAATTGGTTATTTGGGCTTTGGTAAAGTGCGAATCGCGGATATATGAAAGGCCGTTTTAGATGAACGATTCTGTTGGGTTAAACCGCGGGTTGTAAGAAAGGCAATTTTCAAGTGTTTCTTAAATAATGACGCTTACGGGGAAACAGGTGCGCGATATCGATTTTCGCTTACCCCAAATAGCTTATTCGCGAATGTCAAATAGCCTAGCTTGCCGCACATTTGCTTTGTGCATCCGAGAAACAAAGGCGTGAAAATCTTTCGCTTCGATAATAGCGGTTTGAATCGCAAACATACATTATTATAACTCGTGCCAGGTATTCTAGAACACAATACTGAAGCACTTGTATTCACATTTAATTGACCCCGAGACCGATACGATTGATTCCTTAACATCCCTAACTCCACTCACGGCCATCATAAGCACTCCTGGCAACAATTCTCCGTCCCGCACACTCTATGATTCACGCCGTAGAGCTCACCGCAGCAGCCATCGACCCATCAGTCCGCGGCTTGTTTTTTTCACCGAGATCCCCATTTGTATGATCGCGTTATCATAATCGGGCGAACATCCCCCTCTGATGCTGCGCGGCGGAATCCATTAGCCAAATTTACGCGCCACACACGACGCAAAGAAGAACGCGAGCGGACTGTGCAAAAGGACAAGTTGGGGGGAAATAAGCAAGACGAGAGAAAGCGAGAGTTGTGCCAAGCTAGCAGCAGAGACTCATCCGTGGAGGACATTGTCGGTGCGATAAATGATACCATTATCACGCAGTCGGATCTCCATTAAATCGTAACTACGGCTCTGCAGCGGTATACAGCGCGAAAGAGGGAGAGAGAAAGCTACGCGCTTTCTCTGGGGTGTCGTTGCTGGCAGTTCTCTCTCGCGGCCCTGTACTCGCAACCTCTACGGCTCCCTTTGCATTAATAATGGCACATTGTTTCCGGAGAAAAGTAGATGTCTTAGTCATCTCTCTCTCTCTCTCTCTCGCTCTCTCTCTCTCTCTCTCTCTCTCTCTCTTTCTCTCTCCTGCTCTCGCTTGCTCTCTTGCTATGGTTGTCCATTGAAAAATGACCAGTGCTTACGGTACGGAGATTGCGCGCGAATCGAGGAACAAGACAGGACGATTATTCTCTTCGAGTCGCGCGCGGTATGAAGCGTTTGTGCCTCGATAAAGTCTTGGCTCTCGTCGCGCCTGGCGTGACGAATAGCGTGACAACTGCGTTGCGATAAATTAAGGAAACAAAATCATTAGGGCCCATGTTTCTCGCTGTGTTTCCAACGCGCTTGGACTTTTTCGCGAACGAGCTTTTTACTTATTATTTCAATGCGATAATCCGGGGACGGCTAATTCAATTTTTTGAAGAGGTTTTTCGAGTTTGAATTTAATTTTAGAGTACATTTAGTTCCTTTGGTTTGAATTAATGAGAAAAGTGTAATGAATTTCCGAGGGAGAGCATGAAACGGATTTTTAAGCTAATTTACAGGATGAGGGAAATGGCTGTTAAAGTAAATAAAGTCGTCTAAATATTTGATTCCAATCAGTCTTAAACATTCGTTGAGACGCTATACTTTAAAATAAATATTGAATAATTGAAATAGGGTTCAGGATCGAAGTAGCTAAAAGTTTACAAACCTAATGTTATATTAACGTCTCAATTCGTTTAAAAATATAAGTGATAGTATTCGCAACAATTTATATTTGCGTATCTTAATTTATTTGTTGCTCTATTTCTAAATTACATATTAATTTGAGCTTCGAAAAAAATATTACACTATTGCTACGTACAAATCGATCAGAGTGATGTTCACCTTTTCCGTTTCGCGGTAAAACCACATAGCAATATGCGATTATAGAAGTTATATCACAAAAAAACTTGCAAACCATATTATGAGTGTTTCTACTATCGTTTTTTTATGTGATGCAAAGATACCATCGTTATCCGCAAACCGAAAAATAAAACGAATAACAGGGAGAAGCGAAGTACACCCACCAAGAACATAAATCGACAAATAACGATTATACAAACAAAGATGCGCACAAACACAGCGCTGTACCGCATAATCAGGCCGCACAACGACACGGCAGATCGCATCAGAAAGTGACGGTGACCCGGAGTAATCCGTATTAATGTATAACGGTGCAGCGCGACCAGCCGCACACTGAGGGAAATAGCTACAGCAAGTAACTTTATCGTATCGGTGCACACATCGACCATCGTCCGCGGCGGAAGAAGGGGTGCGCGCGCGGCCCATTTCGTGAGCGCCGAGTCCTCTCACAATGGGGCGAATGCATTTATTCCGAGCGTCGCATTTTTATTGTTTTGCAGTTTCCGCGCGCGAACGGAGGAGAAAGAGAACTAGGCGATGTGTATAGGTATACAGTATGCAGGCGAGGTCGGGAGGTGATAAAATACGACGGGCCGCGTGGGGGAAGGAAGAATGAGATGGGGAAGTACGAGCGGGAGGTCAAAAACGGCTCTATTCCGCGAGGAAGTTTGATAATGTCTTCGAAGAGCCTTATATAGAGTGACTGCTGGCGCGAAATTCTGCGTTTAATTGAGCGACCGGGATTGTCAAAGTGACTATCTTAGGGGCTTTGGAAATGACTGGAGTTTTCGGGCGTTCGGAAATTGTAGCTCTGTTTGCTACCTATTCGCCGAATGCTGTCCTATAAAGAAGTTTATAATCGTCGTTAATTTTAAGGCGTTTTACGGTTTTTAAAAATCGTAATCTTCATCTCAGAATGCAGGTTCTAAGTCTGAAATTAAGAAGTTTTAAGCTCGTAATTTAATGCTCAAGACTGATCCCACGATCCTTAGGCTTTCGAATCCGACGTCTTTAAATCTTTAGTAGCCTCCTGACCTTCTGACATCTCGCCTCGCCGCGTGTTAGTTGCCCGTATGCAAGAGGCAGTAAGACACGCGGCTCGTAGCGCCTTGTATGTCCAAGGACGGTGTATATCCGTCGAGAGTCGGAGGAAACTCGTCGCTCTGCATTTACTCTTGGTGTACCGAGGGGATATGAGCGAACATTACGACTGCAGGCGAGCGAGAACGTAATACTGTTGGAAAAAGCATCTACCTACTCTCCTCTTCTTATTGGGGCTAGTTTCGTTTCTACTTTTTTCGATGAGAGCTTGCGAGTAAGCGGGCTTCGCAAGGTAACGAACTGGCTGTAACCGGAAGCTTATACTTTTTGTCTTACTTATGCTCTATTTCGTGTTCTGCTTTTCTCGGCGCTTATGTATTTTTGCGCTGAGATTTAAAAAGAAGCTGTTGGAGATTAGTGCAGAATGTGTTTTAAATTCTGGACTGTTGTGGAAGACAATGTTATATTTTTAGTATTGAAAAATGCTATTATGAAAAAAAAATCAATATAATCGCTCTCATTTAATCTTCAATAATAAGAATATCTCATTCACTTATAAAATCCAGAGCAGCGAATCGCAATTTTATTTCATTATTCTCATTTTTTCGCCTTCGCACTGGAATGCTCCAGCCGTAGCAGAAATATTTCTTCATTATTCTTCACAATAATGTCTTTCCATCGCAGTTTTTTTACATCGACAGTTAACATCGCAATAATCATGGTATTCGCTCGTAATGGCAAATGGAAGCTACTGATTAAATTTTTTCACCAAAGCTTCTGGCTTTCCGATGTTACATCTTTCACGTCTTGTTTCTCTCGAAGACGTATATAATTAAAAATTCAATACTCGCGCGCGATTCAAAAGGTCAGCCAGACAAATATCTGCAACGAAGAAGAAAAACAAGACGCGTCGGAGAAAAGCACCTCCCGTAGCAGTCACTGCTCGATGAAGTGGCAGTTTAATGTTTTAACGAGCTCGTCGCATTTTTATGCGAGCCAATAAGAGTCGGGCATTTCCTTGCCGTCGGTAGGCGGCGCTCACTTTGTGTGTACGCGAATACAAAGCATTTTTCCGAGAACGCATATTACTTCCTTTTATCTCTCTCTCTCTCTCTCTCTCTCTCTCTCTCTCTCTCTCTCTCTCTCTCTCTCTCTCTCTCTCTCTCTCTCTCTCTCTCTCTCTCTCTCTCTCTCTCTCTCTCTCTCTCCTCGCACTCTAACGCGCGCCGACAGCCGGAGAAATTTGCGCGGAAGAATGTATTCTTTAGCTGCGCGAAATGCTGCTATACGCTTTCCGTAATATAGCTCTGCTAGGAAGAAGCGGGAGTGAAAAAAACTACCCTTGAAAAAGGAGCCGGGGAAGAAAGAGAGAGTCCTTAGTGCATTGTAAAATTCCAGCGCCCGTTTTGCCGCTCTCTCTCTCTCTCTCTCTCTCTCTCTCTCTCTCTCTCTCTCTCTCCAAGGCAACGGAAAGCGAGACTGGCTTCCAATTCAAATATGCATCGCTGACGAGGTTTCATTAAGGCACGTGCGAAGGCAATTGTGTTCAAGACGAGATGAATCTGAATTTTTCAATGTTTCTTCGTGGATCCCTTATTTGGCGCTTCGCGAGCTTTTATTGTCGGGATCCACATATGCGAACAATGGATTTAATAAGAAATTCAGACAATTTGGGATTTACGTTAAATAATAAACGAACACGTTTTCCGTGTTCGTATTGCATCGATTCATCATCAACAGCATTGTCAGGTCCTCGGGCAAATGACACCTTCATTAAGCTTTTTTCGAAAAAGTATATTCTCGCGAGAAGATACCGCCACGAAAATGACTTACGCCAGCAAGTAATTCCATTTTTTTCTCCTCTTTCACGTGCTAAGCGCACGTCGTCCCGCTAAACCTGCAGGTCACCAGTCTCGACTAAAATATAATTATCCAAGCATATCGGCCATGGCGACCAGCACCAACGTATCCTCATTTTTTATTTGGCGCGATCAGAGTGGCCCATCTTGAACGAAGTTCGTCCGACCTATAAAGCCAAATTGGCATTCATAGCCGCTAGTAACCGTCAGGCAAGCTTTTCCATGTAGCCGTGCTTCTGTCGAAATTCAGCTCGCGTTTCGAGTGTATGTTAATTGAAATAATTACAGGCCCTTTACTTTCTGCTCTTCGACGTTAATTCTGATGTATTTACGTAAGTTCTACGGAATTAAATGTTAAAGTTATTAAAAACGATAAGATAATTTGTATTGAGCTAACTTAATAACGACTTTATATCATCATTTTTATCATTCCAAGTCAATCGAGACCGGTAAACCAAAAAGATCGTAACCAATACTTTGAAGAAGCAATTATTTACCTATATCGTCTTACTACGCTTCTGGAATTCGCCTCTTCCCCTTTAGAGACATGCCAGAGGCAGTGGAGGTGGAGGTTTCAGCTTTGTCAAACGACCCAGTGCAGCTAAGAAATTGTTCGCTTCCAAAGAGAAGGAAGGATTAATTAATTCCGCAATAATTGTAATTAGTAGGAACGCCGTTGGACGGCGCGCAGTCGGAAAACGGATTAACCGCAGCCCGAAGCAGCTGCAGCTACTGCGCTGCCGTCGCTCGCTGCCTCAAGGGACGTGTATCAGAGAGCTGCGCTGCCTGCGGCAGTCCTCTTTTGCCTGTCCAAGTCTTTGGCCAGAGCACTCGACTTATCTTTGATAATCGAGGATTTATTCATGACGAATGTAGTTCTAGGACGAGTCTATCTTCAATGCGGAGTACTAATTACGATTCTTCGAATGGATGGCAGTTTCGAAAGACACGAATACGCTATTCATTACTTTTTTCACAAGCCAATATTATCATTAGGAATATTGTGGAAAATGTTTGCGTTTATTTCGTTCTTTCCATTCGCGAAGGAAAAAGAACGAGCCGCGCAGCTCTTAGTCGCAGTAATTCGCAAAATCCCCCCTAACAAAGAGTTTGTTATATCCGTAAATTCGCGAGCGTCGAAAGTTTTATTTTTTGTTCGGCGGGCGAATTCCGAAAACCACTTGGTTCGTCCCGGCAAAAAGGTGGGTAAGGTCGACTTAATAGCGATCGCATAATCCTCAGCCGTATTGTAACGATGAGTTTTAAAGCTGAGACTACCACTACGCTCACAATAGCCGAAAGTAGTTAAGCTGTTTTCAAATCAGTGTAGCGCAGTACAAAATCCGACAAATCGGATTAAGGGTACTTCATTTGCATTGTATACGAGGGCCACTTTAATGTACTCGCCAGTTTCAGCGACATTTTTTAATCAATATTTATGAAAGCATCAGCGCCGAGCTTTTTACCGCTAACGAGGCTGGCTGATTTTATTTTTTTTATTCTTCGGAAAACACATTTCCTTGTAAATATTCACTTGTTGTTGCTCGGTGGAACGATGTTTCATCAGCAGCTTTTTGTTGAAAATCCTTCTACTCTCGCTATGCTCTTGTTTTATTTTTTGTTTGGAGCTGGACCCTTGTATATATAGCCATCGACGTTTCAACGGGTTTTTCGTTTTACCTCGTTGGGATAATACAAACTTTAGCAGTGGGAGTTTCTTTTCAGGTTGGCTCTTGATATCGTCGCCGATTGAAAACATTTCAAGTCCATAAGGAATACCAATAAATGAAGAACCATCGTTGAGTTGATGCTACTTAACGGAACGTTTTTACTTGAAAAAAGTTTAGCCGAAGCGGAGGAGCACTCGAAAGAGAAGGTAAGGAAAAATAACTCGGGGAAAAGTTTGTTTCTCTTAATCTTTATATCGTTTTATCCGCGAGTTTTTCCGTCTCCCGCGATTATATCTTCTCGATGGACTGCAGCTCTTCGAGCGCACATTAGTTTCACACAGTGCATTTTGCGAGTAGTTAAAGAGTACTTGAAGTTCGAGTTATAAAATCCACTGGAACTGTATGATATGCACTTTGCGAATGTGTTTTTCCTGGGAAAATTAAGTTGCACCACTGTTGCTTTTTGCATCTTAAGCAAAATGAAAATTAATACTTGGTTGGTTTTTACCATCAAAAACTATGACGCGACAATGATAAATGGCTAATTAAAGTTTATGTAAATTACAAAAAAGACAAGCTCCCAGGGTGCAAGCGCGCATAAAAACGCGCAAATATCCTCGCAAATTACATCTCTCTCGAATGTCCTCTCCCAGAAGCCCAGAACCTTGACGCTGGGTTTAGCGCGTCTGGTCGCACAAAGGTCGCCGAGTTAAATCATACAAATTGTACGGGTACCTTCTGCCAGGCAGAATTTACCCATACTCGCGCGAGAGCCGCGTGTCGCTGTAAACCGCGCGCGCGTATAAACAAAGCAAACTGCTTCTGAACTAAACCGCAGCGAAGCTTCGGACCTGTCTCTATCTCCGCCTACCGCTGCGCAATTATACACATACTTGTCGGCGACTGGTTCGCATGCATGTGGTATATAGAGGCGAACTCCCAGGAAACCGTCGCCGAGTCATTTTCCTCGACTGCGCGGACTCCGGAGCGACAAGCGTGCAGATATAGGTTGCTCGAACTGTTGGTATCACGCTTGATCCGCTTCGCCATGCATTTGTTTGGTGTCGGTATTTCTGCGCTATAGCTTTCATTGATTTAGGGAGCGGGAATTCACTTCAGTCTTATTTTCATTACTTGGTATTAATTAGATTTTGGTTATCCAAATCTAAACATTGTCGCAAAGAATGCTTCCAGCCCTATTAGCCGAAATTAAATGAATTTGCATAGCCAAAAGACTGAATTTCATATCTCAGTAGTACTGGTCAAGCTTGCGTCAGCCGTAAAATGCAAATAATGCATAGCCACAATTCGAAGCAGTCTACGAATAGCCATTCACCCAACTTTTCCCAGCTCATAATCAGCATTCACCAAATGTTTTCCGCACTTCCAAACGAAATAAAAAACGTTCACTACGCGCACTGCACCCATACAGTTGATACACAAGTCACGAGACGATCCAAACTTCTATTGAACGACTCATTTCCGTTTCGATTGATTCAGCGGTCAGCGCAGAACCGCACTGCTTTACTTCGGTTTCGGCCTTATCCCAGCCAGCAAGATTCGCGCCGAGTGGACGCTTATAGGCTTTCGTGGCTGCGCCAATCGAAACGATTGTCCGACCTAACTCGCTCTTTCTCTCCCCCGCCAGGCTCGCCTCTCACGCTGTTCATCGCTCGGCATTTAGCGTTGCTACACTGAAAAAAAATACAGTCGTTTCTGCTGTAAAGTTCTGTAGCTTTAACCGTTCTGCCACCGTAACGACTGTTCAGTAAGAACAACGGTGTGCCACAGGTAATTTTGGCGAGTCGCGACTCGTAAAATTGGTCGCTTACGCGGGACATCAGCAGAAACGACCGAACTGATTCTTTAAAACTGCTGAACTCTACGGTAATTTTGGCGAGTCTTCGTACAATGACGGATTACTGGTGTGAGTTCAGTTAAAATGGCTGTTTTTTTTTTTCAGTGTGCGGCTATTGTACATTAAACAAGTACGCCGACCGCAGCTGCGTTCAGCCTCCGCATCTATCAGTTCGCCGTAAAATCGATCACTTCGTGACTGCGTTGCTGCTGCGCTACGCACTATTGTGCTGTTGTATACTGTATGTGGAACCGTCGCGGCTATACTGCATGATTGACGTCGCTCGATCAAAGAGTTGCGTTGCGCGATCGTTTTGGCCCTTTGAATGGACTGGCTGCTTCGACGGGAAATTTAATTTCGCGTAAAATGGTGAATTAATACATGATTAAACACGCTTCAACGGCTCTGTATCATTCGTTTATCGAAAATTAATTTACGATTAAAAGTCCGCGTTGCACACTGCTCGAACGTATCTTGTTAGAGGAGCACACGACGAATTCATAAAAAAAAATTGAAAATTGAACAGCTCATTAGCTCCTACATTCTGTAAAAAAAGGTTGAATATTCGCGTTCAACGATCAAGAACTCTGTAATTGCTAATTATATAGATTCAGTCGACGAAGCGCCGCGCGCAACGCGAGCGCACACTCAATCGATAAAGGGCATTAATTCGCTTCCAGCGCCGAGTACAAACAAGCTCCTTTACACTCCAATTAACGTAATTGCTCATCCGGCCGCTTTGTCGTTATTAAATCCATTCGTTATACTTCAACAAGACAACCGAGCATTCCAACCCTCCTAACCTTCTACTCTTTCTCTCCAGCAGCTCACACGCAGCCGCGACCATAATCGTTTGTTTCAAAATAGAGCAGGACTCGTGCGAGTGTTAATGATATGTTGCCTTTCCTAAACTCGCTTGCCTCGCTGTTGTGAACAATGGCCGAAAAACCTGCGAGAAAGCCAGATGCCGAGTTCGCGCGCATTCATTAGCCACGGCTGCGGGGCTGCGCGTAGACACGTGCACCGCAGAAAGAGGATGCAAAGGCGCGAAAAGGTCGCAGTGCGCGCTCGTGCCAGAAAAATGCTTTACGGATGAAAGCGCCCAGATATGGCGCGCGTTGCGCCGAAAGAAACGCGAATATATATCGTTGACGGGCTCGCAGTGGGAGTCGCTACAGCTGCAAGATTCTCTCTCGCGAAAAAGAAGCCGCGCGCGAGCTGGCTTTATTCATGCTCGAGTAGGGGCAAATTTTCGTGGCGGAAACGAGAGCGCGTATAAGGCTCTTTGTTATTTTTGCTGGATGGGTGCCGCTCTGTAGCTTCGAATTTTCGCGGCTTGGTATTCGAAATTGATTTTCTTGCTAGCTTGCTACCTTGCAAGCTTGCATTTGTGTGTTTTCGAACATCGTTTTTAACCGAACTATTCGTAAATCATAATCATCATCAATACGTATTTATTAAACTTCTCTATGGTTTAATTGAAATATACTTTGAAATAGTTTGTAATTATTCTCTGTTGTAAAAGCTACAAACTGTCTCTCCAAGAAGCTCGCGGATTCTTAGTTTTAAACGGAATTCGCATTACCTTACTTCTACTTTACGTTTGCAGTTATATTTTCGAAATAAATTACTGTTAAAGTTTTGAATACCCGTGCGTTAAATTTCAAAGTTCACTGAAAAGCTTCGAAGATTGCTGACTGCCGACACAAGTAGTGCGTCTGTTTTTTATTGTATTATCCGTATTTCGTACGTAGAATTTCTGTTTCAAAAAAAGCAGGATGGAACATATTTATCAAAGATTACGCTGGTAGAGAATGGAACAACCCCTGTTTAGCTGTAATTATTAGTACGCAAACTTTACCAGAGGTCATAATAGCAAAAAATAATTCACTCTTAAAAACTTCGTAAACCCGGCGTGCAGCACGTTGTGATCATAAACGTGAATAGAAACGAGCTTTCCATGAAGCGCGTTATCCCAGACATTTTCGAAAAATTGCTTCATAACCATAAAGGCGTAAAATAAATCCTTTACCCGTAAATGTAACGCGAGTTACATAAGATTTTGCTTGATTGCTTGATCATCGAATTAAATACAATCCCTTTTATAAATAGTACAAGTATTCCCTTTTCACTTTTTATCAGAAATAGCCCTAACTTTAAAGTTAGCATTCTCCACTAGTCTTTAAAGCTGCGTCTCTATTCTCCACAGTCTATAGCATTACCAAGAAACGAGTGGGCGAAGCTGGGCGCTTCGCTCTAAGAAAGAAAAATCAGGGGATTTGAAAAAAACAACAAAGTCCGCAAGAACCCAGCAGACCGCAGATCTTCTCATAAATTCAAGTAAATCCGACAAGTCTAATGAGCTTCTCCGAGGTGCGGCTATATAGCGGCCAACCGGCGATTCAATCTCGATGCGCAGACAATGGCTTGCGCGACGACGCCGCTTTGCGTCACTCGGCCGAACAATGCACGCTTCGCGAGACACGCAATTAAAGAAAAAATTAATCAAGCAAGAATCTCTCTTTTCAGCGAGAAGAGACTCGCTCGTTCTTTATTGCGTCGCATCGCGAGAATTTCACAGAGACTGGAATATATAGCGAGTATACGAGACGGCATCGATACTTCTTCCTTTCGCTCTTTGTCTTTTTCCCTTTTTCTTTTTTCTTACTTTTTCAGCAACCATCCTCGTACGGTAACAAAGACTCCTGTCTTTGCCTCGTTCTCTTTACTCGTTTTTTTTTTTTTGCGTTGGGATTCCTTCCAGCACCATGCCTGCTTTGGGACACTCCCCACCTGTGTGCTCAAGTGCGCCGGGACTGGCTTTTGTTCTCGCTGTAAATTAGTAGCTGCCCCCCTTTGGAAATATCGAGAAGAACGCACGAAATAGACGTACAAAAATCGCGGGTCGAACCTCTTTGTGCGCGATGCAGACAGCGATGGAGGCGAGATCGAAAAGTGTAATTAAATAGAGCATCCTTTCGCTGCATCGGAAATGACAGATGCGTTTCTATCCTATGGATTAGCATCCCTTTTTAAAAGAGGCTGCACTACTGCGCCAATTATAGAGTTGATGCATTTTATTACGAATTTTAAAATACCCGAAGGAGATAACTTTAATCAACGAACAAATCTCACGTTTTAATTTTAAATTCCATATAAACACTGGAATTTACTTAAACAAAGGCTCGAAATGCCAAACATAAGGCATATACTCGTGCACGAACGTTGCAACCATAGCCGCAGAGGCTTGAACGGAAAAGATTTTAATTGTTGTAATTTACAAGAGAAACTTTGATGGGTCTATTAAAAGCACACGTGAACCAGTGCGCGAAGTATGGAATGCCATGCTTTCGTCTAAAACACGTCGCGTGCCATTAGAGAGGGGTATTCCGCGGGCATTTATTATTCCGCGCTCCAAAATTCCCCCAGTGCTAGTTAACTCTCCACTCGAGCGTATAACAGCGACTAAAGTCCAACTCATAACAAATATAGATATACATAGTGCACGGTATATGTCCGTATCTATAGCTGTACGCGCGCGAGTAGATGTGAGCGAATTCATGCGAGCACAGTCGGTTCAATTGAATTATAAAGTCTCAAGTGTATGGTGTTGCTACTCTGGTCTGTTAGCAGCGAAATTTAATTTGCTTACACGGAGTTTGAGGAATGTAGCAGGGGATGAGGATTTGGACTGTGGTTGACATTCGTGTTGATACTTTTGAGTAGTAACAAGATTAACCCGGACTCAATTATGAATTTTTGTGAAATGCCGCATGCTATAAAGCAGTGCAAACGTTTTTGATAAATTTCAATTAGACACATCTTAGCGCAAAGTTTATTAGTTACATGCTGTACGTTAAATTTATTGTTATTGTGAATTCAAAAGCCGTGTAACATTATTATACATCGCATAGTGGAAATTGCTACATTTTGCATAGAAATTGCTTAACTTTCGAGTGTTGCCATTCCTCAGCTTTTGCTGTGACACATGGCGAGAAGATATGTTACGTGCTAGTTCAACCAACCCGGTGGCGTCGCGTCCCCTTAAAATTATTCTGAAACCGTAGAATTTTTCACCGATGATATAAAGTTTAATCTCCTTTATACTTTAATAGCTTGATAACAAAAACGTTATGGATGATTACCAAAATCACTGCGTTTTGCCGTTGAAAATAAGTTTGTAACAGAGCAATATCGAATATTGCATTCGAATATTCTTCAGCGCGTTTTAAGTTTCCTTTACGATCAAGATTTTTTTTTAATACCTGTGTATTCTTGCAGTATACCGATATAGTGCGTTAAGGCAACAACGTAAAATTGTTCCAATATATTTTTATATCGTCGGTAAAATGAAAATCTCTTGATATCGTATTACATTGACAACTTATTTTTACTGACTTTAATCGTACTTCAGCTATTCATATCGTGCGCCTTTATTGGATACTCGGCTGTACTGAAGAATACTCGAAGCAGAAGTTAATATTTATGAGGAGTAAGATCCAGTGTGAATGTATTAAGATGAAAAAGCTGTGGCGAGTTAATATCAATCAAGCGTTTCACTTACGTTCCAAGAAAATAGAGAGGAAAAAGATTTCCCGGAAAAAGACCCAAAGACTACCCGGCGTCAAAATCGTCACGGAACTTCGCTATTCTAAATAACATCGTAATTATACGCACGCTTCCTTATTCCCTAGCCAATCTGAAGAACAAATCAGATCTGCGGTGAAAGCAACCAAAGCAAGAAAGGGAGTAAGGGAGAAGGAGAGAAGACCGTAGCTATCTATATACATTCAACTTCAGTTGAACCGGACCTTGGTGGAGGCATCGTCAGTGCCAGGGGCATAGCCTCTATCTATACACATCACCAGTCGCTTCCGGGGTTAGCGGTTTCAGCGCAGTCAAGACGGCGGCTGAGTCAGAGAGAGAGAGAGAGAGAGAGAGAGAGAGAGAGCTCGCGGGAGCAGCCGACAGAGATGGAGCGGACTGCAGCGCGCAACTATTAACTGCATCTAACTACAAGGTAGTGTACAGCCGCCATTGCAGAGCGCGCACGAGAGAGAGAGGGAAGGTGTCGCTACATGGATGTCTAATTAATGACCTCGAGATTTACGCACAGATGCACGTGAGCGCCTCGTTTTGCATAAGACGTCGCTGGGTATGCTGCGCGAGCTCTGGTAATGTATGTGCGCTTTCTCTCTGTGCCAGAAGAAGAAGAAGAGAGAGAGAGAGAGAGAGAGAGAGAGAGAGAGAGAGAGAGAGAGAGAGAGAGAGAGAAGGAGAGAGAGGAAAGCTCTAGCGGCGCCGCGGGCCTATTACCCGCTCGTTTTTCGCACGTGCGACCCTTTACGCGGAGTTGCCTTGCGGCGTGGAAGCGGAGGGATCATATATTTATAAGGCTCGGAGAAATGCTCTTGAATGGAAGAGGATTATTTTTTGTTGCTGAAGAAATAGCTGGAAATTGGTTTGATTAAACGCTCGGGAAATTCGCGCGGAATTTCGATTGGATTATGATTGGGTACGACCTGAAATAATATACTATCGGAAATAACGACAATAGCATTCGAATTGGGTTTTAGTTTGATGACGTTTGTTATTTTACAATAGCGCCATATCTAGGGCTTCATGATGGATACACAGTAGCAATCGATTTCACGCAGCGCTTCAAAGTGATTTCCCGGTTAATACTACCGAGATAATTACCTTGCGATTTGTAGTGCTGTTTGGCTATTACTCGATCTGTACGCACGATAAACTCAAAACTGTTTATTTAACTATGGATTATTGTAGATGAAATGCAAACCGAGCATTCATGCAACGTAATGTCATGCCATGGACATGCGATATTCAGAATGGACACAATAATGGAATATTTGTATTTGATAATTTTGGTAACACTATAAAGATAATCAAATGTAAAATACGATTTAGAACGCATAAATTGTCCGTTGTGCAATTTATTGAAAACGTTTATTAACTTTTCTGAGTAGGCGGATTTAAACATTCTAACAATCGAAAAAAGTTTCTTTACATATCCATTATTCTTCTCGTAGAGGAAAAAGAGCAGATTTCAAATTGTTCGCTTGCAATCGGTTTTTCTTTTTTTTTTATATTTTCTTCCCACTAATATCGGATAAAATTGAACTTTTTTCGAAACAAGATTCGATTTGTATGAGTTAAACCACAAAGAGATATGCGCAACGGAACAGAACTTTTAATATACGCTATTTGAAAATTTAATTTCTTGAAGCGGTGAAGCGAAATAGCTGGTTGTCAAGCTGTGACAAGCAATCTTCTTTTCATTTATTGTTTTCCCGAATAATGATTCCGCTGTGGAACGCTGTTGCATCGATAGCTGCATTATAAAAGAAACCTTCTTATGCGTTTCCACGAATGCGAGGGTAAGGAGATAAAAATTAATACCACACGCGAGTTACAGTCACCGAATAATGCATAAAACGGTACGTCCGGCGTAAATAAAAGGGCGATAAATTACAAAAATGATGCATCTTTTATCGTCGCCTATTTTGAAAGCTATTAAAAATCAATGAAACGTATTTTTATTTAACTTTTCACGACACGATAGGTTGACAAAGGGAAATAACATCGGAGAATAATGCACGAAACGTTATCGGTCCAGTTGAACCGGTACCGACATCGTCGATAAAATGAAAATAAAGTGTTTGTGACATGTGAGAGTTACGAGAGAGGCTGTGACACGTGTTTTGAAAGCATCCACATCCAGTCGATTACGCCCTGTCGCCGCGAACTCTTAAAATTCTCATTAATTTTTTGATTCCTCGGAGAGCGCAGCAAAACAGCAGCGGCGACAGCATCTCTATCCATCCCTCAAGTACCAAGCGCGTAACGATGGTCATTAACATAATATTCGGAAATAACGATGCCCGGCGCGCGCACTCTCCCTCGCAAAGCACGACAGTCGTAAACCAGGCAAAATTTCCTCTTCTTCTCCCTTTCTTCTCTTTCTTCCTTCTCCTCGAGCTTTCTCTCTCTCTCTCTCTCTCTCGCTCTCCCACCCGTCATACTTTATTCGACTCGTTCTCGCGCTGCAACTTTTCATTTTTCGTTTAGGCGACTGCCGCCGCTGCACTTTCGACGAGAGACGTCAGTATAGCGCGCGGCTCTTTTTCTCTCTTCGCTGTTTTTCTCTCATTTCGGGTGAAAAAAATGTTTGGGGCACTTCTTCTCGGTGTACAGCGCTGGGAGAGAGAGAGAGAGAGAGAGAGAGAGGCGTGCGCAGGACGCAAAAGTTAGTCTCTCAATTTATCGCTTAAGTAGTCTCGTTTAAGAAAACTCGAGCAGCGGACGTCGGCGTCAACCGTGCGCGAAGACAAAAGCTGCGCTTTATTTGCAAAGCGCGCGACGAGCTCTTAGCAAGCAGTTGTTTGACCGGCCGATGCCGGTTCGTGTAATGCGCATTTAATTATGCCTTAATTGCAATTTGCCTGCCGTTTAGCCTATACCTACACCGATGTACATCGTATTAACTGTTAAGCGATTGTTGATCGCTGAGATAAAGTTTCTATTCTTCGCGATGAAAAAAAACAACGTGTTATATAAATGAAATCTATACGTGCTATATGGTTTTCATTAAAAAAGTTTTATTCGAAAAGTAATCTTTACACTCGTGTCTTATGCAAAAGTTAAGAAGCATCCAATACAAGTTTGTAAGACAAGTTTGATAGTGCATCTGTCCGACAGTAGATACGTACGGAGTTCGCTAAGACTTTGCTGATACCGAGGATTTATAAATTATCGCCGATACCCCGGACTATAAATTTTCAAAATATATCAGATATCATCGTACTATTGCTCCCAATATGTGTAGAGCTCCCTACGTTGAATATGCAAACGTTACCTCGCAGACGAAGTTAGAATAATGCAAATAACTCGGGATTCCCGCCTACATCGGTGAATTTCCAATTAAACTAAACTAACGAAACTGCGCCTTTCACTCGCTGAACTTGCGAGAATTATTATACCGACGCGCGCAAACATTACCCACGCGAAAGTCGTGCGTACACGCAGAGAGGCGGCAAAACAAGACCAAACGCAAAAGCCTGGACCGCAAACGCGCGCGTAAAAACACTCCGAAAAAGCAAGGGAACAAAGCTGAACTCGCGCGCAGACGAGAGGCCTCAAAACAATTAAAAAACTTTCCGAGCAATTAGCAGGTGTTAGTTTGCGTAACCCGGTGGCTCAGAGCCTTGACTTCTCCACTTCAGCAGTTCGCTGCGCGTATGATAATACGACGCATAAAGCTTTATACCTGCACCGGCAATAGCTGCAGCGCAGCCCGCCGAACTGCGCTTTTGCCCCCCGCTCTCGTGCGACGCGCAAAAATGAAATTACGGCACTTTGCCGTCGTCGTCGCCACGGCGCGATGAAAAAAGCTCGCGACTCGACCACCCAATTTCGCCAGGAGAGTTTCGCATAATAATAAGCCGAGGCCGAGGCGCGAGCAGAAAAACTCGACTCGGCTGAGCCCTATCGACTGTGACACCGAGCCGCCAGCGAGGCCGACGACTTTTACGAGCCTCGGCCGTCCGTCTAGGAAAATGCGCGTGTTTTATGATTGGACACTGAGCTAAACTATATCTTAATCCCGTGAGCGCGAGCTTTTATAGGCTGCGGAGCTCGGACGCGCGCGTGATTTACGCCCCGGACCGGCAATCGTACGCCGGCCTCTACTGCCGAGCCTGCGCACGTTCGATAAAATATACGAGGCAGATCTTTAGGGTCCGTTTTTTTGGAAAAGGAGCGCGCAAGCATAAGCTCGTGAGCGGGCGTTTAATTCCGGAAAGCTATGTACATCAGGGAGAGAATCGCGATACGCTGCCGTTCGAGCCCACGACAGCTGTATAGCCGCCCGAGATTGAAAGCTCCTGCGACGGGTTGTAAAGAGGAGTTTAGACTTGCAAGATTTTTATTTGCGAGACAGTCCACTGCAGAGTGTATAGCAATCCAATTGCTTTAAATTTTCCTTAAAGAGAGCTTGAACCAATTTAAATCATGCGAACTTTTAATAATTTTTGCCAGGTATAGTTTTTAATTAGTTTTCGTCGAAAAAAAGCAACAATGAATTCGAAAATAAAAAAAGAATAATAACTTGATTAAAAAAAAAAACTAGAAGTATAATTAAACCTGCGGAGTTAAACCATTCCATTGTTATACTCGTGGCACATTTTTTCGCCAACGCAGTTGCCAATTTGAAAAAAATGCTAGCGTTCGCTACTTAGACGAATATAAGCGAACTCGTTCCCTCATTATGGCCCGCGTGCTACTCGTTTGTTTTCCGCGATTGTTCTCCGCATTTTTTTTCATCCCCTGATTTCTCAATGCACGACTGCGCGATAAGGTATTAAATGCTAATGGGAAACGACTGGGCCTGCAAATTAACTGGCTTTTCCCAGCGTTTGAATTTTCCGGGCATCATAAAAGAGGCTTTCGCGCGAGCGACCTACTTCTCCTCTTACTTTTATTATACGCAGTGAGTCCTTCCTCTCCCCCCAAATTCACATTTTCCAGATATTTAAAATTCGCGCATGTAGGTTATTGAAATTTGCAAAAATTAGGATTTCGCTGTCTCTGTCCGCGCTCGTTTCATTCTACACTAAACGGAACTAAGAGATTGCGCTGAACACACCATTTTACGTAGAAAAGTTTTTTTTCAAGAATTAATATGCCACATTTTTTGCGTGGAACATTAAAATGCAGAGATAATCAGCTGCTCTTTTCGAAACTACGAGCTGAATTCCCGAAATGAACCATCAGCCGCTGATTTTTTAATATAGCACCGACTAAAATATTGAATTGTATAATGGAGTATACGATTTTATACCTTGTCATTCTTTACAACGAACACCATTCTCCCCTCGCCAAATTAGCCATCGTTACATCGGAAATAAAAAAAAAACAGACGACAAAAGTCGAGATGCCATTTGCTCTGGAACTCCAAAGCCGACGTTTTGAAATTTCAATTCTTTCTCTCTACATCCCTGCGCACTCGGTAAAGCTTGCGGCTGCGCTACGCCGAGCAATAAAGAATTCAGCGTGTAAAATTTGATTAAAAAGTAAAAGCTCCCGGATATGGCTAAGGTTCCCGCCGGCCTTTCGGTCGATTCTCTCTCTCTCTCTCTCTCTCTCTCTCTCTCTCTCTCTCTCTCTCTCTCTCTCTCTCTCTCTCTCTTACTTCTATTTCACGCGACGGCGTCGACGCGGATTAAAGTGCGAAAGGTGAGAATGGCCGGGAAAATTCTCGGAAAGAAATGTAATAATGTTTGCCATCGCCCGCAGGGAGAGAGAGGGATAAGGGGATCGCGCCGTAGGGCTCACGGTGTCGTTCTCTTTGAGTTATTTCGCGGGGAATCAATATCGGAAACCATTTGGTGCCGGCGCGCGGCTCAGCCTCAAATCTTCGCTAAATTGATTGCGTTAGCCGAGAGAAAGAGAGAGAGAGAGAGAGAGAGAGAGAGAGAGAGAGAGAGAGAGAGAGAGAGAGCGGAATGGTAGTAGTAGGACGAGTCGCTGCACTGCGCGCTGCCGCTTGTAGTATGCTCGCCTTACAAGCACCGGTGTCTTCTTCTTCCTTCTCGTTCACTTGGTCTGCCTTTTTTTCAGGATATTAATGGCTAGGCCATCTTTCTCGGGAGAACGATGACGCTTTATGAAACATTGCGGGCTGAGGGCGGAATACGATTTTAAGAATTGCCTCAAGTGAATGCTGGATAAATAGTGCTTCGCGCTTTCCCAATGTTTGAGGTGCGATGATAAATGCTGACTACTGCGATTTTAATGCAATTTCGCGAAATTATCCGAAGTCCGTTTGATTATTCGTAACTTTCCTCATCACGTCAAACTATTTGGTGCAAGGATTTCACTGAAATCGATCCGATGCGGCATCATTAGTAGAATAATAGCACTTCAAGTAGAGCGAACTCGACGCGCTCGGACGTACTCGCGCTAATTAATCGGAGAAAAAATGGCCCGAAATTAGCCGAGCTCGCTTTGCAAAGAAACAAAAAGTTCGGAGCCCTAAAAAATGTGAGTCAAGCAGAAATATCACTGACACGGCTGCTTGCCATCACGCTCCTGTGAATTTCCATTCATTCGTGATGCCGTTTTAATTAAAGCTGAAAAGCCGCGCATGTAGTCCGTGAAAAGTTCTTCAATATTCTCGAGTTTTGGGCTGTTGCAGCGACGACGTAACATGCGAGTGCATTAGCCAGCTGGCCATATTGAGGGCCAACAAACACCGGGCTTTATTTTCGCAGCTTATGCGATGCATAGAAATTTCGATTCGAGCCATTACCAAATTTCCCTCGCTTTCTTCGCTCGTGTAATCCGCGAACAAATCTTTTCACGAGGTCTGATCGGCGCGATATCGATTCAATGCTTATTCGCGTCTTTGAATATTTCAAAAGTTTTTCATTCCACCGGGCCAATCTGATATCGACGCAATAAACAAGCGAAACCCGAAAAGCCGCGCGATATGAAAGTTCTGAAAGGCTCTTTTCATCGGCGCTATTATCCGCCGAATTCGTTCTTGTACTTTTGCTTACGTGAGAATTCTGCAGGTTTACAGAAAAACAAGGACGTTTTGCATATAGATATGAAGCTAACGATACCGAGAACAAGTTTCTCTCCTTCTCTCGTAGGAGAGAAGGGCTACTGCACGGCTGTCGGACTTGCCGTTAATTAACCACTTAGTAGCCAGAGAGGGAGCTGCGGACGGGATACTATAATGGCAAGCGGCTGACCCTCAGTTAACAATGGAAATAATTGGATCGCGCAATTTCATTGACTGCTCTCTTGCGAAGCGCGCTTATTATTACGAAATTCAAGTCCTCTCGAGCTCTGTTGCGGCGCGCGCGCCGCTCCCTTCGATACTCCCTTGTCTGCCATCGACATCTGTAGTGGTCGAGAGGACTCGTGAGAACTGACTCGATCGACAAGTACAACATGCAATAAAGTTGGAGTACGATAGGAATTCGTGGAAAACGATGATGAGATTTTAGGTTTGCAGTGAGTTGTATCAAAAATTATTTATTCTAATGAAATTCGAAAAAAATGTTGAATAAAAGTTGAAGGACATGATTGGATTACGGACTGGATAATTCGAAGCTCGCGCCATACGATACGAAACGAAGCAACGCGCAAATAATGATCCTAACGATCTTGTTATTACACGTAACGCATGGATTACCATCCAGAGCCCGAGAAACAAGTAATTAATGGTATTACCTCGATATTCTCTCGATGCACCGCAGATGCTTCGATGAAACAGTACCGATATTCCATTTAATCATTTTGTTTTCTTTTCCGATATATCTCTCTGACAGATTCGAAGCTCTTTTCAACGCGAATTGTGCGAATTGGATTTTAAACTAATTAAACGAGCCTTATTTTACACGCGTTCATTCAAGCGGTACAAGTAAAGTAACAGCCATTTCAATATTAATACCTGTCAGTATGATCATTGACCCGTGTTCTCTATCATTGAATTCAAAGCCGGATAGTCCAACATATATTCAATCAAAGCGAAGAGCTATACCCTCTCGACAAATTTGAACCATCAACCCTCCGCAATCTAGGCTCAAAAGAGCGTCGTCTGAGTCCCCCTCGTTTAGTCGCAGGAATTTCGTTCTGTTCGCCGTCTCTTGCGCGCAGCAGAGGGAAAGCCATTGAGTCTTCCTACCGTCGAAAAAAACTTCAGTTCCCGCACCGAGAGCCGTGAATATTTCGGCACTCGGTTAACCCCGAACCGTAAAAAACGCCGTCGACGGAGCTCGGCGAGAGGAAAATCCGAGCTCGGCCGCAGGAGCGGAAGGAAAAAATCGCAAAAAGCCAGGTTTGGGAGATACAACAGAGACGCCGTTGTTCAAAAAAAGAGCAGAGGATGTCTCTGCGACTATCTAGTACGGTATGACGTAAGAGGGCAAAGGGGCGCTATAAATGAGGAGAAGAGTAGCGACTCTTCGTTTCGACTTTATGTATCAACGAACTACCCGAATTCGACGTACCTGTAGAAGGTGGCAGAAAAGAGACGTGAATCGAGGCCGGCTATAAACTGCTTTTACACGTCAAGGGTAGACTTGTAGCCAGTCTCTCGCTCCGTCAGATTTATCTTCGCCTTCCTCTTTCGCCACTGTTCCGATTCTCGAGCTCGCTCGGTCTTTCTTTAACGAGCGATTAGATCGTTTTTATCGCGGATCAAGCTCGAGCCAAGAAAGACACTTCTCTTTCCGCTGGTGGCAAAGTCGCGCTCGAGCTACAGCGCCGATGCGGACGTCGCAAACTTGCTATCTCGATGCGTCGAACGTCGTGGCTCTTGTTCTTTCTCGGTTTCCACGGCGCCTTTCTTTTCGCCGAAGGTAGCGATCGAGCCCACGAATAGCGCGTTTGTTGTTCCGCCTTATCGGAGAGACAGAGCCGATAATGCTCGCTAACGTAGCGGCGCTTAATTCTTTATGAAGTTCTCGAGAGGTGCGCGAGTATGTCGGTCTTATCTGAGGCGCCTTTTTATGCCGCGCGAACGCGACGCATTTTTCTGGTTCTTTCGGGAAGTGCAGCGGAAAGCGGAGTGATCGATGTGATTAAATTAAGGCGCGATAGTGCCGCGCGTTTGTTTTGTTCCGCTTTTCCGCTGGTGGATTGCGGGCTGTTTAGGGGGTTCTTCTTTTTTCGTCTATCCCCCTCGCGAATGAACTGTGGCCGGGATCTCGAGCTTAAAGAGTATTGAGAAGCGAGCGCTTTGAGAGCTTTCGGCTGCAATTTTGCCAAGAGGCGGTGGATAAAATCATTCCTTTGTGGAAATTATCTCACGGCATTTATACCGAGTTTAATAATCGGTAAATTAATCTGCGATCAAACGCTATTATAGCGCGAAGTTTTTTTTAATAAACTACATGAAAAAAGTTTTATCGCAGCCCGTAAAGTATCAAAAATAATAAAATAAAAAAAAAGAACAGCTTGCTCCACGAAAATCCGAGTTCGTTAAAGCCGGCCCGGCGTATAAAAGGAGCGTAGCTATCGTCGCATGCACGCGCGTAAAATCGCGAGTGAGCGAAAAAAAAAATAATAAACAAGGGCCAAGCGCGCAGGCCACAGCAGAAAATTACTCCAGTAAAATTGCCTCGTCCTATACGCTTCACTCGCCGGGATCTCTCGGTCATCGTCGACGCGAGAGATGCTTTTTTTACGAGCCCGTAAAGCCGGAAGATAGCTGCGCGCAGGCGCGAGTGTTACGTCTACTCGCCGGGATGTCGTAGACAAAAACTCAAAATTTCGTACGCAGCGTTCGCCGGTTTTAAGCCCTGCATATCCCCTTTGTCCTTTGACATTTTCTCCTCGAAAAATCGTAAATCGTGGTTTCCTATATGCCGAGAGCTTGCAAGCGTCATCCGCACAGTTGTGTACGCGATTTCTAGCGATCGAATCCAATCGGCGTAGAGAACGAAAAGCGGAAAAACGCCGGCTATTTATCGAATCCAAGATATTTGCTGCAAAACTAGATATAGAATTTCTCTGTACGCGACTCAGGTGTCTCCTCTGGGGTGTATCCACATACTTACACACACACGTATGTCGAGCAGCTTTCAATACATACACGTACGTGCGTCTACGCGGGCAGAGGGCTGCATGCGGTTTCGAGCGTATTTTTATGCATAAAAGCGGGGAAGACATATTGCTCGATGCGCCACGAAAATTCGCGTTTGCAAAAAGATTGAATGCTTTTTCAAGATTCTCGGTTGGCCCGACGCGCCGAATAAATTTCGCATTTTTCGCCCTGACACGTGCTGGAGAGTATTGTTTGGGATAACTTATCTGTATGATACGGTGTTAGTGACTTATCTGGAGAATTCGCAGCGTGCAACTTATTTATATAGACGAGTATAGGTAGAAAACTCACCTGTAACGGAACAAATAAATTTGTATTAAACTCGTGCGTGATAATTTTCCGAGAAATGGAAAAGTTTATTAAAACAGCATCAATGTTCATCTTCGTGAGAAATAATAATCGATAGCAAATTTAATCAAAAAGAATGGGACAAGAGTTATTGAAATTTTATCGGAGCATCTGAGAGCGTCGCCTTTTCGCGTATCGGCGCGCAGCTAGCCCGACTTTTATGCATCTTTGCCGCATTTCAGGATCTATACTTCGCGGTGGCTGCTATCTTCAACAGTAAACGAATTTCCAGCTAATGAAGTGGAAAGGCAGGAATAAAGAAATGATCGAACAAAGCGCGGGGAAAATTTAATTTTCTCCTCTACTATTGCCGCGCGCGCGACACTTTTATAAATTATTACCTACACTTTATCGAGAAACGTAATAATACCGTGTTCGGGATCCTTCAAATAAATTCTTACCCTTTCATTGTAATGCCTGCAGCTAGACGAGCACCTTTATTATAATTTTTCATAGACTGACTTAAGATCCACAATATTTAAGGATCGATCGAATACCACCGATATATAATAAAAATTTTAAATTATGACCATCAATTTCGACGCATTTACCTACAGAAAGAAGTGTGCGTATGCGATTATATATATATATATATATATCTTCCTATATTATATAGATGCATGTGTAAATTTATGTCAATAACCCCTCCGCGCCCCTCCGCCCACCCCCCTCCGCACCCCCTCCGCAGCCCCTCCGCAAGCCCCTCCGCATCGCCTCCGTTGGCCCCTCTTAAATCAATTTTATTAATATTAAAATGATTATTTTAAAACTTAGTCAAAAAGATTTCAAAAGTTCCATTTTTTTAATAATGGTATAATGATGTGTTATAATCAAATTAAGAAGATCGACAAAATTTCCTTTATTGGAAAAATGGTATAACGATGGTTTAAAGTTTAAATTGAGAAGATAATAACGACAGATTTCCACACCACCCAAGAGGTACTGTCAGAAGCACATTATAATATGGATATACAATGTGTTTCAGGCGCGTTGATTTTTTTTGTTTTTCTTAAATTATTATTTAAAAAATTCGCCAATTATTTTACGTAATTATATGAAATGATATAATTATATAAAATAAAGGCTACTATGAACAATAGTTTCATTTAGTAAATACAATTATACTATTGATTTGGATATATATCAAGTTAGAAATTATCTATTGTTAACAGTTTGAAAGGTAACATTTTTAAATCATCTATTATAAAATATTTTGGTTATTAAGTAAAAAAATGAATTTCTATTTATACCAAATTGATTTATTTACATTAATTTCAGAATATATCAGACAATAAAAACGAGAGTTAAAATATGATTTCAAGATTAAATTCCAAAAAAAATCTACTATCTAAATTGACTATCTACAGATGAACTGTTCTTTTTTAATTATTTACAATATTTTTATATAAATAAATATTTACATTTTTTATACTCAATTTATTATTTATCAATACAATATAATAAAAACCAAAATTTGGGGGTTGGCGAGCGGAGCGAGCACGGGGGTATCCCCCCTAGCATATACCCCCTGAAGTGTCCGGTTTTTTCTGGATTTGCACATATGTATATATATATATATATATATATATATATATATATATATATATATACACGAAAAAACCGGACACTTCAGGGGGTCTGAGTGAACAAATTTGAAATTTGAGAGCACACCTACCAGACGAACTTTTTTGGGTTCCTTAGGCCACCCAGAACCCGAAAAACCTTGCGTTCCCAAGATTAAAAAATACCTATTTTTTTGCCGGGCAGTTCAAATCCTCTTATGGGAAATTAACACGGGGAAAATTAACGCAAACCAGGAAAATGCCACTTTTTGTCTGGAGGCGCAATTGAAAAATATGTTTTAATAGAATCGAGGTATTAAAAAAAAAGAATGATTTGAGGGCTGGTGGGTTAAAAATGGTTGCCTACGAAAAATCGCCGATTTTCGTAAAAAATCCAAGTATTCATGATTTTTGCTATTTTCAAGCCTAGACAACTTTTTCCCTAGGCAACCATTTTTAACTTACCAGCCTTCAAATTGCAGCTCTCTTCCGATACTTCGATCCTAGTAATACATATTTTTTGATTGCACTTTCATACACGGAGTGGGTGAAATTAAATCGTGGCTTGTTTTCGATAATTTTCCCCATGTTGAATTCCCATAAAAGAATTTAAACTGCCCGGCAAAAATAGGTATTTTTAAATCTTGGGAACCCAAGTTTTTCGAATTCTGGGTGGCCTAAGGAACCCAAAAAAGTTGGTCTGTAAAGGGTGCCCTCAAATTTCAAATTTGTTCACTTAGACCCCTGAAGTGTCCGATTTTTTCTGGATTTGCACACGTATACTGGCATACTTATCTCCCGCATTATCGTTGCATTTGGTGTGCACAAATGCAGCACACTTTATTCGTTGTGAAAACGAAATTATTAGCGCGGCATAAAATTCGCAATAAGGCTAAAGGAGAAAGAGAGCGAAAGAATATACGTCTAGTGTAGCGTCACTTAGCTATAAGTTCATTCGCGCGCCTGGGCTCTAATATCGCACGACCAGTATCAGCGTTGCACTAACGCTACCTCGATTGAGCCCGGTTCACGAGACCAACCAATATAAACAGCTTTTCTGTCTTCTGCTCGTGTGCTCTAGAAAGTCTGTTACCTCGAGCTACAACTAATTTATGAGGAATAATAATGGACCTGCGCAACCAGGCATGGGCGGTGCATTATCCGCGATTTATAAGTTTTTCGGAGGAATTTTGCTTTATTATTTTGCGGCGCGGCTTGTCGTTAAAAGGGATTCGGTGTTTTTTGCACATTTAAACTAGTGCTCAACGAGCACACCTTACTTTAGTAATTTTCTACGTTTTAATTAAAGCCTACTAAAAAGTCCAAATTTAAAAGATTTTATCATAAAGCCATTTTTTACTAACTTGACATAGCTGCAGTTTGTCGGTGTTATTTCACGTTTTTTCAAATTACATTTCTTTTTTCCAAATTAGCACCTTTATTTATGTGCGCAGATGTCTATGCGGGTAAATTAATTTTGGTCCTCTGAAATTACGCTTTTTTGCCCTCGTGTAAAACGTCGCTGGCTTGATTCTTTATAGACACAATAAAAAATATTGCTCTCTCATTACCGACACGCACGCGACTCGTTTATAAGCGTAAATATGTGGACTTTTTACAGTATACGTATTTTTAGCGCTCAACTATTCGACGCAATTTCGGTATGCCTAAAAATATACCTGTTTCTATTAATGGTGTTTAAATTAAAAATATTTTATTACGTTTGCACAATGCGTATTAACTAATTCTGATATTATTTCTAGAAATTGCGTAGAAAATGCGAATGTTGCAAGGAAGTATCATGGATGTGTTTAATACTAAAAGTAAAATTTGTAATGCATACAGTGTGCTAATTTAATTAAAGGAGGCCAAGATAGGGATCTAACTGAAACTTTGGAAAACGGTTTATTATGCCAAAATATGAAGTTTCAAGTCGTAGTTCTATCCTCAGAGTTTGAAGAAGAAAACGCACAAGTTAAGAAATTTGTTTCGTGCATTACTGATCAGCTCATTATATTAAAGAGGAAAAAAGTTTAATTAATTATAAAAAACCTCAACGAAATAATCGTCTAAGGTTCATTGCTTCGTTCGAAAAGTCACTTACCACAACACTGCAAAAAAGGGACATTACGACATGTTCTGTGTGACATCTAGTATTATAGTCGTTATAACTCGGAGCAGAAGTTTCTTATTCCATTAGCCATAGGTATTGTCACAAACGCGCAGAACGCTGTTCATTAGCGCGGAAGAAGTACGCTACACGTAGCTTTGATATTAATTAGCTGGGTTATAGGCAATTTCGCGAGTTCCCGGCTAGGCGGAGCATGACGAGCTCAATCTATATACCTGCCTTCTGACTACTCGGCGAACATCATGCGCGTGTATGTGAAATGGCTGCACCAACTCACCGTGTATACTGGCATCGTCACTAGAAGAGACAGCTTATATACCTGCTATTTTACAGTCGTTTATTTTGCTGCAATTAACGCACACTTTTTCTTTATTTCTACTCGTACCATTTTATGGTTCAGATATAAGAGTGTTTAATTGTAGTGCTTATCATTTTAGTTTTCTGTTCTATAGCTATTAGCAATGATGCCGTGTAATGTTATCACGAAAATTTAATTTATTTTAGAAATACAGCTCCCCTCTAACTTATTTAAATGACCACCCAGTTATTTGGAACTCACCGCATTCCTCTAGGAGGCCAAAAAACTTGTTTATTTACATTCATAAGAAAATTCGCTGGGGGGAGGAATAACGGATTCCAGGGCGATTATCCGATCAGCCGTTCCCTTTGCTCTTCTCCAAGTGTAAGGAGGGGCAGGATACCGGCCAGAAGCAAAGTTTCCGTCGAACGGAACAAACCCAAAGCCTCTTCGGCGAGCTATTCGTTGCAAAAAACTCGGGGTCGAACTATTTTCTCGACCGGGCACTTGTCACTCGGCCAGCGGCCACCGCTGCAGCGTCGCAAAGCGAATCTCCCTCTCTTTTTCTCTTTCTCTCTCTTTCTCAATGCCCCAGAAGAAGCCGGAGGATCAGGAAAAAAGGACTCAAGTAATAAATCGGAGGATAAAAAGACGAATACATATGCAGGACTCTGTCTTTATACTAGAGAGTAAAAGCTAGAGAGTCGGGGAAGGACGGACCTGCAAAGGATCGAGAAGGAGAGAGAGTAAGAGAGACAAACTAGAACAGAGAACAAAAAAGAAATCGGAACGGAAAAGCCAAGAGAGAGAGAGAGAGAGAGAGAGAGAGAGAGCCAACGAACGCTACAACGGCAGACAAAAGGGAGCGAGAGAGATACTCGCGCATAGGGACATAAAAAGCGTCAGCATACGTATAACCGAAGAATGGAAGAAGAAGAAGGGCAACGAGAAATATATAAGGTGGCGACGCTAGCACTTTTGAGTGTCTCGAAAGTGGCGTAATATGCGCGCACCGGCGTAGCCGTGATTAAAGTTAACCCCGCTCGAGCGGATTTCATAGACTCGATTAAAAAGTAGTCTCCGTGTCTTTCGTTCTCTCTTTCTCTCTCCCTCCTCCGGCCGCGAAGGTCCGGAAGGAGGGCAAGCGCGAGATTAAGAGGTGACTCGGGACTTTTCGAGATTTTTTGAGTTACGGTCACGGCAGCCCAACGGAGCATTTTCTCTTTGTCGCTCGTCTTTTTTTTCCTTTTGCAGCTCTGCTTATGGAGGTGTGCGCCACCAGCCAGTTCGCCACTTGATTACGCGCACGCGAATCGCGAAAGCTCCGGGCGCTGAATCAGAGGCATAAAAAGCTGCTTTTTTCGTTTTGCTTGCTTCTTTTCTTTCAGAGTTGAGTTTTACCGGTTAATAATTGCGCATTTTGTCTTATTGCGCGTGCTTTATGAAATTGGTGGGTTGCAGCTCGAGTGCTTTTTTTGCGCTCTATAGTCGCGGAGTTTGATGTTATTAATGATCTTTTTTTTCGCGCGCATATTCTGAGAATTCAAAGCTCGGTACAGTTGACGAATATTAGAGGAAAATAATTACCTCTTGTTGAACGTTCTCTGATGGTAGTTTATTTTTGTTTTTGATCATTGATTGGTTTGACAGCTAACTCAAGGAAACTTTTCCTTCCGAATAGTTTTGCTCTGATGTTAATACGATTATACCAACTTTCCCGGTTTATTAAAGCACCGCAACTTCAAAGTTTTAAAACACTTTTCATAATTTGCGTCAAATTAAGCAATTTTCTGAGAACTTAGGAAGAAGTATGCCGCTGAATGATCTAGTAGATGATGCAACCCTCGTTCTTTATCCTGACACCTGCAAGTTTTCAGACCATTAGAATTAAAATTTTTCCTACGAGATCATTGATGAAAAACGCTAATCCGATGTAGAAACAATGTCGTTAACGGAATTCAAGATAATAGAGAGAAGAGGAATACAAAATAAAACCCCAAACATTCGATCCACTAATTCCCATTACAAAGTATCGCTATTTATCTTTCGAAACCATGTACATAACTTTTTCTAACAGACATACACACACACACACATTCTTGCAGCCTCGATAAACTCTACTCCCGCAGAAATAACTACACCCCCGTACCGTCGCTAAAGTTCAAAAAACTCGAAACTTTTCTCGGCAAAAGCCGCCGCCGCACATCGACATCCCTACCCGTACTCGGCGAATTCTTATCGATAACCACGCTCGCGCGCTCGGGGCTAATGGTTTCGCCACCTAATGAACGAGCGTCCGAGAAGCTCTCTCTGTATATCTATCTTCATCTACACCGGCGAGCTAACCGCTTTACGCATCGATCCCTTACTTTCCTACTACTAATACTAACTGCTCGTCGCTCTCTTTCTTAATTCCTACTTGCAGCTCTATCTATACGCGCCATATACAGCCCCGCAAAGTACTTCCGAGCGCAATGAGTCAGTCGCGCGCGAGAGGCTCTTAATCGAGTTGCGCTTCCATTGTGCGCGCGCGCCGGGCGCAAACATCGCTGGCGAAAGTTATTCGCGATCGTGAAAAGATTTCGCTGCAGCACCCGAGGCTGAGGTACGATATCTTCGGCGCGCTTTAATTGAATGCGCGCTCTCGAGGTATAGAGAGCTTCGGGCCATTCAAAGCGCGAGTATTTTAAGGAAGACGGATAGCGCGAAGGCGGAGATTTCTGCGCGAGAATAGACTCTGTAATTAGTGGCTGTTATATACAATTTCTTATCTCACTCATAACGCGACGAGGCGAGTAGTCTTACTCGCGATCGGCTTATTTTCAGTTTTACGCTCATCCGATAAGACGTTATTTGACTTTTAGTGGTCTGATCGAATCGTAATGTTAATGGAATCTCCGCGAATGTCGTCGACGAGAGCTATAGAGGAGACGTACATTTTCGATTTCGTATGAATTTCTCGGGGTACGCCTAGAACGAAAATTGCCCCATGAAAAATTTTCCATAGGTATACCTTGTTGATCAAACAAGCTTGAGCTTATATTGGAAGTGTATATTTTATGGAAGCATCAGACGACATGAAAAATATAGATCCCTACACGATAATTCGAAAATTATTGTATATGCCGCAGTGTTATTGGAATTCGCGTATCGATATGTTTGCAGAACTGAAACTCTTTAGATACCGCTGCAATAGATATTTTTTCCAGTAAGTAGCATTTTTCAAAAAATTCATCGCTCAAAGTCAATGATCAATTCATTTTGAAATGCGTCTGTACTCATCCCAAACGATTCTAGTACTCGAATAAAGCAAACGAAGCAACAGTGTTTACGGGCGTTAATGCACGCGCGTAAAAGCGTCGCGGTCTGAAATACTAAATGAAAAATTCGCGTCAAGACCAAATTTGCGCAAAATTTCAAACGCTCCGAGTCGCTTGTGCGATGTAAGGCACAGTCGCTACGCAATTCGCCTAATTTTCTCGCTGCAATTACCGGAGGGAGACAGAAGAGCGTATAGGCTCCACACGAGCACAGCAAGCTATGTACAGGCACAACTCGCGCATGCGTCAAGCCCGTATTAACCACCTGCACGGCGGGAGACGGCCAACTTTCCGAAACAATCCAGCCGCAATTGGAGCCGTCAGTCCAATCTGACGCGTCGATTATCCGAACGATAAATATATGCTCGCGAGCAGGTGACTAGCGGCAAGAAAAGTTCTTTAATTAGGCAACCCGACGACTGTTTCGCGAAACGCGAGGGCGGTTGATTGAACTTTTAGTCTGCAAGCGCTGTAAAATTGGCGCTTGGAAAAACTATAATTGACAGTCGTTCCCCTGACTATCAGTCCTTTTTTACCATCAGTAGTTGATTTATCGGAGGTACACATCGATCATCCATAATCAATGTAGCCCCAATGAACAATGGCTCGTACGCGAGTAGATCAGCAACAGCCGAAGAGCGTCTCCGAACGATATCGGAATAAATTTTCCAAATCATACCCGTTTCCAGCAGTTTCGCCTTCCTGCGTCCCAAGGTACAGTAGCAGCAGCACGCGAGAGCTCTTAAGAAAATCGTTTTACTCGCTCAAATCCGTTTTTCCGCTCGATAGAAGCGTGTCAGGCCGTCCTCGTCGTACCGGTGCGCTGATAAATCAGCCGAACAAGCGGAATATCCTCCTTTGCCGCTGTAGTTCCGCGTCATTTATCGATCCGACATTACGCGAATCCTGTATCCTCGATAGGAAGCTGCCAATGAATACAGGAGCTACCGATTGGCTTCCCTCTCTCTACTCCTACTTCGCGTAGAGCTACTCTGTGGTGCTGAAAAGCGATCGGTGGTGGCTGCTACGTGCTACGCGCAATCATCTATGCCGAACGATCGTGCTGTATACGATCTGCAGCGGGGAAGTTGTTTCATTTTTTTTGACGCGAGCTGTGTGGCAGGAAACGAAATTTACTCCTCTCATTGTGCCCGGGAAAAAAAACTTCTATAAGTTCGCCGACTGGGATATGAGAATTCCGTTTGAGAGCGGTACGTAGGGAGGTATAAGCTCGCTTGGTTTAATTTCGATTTTACGCGCTGCCTGGATTTTCCAATGCGATGCTTTGTTGAAGATTCGCTGTTTGCTATTTTATGGGAGAACGCGGATTAGCCTGTATTTGTGATTGAATTTTGTGTAATGGAATGGATGTTTTTTATTGTTCTACGCTGCTTATGACGACGATTAAAAATAATTCAAATCAGAGTATACACTTCAAGTCAAGTGAGACGTCTATCGAAATGTTAAAATCGTAATGAAATCTCACGAATTATTACGCAATTGACACTACATTAAAGCTGCGACCCTATGCTGATACGTATTATACTGTTGAAACATTTCATTTACGCATTTCCGACATATCAACGAAACAACATGACATTTCCAATTACATACTGTTGAAGTGAAATTTCACTGATCAACGCAGAACGAAGGCAACCTAATTCCAACGCGTAAATTCGAGCCGCTCCAACTTTGCAAATCCCAAATCGTACCATAAATGCATCCATACCAACAGCAAAAACGCACACGAGCTTTACGCGTAAAAAAAGTGCGCGTATTCGTAAGATGTTATTGGAAGAGGCTATGGGAGGACTGCGGGGCGTCGAGAGATTCGATTTTCCGGGTATATACCGCGGTTATTAGAACTAACCGCGGATCGCACTTTCAGCCTCCCAGCCCCCCGTCGAAATTTACGACTTTCAATTATCCGAAATAGCGGGGCTGAGAGCTAGTCGGTCTCGGTACTGCGGCCCGTTGATTGAACTTCCAGCGCGCGATGCCAATATCTTTTTTGCATGGAGCATTCATCGATCGAGAGACTGCCGCGCGCGCGAACTCTCCCTCTCAATTTTACTCTGCGACTTTGACATCTCGACGGTCGCGCAGGTATATTATAGCTGTATATATAGCTATATATAGGTCGAGGTTCTTGGTGTAATTTCGAGTGACGCGAGAGGTGGTTCCATAATAAATTCCCTCAGCGCGTAGTTATCAAAAAGTTCCGCTTGAAAAGTGTACGACGCGATCCGCTCTACTCCAAACAGCGGTGCGTCAAAGCAACAACAAGCGAAGTTTCGGAATCGGACTATACGACGAGAAGGACGTATATACGGGAGAGAGGAAAGAAAAAAGACGCGGCTGCTCTCTCGGTAAACGAAAACTTCGAGACTCGTTAAGGCATCACAGCAATTTATGTGTCGACTTAATTTTCTTTTTTTTTAAAGCCGCCACTGGAACTTGCTGAAACGCAGCCAACGAAACTTTTCATCGCTAGGAAGAGAGAAAGAGCTTCTGCCGGCGGCGGTGCTTCTCGCAGGCATAAATCGAGCTACAATAAAAGGCTAGCCGCGCGCTCTATAGTCGAATCAATTGCCTTCTGTGCTCTCCAGCGCTGATTCATGTTAACTTCTCTTTCTTTGTTCGTGTATTTTCCGGATATGCGCGGAGGAAAATATACCCAACGCGGTAGTGGACTGGACTATCTATATATAGATTGCGTAAGGTCGATGGCTTGAAAGCCTTGGTCATTCTGACTCTCAGCGTTCGATTGGCCGAAAGTACGACGTTTAAATGCAAAGGACGACTGGTAGAGAGGACGAAGCGCCGACGTTAATAATTGCGGTGCTTATACGCATTTGAATCCGGTATCGGAGAACGAATAATAAGTCGTCGGTCATTTGCATGGGTGTAATCGTTCGATCGGTATACTAATGACCAACTATTCGGTGGCGTAAGTTGAAGTTGAAGCCGTATGAGAAACGACTTTTTTTTATTAAAAAAAACCAAAGTCGTTATTCGGGGATTTATATAAAAAACTATGTATAAATAACTCTGTAAACTCTCGTCAAAGCGGTCTCTGCTATTTTGAAGGAAGGTTAAAACAGCTACACACACATTTTGCGACAACTGCCTCAACGGTGGTATTTTACTATGATAAATCAAGTGACCTTTATCGAGCGCTCATCAAAGTGCTTTCAGACCTCGCTCCGTAAATGTTCCCTCGATCGTTTATATTTTCGATTTTCTCGTGCTTTTCTGTGGTCATAATATATTCACGTTCTGCTTATACGTCACATGTATGCGCAAATATATTTTTACCAAAAGTATTTAAAAAATATCCTGCGAAATTTAGTACACAAACGAAAATCACAGCAAAATCCTCGCGCTATCACTTATGCAGGACAATTTAAAACAACTAAATATCCATTCCAGCACATAATAAAAGTCTCTCTCTCGATCGACTGCTGAATATAAAGTCTAACGAGAAAAGTCCGCTGAATCACTCTTTTTCATTCGAAACTGCGCAGCCCTTCTAGCCCGCGGATAAAAGAAGCGCAAAAAGAAACTCATTATCCGCTCCTATTCAAAGTTACTTAATGAGTTATAATAAAGACGAGCACATTGGCTTTGTGCGCGCGAACGACGAGACGAGGTTAGTGCTCGCGCGCGCGCAAAAGGCTAAAACTCCGTCGAGTAGGATTCTTATATTAGTCAAGTGAATATTCCAAGCGCGCTTGAGCGTTAAGAGCGTTCACCGCCGCATGCCACTCTTCTACTTCTTTTTTCTGCGAAAAGCCGTCGCGCTCGCGCGCGTTTCTCGTTAAAAACAAAAATCTAATTAAAAAGACGACCGCGCGCTGCTCCGCAAAGGGACCGGCACGAGAGAGCCTGGCGATAACTCGGCTATTTAACCCTTTGCGGCATCGCGACACTCAGTCTGTATATCGCGTGTATATTCCCGCGTCTATGGAGATATGTTATCTGTCTGTTACCAGCTGTGCATGCATAACGAATTTACTCAGGGTCTGCTTGATTTTGTATTGGACGCGCGCCTAATAAATACATTTTTAATTTTGTTGCATTTTCATTCATTAAATTTCAATGCTGTGTATGGCATTTATTTTGAACTAAATATTCAAAATAACGATGTGCCTCGATTACCCAAAACTTTCCCAAGTACAAACTTTTGTAATCAACCTACAGCACGTTACACGTATTATATGCTACAAGCTAATAAACATGTGTCGAAGTATACGAATTAAAACTGCTTTAGCAAAAGGAGTAGAAGCCGCAAAACTGTATTACACCCGGTGAAGTTATGTTCGTGGCGTTAGAGCTGCTGAGATTGAAAGTAATGTTATCGGATCTATTCTACCATTGCGCTCGCGCGTAATTCTTGATTTATTCTCGATCTTTGTCGTCGCGTAAGATCGTTCCCATAACGTGGTAGCGATAGCAATTAAAACTGATACTGATTGATAGAGCAATTTTCCAAAACTGTACAACAATCAATCATCGGACGCGCATCGTGTATATTTACAAGAGTACAGTTATAGTTTGGCAAATTTAATGCGCCCTGTATGTATATCTAGTCTAGCACGATTGCATTTGTTACACGAGCAGTTTCAACAAATTGAGAAATTGACAGTTCGCCGCAGTATTGAACGCTAATACTGTATAATCCACTAGAATCAAACAAGGCGGTAAATAAATTGGTCGAATAATTCTGAAAATGCACGAATTTCCGAAAACACGGGCACACTGCGATACGAATCACTCGACCGAACGACCCGCTAACCGCTACAAAGACTCTATCACACCCCCTTTGACGCGCGAGTGTTATGTGCGCGCTCTTCCGCCAGCGTGAATTCGCTGGCTTACACCGCGTAACCTCGAGACTCGCTGCGGCCGAATCTGGCCCAGTAGTAGTCGATGTATACGAGAGAGCAGGGTGCGTCATATCACGGCGAAAATGTTTCGCTCGAATATGGTCGTCCGCGTCGAGCGAGTTTAAAATTCCCGCCAGACCACCGAGCGCTAACGAACCTACTGCCCCGACCGCAAAAACGCACACCTCGATTTGCACTTCAACGGCGCTTCGAATGCAGTCTATATAGCGTCGAGTCAAGGACATTGCAAGACATCCCTGGTACGCAAGACTTCGATTTGTTATCGGCTATGGAATTCAGGCTGTGATTTATTAGTAAAAGTATGCGCGAGTTAATTTAGACACCTCTTTGGGAGGAATTTGATGGGTATAATGGGAGTGCAATCTCATTTTTGGATGGTCAATTTAGAGGATGATTTAATCAGCGGCGTTTATCAGTATATAGGGAAACTGCAATCTGCATTCGAACATGGAGTTTAGCTGGCTTGTTGGAATTAAGTGTGTGTGTGTATATATATATATATATATATATATATATATATATATATATATATATATATAAAATTAAAAAAGGACAGTTCATCTGTAGATAGTCATTTTAGATAGTAGAGTTTTTTTGGAATTTAATCTTGAAATCATATTTTAACTCTCGTTTTTATTGTCTGATATATTCTGAAATTAATGTAAATAAATCAATTTGGTATTCAAATAGAAATTCATTTTTTTACTTAATAACCAAAATATTTTATAATAGATGATTTAAAAATGTTACCTTTATGATACAAATTTCAGAACCAATAATCAGATCTTCTAATTCCATTTTTTCACTCAATAATTTTATATGATCGAAAGATTTAACTTTTAGAAGATAACTATTATATATATATATATATATATATATATATATATATAATAGTTATCTTCTAAAAGTTAAGTATATATATATATGTATAGTTATCTTCTATAAGTTAAGTTAAATATATATAGTTAAAGAAGGAAAAAATGTTTGATCTTCGATTTGACAGAGAATTAATTATTAATTATATTATTAATTACTATGACGTGCAATCCTAAATGGGTAGAATTGAAAAGAGTTTTAAAAAATTTTCCAAAAGGAACTACTCCAAATGATATTCCAAATATTATTGTTAGATTATTTTATAAAAAATTTTAATCTTTTCTAGATGATATTGTAAAAAATGAAATTTTTGGGAAAGTATTAGCTTATGTCTTTACAATAGAATTTCAAAAGAGAGGATTACCACACGCTCATATTGTAGTTACGCTACATCCAAAAAACAAGTTCATGACACCTCAATCTATTGACAAATACATATATATGGAATTAAGTACATATATATATATATATATATATATATATATATATATATATGTATATATAGTGGTGGAGGTATGCAATTTGTAGCCCGTTGTAAACATGTAAACTGCTTCTCCGCGGTGCCCGTCGACGCGCTAACGAATCCCAGCTGTTGGAACTCGAACTGCACCAAGAGCGGAAAATAATCGCACGGATGAATTATATTTTGCCAACAATTTAAATTAGCCGTAAAAGCGTGCACGTTTAATCAACTCATCCTTTAATCTCCTTAATACAATTATACAGCGATGGAAAAAAAAGAACAAAAAGAAAAACTGCGTACTCTTACTCAGAAACATCGAGAGCAAAATATTCAGTATTTTCCTGCGCGCTCGTCATCAAACACACGTTTTCCCTTCGAAAAGCGTATAATTACATCTCGAATTCAGCGAATGAACGTATTTACCCTTCGCAGGACTGAAAAACAAAAAAAAAACGCGCGAGAGAGAGAGATAAAGAAAGAAAAAACGAATTTCACGTGCGAAGGCATACGCAGAACCGCGCGGTGGCAGCTCGCGCATGAGATAAAAATTGACGGAAAAAATATTTCCCAACTCGACTCGCATCAGGGCTCACCTGTAACGCGAAAATTCTCCGATATACGCTCGGCGCCACAACAGCCGGCGGCGCTATATACCAGCGCGCCTCGCTATACACATACACTTTCATTTGCTGGTCATCGCAGGCCTGTGCTTGCAGAGCAACAATGGGCTTTCGACTCTGATGGCGCTGCCGCCGCATATACATATATACCTATAAGCGCTGTATATACATACGCGGGAAACTTTGTTCTCGCGCCGACGAAGTTGCTCAGCTGCTATACGCGTGGAGTGTGTGTACGTGTACACAGTCGAGTGTGATAAAATACAAGGGCACAATGGGTGGGAAAGGACAGAGAGCAAAGTCTCTACACTCGCGCAAGCGTCGATGCGCATCCCCGAGCGAAATCCCTGCGAGTTTCGCGCCGTAAATCTCATCGCGAATATCAATGTGTCACGCGGCAGCAAAGCAAAGAGGCAGAGAAGAGGGGACGCCATTGGGAAATACATGCGAGTGAAATTTTCTCCTGTACCCGAGAACTTGCCTCGCCGTCGTCGCGCGATAGAAAGAGATACCTTCGCTAATGCGTGCGCGAGCGAAGCCGCAAGTCTATAGAGACTATAACACAGAGTCCGATCGGGACGCGCAAAGAGAAATATGCTCTGCTGGCACGCGCGTGGTAGAGAAAGAGAGGATTGAGCCGCGCGAACGTAAATTACTTACGCGAGCGAGTTCGGGTTAGATCGAGAGGAAAATAGCAGATGTATGCAAGCTCGCGCCGCGCCGCGCGTGCGTCGGGCTCGTTTGCGAGAAAGCGATAAGAGAAAGGATGGAAGAAAACTATATGCTGTGCCGCCTCTTTTCTTCTCTCTTTAATCACTCAAATATTGGATGAGAGTGTATAGTATATAGGTACATAAAGGGAAAGGGATTGATGAAGTTTGCCGAGCTGCGTATAATTTATTTGTTTACTTTTTCGCGCTTTATCGGTTTATTCGCGTAATTGCACAAAAGTGTTCATGTACGGGAAGCAGATATTTTTACTAATCTTCATTTCGCTATTCCCATGTACACCTCTACATACTTATATGAAATAAAAAGCTCGAGCCGACGTCTTCGTCTTGCGAGATTACGCTCGGCTGTGCAGCCGCAGGGTGTCGTCGCGGCGACGTTCGCTAAATGAAACGTCGTCCAGGTGGGCTACCCCCCACGTCGAGTAGGCAGCAGGTGCCGAGTCCGGAGGTTAAATGAAGGCTGCTTCGCGGTGGAATCCACAGCCGCAAGTATATAATACGCGAAGAGATAGTCTCGCGCAGCTGGCTGATGATGCCGCTGCTGGTTCGCCTTATACTACCTAGAGATGCAGACGTGAAGGTATGACACTGCTTGCTTTATGCGGGCTGCGTGCAGCGACGACGAATCAAGTTGAGAGGGTCGTTGGGGAATCTTACTTGGTTTTGTGTTCTTTTGGCTGCGATCCTTTATGCACGTTGGGTTCATTGATGAGGTATTCTTAAAACGTGTGATATAATATGCATTACGAAAATCTCACGGTTGGGTATGGCAAAAATGAAAGTAGCGAAATTTCTCCGCGCTAGGCGTACGGAGGTTGCAAAAAGTTTATGTAGCCAGCGTAATGAAAAAAAAGTTTTAAAAATGCGCTACACATGAACTCATGCAGCAGTTTGGAACACAAAAGGGAAAAACTTGACCTTCTTATTTCGCAGCACGAGTTTGAAAAAAAATGCTTTCAACGAGTTTTACAGAGAAAAATAATGCCTGCATAATTGTAGTGAAAATGAACGTTGTAAAAGAAAGAAAATAGAAAAGAAACTAGAACGTATGTGTGTCACACGGGTTCATTACTATGTTCGATGCATATGTTTCATGGTAATTCCACGCCGGGTGTCCTGAATTACTCAAACTGAAGCACGAAAAATTAAATTCAGCATCCAAACGGCGCGACATTTAATTAAGCTCATAGATAAAGGTTATAAAAGTCGCATTTAGGACTCGCCTCATGAAGGCATAAATGCGAGAAACGGAGAGGGCGAGAAAGAAACATCACGATATAAACGAGGTAAAAATCTCATTTCAATCCACGCCTTCCATGCAGTCTACACCCGTAATGCCGCGCACAATGAAGTCAATTTGCGAAAGCTCTTACTGAATTCGCGCATTTAAAGTAGGCGAGTTACGCGCCGCGCGCTCGCCCTAATAATTATTGCAACACTCCAACAGCTTCGACAAATTTTTAAGCAGCTATACACTGCGCGCGCGCACGAACAACCCACCCATTCCGAGCTTATCTCGCCTAATGTTTTATGTATTATGCGCTGCCGTTGGCGCAGCAAACAAAGAGCCCTTCTCCCTCCCTTGCAATTGTAAAAATGTTCCATCGAGCGACTAGGTGCGCAACGAGCGGCGACCCGCGCGACTCGAAGCTAAAAAGGTAGGAGCGGAGAACCAACAGAGAGATAGGTAGCTAACGTTCGCAAACCCAGACAAACACACACAAGCTCGTGCGAGAACACTGCGAAATTGGCTCAAAACACATGGATGCACGCGCGCGCGAGCTTGCGAGCGGTTTATATAGCTAGCTACACTGCGGCTCGCTGCAGAAAAATAAACAGGCCCCGGTGGAAAACAAGTAATATCGCCGGGCGAGAAAGATAGAACGCGATAGCGGATGAGGAAAAGCGGGGAGAAGAAGGAAAACGTGGGGCTGTAGGTATACCCGATGCCAAGCCATTCGGCCTTGTATACAGGTTGCTGCAACACAATGTGTATGTATACACGCGGTACTCTCTCGCACCGTGAATGGCCTAAAAAAGGTAAATTGCGACAGGAGGAGAGAGAGAGAGAGAGAGAAAGAGAGAGAGAGAGCGGAGGGGTTGACGAGGGAAATGCATTCGCGGCATCGCGTCGATTTATCTAGCGCGGCCCCCGAGATGGCTCGCACTCTTTCCGAGTAAATGCCGCCTGTAAATCAACTTGCATTTTCTTCGGCCGCCGGATACAGAAAGAGCGAAAGTACGAGAGGGAACAGAGAGAGATTGCTCGTCAATAATTTTTACGGCTTTATTCATGAAATATAAATTATGCGTCAATTTGTGTCCTGCTCGCGCACAAGAGCTCGTCTCGGAAGGGCCAGGTCTTTTGCTGCGCGAGAGGCAGCGCGGAGGCGCACTTTAAGCGAACGAGGCTATTTGTAATGGTTACGACGCGGATGTTTTGTTGTCGAGGCTGCGGGTTCTCGATAACTATTTGCTCAAAGAAGAGGACACAATTTTTGTCGGATATGGGCGCTTTTTTGCAAGATTTTTGGGTGAGAAGGGGTTGTATTCGAAAGTTAACGATGCATTAATTCATGAAAATTTTACATAAAATCCATAACCATCAATATTTTCATGCGTAACGAACATGTGCTTGCATACTTGCTCCGCATTCTCAATATCAACATCGAACCAGGCTGTAACTTGATCAAATTAATGTTGACTCGTGTAAACAACCATTAATAACGTTTGAATGCTTTGATTATCCATCATAGTGCATTTCATAACAGAATCTCTCTCTTTTTAACGAATGCACAAGTCATAAATATATAAACAATGTTACGTAAAGGATATAACTTCATGTAGATGTATGATTTATCCGCCTTGAATTTTCCTGTAGTTAAAATCATGAAAATTTTCATGTAATTAAATTCGTGAAATTACAGAAATTCGAGTATGCTTAAAGTATTGATCTCGATATTCAAAGTTGTTTCCATAATCAATTTTACTTTTTAATTATTTTAAGTTCACTTTTTGTGCGATTGTTTACGTCTGAGAAGTTCAAGTAACGTTTAAATGGGAAACTCACACTTGGATCAACCGAAAGCTTGGATTGGATTAAGTCGTTAGAACTAACGACAGCGAATTCACGAAATTAACTGTGAATACCCAGGGGAATACACGTCTAATCTATCCCAGATTGAGATTCTAAATGTTCGCCACCTGCATCTTTCCGCAGATAAGAGCTCACGCCTTTATCGCGTAGTTCACTCGTACGCCGCACATTTCTCACCAGGCCATGATTGATTGATCAAATCACGGACCTTCCCTATATGTATACGTGCACACTGCTCCACCATTAATTTTTATTTTCACCTTAACTGAAATATCCGTTTATATTATTAAATGTTGATCCTTAATACTGTTCGTGTATTTTCTGTCAATCATATTTTAATTAATTTACAAAGTGTAATTTTATCGTTAAATGAAAATATATCAATAATTTCAAATAAAGCCTTAATGAATTCGGTTTGTGTTATGCAAGAAATGAAGGAACATTAAAAAAAATTAGAATGAAACGATAATGAAATAAAATGGATAATCGTCGTATGCATCTATAGCAGAATTTTGTTGCTAAGTTGAACAAATTAGTTTCTATAAAGTGCGAACTTTTTAGAATCTAGTACAATTATGAGGTTTATAATTAAAAATAGACTTTTCACCGAAAAATATATTTTAATTATCAGAATAACAAAACGAAAATGGTTAGGAAATTGTAGTTTTATTTTGTTCTGATATACCAGTTACGATTTAGAGCTCTTTCTGACCTCAAGCACGTACACGAGTCACGGATCGGTCATTTGGATTTTTGTCATGTCGAATGAAGATATAGCACTTTTATATTATTTATTTCATAATAATCGTCTTGATACTGATACAGTACGAACGCATTAATTTAGTCCCATATGATCGATGGTCGGATTCTGATAATTAATATGTTTCGGCTTTATTATACGATACGATATATAATATAAAATGACCATTAAATATTCCGGATACAGCTATCAATTGACAACACTTCTATATTCATTCAAACTACATACTAATTGCTTACTTCAAAAGTTTCACTATGCAATCATCTGACAAGTTTATAAATAGCATGGCTCCGTTCACAGAAGTTACCATCGCAAAAAAAAATGACATCGGAAACAACACGAATCTTCATCATGGAAAAAATTAGCCCGAATCTCTTCAGCTGTCTTCTTCAAGAACTTGTCGACAAGAGTGGCTCGAGTCGAGTTTCTGAAAAGTTACAAGAAAAAAAGGGAACCAGGTAAATATGCACGTGGCAGCAGCAGCATCAGTAGGATGCGCAGAGCGCTTTGATATCGCAAAGAGAAACACAACTGTAAATGTCGCGTTCGAAAGTTTCCTTAATTAAGAAGCAATTTTGGTAATCTGTGAAACGTATACAGATACACACTGAACACAAGATGGTTTCGCACGTGCGTGTGTGGGTATACACGTTTAAGGCGACTGCGCTCACGGAAGCGTCTGCCTGAAACGATGAAGTACCGCTTCGCTCTGCCGGCTAAATTAAATTGAAGGAACTCCCTGCTACTTCCTTGCGTTCTCCACAAGCGAATAATGCGGTCATCCAACTCGTCGCGGTACCTGCCGTGCTGCACTTTTCGTTTATTCGCTGCTCAAAGAAATGGTATTTTTAGGATAATGAGATGGAAGGAAAGGAACATTTTTTTCCCTCCTGCTATGTGCTGGCAGTTTGTGGTTAGCTATGCTTGACTCTGCCGCGTGTATGGTTTTTATTCGAGGACGAATATATTGGTAGCTCGAAGCGATGTCAATGAAATAAGCAGGAAAAAAATTCATTTGAGAGGTGCTATACTTTATGGAATAAATGAGCTCTAATGAAAGAATCATTTATTTTTTCGACTGAACCGAGATCGTTTATTACGTACTCAAAGAATCTGCCTCGCGCAAACAATTAAATAAGGTTTTTACGCATTTGATTGTTCACAAGGCATGAATAATGTATTTTTGGTATAATGAAGCTGTTTTACGGATTATACTGATGTTGGTTTCGTAAATTATCTCCGGATACCGATTCTTTGTTTTGTATACAAAAAAACCGCTCGACGTACAAATATTTCAAAAGCTTACACGAGTAATACTGTTCTCGTTTAGTGAATTGCACAAAATATCATCCTCTTTTATCCCAACATATGCGGTGGATAAATGAAGCACAGAGAAATGAAGTATTACACATATTATCGTATGTTTATTGATAAAATTATCGTCAAAAGCAAATGTAATTTTATCGTTGGATAGAATGTTTAAATAAAAATGCATATCTCGCGTCGCACAAAATTTTCACAATAAAATTCTTTTTGTCATTTTGAACGAATGGTGGGAGAGAGAGAGAGAGAGAGAGAGAGAGAGAGAGAGAGAGAGAGAGAGAGACGGAAATTTGTAGTAACGCGCTGCATTTCTCATGAACTCGTTTCACTCCGCGCGTACGATTGTCGTATCCGTCCTCCAGTAAAACCTTAACGAGCACAAGACGATGCTTCATTCTCGTAAAGAATCATTTGCACGTTAATTCTTTTTATCAAAGCATCGTGTCTTGAAAGGAGAAAAAAACACGGTAAGTCGGAGTTACGGTGATGAAAAATGAAAACGTCCTCTCTCTCTCTCTCTCTCTCTCTCTCTCTCTCTCTCTCTCTCTCTCTCTCTCTCCCTCCCTCGACTGCGTGACGCATGAACTTTATGCCACGCTTGGAGAAGGCGCGGTTTTATGTCTGGCGACTGCAGGGACGTAAACCCTGTCGCAGTGCAGCTACCTTGGGCTCAGCGGTATAACTCGTCCTTTTATCTATTAAGTTTTACAATGCGATAATTATTTTACGACTGTCACACTCGGGACTGAAAAAAAGAATCTAGAGATCTAGAATCAGCGTGAATGCTGAAAATAAAAGACTCATACGATGTATGTTTTTCTCCCAAGTCCAGCAATACACTCTCAATCGAGCAAAATTTAAAAAAAATCATCAATAATCATCATTGTCAGTAGAAGCAGTCAATTATTGCTCAGACATAGAAACTGTTTAAGTAACGTAATCAATCTCAGGCTCTATGCGCACTACGTTCAATTGCTTTTTTCCCTGACACCATACAAGTGCAGCAGCCTAAACAATCGTGCAAGTGACGATTTTCGGATGTACCATATGACCGACAAAGAACAAATAATCAGAAGGGCGCGTAGTTCGAAACAGCTCGTAGTGCCGAACTGATTAAACTCCTCCGTGCGACGTACGCGTAACACGTGCGGGCCTATAGTTTACAACGAAGAGCCAACCGCGGACGAACCGAATTTATACTGCTGCGCGCGAGTTCAAAGCGGTCATCCCCGGATTTCTCGGAGGATGACGAGTATCGGCCGCAGCTGTGCTCGTATACTCCAATTCGCTGGTGTCTCTCTTCTATATGCAGCTGCAACTGAGAGCTTTTAGGTTTTCGTTTTTAGCGGGTGAATCGAGCAACTTTGGTGGGTCGAGAAACAAAAAGAGCAATAGCGCCGCCTGAGGGGTTGATGTGGAGAAGGTGAAGGAGGAGATATCTTGATGGGTAAGGGTAAAGAGGGCATTCACGCGCGCTCGAGGACTCCGGTAGTGTCCTCGTCAAGTTTCGAGTACCAGATTTTTGTGTTTGATGGCGGCGTGAATTTGTTGACGCTGGGATGTAAAGAGCTTTCGAGCTGTTTACCCTCGTTTTCTCCAAGCAAGTAAGTAAGACCAGCAGTTAAGCGCTAATTGATTGGTCGGCTTATATGATTGTATTTGAAAAGAACATTCGAAAAATGTACGAGAATTTCTGCAACCTGACATCTCATTATTGAAGTGGGTTATCTATCGAATTTTAGTGGAAAATGAATTTAAATTTTATCACAACTATGAGCCCTTTAAGTACTGCTAAAAGCCCATTACTCACATTGTGTCTACTTCCCTTGGACACAGATTTACTCTGCTCTATTAAGAATGTAGGTGACCTTAATAGCTTGAGCCAAGTTTTTTATCATAGGAAAAAGTGTCGAAATTATCTGAAGCTTAGTTTTTTTTTCGTGCCCTAATGTCTCGACTTGCATAAAGTTAACTCTTGAACAGTTACGAAAGGCCCTTGTTACGTATCGTATTACAGCATAGCGTTGGACTCCAAACATTTGTCAAACGTAACGGGTTAATCTTTAGCGGGCTGTAAGTTTGACGTGATAAAGTGTATGTACGTTTTCAGTAAAAACTTTCCTGTGCTCGATGTTCGACCGAATATAGGCAGAGTTATAAACGTTATCCTCGCCGCCGTTTTATTTCCTGTATACAATTCATACGGTTATGGGTGAAAAAGATAAGCTATTTCGTACTTTCGAAGAAAGTCCACAGATATCCACAACATTTATATCGAAGAGCCTTCATACTTCTCTATTCCAAACGTACACAGTAAAAAATTTTCGAATACTTCTGCAATAAAATGAAGTTCATAATACGACATTCAAGCTCTATACTGTGGCTCACGCGTAAAAAATACGTCCACTTAATATCCGTCGACAAAAACACGCATAACTTAAAAACGACGAAAGGCTGTCGAGTGTAAAGACCGAAAATAATGGTATAGCCAAGGCGATAACCAGGCGCGAACACCCAGAGCGCGGCGTGAAGCTCCCTCGACAGAGCTTTTTGAACTTTCATAAACGTACCTCCTCTACGGCCCTCCAATAGAAATTGATTTGTTTCAAGTAATCCAACGAGCAAGAAAAAGCTCATTTCCAACTCGAGTGCAATTCAAATGCTCCGTCAACAATCACTTCTCGCGCCCGCGCGCGAACACAATCACAAACTCGATATTTTCGCGCTCGCCTCTTCCGCGCGCTCTTTCTCAGTCTTGCTCGTCTACTTGTCACGTCTCTGAAAAGAAATCTCATCTCCTGAAACTTGTATGCGCTCTCTTTGCAGCAACTCCGTGCCAACATACACACGGAATACGCAAACTTGCTGATATTCTCCCACGAGCGAGCGCACCTCGAGGTAAATTGACGAACAACGCGCCGCGCGCTGTACGTATATTATGTGTGCAGAGAGGAGAGAGTAAAAATGCATGGAGCATAAGGAAATTAGAGCCAAGCTGTCGATTTCCCGCTTTAGTATTCGAAAAGTATTGGGAAGCTCCGGAGAGAGAAAGCGACTTTGCAGCAAATGTCAGTCACTTTTCCGTCGATATTTAAAGTCAGAATAGCGTATACTGTACGGGCTATTACTTTTGAATGAACGTCGATGCACAGTCGAGCTGATATGATGAAAAGCATTTTAAATTCTTAGTTATTCTTGAAAATCGTTCGAGCCATAAATGGCTCCAGCATTTTTAGGTAAATTTATATTGCCAACCCCTGAGTTTCGCGCAACGAGTGCAGCGCGCTGAATAAAAAAAAACTCCAATCAATCGATTGCAATCCGGCTAAAATCGTCAAAGCACATTTATCAACCACGCACTTTCCGTGAAAGAAAAAAAATATCGGATCATCCGATAACCTAACGAACGCAAAAAATACAGCTGAAAAAACACTGAATGCACATCGCTGCCCCAGGGGTACTATCGCAACACACCAAAGGTCTATAACGATCGACGCCGATCACAACAATAACAGCGTCAGCAGCAGCACAGAACAACATAAACATAAACATGAAACGGTACAGCCTTTCATAGTGATGGTCTGAAAAGTTCGAAATACGATGTGTCTGACACTCACCGGCACTCGGAGGCAGATTGTCAGGCGCAGCACGGGTTATCTCGATAGAAGCCAGCACTAGCACTACGATAATGAGCATCAGCAGCGAGTTGAAAAGCGCGCCGGCGCGCGAGACGATCACGGGCTCGGCGATCATCGCGGAGCTGCTGCAGGACGTGAGAGCGCGGCGAGACCCGGCATCCCGACTGACGAGCGGCCGCGCGATATTTGGCCAGTAGCCCCGTCGCTGCGCTACTCCCGCTGCGCGCGCAAATTTGCCGGCACGCGCAGACGCGATGGGCTGCACTCTCATACGTGTGCGAGCGTGTATTGTGTGCTGCACCTGTGTGTATGCGCTTCTTCGAAGGGAGAGAATTCTTCTTGAAGATCGCTTGTTTGTTTACTCGCGATGCTCCGTATGCGCGCGCGTTGTTGAGTGTGTGCCGCATGTGCGTTTATCTTGGAGAGGCTTTCTCGTAGACTGCAGTTTCGGCAAACGTAATTTGGAGCCGAGTAGGCTCTGTCGCGATTTAGGCGAGATTTTGATGGTGATTAACAAATAGTAAATTGTTATCTAAAATTCTGAAGTCTAATATACTAAAAACATAACCGACTTTAAAATTCAAGCCCGCAAGATATAGAGTATCAAAAGCCACAGCGCTCGTCACCCCTCCTTCCGTCGCCTCTTCACGCAATCTCCCCTATCTCTTATCAATAGAGTGACATTAATTATCACTTAAACGCTCGGTCTCGCGTGCGAGAGACACCTGTAGAACGCCTCAGTCCGTGCTTGTCTCGAAGCTTGATCTTTTAACGTCATCTCCGTCTACGTCGTCTTCCTCTCGTCGTCGACTTATCGCTGCCGACTGTTACAGTCTCTCAGAAGATACTCGCGGCAGACGCGATCTTTTGGCCGCAAGAGAACGTCCGAATACAGGGAGAAAATAAATGGAGAGAGTGACAGGCAGGGCGCAAGAGTTTCACCGGAGAAGGGACCCTTTTTCATTTTTGCCTCGCGTCTTATTTGTATTCGTGTTGCGAGCGGACGTCACGCGGTTTTAGAAATCCCGAGTGCAGCCGTCAGCCCAGCGCCGCTTGATTGGAATTTAGTGCTTCAGGGACGCGCGCTTGGGTCGCTTGGGCTTTCGTCCTGGGGATTTTTTTATTCGTTTCTTTTTTTTTCGCGCGCGCGCGCCGTGGGATAATTATGACGTGAAACGTTCTAATATGAGACTACGCGAGAAGGTTAGCGAAGAGGCTCCGAGCTGGTTTGCGTTGAAAGATTTAGTGAGAGCGGTGTTCTTATCAGGGAGGGATTATGGACTGTTATCAAAAGTTTTATCAGAAGCAGATTTAGTTCGCAGTATTAGCAAAGCTTTTATTTGACGATAATTTTATTCTTAATCGATAATTTTTCCGATTTTATACATATTATAAAAAATAGCCCTGCTATAAAAAGCCTTATTATATATACTTCATTGTCATAATTGAAAGGGGCTCATCAATTTTTTTACTGCTGGCTCGACTCTCGAAAGTACGTTAAAATAAAAAAAAAATGCGCGAGGCGTCGTATAATAATAACGAGCCAACTTTTTTTGCCCAACGATATCAATCAAATTCAACTTCTTCGCTGCCGCGCGTAGTCCATATTTCATCGTTCGATAATAAAATTTAATTCCAATTTCACAAAGATATACAGCTTCGGCAGGCCGACGACTCGAGATGGCTTCGAGAAGAGAGAGACCAAGAGGTGCTGCCGTTCTACAACACAGCTTGATAAATACATAAAAGTTGCGCGAATGCTCCCGCCGCTCTTTTTCCTCCGACTTTTCCCGACAACTTTTACTTCTTTCTTTTCGCCGCACTCGTCGTTTATCTTCACGCATGATGTTTATTATACCAGATCGATAAATTTTTTCCCCGCTCGATAGATTTTCTCTCTTGTAAGTTTCAGTGCGCGTACCCTTTGTCAAAACAAAGTGACTGCTCGTATTCATACCTGCAATGTGTACGTATGTATGTATACGCGCAAGCGTAAATGCGCCGCTACACGTGTGCCCCGGGAGTCCACAGTAAAAATGTGTATGCATAATATACGTCGGTTCGTCGTAGCGCAGCACTGGTAAAAGTGGGATATAGGCGACCAGTCGAAAGTGAGCTGAGGGCTGGGCATCCATAACATTTTTCATGCGCCATGGAGCTCGCTGCAGCCGTTGGACCATGCGATTTGGCAATTATTTTTTTATACCCTTTTCCTCGGCCTCAGCGCCCGTATACCGAGCTAGGCTGCATCAATTTTTTGATTTCGTTAAACGCGAGAGTGTCCAAAGGATTTGCTTGGACAATGCTGTTGCCGACGCGCGGCATTCAGCATGTATGGTAGTGCACGTAGAATAGACCGTATTTTTTTGGATGGTCATTAATTTAATAGCGCCACGCGGCTGAGTAATGAAGCACTATTGAGAGAGTTAGAATGTTTAGCTGGAAAGACTGAGCTTGAGCGCACGCAGTGGTTTTTGTTTGTTATCGAAGAGAACTGCACTCGGTGCGGTCGAGAATATCTTTGTACTGAACTTTCAATAAGTCGCCGAACGTATACATTGCAAGGTCAATTTCGTGAATTTTTGTATTGTTTTCCATGAGTATAAATTTTCAAATAGTGACTTTGTTTCATGTGAAAATATGAGTACCCTTGCTAACGCGCCTGACCATATCCGGTTTATTCTCTGGATTATTTAAGAAACGTATATAGAACACTAACATGAGGATTTATAATATTCCAAAAATCCCGGCAAAAATGTCAAACCCCAGAAACATAATTAAACCAACCTAAGATACGCGCGCCAGCAGCGTAGCGGAAACAATGGAGACGATATTGTCGGCGAAAGCGTCGAGGGAGTAATGGCGCCAGGCGTCGCCCGTGTCGCTTAACCCTTTTCCAACGAGCGCGCGCATATATGAGCTAACCAGTATATAGCCATACTCCCGCTGAGCGCGCCACGCCATGTGATTAATAAACTCACGGTCATCGGCATGAAATATGACTTTCAATCGCGCGCCGAGCTTTGATTGTTTATTTAGCGAGCTCGCGCGCGCGAGAGAGAGAGAGAGAGAGAGAGAGAGAGAGAGAGCCTCGACTAATGAATCACCCTAAGTATGATTGATGCTCTGCAGCCATTTATTATAACGACGCTGGCATTAGAGAAAGAGAGCGAGAGAGGCGAGAGAGCGAACGATAGGGTGGGAGTAAAGAAAAAAAGCGTAATTGCGATGAATGCCCGGCTAAACTTTTTCATCACCTACTGCTTAACTAAAATCACTCGCCGGGCCGGCTAATTTTGTTGCTCTACTCCCCGAGTCTCGCTTTTTGCTCTCGACATATGGCCGATGGATCGTTCCGATATATATATATATATATATATATATATATATATATATATATATATATATAGACGGTGCGCGAGTCAGGTCGTGAATTGGACGATGTCCAACGTAAATACTTATTGTTCGCGTTGCTGCGCGCGCCTCTCTCGGTGCGACGAACCGTGCCAGTTTTATAAACAAAGGATGTGTGTGCCGCGTGTCAACATCGCCGGATGGGGATTATCCGACCCCTGATGTCTTTCGGGCTATTAAATATTTTTACGATTGGTTTTAATATAACCGAATAATAATCGGTCGACTGGCTGTTGGAACAAACGTATAGGAATCAGTTTAGAGAGCCGACGAATGATCCTGAAAAATTAAAAAAAAACAACACCAATCCACGCGATCATGCAGTTCGCTGATCCGTCAAATTCGATCATAATCACCGAGAGCGTTTACCCAGGCCCGTTTCACCTACCAATCCGCTTAATGATTTCGAAATTTCATTCTCCTCTCGTCGCGCGTTAATCGCTCAACTTGCGGGATAGTATAGGAACAACAGAGGGGCCGTACCGCGCGCGTACGCTATATACATATAGCTGTACAGGTATATAGGTATATACAGAAGCTCCACGCGCAACTCTGCTGCTTGTTTTGGGCCGACACATAGCGCGAATCGCTCGGCGAAGCGCGATGTCGCAATATTTATCTTTAATTATAAGTTGCTTGAGCGCCGAGTTAACGAGTAGGCTGTTTGCGGACGTCGCCTAACTGCGAGTCGCGCGCGGTCGCGAGAGCGCCGGACATAATTATGCCGCGCGTGTCCCGGTGTAATTCAGCGCAGCTCTCGATAAACCCGGCTTTTGCTTCCACAGAGCGCAAGGTGCGAATGTATAGACGTACATGCTCGCGGCTCTTTGTAGTTTTCCTGTCGTGAACCCTCGAAATCTATTGGCTGCGATGTTTGACGCGACCCTACTTCTGAAGTTATATAATTTATAGAAGGTAAGCCGCGAGGGATATGACCCAGACTACGCGTTAAGGCGACGTGACTTGAAGACCCTGTGTGACGCTCAGCATCAGGCTATTATTAGTCGAGTCTGGACAGTCTTCTCTCTGGACGCGAGACCCTTTGATGGACTCTATATATACATAGATGTTGTGCCACCAGCGTGTTACGGCACCCTTGGAAGGTATTGTTCGTGGAGACTTTGGTCGCTGTGTCTTAGTATCCGGATTTTTAACGGAAGACGGCTGAAGCAGCTCGAGATTTGCAAAGCTCAGCAGAGTGGAAGGGCGTTTGATGCTTGCGCGAGACGCGCTGGCTCTGTGGATTTTGGGAATTTGATGGGAGTTTCCGATTTAGAACTGATAATGAGTAGTCTCGAGTCCTTTTTTGTGTATAATTTATAGGTGTTGTCACACCTTTTGCGCAAATTCTTTCACGAATAGTTAAATTAGCTCCGTCCGCAAATGTACATCGCAGACTCTCCATTCTCATTTCATTACAGTGTCGCAGTTCATCGGGTTCCTTCAATTTAATTCAATGAAATACTTATGACCGAACAGATATGTGTGTGTGTATATATATATATGTGTATATATATATATATATATATATATATATATATATATATATATATATATATATATATCTAGTGTGTATACATGTGTATATATATATATATATATATATATATATATATATATATATATATATATATATCTAGTGTGTATACATGTGTATATATATATATATATATATATATATATATATATACACACACACACACACACACATATCTGTTCGGTATATATATATATATATATATACACACACACATATCTGTTCGGTATAAGTGAAATAAAGAAGATGAAAGGCGAAACGGGAGGCGAAGAATGGCGCGGCTTAAATTGAGCGTTTGTTCTTGGCTAATGCAAGCGCATACTTTAAGCTCGCGGGAGGCGCGAGCACACGAGACGAGAAAAGTCGTGATGTAACTTACTTTTGCCCCTTTCATTTTAGAAGGCATTTAAGACGACGCCTTCCTCCGCTTAAATGCCAGAAAATAAGATTCCTTCATTTGAGCCTTCATACTTCCGAGAACGCTATAGAGCCCCTTTTTGAGATTAAAAAGGAGACCGTCGAGAAAAAACTAATTTAACTCTTAGCTGATGCTGCAGCCTCGCGCGATATCCCCGTTGCTTAAGAGTCATGAATGTTTTCAGTCATTACCTTCTCATCTCGCGATTCGCAGCATCAAGTTCAGCAACGTTAATTGAATCGTCGATGACATTGAAAACGTTTCGCTCGACGAATAATTTATACGTTAAAACTAATCAGAGAAAAGCTCAAGCTCGAATATTCTGGATCTACATATACTAAAATCAAGCTCGCACGCGTTAATTCCGAATCGCATGCGTTGCAAAAAGAGAAGTGCGTTTGTCGTAGAATCGTGAACAAAAAAGAAATTTACTCGTGCAACTGACCCAAGCCATGTGGTATCTTAAATTCAGAGCTAGCTGGGAATGGAAATTGCGACGGTGTGGATTTGCCGCAGCGTATCGTCTGCACCCGCTAAAAACTATACATAGGTGCGCCCGAAGCGTAGTCACCGCTATCCCATTTACGCACTGAAAATCGATTTTCAATTGCGGCCCCGACGAGTCTCACAGCGTAAAATATTGAACAAAGTGGAAGAGTTCACGCGCTTCCCTGAAAATTAAATATCGCGTGTACGTTTCGCTCAGATTTTCTTGTACCTTCGGTGTCGCTCGGTTATCCAGTCCTATATAGGACAATAAACTCGTGTACACCGCGGAGTGCGAGTATGTCAGAGGAATACTGGAACGCCAGGACACTGGGACCGAAAGATTTTCACGCTCCGTATAAATCTTGATTAACTCTGTTGTTCTCGGTTAGCCTATACATACATCTATCCGTACGTAAATTAGAATATCAGGTGTTATTGTTTTAGTACGAGTAGTTGTTCGGCCAATACAAGTACACACATACGCTTTTAGCTGCGGGTACATACTTTATTCCAAGCACGCTTTTTGAAGCTGAATTATGAAAACAGTTTACTTAACGTGAAAACGGATAATTTCGAGGCTAAACTTTTTGCAATTTAAAATATCCGATTAAGTATACATGATTTCAAAATTTGTAATTACTCGGTGCGTTTACTCTGTATACGATCGATTAATCATATACACATTACTGTTCAAACAGCCTGCCTATATCAAGGCCGAATTTCCGCAGAAGTTGTTGTTTATTATTGTTTCCTTTCTGCGTGTAGTGAACACTCTGTTTGTCATGGATTTTTTCTAAAGTTATTCACAATATTGACTATACAGGCGTTACGGTTATCAAAAGTGTTCGTAATGCGTGAATCATATAAAAAGGTATAAGCATATTTATTTTTGTCTTGATTTATACATCGCGTGTGTAAAAATAGAATTTAAAAAGTACGCAATGATTTTTAAATAATGTTTATACAATGCGAATGTAGGTTAAAAAAATATTTCAAGTATTCGTATGTGTTTCATTTTTATTTGTAGCAAAAACGTTATACACGTATCTTGCAGATGAATATAGGTATGTTATTCACTTGTGATTTTTATTATTTGTTCAAACAAACGTTGAAATACAATCAAATGAATATCAATCTTATAAAATACACTATACAAAGTCTAGCAGGTATTTTTTTTAATGAAAAAACTTAGGACGCGTACAGCATTAGAGTGAAAGTTTATTAATGCTGCACTAACTTTTCTTGATCTACTTTTTACTGTAATCATATCTCCATCGATCTTAAGTCCGTATAATAGACACCGTTTGTCCACCAGTTATAGTAGCTCACCCTCCATCACTGTGAACTGACAACCAAGAGATCCAATTTCGGTTTCACCACGAAATTTAATTATCCGTAGATATGTATAATCATCGTACACAACGAAACAATGACCGATCGTCAAAGTCATCCAATACACCGAAATTGCGGAAATTGACGAAACATTCACGCAACCATAATTTTTCGATAAATCTTTTCGCAACTCTCAGGCGGTGGCGGTCGTGCATCTTCCCCGGCACCGCGATGTCTCGGACACGCCTCGCGCGCTGTCGGCTATGTAGTCAGCCGTAACCGAGGTAAGAAGGCATCTCAACTATACGTGCGAAAGAGGGTGGGAAAGCGCGCGCAGGAAATTGCAATCCGCGCCTCTTGGACTATGCGCGGCGTTATTCACGCGCCACGCGAGCATGAGACAAGGACTAGAAGAGCGTTACGCCTTTAATCCGAAGTCAAATCTGGGAGCGTTATTATGCGTAAGTTTCGCATTTAAAAGATGGTACTAAAATCTAGTTTTGCAATTAAACTTGTTTAGCGCTTCAAATTCGTACCACAAGATTCAAATCATTCTCTTTTACCTCTATATCTCGCACATTCCTTCACGTCTTGCGGCGAAAGTCCAGCCTCCAAAAAATGCACTGCACAGCATATGACACGGAAGCTGAACAGAATGTTTACACTCGCGTGTCTCCCGTTACATGAACGCGTTCTAGCATCAAACTCCTTTGCGCCGAACACGCAGCAACAGCAGCAGCGCGCGAGCTTTCTCGCGCTCCTCGTCGGTGCAGCAGTAGAGAAAGAGCTAGAGCCTGGAATGACGAAAATACAGAGGCTGCGTTGTTGTTGCTGCTGGGCGCTGGCGCTTTCACGGACGAATACCTGCGAGCCGACAGAGGTTGATATAAATCCCAAGAGAGAGCGCGCGCTTCCTGTTCCTCTGTTCCAGTTGACAGTTGTCACCGGCCTGAAACACGTCGGATGTCGCTCTTCATGCGTGAATTTTATTTATCGCCCCGTCGGGAGAGTAGGCGGCTAGGAGGCTGTTGCACTAGACGTCGGCGTCTGCAGAGAACTCGGAGCTTGCACTGCATCAGCGCCTGGACCTGCGGTGGCCAACCCCAGACGGCCAACTGACCCTCTTTTTTTACGAGGAGGCTAGGAGATTACGACAAATTATTTGGAGAGTGGGAATTTGGTGGTGTGTTAGTCGTGATTAGGGATTGGCTATACGAAGATCGTGGATTATTCATAGTTTGCTTATTGTGCTTGGGTGAATTTGAAACCCTTTTTTCTAAATTGACGATGTTGTAGCAAAATGTCTGCAGTATTGTTCTAAAAGCTATACTCGTTATTAGAGTATTTTCAGTTAAATTATATTATATTAGTGAAATAGAAACGTTCTCTATGCTTTAATCGACGTTTTGCAACACACTTCGTGCGAATAGTTTACATGCAATATTTCATCGCAATATTCTGGTATTTTGCACAAAATTGTTTCCTGCATCGAGTAAAACTACCGCACTCGACTGCTTATAATACTTCGCGAAGTCACAAAATTACCTTTTCACAAAGACTTTTCTCAACCCCATACGCGTGTTTCTAGAACGTATACCGAGTATACCGCTGGCGAAACAATTTTCCGAGTTTGCTCTCTCTCTCTCTCTCTCTCTTTCTCTCTCTCTCTCTCTCTCTCTCTCTCTCTCTCTCTCTCTCTCTCTCTCATTGCAGTCTGCACCGCAAGCGCGGTGTAGTTTATTAGGATATTCATTCGTTGTATACATAGCCCTCGTACACATCCACACGAGGTGCCTAAGGTATCGCGCCGATGCGGCTGACGCGTGAAACTCGCATTACGAAGTTGAATTACGAGTCGCTCGAAATTGGTATTTTAGGCTACGTTCGTTATTATCAACGCCCCGCCGCCTCAAATTTCACAGCTTGAAATTGCGGACTTGAAAAACAAAATTAATTTTTGTTGAACTTATTTTCTCATATTATGAAATTTGCATAATTATGTAACTGAAAATCGCGAAGAATTATTTTAACTGAAAATTTCATTATTATTCATAGAGGAATGCAAAATAAATTTTGAAAAAAAAACATCAAATTAATTTCGGTACATTCTCGCGCGGGAAACAATTTTCATCCCAGAAATCTTTCTAGCATCTCTCCCTTCAACCTATTTGGGGAAATTCCCGAGTAATCATACTCGAGGCTCAAAGCAAGTGGCCTTCGACTCAGCGCGACGTCTGCACCGCTGACGAATCAGTCCACTTGGCTTGTGCACGATTTTAGCAAAGAGACTCGGAAGCACTGCTATCACGCGACTATAACTCCTCTCTCCCTCTCGGAGTCTCGGGTACATACGGACGATGCCGCAATACGGACGATTCGAGTGACAATTAAGGCCTCGAGTCTTGAGTCAAGAAAGCGTGTATTGCGGAGCCAACGCGACCGCTCCGCGCGCGCACCGGTACCTCACCCCATTTGTCAGCAGCTCGTGAAATTAGCTGAAATTCGAGATCCTCGATGCCGCGAACCGTGACTACACGCAGTACTCCGGGGCCACAAGTATACATCCGGTAGCTGCGCGAATCCGTCCCGGCGAGCCTCAAACAGATAAAGTCCTGGTAATACACGGCATCGCGGATCGAGACAAGCGCGAAGCTATAACTGCACTCAGCTAACAACTAATGCTCTCAAAATCGAGTGCGAGCAAAGAGAGGGCCAGAGGAGGATACCGAGTTGCGAGAGTAGCGAAACTGACATACAGATTCCGTATAGGTGAATCGAGCACAGCGAGACAAGCTAAAGGATTATAAGATTGTGAAACGTACTCGAGCGCGACTCTGGCGTCGACGCAAGCAACGACTATTGCGCTTTATACATGCCCGCGCGCGTCTACGCCTGCAGCTCAGTGTACTGCAGCTCCTGTAGCAAGATTCGAGCAAACGGTGTTCTGCGTGTCGAGCGAAAGGACGAAGAGGAAAGGGAAGCAAGTCTTGCTCTCTCCCGAGCGATCCACAGCTTGACTTGAGTGGGTGACGTAACGAGGTTACCAAGGAACGCAAGGGCGCAGGCTTTCAACGGACCGCCGCTACATAGTCTTCGAGCGTCGCCGTTGTTAGATATCGGTACCCGTACTCTCTGCGCTCTTGCTCTCCGCCGCTCACGTTTTCACCGGCTGAACCAGGTTCCCGATTTAGAGGCGCGCGCGCGCCCCAAAGCTAGTAGTGTCTGTTGTCTCTCCTGTATGATCGTCGAGTTCGTCGTCTCTCCCTCTCCTGCACTCGGCCATTTTCTACTCGCTTTGGCCACTACTCCGGCCTTTGTGGCGCGATGACCCGACATTCGCCAACTCTCCCTCTTGCTCCCGTCCTCGGCGTCTCTTATTGCCTGACTTTCCCTGTTATATTCCCGACTCCATATTGCGTCTATGTATACCCACGTGTGCGAGCCTCTGGATGAAGTTACATCGAGGTTACGAGGGCAAAGCAAAGCGACCGGAGATTTCGGATCGATGAAATTTCGTTAACTTGAAAGGCTTTTCGTTGTTCTCTTTTACGGGGCTGTGCTCCTGAAATTTTTATTTTTAAGCACTTTCCTGCGCGACCTTCGGAGAAGAGATCGATGCAAAGCTAGCTGGTATGAATTTTTTAACGCGAGAAAAAGCAGGCAATTTTAGCTTTGAACGAGAATTCAAATTTCGAACGCGCCTGTTCATATCGCGCAATATTATGGTGAGTTGTTCATTCTCCCGTGTCGAGCTTGCAGTTTGGTAACACGCGACGAGCCTTGTCGAGCCGACGCGACGTTGAGAGAAAAATGCGCTACTCGTATACCACTGCATACACGAAAATCCTTTGTTGCTATGCCGCGTGTGTGACAGTTTTTATCCGAAATTTATTAGATGTAATACACCGAGTAATATACTTGTTTTCAGCTTTAAGACCGCGGCAGAAATTCGTGAAATTGATTCTGCTGTATCGTTACGTCTAAATAGCGAGGTAATTAAATTTCGCTTTGATTCTCTCTTTGGCGCCGGTAAGCATTCCTTGGTGGACGAGAAAACGAGATTTTTCGAATTTTTCAACGAGATTCAGGCAGTCGCGTGAAAAATTCCGATCGCGAAAACCACGGGGACAAAGCTTTGGTAGAAAGTAGCGCGCGGCCCGATTAGTCTTCGTTAAGTGGGCGAGAAAAACATGGGGGCGTGAAAATACCTGAAAAGTCCGTATCTCCGCCAACTATTTATGTGTTCTTACCTACACACGGAATTAACGTTAGCCTTCCGTTTAAAAAGATTTAACACTCGGCTAATTCGAATTTTCACAAGCAATATTCGCGAGAATAAAGCATTGGCGCATTGATGATAAAAGTTTTACGATATGTCTATTCAATCACGAAGCTACAATCGGCGCAGTGCAGCGCTCTGAAAAACATTCAGCGATATTCTCTATGGCGCACCTATTGAAATACCAAATTAAATCAAAGATATTATACGGAATTCGAGTTTGACGCCGATAAAATCAATCTTCGAATAGAATCAATTTTTTTTCGAAATTCCAATTTCATTTTATAACTTTTAATCCCCATATACGAAGACTACGCGATTCATTGCGTTCGATTCTTCCCCGTCGGTTCGTTCTTTCACTCCTTCCCTCTCCCGCTACTCTATGCTTTTGCTCCCCCACGCGCGAACGTTCACTTTTTTCTTTCGCCCCCTTTTTTTTACCTAGATTCACCGATAATTTATGTAAAACCTTCTTTTCACGAGGCGACAGTATTTTATTGCAATAGCCCACCGCTGCACCCGGTCTTATCGAGATTCGATAAAAAACGTAAGTTAAACCGACATCGATCCTATCAGCGCGTGCATTATCACGGTTAACCCGTAAATTTATGACTTCGCCTACTATAGTAGGCTATAGCGCTGCGTGGAATCAGAAATATGCTGATTCGCATGCACCTCTCGCTCACTCGCTCGCGTTCTATATTGTATGCACATGTACGTGTCAAGGGCAACATCCATTTCTTCGTCAATATGCCGCTGTGTATTTTGTTAGCATCGAATCTCTCGATGATACGGCATCTGGTTTCAGGTTTGTGTAAACAGAATCTGGATTTTGATGGTTACGCAAAATTATATTTTTGTAACTTTAGCCATTTTATCAGAAATGAAATGTGCATCGATGTTGATTTCATAAAAAACAATGAAGTAAAACGTAAAATACAGTACACGTACAGGCATGTTACCTTTGCCTTTGATCAGTAACATGCACATTCGCTGCCTTCATACGACTAGCAACATTGCACTATGCGTCGAATCCGTGCAGACAAAAACAGAAATTTATCAGCGGATCCAACACTTGGAAAAATGAAAAATCCCTCCCCTTTCATACGCACAATCAAACGACCAGATGAAAAAAGCCCGTATATATATGTAACCATTTCCGGATTCGACGTGGATAACGAAAAAAATGGACCATTGTACGCCGCACATCGAATCAATCTCATCACGAAAATATTCCACGCACCTATCCCGAGCAACACTCGCGCATCCATCTGCCCCGAGTAAACTCTCTGGATGAGAACAAAATCGAGTAAGACGAAACCTTATATTGGGACGGCAATAAAAAAGGAGGCTGGAAGAGAAAAGAAACGGATAAATAAAAGAAGGGAAGAAAATCCGCGGATAGTGAGGTCGTAGTGTAGGCGCCCGGCCGGCACGATATCTCTCGGGGGATTTTCGCGTGCGCAGCCTTCGCAGAACGAGCGATAGAGAGAAAGTGAGAGAAAGACGCGAAATCGTTGTTCGGCCGACTCGCTCCAGATAGATACAGAGAGAGAGAAAGGGGGAGGAGAGAGGAAAACAAGACAAAAATAGAAATTCACGGATGCAAAGCTTATAATTGAATAACCGAGCGTGCGCGTGCGCCGAGAAGTACACAGAAGAATCGCGTGGAAAAATAGAGTTGGATGAAGAAAAAGAGTGTGCCTGTGCGTGTTTGTGTGTGGGTGGCTGTCCGACAGACTGCGCGGTAATCCATCCCACCAAACTGGCATTCAGCGAGCGACAAACAAAAGGGCGATCAAAAGCTCGGACTAGCCGGCGGGCGCGAGAGTTGAAAAGAGTCGGCGAGAATTTTTCCCCTTCGAATGGCAATTTCGTAGGGCCGCCTATAGGAGGAATATAAAGAGAGCAACAAGCCTTTGGAGCGTATGCGAAAAATAAAGACAAGAGCGAAGAGCGCGGAAAAAAGCCTCTGCAGCTGCCTTCGCTTATATGCGCAAAAGGAGCAGTAGTGTGTGCGCCAGCTGATGAAAAGCTCGGAGATAGAGAGAGAGAGAGAGAGAGAGAGAGAGAGAGAGAGAGAGAGAGAGAGAGAAAGAGAAAAGCGAGAGCTGCAGTGTTTTGAGTTGCTGTTGGTGATTGCTGGTGCGCGCACGAGAGATAAAGAGAGAGAGAGAGAGAGAGAGAGAGAGAGAGAGAGAGAGAGAGAGAATGAGAGAGAGAGAGAGGACGCATTGTTCTGGAACACTTGTTTTAAGCGAAATCGCATGAAACAATTAACGCGTCGGGGTAAAAAGGGAGCTTTCGGAGTTTTATTCACGAGACTCGTTCTCGTCCGACCTTCGTTACATTTCATCGGCTGATTTCATTTCTATTCGTGGACGTGATAGCTGCAGTGCGCGTTTCGTAATCGAATTCGCAAGCATTAAATGTAATAATTATTGGTCAAAGAGCAAAAATATCGAGGGTACATAATGCAATCGTTGCAGACGCTTGCTCTTTGCAGTCACGTATTTTTAACGGCGGACGCGTGTGGACTTTGGATGATTGTGGCTTTTTAATGACCGCAGTCTCGAACGCAAGAGTTATTTTATCGAACAGCCACAGGATTCACATTTGATTTAGTGTTTATTTTAAACGACTAGCCTATTTCCTTTTTCGAATTATTTTTAATAAATATATTCAGTTCGTTTTATTCGTTCAAGTAGTGTAGGTGTAAATTTAGGCTTTTTGAATTTCGCGCCGCTGCTCGCTCTCCGTTGCGACGTTGAGAGCGCGCGCGCATGCGTCGAGTTGCGCGCCGCCGGCCCCGCTTGCGAGCGCGCGAAGGGCCCGCGCGAAGGGCCCGCGCGCGCGGATTCCTGTTCGGACTGCCTAGCGCTTCGCACGTTTGGCTTCCTTACGCTTTTCGATTTTTTTGTCTTCTGACGGTGAGCCAGTGACTTGTTCTTCTCAGAGCTATCACTGTTCACCTCGTTCTGCGCCGTGTTGGTAGTGTTTAGCGGAAAATTCGCGATCGCGTCGTTCGCGTGTGTGTATTTGTGCGAGTTTATGAGTGTGCCTCGAGGCGATAGTCTTAAGGTTTGTTGGCGAAGGTGTCCACGTGTTGTACGTGACTCCTTCGGGGCGAGCGAACAGCGGCAACACCCCTTGTTGCCCTCGTGCCAAGCGTCTGGCTCCCCGAGACGTCGGGGCGCGCTTGGTGCACGGTTGCGGACCATCCTTTCGCTCCCCAGGCTCGGCTTCCAGACCTCCAGGACCAGGACGGAAGCAGCGGCGGACTACGACGAGGCCTGCTCAACGCCCTCTTCAGCGGCGGTTTTTGCGTTCGTCTTTGCGGTAAGAGAGCTCTCTCTGCGTGCGGAAAAGGTACCTCGCGTCTTTGCGTTTGCGTGCGTTCTTTCACTTGAGTTTTTTCTCTTTTAGAGTCACTGTTCTCTTTCTTTTATTTGTATAGTTTCCCTTCTCTTATTTTCAATAAAGCTTACACTTGCTGAGGCTTTTCCCTCTAAACCGTGAGGGTTTTTACGCCAAAGCAAGTGCTTTTTGTGTACCACGAAATCGTGTGTGTTAATTAAAAAGAACCCTTCACTCACTCAACCCTTTCCTTTTGTCGGAACTCACTCTGAGTTCTTTCACTCGTTTCAAGATTAATATTCAAAATAATTGTCCGAATGGAATAATTTGAAAATTATTTATTCTTTATCATTGGAAACTAGAGATACGTACTTTCGATAATAATTGTATGATTAAACGAACTTACCTGTAAGTGAAGTTCGATCATAATTATACTAATAGTCTCGTCCGAAGAGATCAAAATGTAGTCACGCTAGTTGTCCGATCCATTCCAGAGCAATTTTAAAGTAAAACAAATTCATTCGATGTTGCTTAGCAACTCCTGTGTGGCTTGTCATTATTTTAAAGCTGTATTTGCACCCACGCATGAACAATTTTGTTGATGATGGTAGTTTTCTTTTTTAAAACTGGGCGTGGTGGATAAATTTGATTTCTTCGGACGAGACTATTAGTATAATTATGATCGAACTTCATTTACAGGTAAGTTCGTTTAATCATACAATTATACTACATAGTCTCGTCCTCGAGATCAAAATGTAGTTGTTTAAAGATGGGTGCAAATCATTGTATCAACAGAACATTTATTATTTAAATAACAAAATTGGCAAATTCAGCATTGTTTGACAATGGTCGATTATAAAACCGCGCAAATACATTTGACTTTTCGGTCCAGCCTGCAGCTTTATGAATAATGTCGATATTGGCTCCATTTTGTAAAGCTGCTGATGTTGCAGCATGTCTTGTACTATGAGCACTAAATATATTAACATCTATTCCGCTTTCTTGTAGCACAGACTTTATCCACCTACTAATAGTTTGTGGTGTCGCCCTATGGTACGGTTTCTTGAAAGCTAGTAGTAGAAAATACGCACACTTTAATTTTCTCGGTGAAAATTGGAATCTTTAAGATCGGTTGAGTATTGTTGACATCGGTTGTTTTTAAGCTATCTGTAATTACTATTTCGGCTCCATTTGGATTGATATTAATATTTACGATTTTAATTTTAGATAATGTCTGGACTCGCTGAGCTGTAATTAGTGCCAGTAATGTTACAAATTTTTTCGTTAATTTTTCTAAATTTAAACTTTCGTGTGGATACAGATTCTCTAAATATTGCAGTACAGTATCTGGATCACAAGTACAAGTATATTTAGGAGTTTGAGGTTTTAATTTCGCGACAACTTTACAAAATCGTTTGCAATTTTGAAAAGAGAGATCAAGAAATTCTAAAACTTTAGAGACATTTGCAGTGAAGGGACAAATTTGTTCTCTTTTACAAAATTCATCCCACATCTTCAATGGCTTATTATATTGCCTCAGTGTACCAGCAGACAGCGACGCAATCATTGTATCTAAAGCTGAAGTAGGCATGCCTCTCATTTCAAATGCTTTCCGGATATAATCGCTGCTGCTAACGTAAGGTGCATCCATGTTGAATATTTCGTCCTAAAAGGAGATGAAATTAAATTTATATTTGGTTTAAAATGTATCAATTCTGAAATTCTCGTTTCACTAAATAATGGAAACCATGCTTGAGTAGGCCAATATGCTACTAATAAAACCCCTGTAGCGCGGTCGTTTTTTATTTTCCTTAAAATTTTCAAAATTAATGAAAAAGGCGGAAAAGCGTAAAAATAAAGTTTTTCCCATGATACAGTGAATGCGTCCACTGCTTCTGCTTTAGGGTCAGGCAGCCACGAGTAAAACCTTTTGCATTTAGCATTGATGCTTGAAGCGAATAAATCGATATCGAAAGGTCCAAAGGTTACTAAGATTTTCTCAAATGCGTAATTTGCAATTTCCCATTCTGTTTCTGCAGATATTATTCTTGATTGCTCGTCGGCTTCTATATTATCCGATGATTTGATATATGATGCGAACAAATATAAATCTCTTTTTTCACACCACTGCCATATTTCTCTAGCTAATTTAGATACTTTTGGGAATTGAACACTTCCGAATTTATTGATATAGCTGATAGGGGTTGTATTATCTATACCTAATAAAATTCTACAAGAACGTAAGTTTTTTACAAAGCATTGTAACCCGTAAAAAACAGCTTTTAATTCAAAATAATTGGTGTGATTGCTTTTATCGTTTTCGTCCCAAAATTCGCGAGATTTTTTGTGATTACAAAATATGCCCCAGCCAGTTGAAGACGCATCACTAAAAATTTCAATAGCATAATTTTTGTTATTTATATTGTTCGTAGCTAACGGTAACTTTTTATCCACCAATCAATATCGTTGTAAATATCTTTGTTTAAGTATAAATTGTCATCGTAATTATCGTGTGCATTGATCATACTTAAATATTTGCATCGTTCGAATTGATTTATGTATAAAGGGCTGTATTTAATAGCAGGGCTAGCAGCTACCAACGAACCAATAAATTGTGCCCATTATCTAATTTTACATTTCTTTTTCAATTTGTAAGAGCTAGCTAGCTGTAGCAGTTTCTCGCGTTTTTATTCGTCAATGAAGTACGATAGTTTTTCGAATCGAACGTAAAACCTAAATAATCACAAACTTGTGAAAGTTTTAAGTGGCATTTATCTTTGTTGAGTATATAACCTAACTCTAAAAGTTTTTTCGTTTTCTGAACATTTATTTCACATTCGTGTTTGGATTTTCCAATCAGAATAATATCATCTAAATAAAACACTGATTTTAATCCTCCTGACCAAAGGACTTGAGCTACTGGTTTCAGAAGTTTTGTAAAAATGTAAGGCGATACATTGAGACCGAAAGGTAAGCAATTAAATTCATATAAAATTTCATCAAAAATAAATCTTAAATATTTGCGACTATCTTTGTCAACCGAAATCAAGAAGAAGTAAATCTATAGTTGTCATAAAATCATTTTTCTCCAACAATAACATAACAGTTTTCTTATCTTGCATTTTAAAATGTTTTATGTATAAATTTAAGCCTTTAAGATTTAAAATGAAACGTTTGCTTCCGTCTGGTTTGTCACGCAAAAAATACGGAGAGAGAAACTGATTTTTAAGTTGTGAACATTTGCTTATCGCGCCTTTTACCAAGAGCTTTCCAATAGCTTTTTTACAATGTTCGAATTCTGTGAATGAAAATTTTGGCATTTTCGGAACGCAAGTTTGAATCAATTCACGTCCTATAGGTATTTTATAACCTTTTACATAGCCAAGAATCACATCATCATTCGTGATTGATTTCCACGATTCCAAGAAAAAACTCAATCGCTCTGCGATGCGATTTAGGTTTAACGGTGAGTTTTCTGTTGCTGGTACTTCTGATTCCCTCCCAAGCGATGTGTCCTCGTATACTTCTTGGGAGGGGCTTTGGAGTTTAAATTGGTGCCAGCAGATCGCCCGTAAGATTTGCCCGAATCGTAGCGTGTGTTCATTTTTCTGTATTTGTGTAAAGTTAAACTTTTTATTTATTTTTCGACTGCTATAGCACTTTTGTGCTTCTCTGCAAAATCTTTTCCAAAAAGGAGAGAGTCCACATTGCAGCTTTCTGCTACATTTTTGGTTATAAAACTCAGCCCCGGAGTGATAAAAGATCTCCGTGTAATAGACAATTCATAGAAAAGATCTGCGATCAATCTTACCCCGTCTCCTAGATGCTCAATCAACAGTGCTTTGAGGTTAGCACTTTTTCCGTCTTCTTCACTATTCAGCAAAGCAGTTAAGGCTTTTGCTATCGCGGTGATGCCGGCTCCAAGCTGTTGCTGTCTTGTTTCGTTGTAGTTGTCTTTTTTAAGCGCTATGCTGGATATGACGCTTTTTACTTCAGCATTTAATTGCGGTGCGTTTAATAGCGAGCAGTTGGACGGAATCAAATATTTTTTGAGCAGACTAGTTCTCCAATCCTTATCCATGCCTCTTGACAAAATCTCACTATATCGAGTAGCTAAAGCTTCATGAATTTCTGGTTCTGTAACCTCTTTCAATCCGTCATCGCCAAGAAGTTTTAATGTTTCTGTGTCTAGATCTTTGTTGACATTGTCAGGTGCATCTTCTTTATCTTTTTTGTCGTCTGTAAATATATACGTTGGACAATTACTTTACATACTTACATGCAATTATGTAGAAAAATAACGATCAGCGCATGTAGTCAGACGTACCACGCAGGTTACGCGCTACAATATCTCTGTGCGCATTTTGATGGTCAGTGCGAGGATTTGAATTTTTTCGCCTGCGAGAAGACGTTCCTCTTGGATAACGCGCATCATCGGCCTTGTGTCGTTTTCCTTCTTTTCCGGGAAGATCTTACCTTCTTTTATGCGTATCTCGATGACGATCCCTTAGCGACGCATATGAACATTCCGAGTACGTTGAGTACACAGACAACTCCGATAATTCACTATTGGATCGAGTGTATCTTGATGAAAAAGATGTGTCACTGACTGAACGAGAGCGGGAGCGGGATCATGAAAAGGAAGGTGATCGTCTGTATCGCCTCCTATGCCTTTCGTTGTCTCTGGAACCGCAGCTTTCTCTGTGACGATGAAAATGCTGACGGCGATGTCTTGACATTGAGCTTGAATGTCGAGAACCCATATTTGAAAAAAGATTTCAATTAAATGTAAAATTCTTGAATAGCCTAGATTTTTGCTTGTGATCTGGATCGCACAGCAAAACGTAATGACAAGCCACGCAGGAGTTGCTAAGCAACAGCGAATGAATCTGTTTTACTTTGAAATTGCTGTGGAATGGATCGGACAACTAGCGTAACTACATTTTGATCTCGAGGACGAGACTATGTAGTATAATTAAGCGTGAACTGTTATAGCTTTTAATTAGAAAAATATAATCTTATTCAGCAATGTGTTCCAGATGCTTGTCATGAACAATAGATCATAAATAATAGTTCGTATCTGTACACGGCGTAATGAAATGCTGCAGTAATTATACACGGTATTTAGCATAGGATTGACATTATCAGGGCCAGCATAATCCAACGAAATGCTGCGCACAGTCCTACTATACCAGTTTCATTCATTCAATTATTAAAAATGGAGTAACCAAAGGGAAACGATGAGCCTAAATTAGTTTTGTTGTCATTATTACTGTATTTAATGAATAGATTAGCATAGCAAGAAGAAAGTCTGATTCCACATGTAGAAGGCCAGAGACTAAGTGGCTCAAACGTTTAAGCGATAGATCAAATACCAAAACAATAATAGCTCGCGAACGATAGGAAGTACAGGATGAGAAACCGTGTTGAAGAGGTCGGTAGCACAAGCTCTTTGTACCAAGTAAGCATCAGCTGCGATCTTCGAAATTCGACGGATTCGACCAACGCTATACAATTGACTCAACAACTTGGCCGTAAGCAAGGGGCGTTCTACTCCTCGAACTAGCACGCAGTATGCATCAGGTACGGGGCAACACATAGGCGTGCGAAGGTATTCTCGGTTCACATCTCTTAGCCATATACAGGTATACAGAAGGTATCGCGCGCGGTCCACTGCGCCAAAGTTACTCTCGCACTCGGTCTCTGTTGCAAATTTCGTTCGTCAACAGCGCCTAATTGCCACTAGGAATATTGCCTGTACTCGCACTCGCGTTTGTTCTATCAAGTGACTTGTAATTAATGTGATGAAGTTTCGAGAAATACAGGTAAGGCCAAATAGGCCACTTGCTCGAGGCCTGCACTATACAACACCTATAGTCAGTGTAGCTCTATGCCGTTGTAGTTTCCCTCTACTGCTGATGCGGTTGCCGATGCTGCGCGAGTGGCCTTTTAAAATTAACCTGCCTTGCGTCGTTGATGGGCTTCTGTTTTCTTCGTCGTTGACTCTGATTGTTTCTTAAGAGCTGCTGCACAAGAGCCGTTCTGAAAATGAATTGACGTCGAGTGTCTCTCTAAAAATGAGACCATCAGGATGCTCCAATTTCTTTTGCCCTGATGGTTTTCTTCTGGAGTGTCTCTGCGAGGTAATTGTTTGTAAAACAAGCCAGACTTTCGAAAAGATGAGACTCTGATCAAGGTGGATTAATCCCATTTAAGTCTGTTCGCTTGTAATTTTCTATTGCTCTGAAAACTTGAAAATTATTTTCAAGTTGATTATTATTTTAATTTATTATTATCAAATTATTTTAATTTTGCTCAATTAAAACTCACGCACCACTTTGCATAGAACAATAAATGTACACTCGCACACAGGTTAAAATCGCAATCTCGAATAAGCAGCGCTTCTCTCTCCGGCCGCTGCGAGAAATATATTCCGCGCAGTAAACGTTCTCGAATTCTCCCATCATAATTTGTGAAAACGTTATTCCAGCCGTCGTGCAAGGAGCAGAGAGATGGCAAAGGAATATTGTTATCTTTTGTCCCGAGCGCGCTTTCGCGGTCTATATCCTTCTGAATAAAAGAGTCGAATCTAGCGTCGCGAATACGCGCCACGTTTTCGCTCGTGCTTCCTAAGTAATTCCGCGCCGAGGCAAAAGGAACGGCGCACCTCTCGTCCTTATACGCGGATTCCAGGGAGCGCAAAGGAAAGCAAAGTGCCCGTAATGCATATTGCATCGGTGCGCGGGAGTCTCGAAGATTCAAATCACGCGAGCCCTATGGTCGTCGGCTTCATGTACGTGCCGGTATATGGTTTACGTGTAGGCACGCGAGAACATTGAAACGGCCGAAATAATTACACGAATCGGCGGAGCTCATTTACGTAATTGATTCGGAGAGTTACAGAGTTACAGAGTACGGGGTTCTCCGTTTTCGCTAGAAAATCTCAGGAGGCAAATGTGTGCACCTTAGAGTTGAGAGTAATTTTACGTTTTCTTCGGAACCTGTTTGCGCATGGTGCGGAATTCGGTGGATTTTTAGAAATGGTAATTCCTTTACAATTTTAAAAACGACTCGTGAATTATTGATTTAGTTTGATCGATTTCCGAATAAAGTGCAGTATTGCGAGTCGTTTCTTATTCGCTTATTTCTCCGCTGCCGCTGGTCGGGGTAGCCGAAAACTAACCCCTTCATATACTCGTGGCTACCCGAAAGCTTCATAGCAGGAGCAGCTACCGCACAGCCACATACGAGTCCGGCTCGCCACACGTTGGGTTCGCGAGACGCTGCAAAGCAGCAGCGGCAGCAGCAAGCTCGTATATACGTATATAGCCGAGCCGGTCTTGCTGAGCCGCTTGTGCAGTGTAAGGTCGGACACTTCTATTCGGACATGAGGTACTGCGGGGGCGAGGCGGGCAATTCGGGCTCGTTTACTCGCTGATACGGAAAAGCTGCAGGATCTGGCGGCTAAGCCAAGCTTTTCCCCTTCGATGCCCTCCTCCGCCTCCTTCACATCGCCCTCTGGCAACGTCTACTCTCTCTCTCTCTCTCTCTCTCTCTCTCTCTCTCTCTCTCTCTCTCTCTCTCTCTCTCTCTCCATATGCGTTGCTTATAATACCCTCGCCCCGACCGCCTCTCCATCTCGCTTCATCTTGCTTGACTCCGATGTAGACGCATTTATGTGTCTTGCCCATATCGAAACGTGTACGAGCGAACTTGTATTCGTGCAGTTTCGTGTATGTGTAAGCCCGAGTACACGGAGTCACCTACGCACACGTGCGCACATCTTATGAAATAGGAGAAATGGAGGGAGAGAGAGAAAGAGAGAGAGAGAGAGACAGAGACAGAGAGAGAGAGAGAGAGAGGGAAAATCCTGATTCCCGAGGCTTGTTAAACTCACTCCAGCTGCCGGCTCCCTCGGGCACATATAGCTTGAAAATACTCCGCACACACGCAGACGCGGAAGCAGCTAGCCCTCACATACGATCCCCGAGCTTACGTACGCGAACGTCTGTCAGTGTGTATGACTGGTGAGGCTATCGCTGCGCTCGTCTTTTCACACGAGCTTGCAGGCTACGGAGCAGACACACTCCTCAAATATATACTTTCCGCGTAGAGGTAAGCTAACTCTACCGGAGGGTCGAGAGGAATCTTGCTTTTATGTGCGAGATTACTTTGGGCCCAGAAAAAAATGATTCGATATCTTTTTCCTCATCTGCTATCGGATTTCTATCTCTCATATACACGGAAAAAATGGTTAGTAACAGTAACAAACTTACCAATTATTTTATTATACTTACCAAGTACTTACCAAGTACGTTAAGGTTCACCAAAAAAATAGTTGGTGCGTATTTTGCCAAGCGGTTTGTTACTGTTACCAACCATTTTTTTCCGTGTAGGTATTTAAAGCTATCTTGCAGAGAAGCTTGGAATATCCACACTGAACAAAAGCTAATGAGTTCAAATTATATATATATATATATATATATATATATATATATATATATATATATATATATATATATATATATATATATATATAATTAAAATGGTGAAATGAGTGAGGGAAGTTTGGATGAATAAATTAACGCAAAACAGAATGAATTTCGCGGGAGAAAAAGAGACGACTTGCCTCGGCGTAAAAACTCTCACGGAGTAGAGAGAAAAGCCGGGACAAGTCTATAGCTTTGGACCTATAGCTATTTTAGAAATAAGGAAATTATACAAAGAAAAGTGACTCTAGGATAGACTAAACAAAAAGAGAGAAACGCAATTACAATGTACGCTTATACAAAAACAAAGAGAGACTCTACTATAGGCAACAAAAGAGACAGAAACGCAAGTAACTTAATCCTATCGCTGCGAGGTACCTTTCGCACGCTGGAGAGCTCTCCTACCTTATTCGCAGAACGAGACGTGGACGGCGCGACGTAAAACCCTGTCCGCACGTTGGTGAGATGCACCTTCCTCGGTCGCAGGACGCCTCGACGTCTCGAGGGAACCAATCCTGGACCACGGGCAGGTCTTTTCAGCCCTGCCGAGTAGGTAGTAATCGCCGGGTGGAGATCGACACGGCGAGGAAGTTTGCACGTTGCCGAAGTCCCAACATTCGAAGAACTCACACAATCCGCACACCGCACGCAAAATGCACACACTGCGCAACGCACGGTAATACAATAAAGAGTATTGATCGTCCTGAAAAGGACGATGATAACGACTCTATTCGCATGCAATTCACAAAGAGACTTTTGCAATCGCAAGTACAAAAGTGCAATGTCAACTGACTATTCGAGAGGAGCTGTCACAACTGAACTGCACGTGCTCCCGCGCGCCGGAGCCCGCGCAAACGGGAGAGGCCCACATCAGCGCGCGCATGCGCTCGACCGCTCTCGCTGCAGCGCTCGCCGCGCTCGGCGCGAAATTCAAAATTCCCCTTCCCGCTCTTACATAACTCGAACACACACAAAAAGCCGCGTTTTTGTTGTCGGTAAAACGCGATCACGAAAAGGAAAGATAAATATAAATACAACATTTCATTACACTGTGTGGGCGAATTGGATTTAACCCAATAAACTCATCACTTCGATCAACACCTCCTTCAAATGACTTATTCCAGAATCTCCTTAATCACTGCGACACAGCCGACTGCGTATCTCCCCCGGTCCCCGAATCTCTTTCTAATCGTTATCTCTCCCCAAGTCTACAGTTTGCAGCGAACAACACCAGAGCAAAAGTAATCCCTGGGAGTATTAGCGCCACTGCCAAGTCTAAGCCCTAACGAGGCTCGACCTCTCTCCCCCTCTCTCTTTTACCTCATATATATATATAGCAGCGAGGGTTACTCCCGGTGCTTAAATTCTCTCTCCATCCCGGCCTCCTCTGGCCATAGTACACCAGTTGGATCCCCAGGCCCGCGCAGATATTTTACGGGGCATTCCAGCGGTAATGAAGGTGTTTACATGCGGCCGAGAAGACGTACCGTTGCCGGCAGCCAGCGCTCGAACCAGACGCCGGACCAGATAATTAGGCGCCCGTTGCTGCTGCTGCGAATATAGCTGCGCGCGGGCTCGGCTAGACCCTCATATTCCTGACGCGGAGGACGTGGCAGCAGCGGAGAATGGGAAAGAGAGGCTTGCGAGCTTACAATTTGTATCTTTAATTTTAGATGCAAGCGGAGATAGCGCGACGCTGCCGTGTGCCCAGCTCTGGGAGAAATTAATCGGGTATGGGCGAACTTGTTGGTTTTAATATTGCTGCATTAACGAGGAAGCGTCGGGGAACGAAGCCGTGCTGCGAGCGAATTATTGTTTATCTCGCGTATCCTTTTTTATTTATCATTCGCTGTTAAAACAGGATTTGAGCTCTGGATTATATTTGGTGTATATTGGTATTTTGAGAAAAGATTAATATTCATCATTCTGTATGGTTTATCGAATAACGAAAATGTTCGTATCTGACCAAACGTGAGTTCAAACATTGAAATTCGGAAGACAGCGTTATGCGACTTAAGCAACAAATTAGATACTTTGATTAACTCTGACCAAACATAACGATACCAAACGTGTACTCGTTTATCAAGAGTTTATCAAACTAAAACTTGTTTGGCCTCTTATAATTACGCGGATTTGCATCTTGGTAGTGAACTCCTTATCCCCAAACTTTCTTCGATCTACCCCGAGACTACGAAGTACGAAGAATCTTTTGCTAAACAACCTATAATATGTTTATGAAGTAAACTACTTTATAAAGTATGTGGAAGAAGTCCGTGCTCATAGAAAAGGGGCCGAACAGAAGAAATAAGAAGGAAAAAAAATACTGGGAGTTTGCTCTTGTAATTTTGTCGCGCGCTTAAATGGAGCTCGTAAAATTACGGAAAACTTGCAATGGTAGAGAGAGAGAGAGAGAGAGAGAGAGAGAGAGAGAGAGAGAGAGAGAGAGAGAGAAAGAGGGGGGAGGGGTAGCAAATATGTGGCTTATGAGACGATCGAAGCTCACGTGCCAGGGGTTCAAGCGCCTTTCTGGAAATCTAGGGAATTAATTCTTTCTTACATTTGTAAAATATTTTTGGGGATGTATTTTATTTACTTTTTAGTTAGAAAGCATGAATATTACATAAGGTGTGCTAAACTAAATACATCATTTATGAAAATTATGATAAAAAATATCGCTTGGATACAGAATCATACGAATCGGAAAAGAAGAACAAACAAGGAATTACATAACGCGAACGAATCTCTGCAAGCCTTATGCTGAATTTGCTTGAAAACGCTCCAACCGCGAAAGACGACAGCACTGCCATAGTCCACATCAGAGTCAGGGCGAAGTGTCCCAGGGGACACCCCTAGGCGGCTCTGATACTAACGGTGGGAGGACTTGAGCATGCGACCGCGATCTATCGGCCCATTGACCGCCACTCCATTACGCGGCCTCGTAACGTGCGCAGCAACAGCAATACCAACCCCATGCCCGAGTCTACTCGGCTCACGCGCAGGCTTTGTTAGCTTTATGAGTTCGTGGGACAGAAGGTATAGGTACACACGGGGAAAGGCTGAGCTTCCGGAGATTCTTACCCTCTGGAGACTTTGACTGTGTGTGCTTTTCTACTGCCAAATCGTTATTTGCCCACAAGATAAAATGTTTCAAAGCCGATTTATTTCGACCCGCTGTTACTGCTCCGCAGTGTAGTTTTACTTGTGCGGAGGGAGAGCGCGCGTGAGTGAAACGACAAAACTATACGATGTCCGAGATGAGTTTCACGAAGAAACCAGTCACGATCGTCAATTGTTCTTTAATCATGCTTGGGCTTGCTCAAAAGAAAAGCAGGAGAAATTTCATTATTTGGAAAATTTTTTTTTGATAAATTTAAGTGTATAAACAAAAAGACGGATCCATAAAAGAACGAGGACCAGAAGAATTTAACGGAACAATGTGCTTGAATTATGTCTTCCGTTTATTAAGCAAAATAAACACTTGCTTATGAGTTCGTAGCTATTTACCTAAGTAATGATAATTTATTTAAAAGAGAACAGATGAGTACATGAGGAAAAAAATTAAGTCGAGGAAAATGAAAAATTTAAAAAAAAAATAATAATTTAAAATGCTTTCAAGTAGTGAAAGGGAGGAAATATGAGAGGTAGAATAAAGGCACAAAAACAATGAAAAAAAAAGGAAGGAAGGCGTAAACTTTGAGCTGTTCGGGACAAAGAAGAAGTAGTGGAAAATGAACAGAAGTGGGGAGAAACAGTGAGAGAGCGCGCGCGAGAGAGAGAGAGAGAGAGAGAGAGAGAGAGAGAAAGCTTGAAAGAAAAATAAGACGATCGAGAAAACCTGGACGGGAGGGGTGGGTGCCAAACTACTACGATAAGCACAGTAGTAAGGCTAAACGTACGATACGACATCCTTGCAGTGCGCGAAGGCACAAGTTGCCCAAACGGCTTACGAAAAATTTACCGATAATATTAGCGTCTAGGTCTCACAATAATTTATAACACAGAATTGCAAAAGTCCTTTAATTGTTTCAATATAGGTGTAAGCTAACTGACGGAATGTCGTTTTCTTCACAAAGTTTTTGAAAAGAACTTAGTTTTATAGAAGAAATATATATTTTCTTAGTCTAAGATTATCTGCATAATTATTTTATTTTAATCTAATCTAATAATAGTTTTACTAATTATTCTACGAAATTTATACATTATACTATTATTTGTTTAACTTTTTCGTTAATTTAAAAAATATATTCTAAGTAATTTTTGTATGTTTAAGTTCCCTTTCGTCTAATGTATAGACAACTTTGTTATCAACATTTTCCGAATCACGTTCTTGAAGGCCAGACAACAACTCTTCTTTTGTCGCCTCTGATAGTTTCTTTCCCCTTCCGAAGAATGTTTTTTCATTGTAGATGCGGTCCTTCAATCTATATGTACCGTGGAACTGTTGAAATACCAACAATTAATTATACTGTGATGATTCGAATATTTATATGCTTACTATTGTAGACTGTATATTACCTTGTCTCAAAAGAACATGTTGAATCCAAAATTAACATGAGTATACTGGTGATGATTATCGTGGAAAGATGCATCAGGCTGCCACGGTTGCCACCATTGAGCTTTGAAGTTTATTCCTGAGTGATCAATTATTCCGTGGTAGAAATTATAGATCATGATAGTACAGTATGGAACTGAAACACATTTATCAAAAACTATGATTGTTGTATATGTGCAAATATCAAATACAATAGTTATATTGATAATACTATTAACAAAATAAAATAATTGCTGGAATTGCAATGTAGTATGATAACTTTAAAACAAGAAAAGAAATATAATGTTGTTTAAATTGTTAAGTGTTAACTTTACTCGGAAGATAATTGGATTAAAGAGCTAAATAAATAAAATGGAAGAAATCTAAGAAGAAATCTGGTAATATAAAGTCCGGGTCTGGAATTTTCGTACGAAGATAATGCGACTGTAAAATATTGAGTTCTTGCGGGTACAAGGTGAAATAGCACCTATCCCCAGAAAACGCGGGACATGATATTTCATCCCGGAGGGCTACTTCTTATTGGATTTTCGTCTACCGAGCTGTGGAAATTCAAATTGGAGAGCATCAAGGGAGCAGGGATTGCGATGCGTTTGCACGAGCTTAGTGATTTCAATCCTTTCATTTATCTTGAAGGAAACTGAGATAATGTTTTGATACTTTTATAAAAAGTATAATCTACATAATAAGCGATTAATATAGATTTAAATTTCGCGCAATCATTCATCAAACGAACCTCAATTCTGGTTTGAACGTAATGCGTACTCACTCAGGTGAGTGGGTATGATGAAGAGCACTACAAGATAGCACATCTGCAGGTGTATAATCTCAAAGGGATGAATGGCAGTGGCGGACCACATAGTTGGCTGCTTGTACGTGTGGTGCAGTTTTTGGAACCATTTGTACATTATGGGTCTGTGATACAGCCGATGGAACCAGTAAGTCTCGTAATCTTGTAATCCAAAAGAAATTTGTTATCAATAATGCGACGCAATTCATCGTTGCAGAAAATTATAACGAAAAATTGGCAGGTTTTTAAATCTTAAATATGAAAATAAAATAAGCGTTCGCAGTACTTTCTATTTGCTATCCATAAAAATAGGCAACGTACCCCTCTCTCGTTATCTTTTTAATTGTCATCGTAGAACAGCTTCATCAGATAACGAGCGATAACAAAATTTATGCATATTTTATGAGATCCTAGTTTAATCTCCGCACAAAATTTTAATTTTATTACCATATTATATAGCTTATGACTATAATAATATACTTTTATATACTGCTCTATTTTTATAATACTTTTATACCCATCCGTCTGATTAAATCTTGTATTTTCCGCCCTAAACGAGAAAAAAACTAACTTTTCGATAATAATTCTTCGTATACGACAGAACTCCGAGACTATAATTATGAACAGCACAACTGCTGCGAAAAGCAAACAAAAAAAACACCAGAATAATAGAAATAAAAAGAATGACTTGTCTGGGAAACACGACTGATGAGGTTGGGTGCACAGAGCGAGCGGAAGCTCATAAAGTTGCCGACCATAAAGTCGAGCGTCCGCGAGTCCTTGTTAAAATTGCTGGGGTGATATAGAAAAAGGATCGAGAGTAATTCCGGCGGAGTCGCTCGGCGAAAGTGGTCGTACGAAACCCTTGGACTAACTTAACTCAATATGCCGTAGCCGTGAAGTCGAGCATAGCCGTTGTAAGGAAGAGCTTTCTTTCTTTCTCTCCGTCTCTTTTTCTCGCTTTCACTCCATTGCCACGCGTGTCATAACGGCGGACCGACGCGTTATTCATGAAAACCATCAATATTCTGTAGCAGATGTTTTATGGTCCTCTTCAAGCAAGTTTATTCTGCGGGCTGTTGGCGCGAAGCTTGGTGGTTGAAAGATTGAAATATCGAATAATGTTAAAAGTCCTATTTTTAAAAAAAATAAAAACAAAAAAAACAGTTCCGACGATATTTCGCGAGACACAAAGGCATCTTCCTTTTGAAAAAAGAAGCTCGCATGTTCCAACAAAAAGCCTGCGTACGGACGTGACGTCTGCTGCGCGCACACACAGCTGCCTTTCCGTGATTTTGAAACGGAAGGTCCGCCTGCTGCCGGGACGAAGGTGCCAGAAAACGTCGCGTTCTGAAGCTCGCTCGCGATAACGATAGACTGCGAGGCAGGAATCGAAAGAAAGGCAGTGTGTCTGATCGAATTACCCGAGAGCGTACGCGTGTCGGATCGCAAACACGTCGACGACGGTACGCTCCGTCGCGCGGACATGTGCACAGCTGCTCTCTGCATACGATACTATCGACTGATCGAAGCAAACATTGATTGAATCGAACGCCCACCGGTATCTAGCCCAAAGCTCAGCCCATCTTTTGGGCTGAGCTTTGGGCTAGAAGGCAAGCTGTATTGCGATGCTGGAATCTAGATTGACTGTTTAGGCAGGAGTGTAGGCGAACGAATCGACGTCGGGGTAGTTCTTTTGATAAACTGCAGAGGATATATTCTCATAAATAGATGGACTCTGCAGAGACTGGAAAAGCAAGATTAGATACGAAAATGAATGTATAAGGCTTCATAGAATTGCCGGCGAACTGCAGAAATAGGAATAAAATCACTCTCGAGTGAACTCTTTTGAGGAAGAAGTTCAATAGCAAACGCCTGTTAATTACTTTTCGATGCCGGCGAGTCCCCAAAATTGGATTCAAGCGACGCGAGGTCAGTTGTGTACAATCCGAGCTTCTGCCGCACAACACCGATAGTTCCATGCAGTTTGGTGCGAAAATCACTAGACGAATAGCATCAGAAAAAGATAAAGTAAAGAGCCCTGAAGCTTTGAGTGAATTCCGAGGATCAATCAAATAAAAGTTTTTTATTTCAGAAGAGATAAAAGCATATGTTAAGCGAGCCATGAAAAATTGAGCGCGTTGAATTCAAGCTGTATATTGCTGTCTCTGGCATTGCGATTTTCACTGTGTTTTGTATTTTTCCAAATCAATCGTGGGAAAATTGTTATTTTTAGATAGATTTGTAGAAAACTAAATATTTTGTGTGGGTCCACGATTCTCAATTTCATCTCTGATACTTTTTGTTTATTGTTTGAAAAATAAAATATCTTTCGGAGCTTGTATGGATTTTCATTTCGCAGAGTATTTAAAAAAAAAAGGTTAGTTCATTCGATTTTCGACTGATAATAATCACATTGTGAGACGTTTTTAATCAAAGGATTGCTCGACGAGTCACTCGTGAATCAATAATTAACGTTTTCATTAGGGTGGAAAATAATCCAGTCTAACCTCATGTGACGAATCTCGCGTTCTCCTTATTCGAGACAAAGCACTCTCATTTCTCACATTCCTGCGAAAGCCACGAGATAAAGAGAAAAGCTAGAAACAAGCCTCTTTGCCATAGCTAATTCAATTACACGAGCTTCTCGCGTATACACATAGGGGTCTGAAGCGCAAAGCAGAAACGAGAGAAAGGCTCGACACGCCTTGCCGCGGGAGCTCAGCATACTTCGCAGTGAGCCGCGGGAGTAATTATATACAAATAAGCGTCGAGACGCGGTCTTTATGTGTTCCACATTTCCACATCCCTTGCTTCATTTTTTCTTTTTGTCCCAAAGTATTAGCCATCTTTTTTCGAAATTCACTGCCGTAAGCTCCCACGAGTCTTTGAACATTCGACTCTGCCACCAAGTCGAGAACGTAATCGAAGCGGATGTACTCTCGTTAATGCTGTTGTTTACTTTTTTGCATAGACCGTAACGCCGATACACCAGTGCAAGGCTGAACTCGAAGGGTATCCCGCATGAGATGAAGATAAGTACATTAATAAATCAATCTGCATATCGCTGAGGGTTACGTTTGTGTTTCAATTCTTATCTTATGCGCAAAGGGATTTATAAGAATCGAAAAAAAAATTGTAACTTTAAATCCATCAAAATAGACTGAAAATGAATATTTCATCAATAAAAGCGTGTCCGAATTAGATACTCACATTTTTATGTTCTTTAAAGCCATACATATTATAAAAGATTCCCAAACCATTACCGAAGGATTACGCAGCATCTCTTTGATGACCGAACCCCATAGATTCATTCGGACAAAAGCCTACGGGATGTCCCCTTTCACTATCCCTCGACTGTTTCGGTGATAAAAAATGAACGCAGGAAAAAAATATAGCGCTCGCGCGCTAGAGAGGGAGGGTGAGAAAAGAATCAAACCAGTCAATCAAAGCCCGGCGTATGCTCGTAAAAGGCCGGATGGCGCCGATTTTTTTGTCGTTCCCCCCATCAAGTATAAAAAGAGAACAGCCGCGTGGCTACTGCAGCCGCTGCGGCGATGTCCCGCGCAGCAGCGAAAAATTTAACCGACGCGCGGAGCTTTGGTTCTGATGGCAAGATATTTGTCCGAATTCGTATTGTTTACACGAATCAAGGCTCTCCGAGCGTGCGGTTGTACACATCGATGTCCACCTGCATGCGAATTGTAAACGCAAATGAACTACGTGCGGTCTCGGTATGCACTGGGTAGTACGCGTGGCGCGTCGAACTAAACCTGTCCGCACAAGAGCTTCGACGCAGATTGTATCCGCGGATCGACTGATTAAAGCGGATTTTTTCAGGGGTTAGATTTTTTTCAGTTTTTAAGCGAATTCAAATGTTCACAAAGTACAAATCGATACTGCATCGATTAGTACCGACGAGGCGTTTTTCGTGTATACTTCATTTAACGCATTAGGTTTGTTTGATCTTGGTCGGTGCGACTCATTTCGGAGCAAATCACTTGGCACTATTTGAGAGAAGAAATCAATACGACACGCTCGATGCGTAGACGGAATAAAATAAATTTATATCGGTATACACGCGAGGAGCATAAAAACTAGCAACGCAATAAATATTTAACGACTCGGTCAGTATACATGGTACTACCGTGAAATTGAAATGCACTTCTGCTGCTAGCTGTATCTTGTACATATATATGTGCCAGTGCTTACAAAGAGTCGATAGGCCAATGGCTCGGTAAGCAATGTATTGAAATGTAGATTCTTCCTTTTATGCCCGACTAGGTTTAACTCTTTTGCGAATGTTCCATATACGCTCGTGCCCTCTCTACTCCGTTTGATTATGAACGCGAAAAAAAATATTCGAACTTTATTTTTAATTGAATTCGTATTTCGTTGAAAAATGAGTTTATCAGCGAACTTGGCGTATCTGAAAAGCCTGCAATAATGAGAACGTCTTATCAGTTGGCTCGCAGTTTTAATCAGTTGATACAGGAATGATAATGAGGAGACGAATTTCAACGAAATGACCATCGTATATACCGATCGATTCATATCAGCAGTAGAGCGTCATTGTCGATAATCAAGTTTTAAACATTTAATAAATCGCACCGAAAAAGTATAACACAATCCGTCAGCAAGCTCCATCAAATTTCATTTTCATCAAATAGACGTCGATATTCAGCAGCGTGATCGCGAAATTATTCGAGGCAAATAATGAATCCCGCATCGCCGGCGACGTCTCGTCAGCTCACGCAACCGTACGAGCGAACGCGCAGCGTATCGACAAAATAATTTCAAGCTCCCATAATTTACGCGCGTCTCGGCAATTATTCGGATCCGCCATGTAACGTCATTGACAAGGCTATTCGCGATGTTGTTTGGCTGTGTGTATAGGTACCTGCGCACAGCATCAGACAGCTAATGCACAAAGTCCCTCCCGTAAACGCGTGCATCCGTACGTGCGAAGCTCAAGCTTGCAAGGGCTTGGCTCGGCATAAAGCAACAGAAAACTAGAGAACGGAAATTCCATGGCGAATGTGTGCGTGCGCGTCTCTACGTACGTATAGATATACATCGAGTTAAAGAGACGCAAGCTCCTACAAGCCATGCAAGCTTCGAGAAGTAGAGGGGAACTGCTTGAGCTTCCTGTACGGGAAGCTTTGCAAGCATATCACGTATAGCGCGGGAAATCTCAACAGAGAAAAAGGGAGGCTGGTGCTGCGATGGATGGGGGGAGTTCGCAGCGGAGAGAGCACGAGGACAGCCAGACGAACGAGCCCGTTCAGCCTTTTGCAAGCTACCGGAAGACGTCCGACGTTTCGACGCTATCGTCGAGTGGACCCGCACAAGGAGGACTGCTGGACGACGCCGACGACGAAGTATGTCGCGAAGAAGAGAAGGGAGAGCTGCCCTCCGTGCAAAGCGATTTACGAAAACGCTCGTGCATCGTTAAAAGATTTACGTGTCCCTTGTTGTATCGAGTATCCAATCGTTTGGGACAGATAGGAAAGTTTAAAGGGAGCATGATGTGTGTATTTTGTCGAAGCGACGGGAAATACTCGTACTTTTACAAGATCGATCCAATTTTATATTTAGAAATGGGCAGTATAAAACTTGTTCTTTCTCATTTTGGATCTACAAAGTGAATTAGCTTACAAAAATGAATACTATTTTGAAAATCCGTCTCTAAATTCAAAAGTCCCGTAAGAAATTAAATTCACTCATTATTAATATAAATCCGAGCTTCTTCCATGATTATGAAATCCGCTCACTCGCACGACTCCTCGGCTAAAAGTTTAAAGCTTCTTTTACAACCCAACTCCTCGAAAACTCCCAGAAACGAAAGCAAGCTCCTTATAGGCTGTGATAAATTCGCGTAAAAGAAAAATCAACTATGGGAATGTATAAAATTGCAACACACTGTAGCGAAAAAAAAATCTACTAAAATTTTAGCTGTTTTTAATTACTTCCGTACAGTACTATTTTTTTTTTCGTTAAGCTGATATATGCAATACGCACAAAAAAAAGATAAAAGACAACAGCCTTTCGTAAAAATCGTAAATTTCAATCTCCCGGCCAAACACAAGAAGAATAAATCTGCATTCTCTCGTCGAAAGTCCAAAGCATATAACACGTTCGCAAAATATCACGCGGAATAAACGCTGGCGGCGCTTATGCGAGGGAAAGAAGACTCGCTGCAAGGAAAGTTCACAGTGTAAAATTCTTCCGGTTCCCGGCGGCTACGTTCGCACGTCTCGGCTCGTTGCGGCTCGCTTCGTCGACGATTTCGCTCGCATCCCTCGCGCTGATGCTCCCCTCAAAGAGAACGTTCTCTGCGCGCAGCCGAAAAGCCAGACGCCGTTTGCTTCTCGCGCGCGCTCACGAGATATTTCAATAAGTCGACGAGCTTGCGCTTGAGCTTTTATCGCGGGAAATATAACGTCTTAGACGGCGCAGCGCAGCGTCGTCGTGCGACTCGTTGAAGAACTGAGAAGAACCTCGTTGGAATTGTGAGTATCGAGCGAACGCGTATTATGGGCGCTCGTCGAGATTCAATGTGTACAAGAGTCTAGTGGATGACTGCTGGAGTGCGCTTATATTTGCATCGCGACTACTACGTCGGCGCTAGTATATAAGCGGCTTTAATTAACTACGGATGTGCAGTGAGCATGAGGCTGCATGAATAAGTATACAGCGGAGTTTGTTTGCTGTACTTATCTATAACTGTGAATAAGTTTATACTCGATGCTTCAAAAGCTTACGATTATTTATTTTGATATTATATAAATTAAATGAATATATTTAATCGTTTTGAACGAGTCTATGCTTACCAGTACTACATAGATGACTGGCCACTGAAGGAACCACCAGAGCCAGGTATACTCGTCAAAGTCGTAGTATATCATCAATGGTCCGCCGTTTATAAGGTAAGTAACAAATGCAGCCGTTAGCGTATTCGTTCAGAACAGACTGAATACTCCTAGCATTATTTCGTGTCTTTCCAAAGCTGTGGAAAGCCACTTGTACGGCTGGCATTTCCACTTTTCGGCCTTGTCGTGTCGTCGAACGCAGTAGTACCACTGACCAACGAAAATCATTAATGCTACTTACGTCGAAGTTGTTATGCATAGATATAAAGACGGAACACACTGCAGTAAGCACGGAGAAGTAACAACGTAGCGCGAGCTTTCAAAAGCAGAAGATGAAATTCGTTAAAAATAAATTCTGAAAAAGCGCTTTTTCCGCAAAAGAAAAGAGTAGCTCCGAAAAAAGCATCGCGTTAAACAAAGCGCATTGAGTTTACAGCATTCCGATGGGATTCGTCAAAGAGCTCTAGACGTAAAATTAACGGATCTTTTTTCGTCACCTTTCCCGCAAGATTTACTGCCAATTTTTCATATGAATAAATAAAAAAAGCTCTATGGCAACGGACTCGTAACGTTTCACCGGGCACATAAATTTTGCAAAAGGCGAACTCGTTGAAGCTCGATTCTCGAGCTGTGGCGTATTTAAAATTGAAATTTCTCTCGCGTAACGTTCGCCATGGAGTAGTTCGTTCCAGGCGCGGATGCTTTTGACCTCTTACATGACATATCGGGGAAAAAATCATCTTGCATATCGATCATCGCTCCATTTTACCTCTAGCATCATACGCATGCACAGCCCCCCCTCTCTCTCTCTCTCTCTCTCTCTCACTCACGTAGAACCCCATTAAAAGCAAATATCTTTCGTTATGGAAACGAGTCGCGTTCGTAAAAATGATTTACAGTCCGCTTCAGCATTTTTTCTTCGCATCAGCCATCGGCATGGAGGAGAGAAATCGAACGCGCGTGAAAAAAAAGAAACAGAAAACCGCGTCGACTGTGCGCGATCGACGTGTTGTTGCTCTTTTATTTTCCTCGAATTTGCTCTCTTCTGTCCCTTCAGCCTTGTTATGTGCCGTTCATTTTCCGGTCCGAGCGCAACGAGCGCTAGTCACTGCTTGTACTCTAGGAAGTAATTACACAGGGGCTTGTTGTATTGGGAGGTTGAGAGACAGCAGCAGAGTAGAGCAGTCGCAGCAGCGACGCTGGCGGCTTCGCTTTGCGAGGAATAAACGACGCGGTAAACAGCTGCTCATTTATCCGCGAGCAATTGCGATTCTTCGACGCGTACGTATAGCGCAATGCGGGGAAAAGAGCGCTTTACAGGTACCGCGGGTGCTCGATCGGGAATCGGCGAGCTTTGGCATTGCTATTCAACTTAGTCTAGCCTCGAGTCTTGATTGGCATCGCACACTTGAAAAGCTGGTCCATAGCGGTGAGGAACACACGGCAAAGGTATGAAGAAAGCAGACCAGACAGTGTTAAGTGTCTGTGTAATTATTGTTGTGCTTTTGTATCGTATGTGATATGTTGGATAGAAAAAATTATTATCTTGGATCACTCGCTACGATAATGCTATCCCGATGCTACGGTTCTGCACGTGCAAAAATGACAAAAATGTAATCACGAAAATTGAAAAAAACAAAGAGCAAACAGACAGCTTTTCACCACATTCTTTCTCGAATCAAGGAAAATAAACGTATGCTACTTACGTGTAGAGCACCATAGACGCTGAAGTAGATGGTGTAGGCCGTGACCATTGCGACACTCCAGGTAACAAAAAAGTGCCTGACGTATGGCGGCACGTCATCCGAGAGCAGATACTCCCAGGGCCAGCGACTGGACGAGTGTGACTCGTTAGCATCGTCCGTGACAGTCTGGACCGTAGTTGTTGCTCCATCTTCTTCCTCGATGGAGCCGAAGCGCTTGGCAAAGTGCACGAAGATCAGCATCCACTCGCCTAAGAAACAATTATGCAAGAGGAGAAAAGTCAGTATACATAATTAAAACTATTAAAAGAGAAATAACATAAGCTTCAAATTTTAGTTTTATACAAGATCGAGTTCCACTATTATTTCTAAACGTTCCGAAACGTCGCAGGTCTCTCGAGACGACATTCGAAGTACACATTATGAAAAAACCTCATACAAACATCAACGTTTGCACACAAAGATTCGCAGTGCATACACGCTTCAAAATACTATCAACGGAATCGCGCAGCTTCGTCTGCGTATTAAAAAGACATCAAAGCCCCATTACAGCGTACGCGCGCGCCCAATCCAACAATTCATCGCGATATAAGCATCAAGTGGCCAAGGGCTCTCTGTTTATTCACATAAATGCGTGAAATACGCTGGATTAGCCCTGTGTTGTTCAAAGGTTTTAGCCGTAAACACATATAGCCTCGGCAAAATTATCGTACTACGTAACTGCTTTGGAGAGAGGCACACGCGTGTGCGCGCTTAATACATAATGCACACACGTACAAAGAGAGAAAGTTCGCCGCATGGAGAATAAAGTCCATCAAAAGCACGCCTTTCGCACTCTCTCTCTCTCTCTCTCTCTCTCTCTCCTCTCTCTCACTCTCTACGCGATCGACTTAAAACTCCATTACACGCTGCGATTGTTACAATACACACGTATATAGATATAGAGAGATCGGTCTTTCGAGGCCTCTCCTCTCTTTTATTTCCCAGAGCTGGAAAGGAAGGCTTGATTTTGCACTAACAATAAAGCCCCGCTTTCATGGGGCAATTTAGCGCTGAACGCTGACCCATAAAATTCTCATAAACTCATGATATTTCGTCGATAGCCCCACGGTCCTATATATATATATATATATATATATATATATATATATTCGTATTTTCTCTGCAACGCTGGGCCGTACGTGGCGAGACTGGCAACGGAAAGGGCGACGGAAAATCGTGCGACGGGCTGTGTATATAGTGCGCGAAGAAGAAGAAGAAGAGAGATGAGCTGGGCGGCGGTATATTATATATATATATATATATATATATATATATATATATACATAGGATGACCCAATTTAAACGGGCACCGGTAATAACTCGTCAGTGACAGCCTTAATCGAAAAAATGGTAGAGACCAAAGTTGTAGGATATCGAGGGGGAAGTCAGATGGTGACCTTGAATTTGACTTTTGAACTTTGATTTTTGAAATAGGAACCCTATTTTTTTATTACGGGAATGGAAAGAGTGGACAATTTTACGTTCAAAATGGTATTTTTGGTTGCGTATATATATATATATATATATATATATATATATATATATATATACCGCCCCCAGCTCTCGTCTCTCTTCTTCTTCTTCTTCGCGCTATATACACCGCCCGTCGCGCGATTTACCGTCGCCTTTTCCGTTGCCAGTCTCGCCACGTACGGCCCAGCGTTGCAGAGAAAATACGAAAGATTCCCCTCGCGATAATCGTGCCGGACGCGCGCGAGCCTCAGTAGGCGAAGATAAAGATATAGCTCGAGGAAAAATTCCGTGTAAGTGAAGAATCGGTAGCTGTAACAGCGCGGGCTTTGCTTCGAGTGCGCGCTATTTTTGACGTAATAAAATTCCGTTGACTTGAATTTATGACACACACGGGAGTGAGATTGAGAGAAGGAGAGCGTGTACTTTGTTCTAAAAACCGCTTTTACGTCGGCTATTACGGACCGTTCGTTTCGAGGGCTGAGTCTGACGGATGGCCGGTGGCGATTTCACTGTGCTGGCTCTAATAGAAAGGTGTAGGGAGGCTGGCTGCTGAGCTGGCAGATTTGATACTCTATGCGCGAACGAGCTATTTATTCTGTGCGTGTGTGGTTCTCTGTATTTCCAGAAAAATGCGCGGGGAGAGAATTGTTTGCCGGGAGGTGCTCTCGATTCGTTGAAATAATGCAGAATTTTAATATCGCCGCAAGATAATCTGTTTATCGCAAGCAATAAGTGGTCGTGTGTAGATACGCGTAATTCTATTTTGATTAGTACTCGAGATATAGCCACGGGCTCGAACGTTGATTTCGCGTACTTTGAACGTTTGTGGAACGTCGTTGCTCTCTACTGTGAAAAATTTAACTGGTTTTAGAAACGGGTTGAAATTTTCATTTTGAGCACTGCTGTATGAATAGTGCGAGTTTTACCGGTCTTCCGTGTGATGAAACTGTGGTCTTTCCGGCGTGATACCTCCAGCTTATCAAGTCCTGCTTGAATTAATTGAAATCCGACGTTCTAAAAATGACAAATTAGAATGTAGGCCTTTTCTGGGAAATGGGCTACAAAGCAACGATCTGATTTTTTTATATTAATAATGATAAAGAATCGATACGCGAATTCAGAACTTATCTATTGTCATTATAATCAGTATGTTTGGATATAAGACATATTCATAGATATCGATCTTTATTCATTACAAAAAAAAATTAATTGGTTCTTATAATACTTAGTCATTCCGTCAGATTATATTTTATTTCGTGCACATTATACCGAACAGAGTGCATGCGCACTTAATTATAAAAAAAGTGTAATCTTCCATTAAAGCACATATAATATTCTTTTTTGTTGTGTTACTTGTGTACTCTACCATAGCCTGCATTTTTAATCCTAAAACTTTTTCGTAGAGCAGAATATATTACTGGGAATCTCGTGAAATATAGTGGTCATTCAGGTGTATACTTTATTGCAGCTTGAAATTAATTTTAATGTAAAAGATTGATTATGAACAGGACGTGAACAACAATAAGTAGAACACAAGGGATTATTAAAAAAATGTTTGTTTGTATTGTGTGATAATTTTCTAATAAGAATCAACCTAATTATGTAACTGATCGGAGATAGAGAACTTAGAAAATAACACAGATTAGAAATCAAACTCAATTATAGGCTGTGATTAAATAGATTTTATTGAAGCAAGATAATTCGCCTCTAAGCTGTTTAAGATCCTTTCCTAAAAAGTTTTAATTTTCAATTTCACTTCCATATAATAGTCATTTTTACCTCGAAAGCAGGCTCCTAGTAGAAAAATAGCTAACGTAGCAGTGACCGATCCAGCGAAATTCGGCAGGTAAGACCAGTACTTGCCCATTTTGTCGACGTGCTTATCCAGCCATCTTCCCACGATCGAATCCTTGATGCCCTTTCGTCGCACCAGGTTTTCCGGCTCAGCCATCGGCTTTGCCGACGTGTCATCGTTGACATCGTCGGCAGGGAGGTTTGCACTTCGATGCTTCGGCGTCGGTATCATCCTGATAGCTCTGCACTCGATCGCCTACTGATGCGGCGAAGGTGCAAAAACAGCAAACCCGCCCAGTCCGATGCTCCTATACTCGGACAAAAGGTTATCTTATTGTATAAATATATATTGAGAATTTCGTCGTATCGACGATCATCTTCGGAGATATTACAGCAGATATTGCTGTAGTGTTTGTTGTCTGCGGAGTTATGCGAGGTTGTGTGGACGGAGTTTTGTCGGCAGATTATTCTTTGTATATGACTTGGAGAAAGGTATATCAGCTCGTTGGTATTTATAGTTTGTACTAGGAAGTTTGACACTTTTGAAACTCAAAACATGAATATTTGAGATTTCATGATTCGGAAAATAAACCTATATTTGAATTGTAGAAATTTTGGAAAATGAGAACCACATCTACTTTTATCTTCATCAAAATTCTAAAAGAGCTCTCTTTTAGAATAAAATCCTATAAGCAATCCATTTCTAAAAGGGAGATTGCGATAGTATCAAATTGAACCTCTTACAGAGCCAATTCAGACCGTTATCAAAAAATTTCATTGGTGGTTCGACAACAACAAAATCAACTCGCGCTAAGCCAATTTCTAGTCAAAATAAAAAAAGCGCGTTTGAACTAAAGATCGCTAGTGCCACCCACAGTCAAAACAATTAACTAAAGAATGGTTAATACTACTTTACGTTTATCCACGATCGGTCAGTATAGCCATTTCGTCGTATGATAAGTTGAACACACACTTATAGACCTGTCTTCTTTACCGATTGATAAAGCACGCGCCGTATATATGTATATCATCTATTTCAGAAGAAAAAGGCGGGCATTTTACAAGTCCCTGATGCAGAAGTAGGGACTCATTCACTTTGTTTCTCAAGTCTTTGTGTTCAGTGCAGGCAAACAAACAACACGTCACTTCCAAAAAATGTTTTATTTTGTACAAGAATATTTAGTTCAACGTGTTGTGTGAAATAGTGAGAAGGTCAAATGATAGGGAACGAGTACCTGCTGACAAATTGTGCTCCAAACTAACCTCAAAGCATTATAACTCATTGAGAAAACATGTCAAAGGCAAGAGAAATACCATGGCCAGAAGAATTCAACGAGTTGAAGGTAAGTAATTTTAATAATTTTGGGTACAATTCACTTTTTCTTACATTTTATTGAGGTTAACAGAGTGTTTCTGGAATGTGTTACACTCTTTTTTTCAACTGAACAATGCTCTTGTTCTATATCTGATGGATCATTCTTTTCTTGTTTGTTTATAGAGAATAGAAGAGCTTATGATTTGTGGAATTTGCTACGAGTACATAGACACAACTGTCATGACACCATGTTCACATAACTGTGAGTTTTTATTGTATGCCTACTAGCCTACTTTTACATTTTAAGTTATAAATATACCAAACTATGTACGTATTCTTAAAGCGTATATAGTTTACATGGGCACCATTTATCTGGGAGCTTTATAGTTAATATTTTTATACATGGTAATAAGAAATTTTCAATTTCAGATTGCTCTTTATGCATACGAAAGTACTTACATTACAAAACCCAGTGTCCAGCTTGTTTTCATAATGTTTTTGAAAAAGATTTGTACATAAACCGTGCTATGGATAGCTTGATTGAGCACTATTTTAAAGTTAGAGAAAAATTGATAACTCTTATAGAAAATAGAGTTGTTTACAACAAAGTTGTACAACAAGAACCAGAGCAAGTACAAGCCATGCCTATACGACCAGTTCGATGTAGTCAGCCCAAGTCCCCTCAGATTTCGGAAACAAAAAAGGTTGAATCAAAACTGAGTCAGCTGTGTAAGTCACCTAAAGTTTCTGAGATAAAGCAGATTGAACCAAAATCACCTGTTATGAATTCACCTTTGGCAAGTACATCAAAGTGTAATCCATGTACTCCTACAATTAGGTCACCTAAAATTATTCCAAGTATCGCCAAAATATTTAATACTCCCAAGAGAAAAGATCCAGTGCCAACTCAACCTCCTGTAAATACAAAGACTGTGTCTTGTCCTGTGTGTAAAGTTGACATCTCTGAACTACATGTTAATGTACATTTAGATGCTTGTCTTAAACGAGAAATTAGTGAGAAATCTGGCAAAGCTAAAGTGTAAGTATTCAATTAAAATTACTTGCTGTTTCTACAATATTTTACCAGGCTTAAAAAAATCTTTTATTGTCTAAAGTATAACGTTTAATTTTTTCCTTAGAGATGCACCCAAACGGCCACATTTGCCAAAACTTGTTCTTAGAGTGATGAAAGATGCAGAGTTACGGAAAAAAATGAAAGAACTAGGACTACCTACACAAGGAGATCGTAGGGCTCTAGAGAATAGATTCACTAGGTATTCAACAATTTACAACTCAGAATGTGATAAAGTAGAACCTAGACCTATATCTGAGTTGATTAGACAATGCGAAATGGAGGAAAAGCAAGAAAGGAAAATGGACATGTTTTTGGTGGCTTCGACAGCAGCTCCCACAGTGAGATTGCAAGTCGAAAGAAATGCAAAAGAAGAAAAAATAGAAGAAGCTCAAAAGAATTACAGTAAGTATATAAATTTTACAAAGCAGGCATTTTAGTCATTTGGTTTATTTTGTTATTTTGGTTTTTGTAGGAGTTGCAAATAAATCAAGCTTTGACAAACTCATTGAGGAAGTAAGAAATCGTAAGAAAATGGAGAAAGCTAAACAACAAAATAGTGATACAATTGCCTTAACAATTACAGAAGCTGATGAATCAACGAGTTTGAATAGCAAACACGATTACCAATCAGCAAGTTCTAGTAGCAAACAAGATGATCCTTCCGGTACTATAAGTAAACCGTCCACATCTGTTAAAGTTGAAAAAGTTTCAGAAAATCTATCTGAAAATGAAGAAAGTAGTATATACAATCCATCATCAGAAATAGCATTTCAAGATTCAGATTCAGATGAATCGTCGTGTCCTTTGCAACATTATAGGAACGATGATCAAATGAAATATTCGTCTATGAATCTGAATGATTCAAGTCCAAGCACAAGTACATCCAGTAGTCCCAATAAAAGATTACAAGTAATCAAAAATGAACATACTGATTACACCAAAACAACAAAGTTCTCAGTACCCTCAGCCTCAAATAATGTAACTAATAATCCTTATGAAGCACCAACCGATGAATCAAGTGATGATGATATACCTAGAAGCCCATTACTGAATAATAAAAGTACAAATAGTAAAAGGGCTAAATTATCTGTTACAACATTGAATAAATCCGACTCCATAGAAGAAGAGTCTCGACAAGCTGAGGCAAGGGACTTGTGCAATTCAATTATTAAAGATTTTGCGTTTGATGATAGTGACGATAGTTTGAGCGAATTTGTAATTAAGTGTACGTAATAGTAGTTTTTGGTGTTTATTTAAGAATAATGCCTTGTGCATAATATTTTCAATACATTTTTTATTCTAGATAAAACCGATAATATTAAGAAAATTGAGACGAAAAAAATTAACAACAGTTTGACTGAGGCTAGCAGTAGTAAAATCGTTACACCACAGAAGATTGAAACTGAAAAAATCAACAAAAGTTTGAATGAGGCTAGTAGCAGTAAATATGCTACACCGCAGAAGAAAGGAAGTTCCTTCTGTGATAAAAAAGTACCTGAAAGTAATTCTGTAGACGATTTTGTAAATGATATTTTGAATGGAGATGATTCTACTGAATTGATAGATACAAGTATGTTGAAATCTTATCTGTTGTTTACCATTATGCAAGATTTAACACGAATATGACTAACAAAAGTGTATTTTAATAATTTAGGTATTGCAGGTAGCAGTGAAGCACGAAAACGAAAATCTCGAGAAAAACAGAACTCGCCGTTACAATCGAACTCTATCAAAATAGAAAAGGAAAACGACGCAACATCAGCAAACGAACATTCCCCACCTCCTGTGACTGAAAATACTGCGCGTCGTCCAGTAAGAAAGAGGAATCGGCCATCCCGGTTCACAAATTCTGAAGTAGTTAAAAAAGGAGACGTTGAAAAGACACCGACCAAGCTGCTAGAAGACTCGCAGGATAGCGAGTCACCTGAACATTTTAAAAGCTCTACCTCTGATGGTTCGTTAAAACGACGTCGAGGTAGACCAAAAGTGAACAAAGAACTAACATTGGACGAAACTCAAAACCCACCAAAAAGGCCAGTACGTCGACGTCAGGCGGCTTCAGATCGAAATTAATATAACATAATGTTTGTGTACATATACATTAGAGGCAGAGCCTAGATTTGAAGACTTGACTTATTCTATATTTTTATAAATAATATATAATAAATTATGTTCGATTATTTGAATTCAATTAACGAAAAATTGGATCTTTGAGTTATTTTACTTCAATCCAGCAGTTTGTTTTTATTTTTTAAGATTATTGATGAACATAGACTACCGAGTAAGGACATAAATAGCACATCCATAAATGCAGGAAAGACGGGAAAAATTGTTAGGAAAATAAAACCTAAGAAATATGCGAAAGACGTTGAACTTTATTTTTGATACAGAATAACATCGCAGTCTGACAAAAAGGCATTTAACTTCAACAATGCGAAAACAATGAGCTAGCAATCTTTTAATAATTTATAACTGTTATAATGAGCTCGTGTTACAAAGCGCATAGAATTAAAATAAATGTCTTTGATTATTTACACGCTTATACTTTGGTATTTCGATAAGATTTCTTTATAGATATACATAATTTAATTTTTTGCTAAATCGTTATAACGTTCGATAAAGCTTTTTTTAAAGGATCCTAATGACGCTTCTATCATAAAACTAACTATCACATTCATTAAGTATATATAATGTGTACATTCGCCTCTCGATAAATCCTTTATTATTTTCGTATATCTTTTCGCTAGAAGAGAATAATCGCACTCCCACTTTTGAATTGTCGCTCGCTATCTACGATTAAACGCGCGTTTTGTTTTCCTATATTTTGTTCGACATTTAGTTCAATAGTCTCTTTAAATTGTCTGCATTAAATACGTGTTGTATACTGTACTCTACACTCGCGTACGTGGCATTATTTTAAATTCTTTGTTACTTAATGGACCACAGTATACAGGCAGAAAAGGATAGACCGTTTAGAAATCGTTTTATTTTGTTACAGTTTATTTTGAATAATTCATTTCATTATATAATGATGCGAGATGATTTAAAAATGTATGATATGTTTATAGTTTCTGAAGCAACTAAATACAAGTATCAAAAAAAGAATAAAAAGGGTGCATTCAAAGTTGTCTAAAAAAATACCTCACAACAAATTATCGAACTCCGGTCGACCAATAATTTCATATAAGAAATTAGCAGTGTAAAAATCAATCGCAAATTCATTATGAACTATTAGACAAAATAAATCTTTTTATTAATTCTTTGATGACTTGATATTTTTCAAAGTATTCTGCTTTTATCATCATCATCAATTATATATTATACGTTAAAATCTCGCGTTTAAAAGTAATCAGATGGTTACCATGTTATATTGGCATTTCATAATTTGAATCGTTTTAAAACTTTTGTATTTACACAAGAAGGTATAGTTCATCATCGACTATAGTAGAATTTGTTTATATATATATACGATTTTTGATTAGCTAGGATTTGATTACTTGATTAATAATATATTGTTTGAGCTACTCCACCGTCGGCAACAATTGAACTTGCGTTCCGAATGGATTTCCGATTCGCAGCGCTATGCATTTCAAAGAAACGATTACAATATATCGGACGCCAGCTATATATAACTTCGTGATATTTTGCATCTAGGCACTCGACAACAATAATTTAACATTACATTATTCATTATATATATATAATACAATTATAACGCAATCGTATTTACAATTCTTAGAATTGTTACTAAATAATTTTTATTGCTTGAAATGATCAGTCTATTATTCGATTTATCGATTTTCCCGTGAAAATTAGTACTTCGTTACGTTCGAAAGCTGAAAAAACAAATTCGTTGCGAGCCCTTTTCGTGGAAAAAGTCGCAAGAATAATGCATTACATATCAAGTGTGTGTGTGTGAGCCACACGCGAAAAACAACAGGAACAGCGCACAAAAGAAGTTCCGCGCATTTAAAAAAAAATGCCTATCTACTATTTTGCGTTACACTTTCAGCATCACGTCGCATCATCCTTTTTACGCCTCAACACCGTTATCCCTATAGATCCGCGAATCTTCCGCAGCAGATCAATTATATTGGCCGTTGACATGTGCTCCACGCTTTCGTCGTTTACCTGTTAAAAAGACGTTTCAAAATTATTTCAAAATTGCAGCGCGTGCGTGGGCTTTCGAGAACTTTGTTAAATTAGTTCTCGTCTAATTGCTCGATGTATTAGCGACGTGTAACTATTGTAATTTACATTCGGTTCTTGTAATTACTACGGCGCACACAATTGAGCAGTTAGTTAAATTATTGTGGCGGTAATTTAAATTATCGACCACGGTAGTAATTACACAGCTATTCAAGCCCCGCACGAGTGAAAAACTATTTCTGAATTTCGCATCGGCTTTGTAAAAGTTTGGAATTAATGGATATTTTACCATTATTAAAATATCGCCTTGCTTGAGCCTTCCATCCTTGGCGGCAACGCTGTCCGGGTGAACCACGGATATCACTGTATTCTCTCCTTCCGGTTGTAAACTGAAACCCAGTCGACTGTTCCAACCTCTTGTCAGCTCAACCATGAACACCTGCAAGAAACGCGAGTAAATATTTTCAATGATAACGCGGAACTTTCTGTCAGTACAGTTGCAGGCAAAAAGAGGAATCAGTATTCACCTCGTGTCCTTGTTCATGAAGGCTCGATAAGACCGCTGATTCACTGGCGTCCCTGTCTTCCTGTATTTTGCATCGACCGTCGGTTTCGTCGCTATCGCTCGGTGCGAACATCACACCTTTCCACTTGAGTAGGCCTTTGCTACCGCCTGGATCGTCGGCGCCCATAATTTTACCTGTTGAGCAGAATTTCGCATTCGAATTTTTTTTTTTAAACGAACGCGCACGGAACACCGATCCCGAGAGAGACTCGAATCTACATCCAGCGCAGAATGACGCGTATCAATCACTCCACAGTGCGTCAATCTCGGATGAAAAACGTTACACTGCAGATCGATCTCGCGCAGGAAGATAAAAAGGCAAAATTGCCACAAACCTGGAATATCTTGCTCGCTGGAATGAGAAATCTTGGCTTTGTCGTCGGTGGGCAAATTCAGTCCGCAAGAGGGATTAGCGCTCTGATAGGCCGGATTTTTGTAGCTGAAGGCGGTACTGGTGTTGCTTGTACTGCTCAGCTGCGGTGGCATAGAGACGGGCTCGTTGGGCAGTGCCGTGTCGTGCTCGTCGCTGGACAGTCCCAGAGCTGGCTGATCGTCCCGGAAGTTGGAGTTGTCGCTGTCGGTGACGATGACCGGACCGACGTTCTCGCTGCCGTCCGAGTCAAAGCTGTACTGGAAGCGGGGCTTACTGTCCGACGGCGGTGCTTGCAGGTCGAGGTAGCTCGGCCGCGACTGCTGTTGCTGGATACGAATGCCGGACGAGTCGCTCGAGTCGCAGACGACGTAGAGCGCGGGCGGGTCTATTATGTCGTTGGCCGGGGTTTCCGGCTGGGAGTTCGTGAGCTGGGTCTTGATCGAGCACTGGTCCGAGTCTGAGGTCTCCTGGCTCTGGCTCGAGGCGTGCGAGTGACGATTGTTACGCCCGCTGCTGCCTCCTGTTGATGACGGTGTCGTATATGCATTAGTTCGTTGCGTTGTATTATAGAGAGGGGCATAAATGATATACGTGATTTTTTTTTATATTTGGACAATTGTGTCATATTAGCGCGTGTACGCGTAGGAGGTATGTGTGATTAAAATTCGACGCACCTTCGTCCGTGTCGGCAGTGGATGAACGAGTAGCTGGTCGGCGTAACCTTCGCGGTGAATTACAGGATGTGCCCGACGACTGACGAGGACAGCTGGAACCACCGCTCGACGTGCCTGGTGATAATTTTCGTACCGCCAAATCGCACAGCATGTCGACAGCCTCTTGTCTGCAAAGATAAAGTGCTGCATTAAGTGGATGCTTCCTTATTGTGACGTTTTTTATTAAAATATTTTAAAAACTCATTTCTGATCATCTGATTAAAAGTAGTGCTTTTCAGCATTTATGCAGTGAAAATTAATGTTCTACATTTCTACCGATCTGTCCTCACCTAAGGCTCGTTTTGGCAGGTCGAGGCGGATACTCGGGTTCGGTAGGCGAGAGCGCCGAGACAGGAGTCTGCGCTAGATCCCGGTAGAGCCGAAGTCTCACTGTTGGACCGCACTGCCTGAGCAGAGCAACGGCTTCCTCGTGGCTCATCGGTGAGAGAGGTGCTCCGTCGACAGCGACGATCTTGTCGCCTGGTTGGATGCGGCCGTCGCTCATGGCTGGTTCACGCACCAAAGCGCGAACGTAGTGCCCGAGCGCGCTGCTGTCGGCCTTGCGAAGCGTGAAGCCAAGGCTGCCCGCTACTTTGGTCATTTCGATGTCGAATTCCTGCGGAAGTTTTTGATAATTAATGATATTAGATAATAAAAGATTTTTCAGTCTATTTGAAATGTTTTAAAAGAAGTAAGCCAGGGAAGAAGATTGAGTCTGAAAAAGAATCCGGCAAAAAATCGTCATTAACGCTGCAATTTTTCATACTCGCTCTTAAACCCCTTCCCGAGCAAAAAACGAAGCTAACGCTCTTGAACCTCGCGCAAGCACCCCGAGCGGCCTCGTCTCAGCCGCAAAGCCAACAAAACGTCGAGGGTTATACGTATATAAACCGAGAAGCGAGAAGTAATAAAGAAGAAGAAAAAGAAGCCTAGAGCGTATATACTTATTACTCACCCCACATGGCTCGACGTCCAGCGGCGGCAACGGGTTCAGAGGTATCTTGAGGGTGAGCCCAGGGTTATCTCTGCGGGTTGGCGGTGGCGGCGGCGCTGCCCCCGATGGCGATCCCACCGAGTCGCTGCCGGGAAGCCGACTCACCACCAGCTCGACCGTCGACGAAGTCGTGCGCAGCACCTCCAGCGCTTCCTGCAACAAGTAGTCGCGCATGTTCGTGAAGCCTTCTATGTGCCTGTGTATTCCGTCTTGCGTATAAAAGCTCAGCTTTTAGATGGACGACGGATTAGAACTAGCACTTTGTTGACTCGAAATTCGATCTATCGCGCGAATTAAACGTTCGACGGCGGGATGCAGCGATCTTTGGGGCGAATTCTCAATCAGAAATTGGATTGTATTATTCCATTAGAGCGACTGAACTTTAACAATCGCGTATATAGGTACTCTTGATAAGGGCCGCGGAACTTCGATTCGGAGTTATCAGCTGCGGCGCAATATAATTTTCGAGGAAACGTTTCGAATTCGAATTAGCGCTAACTTGTCTCGCGAGAGTTGCAAAATCCACGGAAACGAGTCACGTACGATATGTCTGCTTAATAATTTCCCTTAACGTTCCAAACTTCCCTTCTCTTGCGAAGGAAAAAACGTAACAGCCTATACTCTCCAACCAGCGCATACATACGTCCCTCTCGTAAGTACGCATAATACCTTTCTCCGCGCGGTAGGTAACGCGAAAACGGAAGAAAAGAGCCTTAAAAAAGGAACTTTCCTCCCGACTGGTGCTCTCCCGTCATCAAAAAACGCGTTGTGCACGTCGCAGACAGGATGGCGACGATAACGTCTGGTGGCCGGCCAGTGTGGCATTATGCTAATGAATGCAAATCTTTAACGAGGCCGGCCGACTAGCTTCTACTGGTATTACGTGGCAGCTCGCTGTATACGCACGGCGAATATAGCTGCATTGTACAGTTACCGCGAGGCCGTAAACGGGAGGAGGCGTTAATAGCGGCTCGATGCCAATCGCCGCAATCATCGTCCTCCGATGGCACTTGGGATTCCGTGCGGAAGAGGTGCGATTCGTAAAGCGTTGTGGGTATGGATAGTCTTGAGTCATCTCAAGTCAAGTTAATGAAGGATCTATTAGGATGAAGGGTGAATAGCCTGGATATGTGGTTGGTTGTTTGGAAAAATTGAAGCGTTGAGAGCGTCTTGGTTGAGATCGTATGCGACATAGTCTTTTCAGTTCCTTTAAAAATGCTTTTTAAAAACGCAGCACATTTATGCTCTGTTCACGCTCTCGTCTGCCAAACGATGCGATTGAAACATTTCGCGTAACAAAATAAAAGCCGATATATAGAAAGCTTGAACGTATTATGGATATTGCGCGATTTAACATACATATGCATCGAATTAACATATCTCCATCGATGCGAAAAAAAGGCGGATTCGGCTGGGCGCGAGCGCAAAAACACCAGGCGCTCTAAAAAGAGCATTTATCCAATTGCAATTCTATCCGTATGAATAATCAATCGACTTCACTGTCGACCAACCGTAAGCTCCCGGCTTTGCTCGTTTAAGGGAGTGATAAGGATCGAAGGAGCAAGAGAGAGAGAGAGAGAGAGAGAGAGAGAGAGAGAGAGAGAGAGAGAGAGAGAGAGAGAGATACCTTGTCTTTCGCGCCCAATCACGTTTCTCTTCCCTCCCCTGAAAACGATCTCGTAATTACGACGTCGGCGTACAGTTCGCTCTAAAATCTCGTGCTAATCGCCTCAGTAAATTAGCAGCAATTATTGCGCGAGGGTATACTGAGAGGAAAAGGATGGCAGCGTAATCGTTGCGCGCAACCGGCTCGATCGCGCGAGTTTTAAAGCTGATGGCGATTCCTGCGTGTGCCCGGTTATACCCCCCAATGATTTAAAGGTAGTAAAGGTAAGGCAAAGTACTGCAGCTGCGTGAACGAGCGCGCGCGCGATCCTCGTAAATTTTTGTTTAAAAATATGGGCGAGGAAAAAATGGCCTTGCGTAAAAAAGGGCGCGCTGTGCGCACGGGAGCAAACGCGAGCGTGACCACGGCTTTACGAGTTGGACTCTAAAGCGCCCCAGGAGGTTACCTTTATTAATTGCCAGGTGTAACGGGAGGCGATGAGAATTGCAACGTTGTAAAAAAATTAATTTTGCTTCGCGTTCAGCTTGCTCTGGGTTTCCTTTAATTATTTTTTTCGAACTTTTACAAGGTCCAGTAGCGCGTGAAAGATGGTCTAATTACAAGCGAGCCGCTGGGCAGTCACATTTCTTTGTGAAATTTAAAGCTCTGAGTAAAAAAGAAACGAGTTAAAGCATTTTCTTTTTTATTCTTTGTATTTCTAACGAAATTGCAGACCGGAGAAGTAATCGTTGAAGTGATTCAGCTTGATAAGCCGAAGTTATTCAGAAACGTAAAATATGCAAAACTGAATGAATCGCGTCGTTCAGCTCGACAAAACCGTTTAAATCATCACGCCAAGTGAATTCATCCCGTTGCAATATTCCCTATCTCGCCGCACAGATCCGTAGGCCGCGTCCTCTCAAAGCTCGACTCCCACTCCACTGCGTCAGGAATTAATTTAGAGCAACGTCGGCATCTAAGAACCGTAAGCGCATATAGCTACGTTCAAAGGGGGGTGTACAGGATCAAAGGATCGTCCGGACAAGTGCGGGGTGTAGGTCGTCGCGCGATCGCCCTCCGGGGGTTATATAGCTCTCCGTTCGGATTTCGCCGGCCGGTTGGATCCTCTCGACTTTCACAAGCTGAGCAAGCCCCGTACGTATACTTATACGGCGAAGCGATTGTTCGACTTACGTAGTTGGTGAGGCCTGTGAGGGGAATGTCGTTGGCTGCCAGCAGAATGTCGCCCGGTTGAAGTTTGTTGGACAGGGCAGCTGGCTGCTGGGGAAAGAGCCGCTTGACCCGCACTGGACCTGCTGTGCCGCCGCCCGACACGCTCAGACCCAGGCCGCGGGTACTTTTCTTCAGGGTCACCCGGAACGTGTTCTCTGAAACGAAAAAGAGATTTTGCTGCGATTAGTTGTGAACTTGTAAATATGATAGTCAGCATAATCGTACGTACGACCAAATAAACATAGATATACTACAAGCAAACAAAAACATCATGGAAACATTTCAAAATTCAACTTTTCCAGAAATGACGCAGAGGAGGGTGTAACCCGTATTCTCCTATAGTACCGCGTGCCATTCACCCGATTCGTCCTCATACTCTCACCTGCGCAAAGTCAGGCATTACACAATTTTCCGGGCGTGCCGTCGAATGACCCGCGATATGAGGTCACGCGCGCAAAGCGCATGCGGCTATTGGCGCTTCCCTCTCATTGGCTGCGGCGAGCAATGACGCTGCCCGTGACCCACATGGATTTTCAACGTGGCCCTTTTTATAATTCTTTTTCTCCTTTTATTTTCTACGAGGCATTTAGCGCGCGCTACTTACAGAGAAGAGGTCGCGTGGTTCTGCCGCAGATCTACTTGCGTAATATGCAAGGATATCCTTTGGAATTTCAGCGACAAATATTTGTCTGCTTTGCGAGACTTATATGAATGAGTAGTTTGTTCTTTTGAGTTGTTGTTAAACGCTGCATGTGAAATTCGAGGACGGCTATGTTTTGTATGTACAGAAGTAACACTTGTCAGAAACGGTTTTAGTTGTTGAGATTTAAAAATGAGCTTTGAAATTCCACCTTGACAGCAAACTACTTGGTTGTGGTTTGTGAGCATTTAGAGGGTTTGTTAATACACTGCCTTACATGTCTACCTTGCTTTGTACCTTAATTAGTCTGCATGAGTTTCCGTGTATTTCCAGGCGAACTGCTATATTATTTCCGTGTTTATAAGTTCGTCGAATTCGAGCTTGTACAAACACCATTGACGTAAGCTCACATATGAGCTTTAAAACGTCAAGTAAAACTAATGGAAACAAAACAAATAAGCAAACACACCAATACTTTCTACTACTCGAATACACTTTGTATCAAAGGGTTAATTGAACTGTAAATCATACACAAAAAAAAGACGAAAACCCGCTAAACTACCTCGAATATAAAAGCTCGCAAATTCCGCGAGAGTTTTCAAGTACCTCACAACGAGCTTTTCAAACGTGTCTCAATCTATCGATTGTCCGCTTTTCTGCGCACTCGCACCAGCTGGGGTGTGAGTTAGATAACGAAAATAGCAGACCGGAAGAGGCGCGCAATTACAATTTGAACGAAGCACCATCGAGGGAGTGGGAGATCTGCGCGCGTTGCTGGTTATAATTAAAACTTTTAAACCCCGACGCTCTTTTCACCTGCCTTTGCGCTCATATCTCTACAACCCTCTCCTCTCGCACTGTATAGCCCTGGAACAGAGGTCGCCGGAAGTATAAAGCCAGCGCGGAACAGCTGACGCGCGCGATTTCCTACCGTGCTCTAGCACACGCACCGCCCTACTTCAAAGCCTCTATTTACTTCGTGTTTTGTAAATGAGAGAGAAAGAGAGAGAGAGAGAGAGAGAGAGAGAGCGAGAGAGAGAGAACACTTTTTACTCTTACGCGGAAACGTCCGCGATCCTCTCGGCGTTTATACTACTGCAGTAGCGAAAAGCTTCCCGTTTAAACGCACGAGATGAATTTTTTGTGTACCATTTCACTGGGCTTTTCTCATGCATTGCACTAGTTAATTTTTGTTCAAACTGCGTGAGCAATGCGTATGCTCTTTAAGAATTTGTTATTTATTGTGTATCGTTTGCGGCGATACTCGTACTGCGGTTGAACGTTGTTTACTTTGTATTTTATTGGTTCAATTGCAGTCCGAGGGATTTATTTTCCTTCCACTCGACTTTTTTTTATTCATTTTTGTATGCGTCTACGTGAGCTTTTAGCACAACCAGTTAGCCCGCGTGGAAGTGGTGGGTGCACTAGAGGTGCACGCTGACTTTTTTCCTTCGCTCGTATATCGCAATGTTTAATAGTAGAGTCGTGTGTTTAGCTATCGAATTTAATCGGCCGGTTGGTTTTGAGCTGAAACAAACGCGCGCTGCAGTTACCGCTGTGATAGCCTACAATGGCTATGGGAACAATAGGCTTGAATAAATATTTTCTATAAATTGGAAACTGAATTAAATTTACAATGGGTCGTGCGCGTATGATATAATTCAGAGATAAGTATCGAGATCCTTTTGTCTGCAAAAGCAACTTCAGGAGATAGAGTTTCTGCAATTAAAGCCCGTCAAAGCACTTTATTCACTGTTTATTCGTTCGCAAAATCATTGGATGATTCTCTCAGGCTTACAATACGTACAAGTTATAGATGTTTCATTTGAATAAAGCAACGCTCTAGCATTACCTTTAATCATGTTACGATAACTCAAGTGGAAGTGTAACCATGTCACAGCCGACTACTCTGCGGTATTTTAGTGTCCTAACTCTCATTCATTAAGCACTTAGCCAGAAACGTTATCCATGTTCACACAATCCATCGAGCGCATTCACGTGACTCAGCAAATCACACACAAGTTCGCGCGTCTTCAGCACGTGTTTTGTTAGCCCAGCTTTGGGTACACGATTACGTCCCATTTGTGTTTTGCGATCGATATTAACACGCGGATTAGCACGAGATTGAACGACGTTATTTTGTAATTTGTCAAAATGATAAATTTCACTAAAATCGTTCTTCGCGCACGCGTGTAACTATTTCGCGAAGATACAGCAAGCACGAGCAGTCCTCATTCTTATTCCGCGCGCGTCGCGCGAGTCTTAACGACGTCCCGCGCCATAAAGCAGACGCAGCACTCCCCACACGACCAAAGTGACAATCGGCGAATGCATCCGAGCAGCTCGTAAATGCACCCTAAACCAACGTCCACCGAATATCGCGAGAACGACATATTGTGCCCAGAGAGCCCGTAACAGCCACTCAGCTTCTATGTATGTATAGACACACGCGTGCACGGAGATGCCCGAGAGAGAAGTGCCTCGATAAAAGGGAGCTGAGTATTATCCTCTCCGTTGACGAGCGCCTGTTCTTCGCGACTGGACGTAGCAATGTCGTAAAGCTCGCGTCATGTGCAGCGAGGTTTTTTTTTTGTTTCGACTCGTCTTCGCCGTTTTTCCTGGGAGAGTGCCCCGAAGGAGTTATGCGAGGATTGCAAGGGTCGAGGCGTCTGTTTCTTTTTGGAGACATTGAAGAGCAAGGAATGCGCCCGATGCTTTTTTGGATATTTTGTGATTGCGCTGGATGCTTGGAATTGTTTTCATCCAGGGCTGCAGGATGGACAGGACAATGCTGAGAAGGTCATTTGTTTTTTTATTATTGTTTTGAAAATCCGCGAGCAATCAGAAAAGTAGGTATGAACTTTTGTGAAGAACAATAAGTTCGCGGGAAAGTTTTCAACGTTTTTATTTTGTTGGAGTTCAACGATACTCACACATACACACATAGAGACGCCTACGCACATAGTTCCGGACCTCCCACTAGCCCCGGAAAACTGACCTGGGTTTTATGACCCGGACCCAAAGGGACAGCCGAGTCCGGAAGAAGGAAGAAGCGGTTAGTCTGACGACAGCCACCCAGCGCACCACATCAACCATTAAGAATACTACCGCGTTATTATTTTTCAACTGATATATATTATTCAAACTTGTATCTTTTATTATTTCTACTAGTGTACTGCATTGAGATTATTGTGACTGTTTCTTATAAATAAAGTTCTCTTATAATAAATATAATCAATAAACTCCAACATATTTGGAGCAAATGCGATGAATTTTAATTGAATGAAAATTAAAAGCTTTCGGTGAAGTTCTCAAGCACATCGCGAAAAACGTAAAAGCTCGTAAGGTCAACAAAATCGAAGCAGCTGCGGGGAGCGATACAAACTATACGGACAAGCATAGCAATTCAGCGGCATCAGATACATACTTCGGTTCAACGAGGCATAAAAGTCGAACTTCCGAAACGCGTGTGCATTAGAGTGCCGAAGCTTTCTCGAAGCCGCCTCTTTTCTTCCGAAGGAAAGGAGCTTTTCATTTCCGGCAAACGAGTAATTTCGACGCCTCGTAGAGCTAGGAGCGACGCCACCGCGAACTCGCCCCTGCGAGGCGGAGGAGAAGCCAGAGGAAAAGCGCGGAGAGATAGCAGCGAGAAAAAGTTTTCTCGGTCAAACTGAAATTCTCGCCGCCCTTGTTCCGAGACAAGCCCCGGCTATTTTTGTCTTCTTTCTATTGCTGCGTGCTGGACGTCCTCCTACTGTCTTCGCCTTTTCTTACTTCTCGAGCTTTTTTTGCGAAGCTCTTGAGTTCCTGGCCATCTAGGCCTGGCTGATGTAATGCCCGACTCCGATGCACTTTTTTAAAGCTTCTCTCTCGAACCAACTTGCAGACGTTGATCAAACTTTATAAATGTACAATTCACTTTTGCCCTTATCAGATCGGTCGGTACGGTATTAAAAATTACGCGCGAACCATCGCGTGCCAGACGGCAATTTGTTACCAAGCCCTTCTTGCCTTGCCATGCAAACTTTTTTCGGTCAATTTTTTCGCGATATAAAACGTTGAATCATTAAGATTGCGATCTAGAAGTCCGCGCGCGCCCGCGGCGCCTTTTTGAGGTTGCGTCGTCGGTACGAAAACATTCGCGTGATAATTTACATGGAACAGCTTGCGAAGGGCCTCTAAAACAACTTCCTGCCTCGCAGCAGTGAGCCAGACGTTCTCCTCTCGTATAACCGGAAACTCATTGGCGGAATACCAGCGCGGATTCTTTGGCCGCAGTTCGTGCGGCGCGACTCGACGTTTATTTGGCCTGCAGCGCACCGAGTTTATCTGCATGCGGAAAAGGCCTATGTAATATTCCGGTGCAACCTCTCGGCTCGTCTGATTATTTGATGCTGTTGAATACTGCACAGCTAGATCTGAAGGGAGTGTTGATGACGCTTTTTCCAGGAGCGATGAAATGTTTCGCGTTTGATTTTTTTGTTCACCTGACTCTGAAAACAAGATTCTCGCTTTTGTTTTCCGTGGTATCGCTGGATAAAATAAATAAACAAGAAAACCGGTTTCGTATTCAATTTCGCAAAGGATCGTCGAGCGAGCAACAAACCCCCCAGCGAATAACAAACGCTCGCGTTACGCAAACAGCGAGTGCGCGGGAATCACGAAAGTATAACAATAATGCAAGCATCGTGCGAGTCGGCGCAACTAAGTCATTAGCGCGCAACAAAAGCTGAAACGCTGCACGAGGTAGCACATCTATTGCGAGGCCCACGCGCGCGTGCAATGATTAAGTCCGCGGCTGCACAAGTGCAAACTCGATAATGTGCGTTTTGTGTACTCGAGGAAGTCAATTTCCGCTCGGATGCATCGCGCGCTCGTTCACAGCTCCGATGCTATCTTGTGCCTCCTTTGCTTGGCGGCTCGGAGCTGTTGGCTAAAGTGTACCCTGTATAACTGTTGTGTCTGTAGCGTATACGAGGTTTTCGCGAAAATATTCAGTCAGCGGGATGAAGATTTCAAGATTAAAAGCAGACTCAAACCTTTTTGACGAATAATTTTACTTTGTAATCAAGTTTTCCTTTCTGTTTTTATTTTTTTGTCCCGCCGCTTTATCTGAATATGCGTAGTCGACGTCGCTTCGTGAAACCATGAGAGCGAAATCTAATGTGCTGTACCGACGGTACAAGTAGAGATATAACGGCGCGCGTCGAAATGAGCTTTGAGCTTTAATAAAATCCACTGCCGCTGCTCGCTTATTGTGCGGATGTGGCGACCACAGATGTGACAGGTACGCTGCAGATATAATGACAGACAGGGGTTGGAAGAGTTACGAGACACTAAAATACATATATTTTTTAATTCAATTTACATATTTCAGCGAAGGTGCGCAGCAGCTTCGATGTGCGAGATTACGCTTTAATTTCAAAACAAGCTGCGAAGCTTGAAACGTTAATTACATTTTTGACTCGGAGAGAAACGAGGTCGCAGAGTCGCCAGTGTAAATATATGAATTTCACGCCCAAGCTCCATTTGACTCTCGAACAAAATGATCTCCCGTCAAGCCCGGCGAATAAAATGTTCTCGTATAATTATCGTCCCGTGCGCTCGCGTTCAATTCGCATGAGACATTAATCTTTCCTCGCCGATGTAGAAGAGACACTACTGGTCGACCTCGCCCTTAATCAAGGAGAATAATGATCCTTATTTAACTCCTGCAGCGAACTATCCGCCGGAGCAACTTTGAACCGTTGCTGCTTTCGGAGCCGAACTTTAAGTGAATCGCATCAATAAATTTCGAATTACGATAGCGAGCAAAAGCATCAACAACGGCTCTGGCAGTCCATCCGATAAACTTCGAAACTTATGTATACTGTCAGCGCATACTCTTGACAGGCCATCTAATGTCCGCGTATAATATGTTCGTGGCTACGTCTCGATTATCAAATACCGTAGTCACGAGGCAATGTTTGCGCGACGGGTAAGTAGACCGCTGGACGTTAATTTGGAAGTCTCAAAGGCGGCTTAATTAAAGGGACCGCAAGGATGCCATATAGGCTCGTCATAAACACGATGTTCCAATAATCGGAGACTGGCTCCTTGAGATATAGCATCAAACGACTCCTGCCTCTGAGATCGTCCGCACCTTGAGGGTTGTGGAGTGGGTATGTTTAGGGGAAGCTTCTGTCAGAAACGAGGCGCAATATCCAAAGCGAAGGGTAATTTTCTTTTTTTGATAAAATACTCATCTTTGCTACCAAGATTGTTTTAATAAATCTTTATTGGTCTTTCGTATGCAATAAAAATATATTATACGGAAATTTGATGTAGAGCTTTTATGGTTTGAAGAGTAATTAAAAAGCGCCTAATACGTAAATTCAAAGCTCTGCTCAGATTATTTTATATAGCTACGAATTTCTATAATATTAACTTGTAACAATTTTAAAGAGGCAACATGAAAGCTCATTATCCCAAGCAAGTCCGACAATGTACTGACTCATTTCGCTTGAATAGATAGATTAGCGTTTTAAATATTGAAAACTAATAATTGATTGAGATTCAAAAATACATCTTGCATACGCGATCCTTTTTGAAAAAATTATTGAAGTTTTCATACACGCGCTATATTTTTGTTACTTCAGCAAAGCTTTTGTATGGAAACACGAAACCCAATCAATATTCCATTCAATCCGCCCCCACATTGAAAATTGCAACAAAATTCCACAGTCTATATACAGAAACGTTATTTAATCCTTTATTGCACGGAGAAAATTCTGAACCATTCGTTTCCAACAACTTCTTGCATTGCTTACAAATATTTATGAATTATGATGTTTATCTTTTTAAATGTTTTTGGTAATAAAATGCATGTTTAAGCACTTTTTAATAATAAACTATACTCAAGCTTATTCAAGTACATTTCTCAACTTTAAATGATTTCAATACATCTCTGTCCAGAAGAATCGAGAATAAATTTTTAACGGCTAATTTCCACGAATAGCCCAGGGTATTTTTCTACCCTGACTTTTCCAACTCCAATTAAGCTCCCGGCCACTTTCGAATCCGCAAAACTTCGCGATTCCGTTTCCCACGACCTATATGCCGCAGGTTTACGTTTTCAAAAATCAATGGCGCGCAGCTCCCTTGGCATATCCACTACATGCATTGGCTGCTGCTTCAGCAGGGGTAGCATACACAGCGTCTAATTGAAGCAGGCATCGGACGAGCCGGCGACACGTCCCCCGATGCGTCGCGCAGCCGTGTCTGTATACGTGTACATAGTCCAGGAACTGATCAGCTGCCAGACTGGTAGTGTAGTCAGGCTCACCTCCCATCGGTGGGCAGCAGCAGCAGCGGGAATTAACGCTTTCGAATCGCACCCTTTGAGTGTTTGACGTGTGCAAATGCGTCAGGGGGTTAATTGTCGATTTCGGCTGTCGAGCGTGTTGAATAGCGTATCGCAGGACACACGAGAGCTTACTGTTACGATCGACGTTTACAAGGCAGAGCTGTACTGATATGATGCGGAGCCTCGTTGCACGCCTGCGGGACTCGACGCTACTGCAGCGGTGTATGTCTACCTATTGTCTTTGATCGCGATAGCGCGCGATTTATCGGTGATGCGGGGGAGAGCTTCCGCGCAGCGACCCTACTCGCGAGATCGTTGAGTGGCGGTATCATCGGCTCGAATCGAAAGTTTTAGCTCTATACTTTGCCGGGTTAGTCGGTAGTAACGAAGATATTTTATTTGGAGCGAAAAGTTTGCGCGAAAACAAAGGAGGTTGACATCGGTTTTATAAAAATTTTCCACTAGAGTGTTTTAAAACAACTTGGTATGTGTACACGTGGTAAAAAGTGCATGAGTGCAAAATGAATAATGTTTTTGTGTGAAAAGTTTGCATTTAATTAGTTTTTGTTTTAAAAGTTGCCAAGTTGGCGTGTTAACGGAAAAGCGCGCTGCGCGTGAATCAGACTCTCTCTCTCTCATTCTCTCTCTACGTGCTTTATTTTAATCTCCCGGAGTGTATGCGATGCTACTTAACCCACTTTTTAATGAATCATCAAACCTCCTTTACACAAAAATACGCATAAAAGGCATTGACATTTTTTCAGCGAAATAATAACGTTATACTTATTAGTTATACATATATGATTAATGAAAAAAAGATTTTTTAAATGAACAAAGCCATGTAAAACTCGAAAAATGCAAATGACGAGCCATTTGCGTGCCCCACCGATAATTTCCGGGGCGACGCTTGTCTTAATCCCAAGCGGAGATGTCCCATCTAGTCGATCGGTCAAAGGAGAAACGGAGATCACGTCATCGGTAATCGACGAACGGACGAGCGAGACGTGCATGGATTCCAGCCCTCATTACGTACCTTTAAGAGCTGCGGCAAGAATAATTTTTTGCTAACGTAATATATTAAAACGGCGGAGATATTTTTTTCAAATCTGGTGGCGAAGTGCTTATCAAAATTTTACGGCAACCGGAGTCTCACTGAAGGAGAGGCAAATGAAGTGGAGAGCTCACGAAGAGCCGCTGAATCGGTTCATTACGTCCTTCTGCTTGCTTTGTAAGCTATTGTGAGGAGGATCAAAGTTGCTGGACTGCTGAGGATTATGCTCCATTGATTTAAAAAGTTTTCTCCCTCTATAAAGCGGACTGGTCTTCGGAGAGGTAATTAGTCAATCTAGTTCTGCAAAGTTCGGTATTTACTTTTACCATGGAAAACGAACTCTATTATATATTGACTCAATAATGAAGCTGGCAGATACTTGGAATGTAGAACTGTCGCTGAGGGAAAATTACTTTCTTCACGGTATCTCTTTCCAATTAAAACTCGAGGTTTTGAAATTTCATTAATTTTTCTCTGTCGCAGTCGTGTCACCTGACAATTTCCAGCTAAAAAGAATCCGATTGCCATCTCTTGTGTAAGTACCACACATGCAGTACATTTAAGGTTTGAAATTTCATATTTCGCAAGATTAAGCACGTACGCCACATTATCTCCTGCGCGGCTGCCGGCAATCTTACACCGTTACGATCCACACGAACTGGCGCAATGGTCTTGATATACACCCGCTATACGTATACCATATATCTCGGAGAAAAACTAGAACATCGCTTACTTGGCGAATTCAATAAAGCCCTGCGCCGTTCCTCCGCCTCATCCTCTCTCGCGTCCCGAATATGACTAACGAACTATACACACGCAAAAAATAGTCACCGGAGTCACGTACACTTCGCACGAAAGAATACCCATACAACGAAATAAACAAGTGGTTAACGAACTTTCTCCCGTTTAAATTCACAGCGTCACCGAAAGCGATAAGAGCGAAAGAGGAGTATAGAGACCGCGCGCGATTCATTGGCAATGAATTACACGTGTTCGCCGGCACCTGAGCACCAGCAGCACCGGGTTACCGCCGCGCTCGCGGATTTCCGGTCTTTTCTACAATATCTCCATTGGCATTCGGCCGCCACTGATAACGACGCTCAGCCCGAAATAACTCGCTGCGGCAGCACAGCTGTAGCTATACACATATTCAGCCTATTTGTAGCTCTCAGAGGCAATATAGATATAGAAAGAGGCTGCGTGTAGGCTAGTTAGCAGTTGGCTGCGCGTAATTTCGGCGGCAGCTGGAGTAGCGGTGGGCGTAGTCTAGCGCCGGAATCTGGGGGATGATCGATAATGACAATGCGGAATTTCAATGAATCGCGCCCGCGCGCGAAGTGGCAAACAATGCTCAACTAATTTTATTCGATTGTTGGGTTAAGTGCGCTGCGGAGTGCTTTGAAACTGCTGATGCAGCCGCTGCCGCATTTCATTTTGCAATGGGTTTTACATATACGGGTATTTGCTTGGAGGCTTCATGTATATCGATAATTAAGGCCTGATTAATACTGCTTATTTAGCGTTTTATTGTATCGTATAGCCTTTTGATTAATGTGATTCGCATTTTATAAATACATTTAGTTGCGAAATCGCATTACTGGATAGAACATAACGTAAATTATGCAACGAGACGTACCAAAACTCAGCTATTATAAAACCCCGCAGCATCTAAATCTCAGCTTCACCACCGTGTGCTCGAATATCCAACAAGCTCGCGCTTGTTTTCACGTTACCCCAAAATACGCGAAAAAAGAGCGCGCTTTTCAGCATTAGCTTCCGGAAGGCGCGCAGTACTATATAGGCTCTTTCACCCGCAGCGACGAAAAAGAAAAAAAACACCGCGAGCAGCCCGCTGGGCGAGCAGAATAAATATTTGCGCGACTTTATGAGATGTCTGTCGCCTCGTTGTAAAATTCTTCTTCACTGCCGAAACAGCAACGTCGGCAGCCCGCGGCGTCGGCTCCTATTCATCTACCGCGCTCTTGCTCTCGGTGTTCTGTATAGAGTGTCTGGCTCTCTCTCCGTAATATATATACTCTCGCGGCTGGTGTGGAATCGATTAGAACAAAGTGGAAGAAGCTACGGGCTCTGTACACACAGACGGAGGCCACGGCTTATCGCTCGATCGGCCGATCGAGAAAAAGCCGATCTGCAGAAAGGAAATTATTTATAGACTCGCTCTCGCTCTCTCTCTCTCTCTCTCTCTCTCTCTCTCTCCCTCTCTCTCTCTCTCTCTCTCCCTCTCTCTCTCTCTCTCTCTCTCTCTCTCTCTCTCTCTCTCTTTGTGCAAGTCTGTATAGCTATAGTTACCGAATAAGTCTCTTTCTCTTTTTGTACCCGGCGCGCGCGCGGAAGAGAGGAGAGTTTGATCGCAATTGCCGAGAGGACCGGGATCAATTACCCCGTCCGCCTTATCTCCTATCGCGCGCGGCTGGAGCTTATCTTCGCAGGCCGGCCCATTAGCATTCCGCTTCTACGGTCGTTGCTTCTTAGCTCGCTTCGATCTTTTTTGCGGGGGCGTCTCTCCTTTGTTTCTTCCGCGTATTTACAGCCGAGCGGCCAGGAGAAAGAGAGAGATGATTATAGATCTGGTATTAGTATATCTGCTGGTGTGCTTTGCTGCCGAAAGAGACTCTCTCGAGAACTGCTTTTCCTCTCCCTCTCTCTTGTGTTGGTTATTCCGAGCGTGTATCTGTATATTCGCGGGGAATTCAGCGGCTCTTTCTCTGCCCCTCATTCTTATACCCGCGCGCGGAACTTCTTGGTTGGGGGACGATGCAGAAGTTATCGAGCGCGAGGGATTTCTCTTATTACGGATTTTTTTTCTTTCGCGCGCTCCGACGTTCGATTCAATTCCGTAATTCCGCGAAGACTTTTCAACGAACTGCGCTGAGAGGGAGAGAAAGCTCTCACGTACTTCGACTTCGTTAAGAGTTGAGAGGTAATTAGAATGAGTTTTCGCGCTTTGTTGGAGAAAAATTACGGGTTTGCACGTGTATTGGAGAAACTGGATCATCTAAAAGTTATGTATAACGTTGTAGTTAAAGTCCGATCGGTGAGAATCGTTTGAGTAAGTTTTTCAATGGACGTCAAGTTTTTTTCTCTGAGACTATCCTAACAACGTTCCCGCAATGATTTTATTAATATAAAACGTCCTTTCTCTCATCATATCATCCGCCACAATCGCGCAGTATATCTTTCGCGAAACAATTAGACCAGCAGAAGCACAGTCCTAAATCACCTAGTTCTACTCGGTAGATATTAAAGGAAGACAAACGCATTGGAGACAGAAAACAAGCTACCACGACTACGCGCGTTCGTTATATATGGTATATCTCGTGTAGATCGTAAAAACGGACAAACGTCGGAAAAATTGTAGCAATCTCGGAGGATACAGCGCAGAAACGACCCGACGCTCTTCTTATACTTCCTAGCTGCAGCAGTAATAAGCCCCAGTCATCAGTTTCATCATTCCATTCCATTTACTCAACGCATTCCTACGTCACTATAAATCATCACCGATGCGCATAAGAATCACCGCATTAACCAGTACTTTCATCACCTTCAACATCGTCGAGTTCACGGCGTTTCTTCCTCAAAACCCAAACTACCGGACTCTAAAATATTTAGATCCTCGAGTAATTAACTTTCAGCGAAATTTTACGGGCCCGCGCGTTCATAAGCGCCTGCGCAACGCATCATGAATTCATGCATGACCTCCGCGATGCCATTTTCGCCGCTGCCGCGCGAGAACACGGATAAGTCTGCTGGCACAGTGGGAGAGAATTTTTGCGCTCGCGCCCTTTGGCCTATTTTCCGTCCGGCTTCACATCGTGCTGCTGCCGCGGCTTGAGAATCAAAGAATGCGCGAATCGCTCGCTTGGCTTACTGTCCTCCGTGCGTACACAAGGGAGCTAGTCTGGAGGTAATCGCTGGGAAAGACCACGCGAAGCTCTATCGGGAAAATTGTGCGAAAAGTGTTGCTAGCACACGCCGCGCGCGTATAACCGGCTGCGGCTGCAGTCGCGCATAAATGAATGGATAACGAACGGATCTGCGCAAGCGGGGAGAGCTGAGATTTAAATTCAAACAATTAGCTCGTTGCCATGCTGATTTGATTGAGCTGTGGATGAGTTCTATGTACTAATAGAGACAGTTCTTAAAATTGCTTCTCGGTGCATTTTTTTGCTCTTCTCTTTCGAGGAGCGAGACGAGCGAGCTAGTTTGGAGTTGTTCGATTGTGAAATGAGATTCGGTATATGCAGAGATATAACGAGTTTGATGAATTGGTGGATTATATTCGCAAGCGATATTTTGATAGGAAATGTTTTGCAAAAACAAAGCTGCTTCTCGAATATATATTGATGAAAACATTGTGTGTGCTTTGCATCAGGACTTGCTTACTCCGTTACACTATGTAAATTAGCGCACCTCAGTGAACTTTGTTTTCAACATCACGCTGCAGAGAAAACCTTATGTAAATTTGCTCGTAACTTTTACAAAATTTTCAATTAAAATGTTTATCTAGCCAAGAGTGCTGTTACAATGCCGCTACCCTAAGCGGGTCTTGGGCGTTGTCGTCCAGATCGGACGGGTGGGTGCCTATCACCACTACACAGCGCGTCCTTAGGTTGCGGATAGAGGAACAGCCCCTGAGAAAGAGGTTAGCTGCGAATAAATTGAATAAGCAGCCGCGGACAGCCGATAGGAACAGGCGTGGGTGTGATGAGCCCACACTGTCGAACGCATTCATCTAGAAACACTACGCAAGCACCACAACAACAAAAACACTTCACATTATCTCTTATCTCTCAATCTATCTCTTTCATCACACATTACAAAAATAGGCAAAAATCCTGCTGCCGAGGAGGATGCGGGAGCGATGACAACTGCCCCGAAAGGGGATGTGTAGAATGATTCGTCACCTGGTCTTACGCGGTAATGATGCCAGCGAAGGTGCGCTGCCTTGCAGGGGGGCGTTAGGATGCGGGAATGAAACCGTAGTGTGTCTGACGACGAATTGACACTGTCCTCGTCAAAGTCGGAAAGCTCTCATACTTAGTTCTAGAGAGGTATGGGGGTTATCACCTCTAGAACGGTGGACTCACCTGCGATCGGAACAGGATCCGAAGCGCGCGGGTTTAACATAAAAAAAATCAAATCCGAACCAAAAGGGACTTAAGGGTCGGAACTATTTCACTTTTAGCAACGTGCTACAAAGTTCTGTCAAACGTAATACAAGCTAGACTCACTCCATTCGCGGAAGATATAGTAGGAGATTATCAGTGCGGATTTCGGCGCAACAGATCGACGAGCGATCAAATGTTTACCATAAGACAGTTGTTAGAGAAAAAGTGGGAATTTTGCGAAACCATACACCAACTATTTATAGATTTTAAAAAAGCGTACGACTCTATTAAGCGAAGCAAAATGTATCAAATTCTAGTACTTCTCGGTGTACCGAAAAAACTCGTGAGATTAATTCAAATATGTCTGAACGGAAGCACGGGAAAGGTCCGAGTAGGCGGTAATTTATCAGAACCCTTCATGATACGCGATGGTTTAAAACAAGGGGATGGACTCTCTACGGTGCTGTTCAACTTAACGTTAGAGTATGCCGTTAGAAAAATGCAGGTTAGCCAGATGGGCGCAACGCTTAATGGAACAACGCAGATACTAGGCTATGCAGATGATTTGGATATACTGGGGGATTGTAGGGAAACGGTAGCAAGAAACGCGGAAATCCTCATAAAAGCGGTGGAGTATACAGGGTTAGAAGTGAGTGAATCAAAAACAAAGTACATGATTGTGGATAAGCTAGGCATCTGCAGAGGGGAGGAAGATCTCAGAGTTAGGAATTTTACTTTTGAAAAGGTTAGCGAATTCAGGTATCTGGGTACGACCATAAATGATAGAAACGAGATTAATGTCGAAATAAATAAGAGACTCCATTCGGGTAATGCTTGCTTCTACGCCGTGAGTAATTTACTTAAGTCGAGGCTGTTGTCTAAAAACGTTAAAATAAGAATATACAGGACAATAATACTGCCGGTGGTTCTGTACGGGTGCGAAACGTGGGCTCTCACTAAGCAGGCGGACAACCGTTTTAGGGTATTTGAAAATAAAGTCTTGCAAAAAATATACGGGCCGAAGAAAGATGAGGAAACCGGGGAATGGAGGAGACTACACAATGATGAGTTACACAATCTGTACGCGTCACCAAATATTAACAGAATAATAAAATCGCGCAGATTGGGATGGGCAGGGCACGTAGCGAGAATGGGAGACAACCGTACGGCAGCGCGTGTCATGAAGGGCAGGCCGATGATAACGCGACCTCTAGGTAGACCTAGACGTAGATGGGAGGACAACGTAAAAGCGGATCTAGTAGAAATAGGACGGGTGGGTGTCGATCGGAGAGGAGCATCTTGGGTGGGGTTGACACAAGTTAGGGCAGCGTGGAAGGCTTGCGTAGATGAGGCGATGAACTTTCGAGTTCCAAATGCCATGTAAAAAAAAAAAAAAAATCTAGCCAAGAGTGAAAATTCCGCAGTACACCGTCGTTGCTTTGAGACAAACGATCCTATGCTACACGAAATAGGAGTTGAAAAATTTTCAAGTATTCTCGATCTTACGCCCTGATATAGAGGAATTTTCAATATACCCCCGCTTAAATCGAATCGGGTAATAAATCCGAGATGTTTTCATCCGAAGCGCGCTGGAATATTCGCGGCACGATTCGGCGGAATGAAATTCATATAAGTGACGCTGTACCTATATATATTCAAAGGGCACAAGGATTTGCGATGATGCGGCGGTGGCTGAAAAGCTCGCGAGGCTTAGGACAATCCCGGATATATGCGAAATCTCGACGCTATTTAGGCCACAGAGGAGCTAGAACGGATCGCGAACAAAAGGGATTAAAGAAAGAGGAGCGTAATAATTAAAAAAACGCGCTCAAAATCGAGAACGCGAGAACGCGCGTGAGAGGAGACAATGGGGGGATGAAGCACTAGCGCGTGTTGATAGACACGTCCGTTGGTTTGTGTAGGATTGCGCGAGCCTACGCGCTGCATGTGTGGCTACACATCTATATTTGAGCAGAATTACACGTGAGTTTGTTGGCCGTTCGCACGATGAGAGGCTGCGTTAGCGTGTGCGTGCTGTGATGTTCTCAGAATGCACAGGCGTATCGCAACGCACACACGATGTGTACGCTTTTGATTTGTAATTTGAATATACAGTTCGTATAAGTACGTGGTAATAAGAAAACACTAAATCCATCGAAAAACATCGTCCTGACTAATCAAAGCTCCGGCTCATTAACGTCAGAGCTTGCAACCCCATCGGAATTTGTGCAGAGCAGCCCGGCTTCCTATTGCAATTTATGCGAATGCGCGGCATTCGCGCGCAGATTCCGGTTACGCAACACATTTGTCCGACTACATCCCCCATCCATCGCTCGTAATCCCCGCTGACGCAGTTACCACTCCCTGCATACACACACAGCTATATACGTCCCTCCGTAGTACTGCACTCCGACTCCCATACTGTGTATACATGTGTGTATATATATATATATATATATATATATATATATATATATATATATATATATATATATATACATACATACATACATACACACACACACAGGCGACACACCGAGAGGAAGAAACAGAATTATAAAGGATCCGGTGGTAGAGCAGTCGGAGGAGAGGAAGAGATGACGCGCGCGGCCCCGAAACGGAGCACGGCGCACTAGGGGTAGAGAATGAATGGCTCCGCGAGCGTGTGTGCAGTAGCGCAAAGCTCGTGCGTGTGACCGAGAAAGAGAGAGAGGTCAGAGAGCTAGGTCGGGGGAGGACGAAGCTCCGAGAAAGGCGCGTACACAGTGCAAGTGGCCTAGTTCAGCGCCTTCGGCCGATCGATAGCGCATTCTTGACTTGGGGGGAAACTACTGTGCGTCAACGCTCTCTCCCCTCCGAATCTCTCGTCCTCTCCCACTCGCGGATGCGTAATCTCGCGGGATCGGCCTAACGGAACACACGTGTAGGTGTACTAGCGCAAGCCTCCCAGCGGAGAGTTGATAAGAGAGAAATGGCTCGGCGATATCTCGAGCTGCTGCAGCGCGGTGAGCTTTGCTCTGGGTGTGAAAAATTTCGCGATCGAGCAGGACAATATTGGGGGGTAGGATTGGGATAGTGCTTCGGAAGATAAGGCGTTCGCTTGATATTTTACGGCGCGCATTCAACGTTTTATGTTTCGCGAGCTTTAACGCTCGGGCTGCGACGTTGTAATGTGATTACACGCGCTGGAACGGGGCTGCGTTGCGGCATAAATTGTTATCGTAACTTATTTACGATGTAACGTTACGTGTGCATAGTTTCAACTTATCTTGCGAGAGCATTTGGCAATTTATCAGAGCGCAGCTTCGTCGTACGAGAATTAAAATTGATCATTAAAACTTTCGTTCCAGATAATCCGAAAAAGTATACAGCCAAGAGACAATCGATAACCGAACGTCGCCGTCTCAAATTATAACAGGCCGACAAAGCAAAGCCGATCACTGTCGTCAAGCGGCGAGCGCAGCCTCTCGAAGACACTAACTAATTGACCTTCCAACTCCGCACCGAAGCTACTGCTACTGCAGCCTCTTCAGGTTAACTTGGTTAGTGCCCAGAGGAACAGCAGTAGCAGCAGCGACGGCAACTTTTGAAAAGTGTGATTCGGGTCAATCCGGCACGTTAATTGGTGTAAGGAGGCGGTAGCATCAGCACTCGATCGCAGCGATAAGGAACGTATACATACACCTCGTTGTCCGAAACAGAGATAAGAGCTGTGCTGCGCTTCCACACCCGCAGGGAGTATAGTAGTCCCCAGGCTCTCACTGAGGAGAAAATTCGCTGTACTGTCCCGAGAGGCCCGAAACGTATACGCCGCAGCCATCGATCTTATTGTCGAACCCCTTCTCTCTCCGTTGCTTTTCCGCGGAAAAGGAGTAACGAAAATAACCTCTCGTAGAGCAGGGGTCAAATGTGTCGTGAAATTGTACTAATAAATGGCTCCGCCATGCGGCTCTTGGCTCGCGGAGAAGAGAAAGGAGTTTGCAACTTTGCTCCCTCTCCAAGGAAATTCTTTGTGCAGTCGAGGCTCTCCATACACAGCCCGAGGCTTTTTGTTTGCGATAGAGGAATCAACGAGAGCGCTGCACCGCTGATAACGTAATAGTTTTCCTATCCGAATTCGATAGTTCGATTTAACTGAAATGAGATTATTGCTCGTGCGACTCGACGAGCTCTCGAAGACATATTCCGTATAGTATGCAGATGACTTTCTTTACCGGGGAATGTTTCCCTGCGAGCGGAGAACGCGATCGAGAAAGCGTATTATAACCGTCGGATCCTTTTTAGAGTAGTATTATATTTTTCTACTCGGATTCAATCCGCTGAAAGTGTATATACCGTGTCGTAACGATATCCACTGCTCTTCGCTGGAAGCAGACGGAGTAGTACATCATATACTCCTCCAGAGACATCAATAAGGCCGAGCGCGAGGGTGGGTGCAAAACTCAGTGAACTCCATAAAGTCCACTGCATTACGGTAGCAAAGCAGACCGCCGACCCTTCTCTAAAAACCCTCCAACGATAACGACGGAAAAAATGCCCACATCACCCCTTGACACACGACGATTTTTTGCCAGTGCTCGCGACCGCAGGAATTTGTAATGCCGCTCCTCGTCGTCGTCGGAGAAGAAAAAAGAACGAGCAAATCGTGTCCGCTCTCAAAGCAAAATGCTACATAGGACTCGCTTCGTGATTTATATGTCACTCACCCCCCGCTCTGCGCGCTCCTCTTCTTCCTCGAGCGCCGGAGAAAAAAGCTTATGTAGAAAAGAAAGGGCCCGGAAAAAGACATTTGTCTCCCCATTCATCTAACTCTCTCTCCCTCACTTTTGGGCTAATGCATAATCGATAACCAGCGCCTCTTTAAATCTCGCGTTATTTTCCTCTTTCTCTCTCTCGGTGTCGGTGGCGGCAGTGGCGTCACTCGTCTTCCGCTAGGTAGATTGTGCGGACTATTTATGAATAATACAGTCGGCTCGGGCTCGTTCGAGATTACCCGCTACGTATATTTTCTCTCCCGCCGGCTCGCGCATAGCGAGAGAGAGAGAGAGAGAGAGAGAGAGAGAGAGAGAGAGAGAGAGAGAGAGAGATAAGTCAGCTGAAAGCTTTAAATTCTTTATTATTCTGGAATTTAGCACCTATATAAGAGATAAGTAAAACGCGCGAGGGCAGATACAGCGCCGGGGATTCCGAATAATGGAAGATTTTTCAGAGCTTCAAAACAGCGCGTCTAATTCCAAAGACACCTGTACTCTCTCTCGCTCTCTCTCCCTCTCTTTCTCTCTCTCTCTCTCTCTCTCTCTCTCTCTCTCCGGGAATCGTGATTAAAATATCAAGAGATCTGCCGGTAAAAGTCAGTCCCGGGGAAGATTTATACCTTAATAATCCAACGGGCGACCCGATTAAATCTTGCGTCGCGCCTCGTTACATTTCCCTCTCGAGCCGCTCGACTCCCGCTTTCGCATCACTCTAATGTCCAAAGCCTCTCTCTCTCTACCACCCTCACATGCAAATTAGAGAGCATCGCTTAATGGGGCTCCATCGGTCCCTCCGTCCTACCTCCCTCTTTCTGTCTCTCTCTCTCTCTCTCTCTCTCTCTCTCTCTCTCTCTCTCTCTCACTCCTTCCCCTTCATCCAGCTCAGGCAATTGAAACAAAGAGGGGAACGGCGGGAGGATTGTTTCCCTAAAAGCCCACAGCTCGCGCGAGTATGTGTATGCACGACTGGGAGAGAGAGCGAGAGAAGGGCTTTTTAGCGTTCTTTACCCGGCCCTTCTCTCCCCTTTTCCGGCTCGTGCATCTTCGGAGCAGCGAGCTTATGCCCTCGCGCCAGAGCACACAAAGTAGGATGGCGCCAGCAATGCTGCGTCGCCCCTCTGAAACCGAGCTTGACGCAAGCTCTCTCTCTCTCTCTCTCTCTCTCTCTCTCTCGCGGCCGCAGTGTCCGGTTCATCGACCTGGGAGGCCGTGTGTATAATAATTCATGCGCGAGCGCGATTACGACGACGATTCGAGATAAGCACTTCGTGGATGTGTGAGGTGTGTGCACGCGTATATGGGAGAGACAGGGAGAGCACGTATAGTCCTTTACGATGCGGGAGAATTATGTGGAGCGAGGATGAGAGAGAGAGAGAGAGAAAGAGAGAGAGAGAGAGGATTGAATAGGCTTTTTAATCTTTATCGGCCGGTTTCCAACGGCGAGCTTTGAGCTTGCTGCAAGCTCCTTTTAGAACCCTTCGAGGATGAGCTTTTTTTATGAGCCCGCGCGCGCAGAAGATTGTATAAGACTCGCACGCGTAGAGAGGAGGCAACAGCTCTCTACTCCTTATAGTCGATGATGAGAAAGAGGTGCTTCGCAATTTCTTTGAGAAAAGATTCAGCGTAAATATTGCGCGAACACGCAGCGCCCGCACGATTTATGAACGTGTTCTGCCTCTCTTTAATTGCACATTAAAGTTTTGCATTTTTAGAGCTTTGCTGAACCTTGTGTGCTTTCGCTTCGGGCGCTTTGTAAGAGGATTTTTCTCGGGCTACATAAACCCCCAGAGGTCCCGGATTTCCGAATATAAAAGTTTCGCAAAAGTTTTCCTTAAAACAAAATAGTCGTGGTGGTTTTCCCCGGAGGCTAGGTGACAAATCGAACTGGCGATACAAAATCTGTCGCGTGTCGTTCGAAAAATCGATCCCGAGCTCGCGAAAAACATCTCGACTTCCGATACTCTACGAGATAAATGTAAATGTTTAAGAAAAAAATGTTCAAAAGAGCCCCAGTCTTCCAAGTTGGTATACAAACTTGCAGCTCTCTCCCTTGTGAACAAGCCTTAAAAGTAATCAGTCCGTAAGTGCTCGAGCAATCTCCCTACGCGTCCGCTACTACTTCCGTCGGTCAAATCAAGTGGAAACTGGACGAGAACTTTCAGACGCGAAGGAAGGCTATGTATGCATATACTCGGCGCGTTGCACTCGAGCAAGGAGGAACTAGAGCCTCTGGAGTATATCCTACAATGCCATACATGCGAGATCCACTTGGGAATTTCGCTTGGGAAATTACGCGATTAGCCTGATTAACCCTCGAAATAATGCTAATACGCTATAACGCACATATATTTCAAGGAAACAGAGCGTAACAGTTTTGTACATCCGCGCTCATTACATCGCGCCCCCACAAGGCGTTAAGGGTCGCAAACAGTTTGAACTGTATCACGCGCGCGGTTTACAGTTTCGGTAGCGTGCGAGGAATATATCGTGTGTATCGAGTATACGCATTAAGTAGTTCCGCGTCTCGGGATGAAATTTCAGACGGAGCTAGAACTCGCTTGAAGTCCCTTAATTCCATAGCGGCGCCGCAGCCGCAGCCTCCTTAGCGCCACTCAAAGGGTCAATAGATCAAAAGGGGAAAGGGGCGAAAGTTAGCAGCTCGTATACGTACACATAACGCAGAGGCGATTAAGCCCTCGGCTATATATATATATATATATATATATATATATATATATATATATATATATATATATATATATACGTGCGCGCTGGGCGAATCACGGGCCAAATAACGAGCGGCCCTCGAGCGTAACACAAAGGGCACATGCAGCTTCTGCTGCCGCAGTCTTGCACAAAAGCGCTCTGGACACTTCTCCTCCCTCGTGCTCTCCTCGAGCTTTCTGAGAGAGACGATGCGAGAGTAATAACTATGCGAGGCTTCTGCGAGAGGGAGAGAAAGCGACCGGTTGCGCGAATGTGAACTTTGATGCGTGCGCGCGTTGTTAAAGCCGAGACACCGGAGCACACGATGTATGCATAGCTGCGACTGAGGGACAATGTGCTTGATAGAGAGAGAGAGAGAGAGAGAGAGAGAGAGAGAGAGAGAGAGAGAGAGAGAGAGAGAGTCCTTGCAAGAGGATTTAACTGCATGTGATGAGTATGGTTTCGGTGCTCGAGTGTAGTGGTGACTCTGACTTTGGCTATCCTTGTTGGTCGTGATGTGAAGCTTTGACTATAACTTTTCTTTATTCGGATTTTGGTGGACGGGAAATTTTATATTACAGTCTGTGATGAATTTAAACGCTGAGCGTACAAGTTATAAGAAATGTCAGAATTTAATCTTACGTGTAAGGAAGACGTTCCGTTGCATTAGTCGCTTTGTAAACTCACCTGAAAAGATAAATGTGTGTAAACATTAAAAACATGGTAAGGAGAAGTGACAATCGTAATAACAAAAAATAAATCGATGAATCCCCGATAGATGCATTCATTACCAAGCAAACTACATGTACGTTAACAAAATTAAGGACAAAGTTTGAACGAACTTATACACGCACACATCTCAACAATCCTCCCATAAACTCTCGAGCACAGCGAGCTCCGCTCAGCAGCGCTCATCCTTTATTCAAGTAATTTCTCTGTTCAAGCCAAAAGTGTATATATATTTCGAGTGCACGAGTCGTCGCAGAGCTCTTTTTACGAGAGGCGTCTTCGGCTGCAAAGTTTCGTCCGAACGGCGGACGTACAGACGAGCCAAGATTTTCCGCTCGATCTACTTCTGCGGCCGTTGCAACTATGGGGAATCTGATGTTACAATTTTATTCTCGCTCCGGCTTTGTACCTCACAATGGGACGATATTCGCGCACGGACGCCTTGAGAAGTAGCCTCTTGCTAAGAAATCCACCTCGAGTCCACGAAATCTCCCGCGTATATGTGAGAGTGGACCTTTGTAAGAAAGTATTTCCTTTGTGCAAAGCAGCGTCCGGACTTTGTCAAGGATGTGTACTTTTAAAGAGTATTGAATTTCGCGAAGAATAAGATAAAAGTTTGCTTCTATGGGGTGTATAGGTAAGGTATATACTTTTAGAAAATAACAAATATCGCTGAAATCTCTGCAGCATTGAGTTTTCGATGTTGAAACGGAGCAATCGCCTTTTGAGGGTTGTTTGTACGCCACTCTGTTCACCGAATAAAAAGCTCTTGATACTCGCAAAAAGCTCGTGCATCAGTTTCAAAACAAAACACCGAAAAAACGAACAGTAGAAATACGCATCGATTTTCGCGGTCGGAAGTTTTCGCCTTGGAGTGGACCACTCGCAAGCTCGGAAAAAGCTCGAAGAAAGGCGCGCGAGTGTATATGATACGTCAAGAGCTCGGATGAGTAAAAGCGAGGGAGGGATCCTTGTCATTTTTTTATGACTGATCCGTGGGGATGAGCCGTCGCGCGAATCGAAGAAAGCTTTCGGATAAACAAGGAAATAAACGCTTCGAGCTCGTAAATCTCGGGAATTTCGAATTCTGACATGGCAGGCTGTGTGCTATACGACGCCGTGCAGTACACGCCGTCAGCCGGCGATGTATTTATTGACTTTAGAAGTAAGTGAAATGGACGGCGACCCCAGCTTTTTACGAACTTTATCGACTGATACGCGCATTTCGCTTTGCATGAGGAAACTGGTACACTAGCAGTTTTCGATTAACAAATCGTGATTTCGGAAATTTAAAATATCCTAATTTATTTCTTCTCATACTTTTTTTTTTAAATTACTGATGCCTGAATCATCAAAGCATCCCGCGCTGCAGACCGTTATTAAAAATCCGAATCACGACGTCTATATTCAGCATGCACTTACGTCGACCGGCTGTGCAGCCGTCGGTAATTTAGCGCTTGTTACTGTCTCATTCATCAACACACGTGCGTAAATAAGTGACTCGTCCTGGGCACGCGCACTACACGGCCTACTTTATTATCTTCGCGCATATGCGTCCGGCGATGTGTATGCGCGTATACCGAACACACGCGGCTAACAAGCGCGTTCGTTATTGCGAGCTTACCACAGTGTAAATGCCTACTCTGATTTCCCGCGAAAGCTCTATAAACAGATGTTTTCATATACTTGCGTATACGATATCACATCTCGCTGCAGTACTAAAACAAAACAAAATACACTGTACCCATATTTTTTTTATAGAAGCCAAGGTATACATTCTCGGGTCCGCGTCATTAAAGTGTCTGAAATATTATAGCACATCCAGAGCAATAATACACTTCGCCATTAAAGCGAATATGACTCGAATATTGCTTTTTCAAACTGCGCGACCGTATATCACTCACATTTTTTACGTCCCCTACGCATAAAAGTTCGTCGTCCCGCTTTGAGCTTGCAAGACTTCGCACACGGAAAATACGGCCTCTTACGCACACGCTTCTCTCCTATCATCCGGAAAATCTCGGAACGCTCGTCCGCTCTTTTCCTCTCCGCTGCTCCGAAACTTTGTTTTCGCGTTCGGTGCGCACACATACGTTCGTGTCCCGCCATGTCGCACATATGTTCGTGAAGCTATCTCGTCGCGAGGAACTTTCGACAGGTGGTGTGGTAAGTTCCGGGACGAAAGCCGATGTAAAGCTTGTTCAGGAACCAGCTGATCCGTCGACGTCTTAGTCCACGCGTGTACGAGTGTGAGCGGGATCAGGAACATCGGAATCACGATGTATAGTTCTTAAAAAGTTGGGTATAGAAGCGAAGATGGCGAGAGAACGGGTACCGTGTGTCCGGATTACGCCTTAACGGGCTTTTCAAGTGAAAAGTGAGCTGTAGAGGGAGTTAGTGGGTTGTTTACTGGGGCGCTGCTATAGTCAGTTTAGCATTTTTCTATGGGATTTGTGCGAAGTGTAGAGGGATGTTGAATTGTGCTTCGCAGCAGCGTTGCGTGATTGATTAATATAATTATATTGCAATAATCATAATGGCGTATTTGAAACAGCGTTTTATGTCTTTTGTATCGAAGTGAATTATTTAGCTCGAGCGTAAATCTTTGTAAGTTGGAATTATTGAAATGAATGTGAAATAGCACCAGGATACACGTGCATTATGAATGCGAGGGCGTTTGATTTATTCACGTAATAAAAAACTCTGACAAATCAAATTCTACGCTTGTCCGTATAATTAAAGCATATTTCAGAATGTCCGCTTTCAGACCAAGCAAGCTATAAAATTGCTTTACATAAAATAACGATGTTTCTAATTTGATGTACGCGAATCGTGTTTACTTTCTATACTTCTTAAAACCCATCAAAAAAGTTTACACGCGTGCATATCAAAGCTCCATAAATATACAATCGACGAGTTTTCAAACAAAGCTCCTTAATTTCAATACACCCTCGTATGTAATAACAACGCGTCGCAAGCACCATCGTGCTAAAAATCCGCAGAAAAACACAGTGAAAACTCGCGCAAACAACAGCGTGATAGAAAAAACGCGTCGACTCTGCAACGTACAGCTTTCGAATCACCGTACGGCAATTCAAGCCATAGCTCGCACGCACGCTCTCGATTGTCCGCGTTAAGCGGAACCCATCGTCGGGGTGAAACACATGCGCGCACTCTCGCTATGCGTCTTAATTATCGGCAAATAATCGGCCGCGCTTTATACCGGCCTTTAATGGAAACTCGAGGAAATGCGCTCGTGCACCGTAGGCTATTCTGGAGAGGAAAAAAGCGAGAGAAAAAAGGCGGCAGCGTTTCTCGCTTGCGCGCGCGCGGGTGTTTTAAACGATAGAGTTTGATCAGCGTGGCACGCAATTGCGAGAGAGAGAGAGAGAGAGAGAGAGAGAGAGAGAGAGAGGGCCGAAGGATGATAGAGATTTACCGGTATAAATGGTCAATCTTCATACGCAATCTCGCGTGTATGGAGCTTTTCAGCGTTGAATGTTACGTTGTGTGCGGGGAAAAGTCTATTATCGCTTGGAATTGGGTGTATAGTATTAGAAGTGATGAAAACTGGGAAATTATTAGCGCTGGCTTCGTGTTATGCATAAGAGTTTTTCTTTTAATTAGGTTCAGATATATCTGTACTTTTAAGCAAATTTTTTAGATGAAAACGATATTGTTAGGAAAATAAATGTGTGTAATGTAACATCAAAACTACTCGAAACAGGAATCCTCCATATACATGTCCATCGATCCCCGCATCGCACCTATGGCTTGCATTACCGGCTCTTAGCGAGAATTTTCTCGGTCTTCGTGGATTATTATGCCGCCTGTATAATCTCGCTGCAGTAAGCCATTCGTCATGACTTATTACCGCGCGTCGAGGATAGAAGCTTCGGGAGAGAGGAAACTAGCGGTTACAGCGACGTTGATGGGAAGCGCGAGCGATAAACTATTATATGGCGAAGGCGCACACACATACTAACCCCTTACATCGTGACGCGGCGCTACGACGGTAACGATTTCTTTCGCATTAATTATGAATGCGGCAAGAAAAAGCGCGCTATTAGCTGAATTTATTCTCATTTCCTCTCGCGGCGGCGGGAGACCTGTGTTTAATGGCCCATGCGTGATTGAGTACATCGGAAGCACTTGCTCGGATATGTACGCTTTATTTATGATAACGACTATGGCTATAGCTTTTCTGTGCGTGGCATTATTGTAGCACGAAGTATATACTGCGAAGTTTGGTATTAAATTTAGCGCCGAGATTTTGGCGAGTCCTGTGCGCGCGTCGTGTTTTATAAACTCACTCCGAAAGCGCAATATCGTATTAACCTCGTTTTGCAAAGTGTAAAAAATCTGTAGTTATAAAAGTGAATCTGTTGTGAAGAAAAAAAAGGCTTCGGTGGTACATGCGGTAACGAGTTCGTCTAAATCTATATGTTAGCTCGACCACAAGCACCGAGGGCGAGTAAATAAATTTTTTTCATTCGCCCGCGTACTATGCGCGCATGTTCATTAACATTATACACAAGTGCATTACTACACACTAAAAGCCTCTTCCGATAAAACTCAATTATTGCCTCGTAGCAGCGAATTCTCTTCTCGCCGCACGACAATATTCCACGCGATTTTCCATTACCGCGGCCAACAACGCGCCTCTCTTGTAATTAAAAAGCATTTACCAGTCGATATAAATACCATCCTCGCCTTCGGCTCTTGCCTCGCGCTACAAGCGGATGAGCGTCGTACCGGTGATCTGCTCCACAGTATATAGACCTTTATGACGCGCCGCTCGCGCTATAATCCCCTAAAGTATAATCAGTCCAAACGAGTTAGTTGAAAATAATCAGCCGACATTATATCAATTAGGGCAAGCCGATTTGGCTTGGAGTCTGCTGCAGAGCAGCAGCAGCAGCCGATATATCGATCGAGCGTATATACAGCGGGTAGCTTGGCAAAAGAGCACCAAGCTGGGATCATATACGCGCCAGAAACACGAGAACTGATGTTCGGCTCGCAGTCGCAGGCTCTGCGGATGAATCTCCTTTTTTGAAATCGCTCCGCGGGATTTGAATTTTACGAGCCGGAGTGAATTTGATGCGATGGCTGTTTCACGCTGTGATTAAGGGTCGACTGAAAGGCTCATTTGGATGGGTGTACCATGATCCTCTGATATACTTTGTTACTATATAACTTCGCCAGCATCGTTTAAAAAGAAAAAAGTACAGATCTCAGTAATTTATTCTAAATGTTTGATATTCGCGATCGAAATCCCATCAGGCTTATAGTCTAAGCCAATCATGGACCTCTTTAGTAGCATCGCATTTGGATTAGGCACGCTATCCGCGTGTTTGTGCATAATATAATATAAAGCGACCAATTAAATGTTCCACAGCAGGCTCGCTTGTATTATTATGCAAATCATGTCCGTGCTAGCGCGGAACTCGGCGTGGTCAAGCGCCGGCTAAACACGCGGCCACTCTATGTATATATGTGGGCCATGAGCGAATTTCATCGAATATTAAATACACGAATAAACACTTTGAATAACGTGAATTACGCGTTTATCATTCATAAAATCCGGAAATAGCATTTCGGTTATATGTTATAATATTATGCCTCGATACTCAGTTTCCTCTAAATTCAAACAATTTTGCAGTCGTCCCATCGAAAACTCTTTACGAACTTGTTTACGAAGTAGATAGTCTACTTCTCAAACACCCGACGTGGACGCATTCTCATATCGGCACCACAGGCGCTTGCGGACCGCAGCATCGATTCCGTCCATGGCTTTTCGAGCTCATCACACACCAACGCGGCGCGCTGCCTTGTACTTTGGCCGCGGGAACGCTTGAAATTGCTTCCGCGCACCTGCATCACGCGCCGAGCGCGCTCCACACTAGGCTGAAACTTTCGGGCTTTGTCGCGTAGCTGTGTACTCTCGCGAATGTTTTCTATTTGACGACAGTCCCTCCACGTTAATTTCACGCACAGCTTCGGCCTCTTTGATGTCGAGGGCTTTATGAATGTTCGCAGATCGTTGACTGCTGCAGCTGTGATGAGGCTGTCATGGAGCGAACTTCAGTAATATGTATTTGGAATTTACGAATGTACTGCGAGCGGTATGACTACTGTGTGTGTGTAATCTGGATTAAATAGATTCTCGCGCAGAGGCGCAATCTCTGGGCTTTAATTATTTAGCGTTTGGAAAAGCTCTCGGCGTTGAATTTAGAAGGTAAAGTGCCTGCGGGCAAGGCTTGTGTATAGGGAAAATTGTTTGATGCGTTTCAAAATAGGTCAGCACGCTCACCATTTGATGAGGTTAAAGTGCGCGTTAATATTTTGACAAACTGAACTACAGCTATGTTTGCGTCAACATATCGAATAACGCTGACGATCATCGCTCCACTCCTAAAACCGATCTCTAAGTTACTGCTTCTTATACATATTCTTATCCATTGCAAATATTTCAATTTCGAATGCTTGATATATTCCATACCGTCCCATACTATTTGTCAATCTTCTAAAAAAAACACTACATTGTATCCCCGAGGTATCAAAAGCTCGGCGCGCGCAGCGACGCAAAACAGCGTGAGTAACTCTCTTAGCCGGCGGTTATCAGCGCGAGAATTTCAATAACAGCGCTAACGACTCGACAAGCAGCACTCGCCCGACTCATTCACACCTCTCTGCTGGCTGCCACTGTTCGCGCCTTCGTTGTTTGTCTCATTCAAGCTCGTGCTAAGCTCACGCGCTGCAGCAGGAAAAGAGAAGAAGCGAAGAGAAGAGAAGCGAAAAAAAGGGGAGAAAAACCGGCTGCACTGGCGGCAGCATCTGAAAAGATTCTCGGGGCGAACAAGAGAAGAAAGAAAAAGCCGCCGCGCCGACGTAGTCGTCGTCGCCGGGTTAACGACCTATAAAGCTCACGCGATTCGAATGCCTGCGCGCGCTGTGCACTCGACTTGCTCTTCGCCTACAGGTATATGTATATGTGCGCTCGAGAAATGTATATGCGTGTATGTATACGCTGTATGAAGTTCTTCTTAGTTATTATCCGAGATCTTAATCGAACGAGCGCGTTTTATTGCCCGCACTTTATTGAGCCGGCTCAGCGGCAGAGGCAGTGTGCGCCAACGAATGCTATAGAGAGCTTTCAGCTCGTCGAAGTCAACCAGGAAGAGCGACAGACCCCTCGAGACATCGCGAGAAAGAGGACTGCTACTGATCTTGCTCGAGCTATATACGCGAGAGACGCGAGCTTTCGATGTATGTATAACTACAAAAAAACTTTTTTCAAAAGTGAAAACCTTGGCAAAAAACATTTACTTGACATTTTAGTATTTAGAGATTTCACTACGTTTATTAGTCTTTTTCTTGCCAAGGTTTTCACTTTTGAAAAAAGTTTTTTTGGGAGATTCCACATCTTTTACAAAGCATCCTTGCTATTGCACTTAATGAAATCTTGATCTATTCGATAGACAATAAGCTACTATTGCTTTAGACATTGATCGCATCGCGCATATAATCGTATAGCATTATTATATGCATATAATCGCGTGTGTCGCCGAGTAGCAGGCGAATGTCGGTCAAGTAGATGAACCACTTTAACCACTGGTGTATAATACCTAATATAATACTCACCGGAAGTCACGTGACCGGAGGAGACGAAAAAAATCGGGAGAGGATGGAAACTCTGAACGAAAAGAATTATACCGAGCAAATTTTCAACTTGCAATATTAAGTCAATAACTTAATATTTTTGGATGAATCTTTTTAATCATGAAAGATTAGGTTAATATATTCAAGTAGATACCAACAGATTGCGCATACGTGCAATAGTAATGATTTAAATGTTCTCGAGATTTTTTTAAGGTTAAGAAAACCCAATTTCAAAGTATATAGGGTTGCACCGTCGACAAATCGTACTTCGTACTTTTTCTTGCCAGCGCGGTGCTGTCGCGCCCCTTGATATATCTATTGGACGTGGATGAAGGAGTCGAGGGAATAGAGAGAAAATTTTCCATTTGGATCCTAGGGAAATTGACTCTTCAATACTGTAGCTACGAATCTCTCTCGGTTAATCGGACCCTCCCCTCCCTGCTGGATTGACACGATAATTGATTGTTGTACGTTGCTAAATTGTTACGTTCTCTTATTTTATCGTTTATCTGGCTAACTCGATCAAACATTTAGTAGGCGCTTGGATGGCTTGCATGCTCCAGCTGTGGGTGCTGTATAAAGAAGGCGTAATTGTTTTATCGATGTAGACAAAACGACTGAAAGATATTTCTTTATTGAGAGTTTTTGTGTCATCATATGATACTCAAATTTTTTTTAATAACATTTTTATGTGGATACTCTAATATTTTCGATCGTTAAATGCAATTTTTATTCGTGTACGGTTGTCAGTCATGAAATGGCACACACTGTGTATGTATAAAAGTGAAAAATTGCATACGGTATATAGCGCAGGCTTTCAAGACGGTATGGAAAAAACCCTTAGGGATATTGAAAATTGAAATTTTATATTTTGAACGCGACGGTAATAAATCTTAACTTTAAGATAAAATATTTTTATAGCAACACTTTTTTCCTTGGTACACTTGGGGTTTCCGCCTGACGAAATTGAAAATGCGTAGCGTAAATTCAAATGTTTATTCAAACACGTTGATGTATATTAAAGCCGATTTAAGGTCCCCGCGAATCTTCTTTCTAAATCCGTTCAAGTTTCACGTTAGATCAAAAATACGTGCCAATGTAATAGTAAAATAGTATTCTATAGCTCGCTGAGATTTATAGTGATTGAAACGAAAACCATATATTCGCTGGAGGCGAAGCGAGTCGAAAGGGCACGTAATTAACGTATACCTGGGCATGTATATATACTTTTGAGCATGGTTACGCTAACCGACTTCTACCCGGATCCAGTGGCAGTCCGCACGTAGCTCTGGCGTAATAAAAGACACTACTACGTTCTCTCTCTCTCTCTCTCTATCTCTCTCTCTCTCTCTCTCTCTCTCTCTCTCTCTCTCTCTCTCTCTCTCTCTCATGGTTTATTCCCTCACCCGTTCGGTTACCAGTCGAAACGTGCCTCGGAAAAGCTTTGCGCAGCGCTTTTTTGCTTTTTTCAACGGAACGTAATTCACTGTTCCGTTGATACAAGCCCTCCCTTGAAAATGCAAGTGAAAAGCTCGCCTGAATACGCGGAAATGAGTATTTATCCAGTGGTGCCGGGATAATGAAAAGTTTTTGAGCTTTACGGAAAAACCTTCGCTTTTGGAACGCAAAATTTAAACGTTTGACCAACTGCTGCTTTTCTTCCGAATATTCGCGTAATTCTTGGCAGTGTAATATAAATTACAGAAAGTACACCGCTCGCTGATTAAAATGCAAATGATCATTTGGAATTCCAATTATACAGTACAAACTACGGCGCGCTACACACATTGCCCCCCTTTGCGCGGTACATCTATCGTGGACCATACATCGTTCAAAGCAGGCAACCGAAAACAAATGACACTAACCTGGCGTAACACTAGGAAAAGGTTGCCCCGGCAACGACGGCGGATGTTCATCCTCTGGCGATCTCTCTGACGCATATCCTTGATCCTGCGGTTCCCCACCCGTCGTAAGCTTATGCAGCTTTAGATCTACACACTTGCCCTGCTGATGCGAATGATGTTGCTGTTTCGAAACAAAGACGAGGGCACAAATGATAATGTTTATAAAACGACGATATTTTTCAATATAATAAAAAACAACTAACCGCGTGGGAATCTTTCTGTTTGGACTGCTGGGGCTGATGATGCTGATGATGATGCTGCTGTCGATGTTTCACCAGTTCGCAATCGGGCTTGTGCACCATTTTCAACAGAAGTTCGTCGTCGATTTTATCGATGGAAATCCGACTGGCTCGCGTGGGTCCGTCGCCGAGTTCCCCTAACGACGGTGCGCTGCGTTTCGTCGAGTCCTGTCTTCGTTTTGGCAGTGTCCCGACGACATCGAGTTCGGCGCTCCGATGAGCTCGACCTCGCGACAATGTGCTCGAATTTCGACGCCACTCGTGATGGTGATGATGATGGTGGCAGCCGCTGCCGGTGCTACCGGCGTCCGAGCCGCGGCTTCTGCGAAGCGACTCGATGTGTCGACATTTCACCAGATCCACGCCCTCCTGTCGGTATCTAAAATAGTAGCAACAAAGGTTTCGACGGTCAGAGTGGTAAATTGCGGATGATAAAAAGTCGAGAGTTAATCGCGTTCGAAATTACTAGATGGAAAGTTTCGGATAACGGCAGTTTTATCGAATCATAATTGCGAAGTTTGTAAGGGTTCATCGCGAGTTAAATTCTTGTATCTCGTGGCGAACTACAGTATGATACTGTTATCGTTTTAATGCCATCATTCTTTTTATTCCCGTCATTATTTTCCATCGGTGGACATGCAAACACGGTCGGTCTTTGAAAAATTAAAACTTTAATGCGAGTTTGAAACTTTTCTCATGAAGCTTATTACGAGAGCGGTGAAAGTCCTTTTGTGAACAAGAAAAAAAAATTAAAACAACTTTTCTCATTAAAAGAGGCCGTTAAATTGTCACAACATTATAAAGCTTACTTCCAAGGATCGCCGTCGAGAGACTCGTCCGATCGATGTTTTACGAGGTCCAAGGTATTCGTCGACTCGTCCACGTAGTGAGCACCAGCGTGCTTCTTCTTGTATGGCAAAGTGCCACCGAGATTACCGCTGATAGTGTCAGTAATGACGTTATTGTTTTCGCTCGGGTCATCGTCCAGTGAATCCTTCCCGTCGAGGTGATTCGGCAGTGAACCGCAAAATTTGTATCTACTGAAAAAGTCAAGATGAACAAAAGTAAATCAAATTTCAGAAAAATATTTATCTCTCATATTCAATCACGTTTTGTTATTCCGGAATTTAAAAGAGCCTGTCAGACACAAGCAAGATGCATATGCTAAGTCAATTCTATTACAATCTCGGAATGCCTTTCCTGACTTTTACCGCCGATGGCGAAAGCCTTTACGATCGAAGTCGTCTGTCAAAGAAACGAAAGAGCTTGTCAAGGGAAAATCCTCGGATTCACAATCGCTTTACTACTTGTCAAGTAGGCAAACTTGCATAATACACGAAATGAAAATACTATTGATACTGCATCTACTCGTGAGCTTGAATTCGTAAACGTTTTTGACATCAGATTAGCGAATGATTGAGAAACCATAGTATAAAATCACAGTATAAGATAAAAGCAATGGCTGCAAAATGCAAAACGAACGTATAATCGCCCAATCCTGCTAATTATTCGCTCATGATAATACCCTCATCATAACAATATCACAATCTAAATCATCCCGTCGACCAAAGAAGCTCAAGCCCGCAAGGTCCAACAATGAGCTTCAACCAGCTCTAAAACGCGTACAGCATCGTTAAGCGTCACAGCTTCGCTTAGTCCCATCAAAAGACTGTAAAAGCGCTCGCGCATAATTCAGGGCGTTTGCCGCGCGCACACCTCTGTTATAACAAAGCCGCACGCGGTATATGTACAAGCGACACGGGCGGCATGAAAAAGTAGAGCTATCAAAGTCATCGTTAATAAGATTTCAGCAATAATAATTCAATCTCCCTTGAGGCCTCTCTCGGTAAAATAAGCGAGAGCGCTGCCGCCACACGGCGGCCTCCTGCATAATTACAGCCGAGCATCGATTAACGGCTCCGTTTAATATCCTCGGCCTAACGACTTCCGGCCTTAGCGATCAATTTAGCGTCGTTAAGCGCCGTGGGCCAACGCCAGGCGAACTTTCTCTCTCCACGCGCGTGATGTGTATAAGCCCTCGTACCGACGGAGATGCTGCAGAAGATGTAGGGAGAGAGATAGATAGAAAAGCCTTCGAAATTCGGATGTATCCGTGTCTATATACGTTCGATTTTGCGTGGTCGGACTACCCTCCGTTATGGATGTACATATCGGATGCCTGCTCGTATAGACCGAAACGATCGGGTATGCATTTATTGGCAATAAGGGGTCATACACACCGAGTGACCCAGATGAATTTTAGTCATGGATATATGACTATTTAGCGAAGATATAGTTGTGGAAATACTATATAGTTTCCAAGTAACGAGCAAATACATGCAGACTATGTACGCGCTCAATTGGTTTAGCCTGCAGCTTTGATGATTGGGCAGAGCGAAAAGCTTGGCAAGCTTTGGAGTAATTAGTTTTACTGATATATTAGTGCGTTAATTGCATGACAGAATCTCATACACTTACTTGGTATATTATTGAACAGGTTATTTTCGAATGCTCGTGTAAGTTAAATTTGCATAACATATTGAATTACTTATATAAGTACACTAAAAGATGTCACATATGACATTATAAAGTCAAACATTAATTCAGTGGGTATTGTTTACTTTGGTGAAAGTTAAAGTGGTGTGTGTCGATCGTATACATGTATATACAGAACGTGTATTGAAGGGATAGTGCTGGTTCGTGTAACAAAGGCTAAGGGCCTGGTTTGCATTAGCTGTGTAAACTTTCAACGACTTTGCCCCGAATCGCCTTGTTATAACGTCAATAAATGCTTGAAACCTGTAACGTATCTACGTCGTTAAGCGATGGATTAGTAAAATATTTACAGCCTCTCTGTTGTACCAATTGCAAAGGGTACTTTAGAACGTTTCGATGAAGTTTAACATTTTCAAACGCATGAAATATTCTTCAAATATTAATGGTAAACTCATTTAAAGTTTTAAAATTGATAAAATATCTCGTGAAAAATCCTTTTAAACAATGAAACTGAACTCCAGCTATGCCATTAATTAATCAATTCCCGGCTAAAACTTACAAAAAATTTCCGTGAAAACCGTGAAGCAACTCCGAAATCGCAACGATTCCACAGCCAGCTAATACAAGTCCCAAAACCTTAACGGGGGATTAATGGGCTAAAAGCTCGGCTCAACTCCGATGCAATGAGGCGCATCGCAAGAACAGAAGCTCCAAGGGCAAAGGGTATATAAGGAAGCACCCGTGCGGTCGTCTGCTGTCGTTGCAGGAAGCTCTCCCCGCGGAAGAAGCAGCAGCGGCCAGTGTGTAGCGCCGGCCATCCACACGCTTTTAATTACCGAGTACTTCCGTTTTAGGGAGCTTTCCCGGTCCCGGTTCCCGGTTTGTATGCCGGCGCGATAAGCTCGCTTAGTCGGCTCCCGTCGACGCAACATGTGTGGTTGCGAGCTATATGTCAAGCCTGCGGAAAATTCTCGCTGGCATGCGATTAATGGATAATCGAATACGGCGCACATACGCTGGAATGATTATTGAATTCCAAGCGCCCGCGGCTAACGCTTCTGGCAATTTGGGGATAGGTCTCTCATTTTGGTCGCCGAGCAGCGTCGAATTGGAATCCGTTTGATTGCTGTTAATTAGTTAATAAAAAAATGTACGTGAGGTCACCTAATTCCCTTTGGAGATGTGTGTATATGTGTGTATGTGTGTGTGATACTGGAAGGTGCGTTAGAGAGCGAAATTTCGACGAGCGAAACTAGAATGAGTGCGACTGGAAATTGGATTAGTGTATATTTGGTTGTTGCTGCTGGATTAATGACTATGTGATGCGATGGTCTTATTTTTCTTTTATTAAGTACGTTGTAGTAAATGATAATGACACATTTTGTGAAATAAGGATATAATTGTTTGTGCATTTCAAACAACGAAATTCATATATATTAAACAGTAATTTATATATACATAGTTAGCCAACTGTACTTATTTACAAGCCTTTGGATTTCAAAATGAAATACAAACAATAATTTTGAATAAATTATCAATCAACGAATCAATAAGTGTATTGATAAATTATTATATCTATTTCAAAATAAATGTGATAAAATTCGAAGAGAGAAAGTACTGAAAAAACTTACTTGAAGAATTTAAGTTTGTTGCTGAATTATAACAAATTAAAACAGTATTCTTCTCTCGACAAGATATTTTCTTTCCTTGCGACCTTCTTGTCGCGGCAAACTTCTGAACCTTCGATACAAGCATCCCGGTACTTCGGAACAATATCAAAAGTGCCTCGTCTACGCGACTTTAATATCTTTACCTCAAAACTAGACGAAAGTGGAATATCATAGCTACGGAGGAAACCAGCTTCTCCTCAACAAGTACAGACGCGTAGCCTACTTCGCCAACAATCTCAGGGTCCCTTAGTTGTGCACAGTCGAGTGTTGTTCAAGATCCGGGGAACACATACCCTCGAGTATCCTGACAATTTATTTTCGTCGGGAGAGATGACGAAAAACCCGGAGTATATAAGCAGCGCGTCGCAAGAGATGTGGAACGATGTGGAAGTTGCAGCTGAAGGGGAACTATGAGAAATTACGCAGTGCGTGGGAGAGATAACGCACCACGGGCTGACGCAACAATAACCTTGCAGTCTCGATCTTGACCCAGAATCATCGAGAAGACTCTACAGCTGATTTTAGGCTACAGCTGAAATAATCCGGGACACGATTTCGTTTTCAATTTGCCAACCAGAGCGAATCTTTTTCCAGCGAAATATTACATTGTTATCTCAATTATTCAGCTCATCTCGCGTTCACCCTGAATTCTTTAATCCGCTATTGAGTTATCAATTTGTCAGTTTTTTATTTGAAATAATCCAATCGTTCACCCAATTCCGTGAATATTATAAAACTCATATACCGATCTTATATTATATTCGAACACCAACCTCTCTCTCGAAGATCTGGAACAAGGCACGAGTATCTTCCCGACACTGATGCCCTTGGAATCGCAGAGATTCCCGGACGACTGGGCTCTCCTGCCGTTGAGGCCCTTGCCGTTGTGTCTACTGAGGTTCGAGCCCATCTCCTGCTCGCTCTTCTCTACCGCAGCCTCATCGCGCCTCTCTTGTTCCGCTGGCCTGTTGTTTTCCTTGTTCGCCGCCGACGACGAGGACGAGTGGCGGATAGGCGGTGGCGGAGGTGCCGGGTGCCGAGGCCGTTTGGCGAGAGATGAGCCTTCCTGTCGCTGCTGCTCCTGCTGCTGACCTCGACAGTTGACTGCCGAGCCGTTTATGGAACGCCAGGCTTCGCGACGGCCAGCCGCTGCTCCTGGTGAGACTAGTAGCACGTCCTCGCCTGGAATTGAAAGAAACCGAAGGTTACTATTTGTTTTACGAATAATTATGGTATGCTGTATAGGATATGATTCAAGTAGTAATGGTCGAGTATTGTATGGCGAGCAGGTCGATCCAATTAAAATAAATGAACTCTTATATCCGCGCATACGTTTTCATTAAAAGTGATAAATTTCGAAAAGCCAGTTATAATGTATGGCGCGGCAGGCGTTAAATCAGTTTAACGCGTCATAATTTGAGTGTAATAACATCATTCGCGATCTCGGTTTTCAACGCAGCTCACGGGACAGGTGGGCAGATTGTTAGTGACAAACGAGAGCGCTCGTTTCTGCCGTTTGAAAAATTCGCGCGCGCGAGCGCACGTGGCGAGCGAGCAATTAGAATAGCCGTAATTTTTTGAAGCAATTAAAGCAGTAGCTTAAAACTAGGTCGATTTCCGGTCGGACGTTATCACACCCGCGATTCGGATTTGCTGGGCGATCAGGCGTGAATTTCCGGCTGCCCTTAATTCTCGCGGATGCGCACACGCGACCCCCGCATTGGAGTTGCTCCAACTTTCCGGCATACCAACTGCGGGCATAAGCGAAAAATCATTAGCAATTAATGGCGATCGGGCGTTCGCGATTATTAACCTACTTTCGAGCTTTTATTCGTCGCCTTATAGTTTTCCTCAGCACAGATCGTTGAAATTTTTTTTATGCGCGTGGAAAATCGGTGAAATAGTTATATACGTGCGATTGCGGCTGGTGAGTTTTTGGTTCGAGTAGCATGTTAATAGGGGAAAGCTGAATACAATGGGAGAACACAATGGAGGAAAGTTAAAGCTAAACTACTTAATATCGAGTGAGCGTAACTCCAGCGATGTACGTAAGCTATTGTTTTGTCGAGTTTTATTACTCTCTTCGACTGACGTGTGTATGCCTAATGATACAGATAATTATGGATCGTTGCTTTGAATTAAATCATTCACCACCGTAATATTTAATTCACGATCGCAGACAAAATATTTATTACCATCGTACGTCATCGTCGAAAAACTCGGTCCAATTTATAAAATTCGAAATCACGGTCCTTTACAACCAGAATACCCATAAAAAGCGAACATAAAATCTCCCACCGACCGCGCTCTCACTTTTACAACACATCATCGCCGCACAGAAGTCATTCAAAAAAGCCACTTAATGAGACGAAACAAGGCCGTGCCATTCGCCACTCCATATATAGGAACACGCGTAGCAACAGCAGCAATAGGCCAGAGGACGCATAGGATCAACTCACGCATAGCACAGCGCACGCATATATACGCAAAGCCTCTGCGGCGGCAATGTACAGATTGTAGCACGGCCCGCTGTAAATTAGCTCGAACCGCGATATGCGCTTTAGGCTCGAACACGTGCGATATTCAGTATAGCGGCTCTGCGTGTACGACGACGATGCGCCACTGGCTCACCTGAATGTATCGAACGCGCACACCCGCGCAACGAGCCTATACGCAGCAAATATATATATATATATATATATATATATATATATATATATATATATATATATATATATATATATATATATATATATACACACACACACACACACACACACACACACACAGCCCCATAGACGATCGTATTACGCCGCCGCTTGTTGCGTCTTCCGCCACGATGAGGTGGAGGTGGAGAGGAAGTAATTCGAGATCGCGTGGGCAACGCATAAAAGGATTTCGTACGTGCGCACGCGGAGCTCTCGCGTTGCCGTCGTTCTGTGTGCGCAGTATTTTACTGCTGCGCTGCAGCGCTAATATTGGTCGTTTCGACGGATCGGCTGCTTTGAGTATACCCTCGCACTGCTTCTCTCTCGAAGCTTATATATACTATATACATAGAGGAGAAGGAATTGGATTACGCGTACTCTTCGATTTTATGAATGGAGATGGTTTTTCATTAAAGGGATTTCTTTTATTTCGAGAGTCGAGCTTTCTTTCTTTTTCAGCGTCGCTATATATGTATATAGGTATACGTGAGAGATATCGCATGAGACGCTACGGCTCGAGATGGGAGTCGGTATTAAAAGGATTTTCTCTTCCGCGCGATCAATGGGTATACGTGTAGTACTGAGATTTCGCTGCATTCTGTGTGTGTCCTGGTTCCGAGAAGCATTTCAAGAAAAGGATACTCATTTCCTAATTGCGTGTCATGCTTCTTCACTGTTTCAATTAGTAAAACAGGAGCTGTTTTACTACACGTATACAAAAATGTGCCGTGTGTTTACTCGACGAATAAATTATCAATAACAAGGCTCGAGCAATAATACGGCAACAAATCATTCGACGCTTAATTTAATTAGGAAAAATCCCGGGGATCTCCAAAGCTCGACGGAATTTATTAACGTGTTTGGGCGCAAAAAGTCGGCTGCAGCTGCAGCAGCGCGACGACGAGCAAGGATTTCGCTCGCGTTTTTTTGCGCGCGCGCCATACTCTTGAAACTCTCTGCGAACGCTGCGCGAGCGGCAATAAATTTTTCGCATGACTTACATCTAAACGATAATGCACGACCTCCTGCATTTCATTTTGCGTGCTAGCAGGAGATAATGAGCTCGAGTTGGCCGAAAGAATTATTGCGTTAAAGTAGTGTGCTCGTCCTTCTTCAGCTAGATAGAGCAAAAGAAACGCCGCTTGCAAATATATAGAAACGTATCTTCGTGAGCTTCACGGTGATTATACGCAGCTATATAGGATGTCTGAGATTTCGAGAAACATCGCGTGACAGCTGTAAGCGACGCGGATAGCTATGCCGCCTACTCGGAAACTTCATTGCGATGTATATACTCTCTCTCTCTCTCTCTCTCTCTCTCTCTCTCTCTCTCTCTCTCTCTCTCTCTCTCTCTTCAAACTTTGTATCTTTGCTCACAGTTAGATTTAACCAGTAAACTTTGGAGTTGGCGAATTTTACGCGGAATTTCGTAATCATCTTGTTCTATAAAACTGTTAAAACTGTTAGTTTCACTATATCCTAACAGCTGTACGAGCAAGAGAAAGAGAATATTTTAAGCTCCCACTTAAAGTCAGTGTTTTCTCTTGTTAGTTTAATTTCGTTAAAAAACGCGAATCCTTGTTTTATTTTAGCCGTCACGTTATATTTCAACGCAGAAAGTTTCGAGTGTACTCGAGCAGCAGGTGATCAGAGTCTGCCGTTGCCTGCCACGTGGCTCGGGTTGCGCGCGCGGTACCTCGTTTTCCGCGGAATATTTAGACACATTCTGCATTCCTTTTATTTTTTGTTTCTTCCTCGAGACGACCTCCGCATATGCAGAAGCTCTGAGACAACTTGAATACGCGAACTCTGCGAAATTTTGGACTTTTTATTCTCGACGAGATCCTTTGCGTGTATACGTCAACGAGGATGTTTTATATACTGCGCGCAAACTTATTATGAATTCAGAAATATTATTTTTCTGAAGGAACGAGCTCGCGCGAGTACCTTTTTATTTGAGACCACTCGTCGTCGGCTGCTTCGTCATTTTGGAACCTCGAGGCTGGCAAGTTCTTGCATTTCAAAATCTGACGTCTGTTCCAGCAGGTATGAATTATTAAAACATATACGCGCGTATTACTTTTATTTTTGTTTGTGTGGAACTTTTTCAGATGAGAACAGAACTCGAACAGACAGCTTTGAGGAAGTATAAAACGACTGCACGGGATTATAATGTATGTAATATTTTAATACTTTGTTATTTTTAAATATGTTGAGGAGGAAACAAATTTGTGGCTAGAGATACATAATGCTTTTTGTGGATATTCATTCTTTATATTACTTAATATAAAAAAAATGCAAACTAAATTTATAAATTTAATATAGCTTTAACAACATTTTGATTCACTTCTCGTAAAATGTTAATGTTTTCCAACAGGTTGGAGGACCATCAAACTCAATATTGTTTTTTTACAATAAATAACGGAATTTCCGAGAAAGTTTATGACCTACAACATTGCCGTCGAGAGCTAGTTGTATATAGTAGCATCACGTCAAGCAACTGCAGTCTATCGGCTTCTAAGCGATTGGAAGAATTTGTTGTGTGCGATCCGATATCTTAATGCTTCTCTGACACTGTCTAAGCTTGTAGAATCAATAACTAGCTATATTCACGATCGCGAATCACCTATTAAATACATTTACAAACGTAGTTTATCCACTTTAAATAAAATACAGCCATCAAATTCACTAATATAAATTTTACTGCAAAGAATTTACAGTTTTAGTCAGATTTCATATCAATATTTGCACAGGATATTGGTTTAGTTTATAAGTATACCTATACTTCAAATTGCATCATATCGAAGCATATACACTAAACTTATGAGTGGATTGTGGAAAATGACTGTAAATAACACCATAATATCTGTATCGGAATTTTAGTACCATTTAAAGTCACTCATATAATCCTGGGATGATCGCAGCTATTCACTTCGCAGTAGTTAAAATTAATGACTTAGCAAACAATCTAGCTATGATTTCACAAATATGTGCAATAATTAAAAGTTGAAAATAAATCGTACAACTTTAATAAAGTTGATGCGTGTCAACATTTTGATATCTTTGGCTGATTGCATCATCGCCCTTAGAAACCTATAGTTAGTCCGAACGTATATTTTCAATACCATGTACAAGAAGGTCTACTGCTCGACTTGTGTACTTCTATAGAATTAAACATAAATAGGATCATCAAGCTCAAGCGTATACGTACGTAGCCCTGAGTATATGTTCTACTCTAGTCCATAAAAGACGTGTAATGCGTACCATGACCATAAGTTCAATGGGAGGAATGGCAAAATTAATTAGCATCATAACTGCAATTTACGAGCGTGTGTCGCATCACGCACAACTCAATATAGTATCGAATCAATGGAGCGGCTATCGCGTGCCTAATCGCACTTCCGTCGAATCTGTTTTCGGAGACTATAATACTACTACTGCTTATACACATACTGGTACTGAGAGATCGGCACCAGTAGCCCATCGCGAAATTCATTATGCCCAGCGCGTCACGAGCCACTGATTAAGGGGAGGTGAAGGCGCACAGCTGATTAGTCGACGACTGAACTTCGTAAATGACGGATCATTCGTGCGTGGTTGCTCGAATCGACATCGTATTGAATTATTGCACGAACAATGCATGATGAACTTTATACGGAATTAGAGTTTGCTCTGTGATAGATGTCATTCACTGGTAGCTCAATTGCAGATGGACAGCTGGTTAGGACTTTGGTGAAACTTTGATGAGATATTTCATTTGAAAAATAGTTTGATTGAAAGTTCTATGCGATGAAAATGCATTATTATTGTTATCGTTACTCTCCGCCCATCCCAATTTGCGATCTGGCATTGTTGGACCGAGTTCTCGGATTCGGACTTCAAATAATAATACTCGGTCTCTGTGTGCTATGCAAATTTCTGTATGTATAGGTTTCACGCTCCAATGCCTCATCCATTGTGTACGTATACACACATATCTTCACGTATACCGCGGCATCTCATACAAATGGTTTTAATTAAATTTACAGCCTGGCCACGAGTCCAGTCTTATTTACGTGACAGGTTTTATTAAAGTTTTGTTTCGTTACGCCTGCCTGTAATAGTCTCCACCTCCTGGTCTCCCACCTTTCAACCCCGTCGCGTGTCGTCGCAAGTTTCATCATAACATTTTCTGCTGCCAGGCAACTGGCCCTTATGCACTGTATACCACCGACAACTATCCCCATAATGAACACGCGTCTTTCTTCTCTGCTACACCATTCTAAGCAAAGTTATTATGTGCCTTTTGTTTTGCACAATAGCATTCGAAATTACGAGGTGCACCTACTGCTCCTAGAATTAGTGATACTCTTTCAAAGGGCAATTAACTTGTGAACGTTGGACATGATTCTTCTGTCATGCTTGGGTTTATTAACTTAAGTATTTTTTTTAAATGTCACTTTGCATATTTATTTTTTACTGTAAAAAAATAAAATGGATAAATATTTACCAAACCGTTTCTCCAGCAATCGCATCGGCCATATGAATGCTCACCGCGAGTGCTTTAGCTTCCGGGATCCGTCGATGTTATCTCTCCGGATTTAGCAAATTTATGAAATATGCATTATTTCCTCGAGGTTTATATTTATGAGTTGAACCGGTACAGAGGTTGCCAGTTCGAATTTCAAAACGTTTGCTTTACGGAGTACTTGCGCGCGCACGCACCTCCTCAAAGCACACTATTCGAAATGTTCGCGACTGTTTCTTTCAACAATCGCGGTGTAAAAGCACAGCGTAAAACACTGGTGAAATGTCGTCATAACGTTTATCCAGCATAGCGGCCAAGAGCGCATAAAAACTCTCCGATACGAGCGTTTACGGGAGCAACGGTCTTCGCGGCCGGATGTATCAAAGAAAGGGATCTCTGAAGCACATATACGTATGCGCAGACACACAGAGGCAAGAGAGCCGAGCATACGTCCGGCTCTGGTATACGAAGAGAGCTCGCATATACATATAGAGTCACGGCGCGGGACATTAGTTTTACTCCTCGGACTGATTTGGGCTGACGACGTTTAAAGTTTGCAGTTTAGAAGTTTGCCGTTTAGCCTGTGTGTATGTACGCGCGCGAGCGCGGGAGTAGGCGAACTGCGAGCGAGAGAGAATCGCGACACACAAAGCCCAGAGAGAAAGGGACTTTTATCTCGGGGCTGCCGGCGCTGCCATATACCTATACGTGAATATACAGTTGCCGCTGTTATACTCTTGCGACGGCAAAGTTATGCGAACTCGACTGTTAAACCGAACAGTTGTTCAAAACCCGTGGGCAATAAAAATACGAATACGCGCCGAGCTTTCGGCCTTTGATGGACGAGTCGTCGCTGATGCTGTTACCCTGTTAATTAATAGAATTCCCCTGTTTGTTTACGTCGAACTTTTATCCGTGAGGTATAGTAAAGGGGAAATTTAATTAAAACGAACTCTTTGAATTTTAAATCGTATTAGTGGCGTACATCTGTTACCAACCAACCAACTTTTGCATTATAGTAATAATTAATGTATATTGGAATTAATGAATATTGGAATTGTTGACAGCGTAATGCTTAAAATTATTCTGCATGCTTTTAGCAAAATATAGCTAGCATTTTATGAAAAAGAAATAATTAATTTAAAAAAAAGTAATATTTTTATTTATTTGATATATTTTTTGAACTTTTACATTTGATATTTGCGTAACTTTTATGGATTCGAGGATAGAGTTACTTTTAGTCCCAAATTTTCGAGGAAAAAAAATATAAAATAAAGCTGCATAGATTGAATTGAAAAATCGGTATTTCAACAGTAGCCCTTTCTCTCCTAATTCCAATTGCAAATAACTTCAAAATTGATTGATAAATTTCATTCAACATGACTCAAATTAAATGGTTCGCTTAAATTTTGCAAACAACATTATCTCATTAAGCAGTTTATCTCTGGATTAACGATAATACATAACAGAGAAAAAAACTATGAGCTCTGCTCGATAATAATCACATTCGGATACAACGCTGATGAAGCCTGAGTACTGTGAAAATTATCGGAGCTCATTCCGGCGTGAATCCGAAGATAAACAGCACATGCAGGTATCCGATAACGCCTTGTAATTCTCTGAGGCACATACACGCAGCTTTGATTTATATACTCGTTAAAAATACGCATGAGGCGTGCACGGAAAAGAGCAGTACAGCGCAGTAACAAATAAAGATTCGCGCAAAAAGGCTCCAAAGCGGAAAAAATATAGACATCAGCTCTGGCTAAATTATACGATTACGCGCGAAAGGATCAAAGCCTTTAAAATTGAAGGTTTGATTACCGGTGCAGCTCGTTAGTGATGGTAAATAATAATGCCTTGTTAGAATTAATTATTGCGCGAAATTGTTATCTCGTTACTTCGGATATAGTGTTCAATGTTAGCCGCATTAAGTATTGCTGTAGTATCTTCGATAGCTTAGCTCTCTTGTAATACAACATCCGACTGCGATCGATTATCAGACGCATCAGATTTAGTGCAAGAAATAAATTTGACTGATCCAAGTTAATAGATGATGAACATTTTTTTAAATCACACCACACCAATATATAACGGGAAGTATATTATTTAACATCTTACGTCAAAGCGATTCACAGTTATAAAACGCGCAAGATTATTAAATCCGCAATGAGATGAACGAGTCTAATTATCATCCAGTAAATGATGGCTTGATGATAATGAAACGAATATTTGCTTTTGCGCGAGCGTTAATGCGAAAAGCTTCATTACGCATATTAAAAACGAGGGATCCACGGCCCGCGACGCTACATAATAGCGTTATTTTTAATTCTTTTTCCCCTTGAAACGGGCACAAATAGTGTGACGCGCGTTCGCGCCGTACTGAAAGACTTGCCCGAGCGCGAGATTCGCAATATAATCACGTTGCGCGCCGCCGGCATCAGAACGGCTGGAAATAAAAGTTAAAGCGACAACAATATTAAAGCGTTCCGCCTCGCTCTCGACAAGTTGATCATAACCGATGCAGTAATAGAAAGCAGACATAGAGAGCGAGGAAGAACGGTATTACGCTTGCGCGGCATCTATATTCACAAACATATCTATATATGTATATGTGCTTTATCGAGTGCGGGGTATGAAATTTCGGACCACGCGCGCACATATCGTCTTTCGCGTTGGTCGATCAGCTATATATTGCTTATTATCTTTCATTGGCTCCTTTGCTTTGGCCAGCAGATATTGCCCCAATATTTCCCACACTATTTCTCCTTTTTCTCGCTAGATATACGTTATACCCTCGCGCATCACATGCGTCATTCGATACCTTTCGGACTTTCCAGACATCGATACCAATCAACTTGCTTGATGTGTGGGCCGCTCGTATAGTGCGATTTCTAAAGATCATTTACTTTGAATCGTTAACCTGATGGAAGTATCTTTTTAGTCGGAAGACTAATACAAACAGCACAACAAAAGGTAAAGGAATTCATGTTATTGCAAATGAACTTTTTAATTACGACGATGTGATTTTAACTCAACAATGATTTCGAATACAGGAAAATAAAAATTGCCGTAAATAAAGTGTGCGTATTATGCAGCAGGAAAGACAATCGAATTTCATGAGTCATATAAAACTAAAAGTCAGTATTATGCGATTCGATTGTCGAATGGACCGCGAGAAGAATAAAAAGGACTTTTCTATAGATGCCCTGCAAGAAGCTGACTCATGCATAATGCAAAGCTCTTCTCGCGGTTTCTGCGAATCCGTCGGAATAAAAAGGGAAAAAACGCAATTAGCAAACTCGCCGAGCCAGTAATTCACGCGTGAATCACTTTGTAAGTTTAAACTGCGCCAGCCCAGGCAAAAAATCGAACTCTCATTATGTTTTACGAGGACTTTTTGTCAAGTCTGCTTTTGCAACAGTTCAATCAGCCTCCTCTCGCTTAAACATGTTGAACTCTGAAGGGGATTGGGACCTTTTTTGAGCGCAAATTCTGCCCTTTGTACTGAATTTTCGAACACGCGAATCCTCGCGCAAAAGAGTAGAAATGCAAAAGATGACAGACAGAACATTTCTGTTATACACGTGAGCACACACGTTTATTTATACAACGAAACTGTGAAACCACAAGCCAAAGCTTCCTTTCATTTTACACGCGTCAAGGTTTGGACATTTCAGACTTATTAATTAACTCGCTGCATCGGGGATTGGCTTTTGCGTATAAAAAAAATTTGTCTCAACTGTTTAATTAAAGTTCCCGGCGGACTGGTCTACAGAGTGCTGCTGCTACTGCTGCTGGAATTCAATTTTCTAGCGCTTCCGCTTTTCGACCTTTCAAAACTTTCGTTGAATAAGGTAAATCTAGGGCTCATTGATTTTTCACGGGGTTTACAGGGGCTTCATTATTTTGGGGCGAGTCATCTTTCAAGCTTTTGGTTCAGCTTTTATCAAACTATTAGAGAGGTATTATGGCTATCTTCGTTAGTATTGGTGGGAATAATACAATACAATCTAAACAATATATTAAAAAATTATCCATCATTAATGGTCATGCGTAAATCTTCTACATATAAGTGCCATAACCTCCATCATACCCGCGATATATCTGAAAAGCGCATGCACATTGAAATGGTTATTTATTACACACCGATAATCTTAAAAACGTCACATTAACGCAGCTATCTAAATACCTCGGTTGCAGCGGTCTATCGGGCGCGTAATAAATAAAAACTAATCTCCTAAGAAACCATACTTTTTCACACTCTCACATCGCTCGAACACGATCCATATAGATTACACTAAGTTCCATACAAAGTCAGCAATAAAACCCCGCGGAAAATCAATCACTCGTTGCGCAGAAATTAATATCTTATACTCGCGCAACCTAATCTTTCGCGCGTGTCACTCAGCTGCCTTACAGACTCCTCGCGCGCACGCGGATAAAAAGCCTCGCAAAACTGCCAACCGAGCGACTTTCCAAAGTAAGCTGCGCGAGCGCTTCGCCGCTCTCCTGTATCAGATAATGCGAAACAGCGAGTCGCTAATGCCTTTTTAATCGAGCAGAGCCCCGGCGAAATGAAAGCGTCCGGAATTTAGAAGTGCATCTTATAGGACCTCGCGCGTCCTATAAGGGTCGATCATGCAGCTCTCTCATAAATATAGATGTCGGTTAGCGCGAGGGCGGCGAAGTCTGCAACAGCTGTTTATACATCCTCTCGCGCGGACTGGAATCGCGATCAGAGAAGCGAGTCTATGAATATATAAGACTATGTACGCGCGAGTCGAGTAGTGTACTATATACTAAGCGTAAAGGGGTTAAGCTTAGTTTGATGGGTTTCGAAAAATCGAAACTGCGGCTATAGCTCGACTATTTTATATTCCGAAAAAGCGCTCTGCAGTTCCGAATGAAAATCCCTCGCTGCTCGCGTATATATAGAGCGCGGGGAGCTCTAAATTTACGGGATGAATTTCAAATTGTATTGCGCGTACATTTCTCGTATCTATATAGTCGTGCGACCTAGTTCCCCAACAAATTAGCATACGACATGTGTCGCGCGGAAAAAGCTTCGCATTTTTTTTAATCCGCTTGCAAAACTTTGGCCGCCAAAAACTGTATTCACCTCGGTGAATCTCCGCAAAAATTTTGTTTTCCTACCGACTCTTTTTCCCGCAGCGAGTATATATTATATACTCCAAATTAGGAGCCGAAAATCGCGATTGCGGCAAGAGTTCCGTGACCGAGCGCGTTGCAGGTCTCTGCCTCTCCCTCTCTCTCTCTCTCTCTCTCTCTCTCTCTCTCTCTCTCTCTCTCTCTCTCTCTCTCTCTCTCTCTCTTTCTACTTTATTTAACGCGCAGACGTATTTACCAAGGCGCAGCTGCGGTTCGTAAGACGGTTTTTCTCTCCGCACGCTATAGCCTCCTCCGCGAAAGAGCCGTATACGCATAATGTGCGACGGCGGCGGCCTCCTTCTTTCGTTCCTGCGACGCCGGCGACCTAGTCCTTTTTAAAGCTCGCGCGCGCGCAGCGTTTGTACTGCATGCAGCCGCGCCAAACTCGTGCGAACCGAGCGCCGAGCTCTCGTTTGTATATGGGTGTGTGCTTTTTCATGGGAGCAAAGTGGGGCTCGTGAAAAGTGAATTGATGCCGGCTTTATACAGGTTGTGCGAAAAAGAAATTCTAAATGGCAGCTGTTTGTTGCGCAACGCGACGGAGCTTGTATTCCCGTTGATTGTTTCGGGTTAATGGGATTAGTTTCTCTTTCAATTGGAGCTGTAGTTACGTTTGTGGATCGAGTAAAATGTATTTAAGATTTGCGAATTGAGGCTTTATTGTTTGTAATAAGAAACTGCAAGTGTTAAATTGAAAGATGTTCTTTTTTTATCAAGCTCGCGGGTAAAGAAGTTATTTGCGGACGTCGTAGATATTTTTAAAAACTTTTTATTTCTTCGATGCTAAATAAGTGAACAGACTTGTTGAATGTTTTATTCACTGCTTTTTTCTAACTTATGACGCACGCAAAGTGAGACATAACTTATTTGAGCGCTTGTCAGCGTTCAGCTCCGAGAAAGTGAAGTTATAGATGAAAAAGACAACGACAGCACTCTGTAGCTATAATGCTACATCACTATGATAGTTATTCTTCAGATGCACGGTGTATCCTTATATGATGATGGATTCATGATATATCAGTATGTTTATAAACTAATTATCATTAATTTAATCACTACCCCGACAAACAATAATTTTCCCATCTATCTTAAATAATCCTTCTTTCTCTTCCAACTAGCCTAAGTCTCACGAACAATCTCTACCTTCACCTCTACCCACACACATCGATCCGAAAAATCTCGATTCGATAGTGAGTGATTTACCAGCACAGGCAAACTTTTCCCTCGCGGATCACGCGGCGTGCCACATGCTTTCGCGGAGAAATTTAAGACGACGTCTATGCGAGGGATGCATCTCCTGAGCGACTGTATCGCAGGAAATGCGACTACACGACGACGTGAGATATCGCTCCTGGGAAGAGAAGACAGCTCATGGAGAGCAAGAGTCTCGAGAGTGCGCCGTAAATTAGATATCGCTTTAATTAGAGCTGAGAAGCGTATATTTTTGCCGCGGCAAAGAAATGCGTCTTTCAGCTCTCGTCGAGTCGGAGTTTGCATTGCGCAATAAGCGTCGAATATTCTTTCAGAACACGTTTGCGTCGTAGACAAATTGAGCGACGTGTTGAGATTAGTGATCAACTGTAAAAGTTGTCTGTAGAATCGTTAAGTAGTAGAGGATGATAGAGAGTCCTGTTTCGACCACCGTACTGTTCGGACGTGTTTGTAAATAGAACATCCGCGCGTGCGAGTTTCACACTGCCTCGATCCCAATTCGAATATTTCTTGACGACGCATTCGAAATAGCTGTCAGCAACAGAGATAAAAAGTTCCTGATTTTCTCGGATTCCCTAAGCGCTCTACAATCATTACAATCAACAAATCAAAAAATCACTACAAATACATACATTTATAGTATCAAAAATAAATACAATATAATAAATAATAACTCCTTGGATAAACCACAAGTTAAAGTAGTTTGGATACCGTCGCATATAGGAATCCGAGGAAATGAGGAAGCAGATCAGCGTGCAAAAATTGCTACGTGCACAAAGTTTCTCGAACGTAATCAAGTTCCTTACACTGATTTAAAAGAGTCATTTAAAAATGACCTAAACTCTCAAACAATAGCAAAAATTAAAAACGATGGAGAAATAAAAGGAAAAAAACACTGTAAAATATTTATGAGCGCAAAGAAAAAACCATGGTTTTACAAAAAAAAACACTGCCTCGTAATGTTATTACCACAATAAATAGAAGCCGAGCCGATCACTACAACCTATCGGCCTCGCTTGCGCGCGTTAAAATTGTAAACGATGCTAAATGTCTATGTGGAGAAGAAGTTGAAGATCTAAATCACGTTGTTTGGCAATGCCAACTTTACAACGAACAAAGATGTAAATTAATAAGAAATCTATTGAAACAAAAACATCAACTTCCCCTCCACATCGATACTCTTATCGCTGCTCCAGACATCGAAGCTTGTGAGCAAGTATGTAAATTTCTAAAGTCCTGTAACATACAACTGTAATGTAATTCAATCTCGATATATGTTAAAGTGTAAATTTATATCTTGTATTAATTATACTTATTGTAATGCTAAATAAACCTTCCAAAAGGTTTCAATAAAGCTATAATGAAAAAAAAAGTAGAGGATGGTGGAGATTACCGAGTGCTGATCGCGTTTCTGTTTCTTGAAGTAAAATATTTTGCGGCGAATTGCCACATATACTAATGGTGGGAGTGTAAAGTGGAAAAATTTTTAGCTGCAGGAATTGATAAATTTCCTTGATCGACGGATACTTTTCTTGCCTGGAAAGTTAAGTACTTAAGTGGCGATCAGCCTTTCAAAATGAGTATAACGTAGTAGTCGGAAAAGTGTTTAAACTCGTTTGCATCGATTTGAATCGATATTGCTCGATCTAAGCTGGTGTATACCAAGTATCTATGCTGAAAGCGGTAGTTTATTACAGACCATCAACACATATCGGAATCATCATTAGTCTCTCACACTGATGAGCTGCACATTACGTGAAATCGAGTATTCCAGCTTTTATCGAATACTTCAAGGTGCTCTTTCGCTAAATAAACTAGTTCTGCCGGTTAATGAGCTGTACTATTTACGAGTCCCCGACATCGGAAAACTAGAAGAGAAAAAGCCCCAACTAGCGGCGGAAAAACAAACATATAATTCCAAAAGCAAATCAGCACCGTCAAACCTGTTGCGGAACTTTTGCTCGAGCGCCTCATTTGAAACTTGACTTAACGATCCTTTAAAAATCTCACGTGCGCGCGCTCACGAACATTGCTCTTGTGCCTTAAATTTTTCATCTCCTCCACCCCCGCACGCTCTATTGTTAGAGAGAGGAAGTTCGATACTCGCTTGTGGGCCGTTAAAACTTGCTCGCGCATTTTTCCGTCTTTCGCCGTTTTATACGCTCTTTGAGCGTATTTTTCTCTATAATATACGTTAAACTTTTTCATTGCGCGTATAGAGAAGCTGCACCGCAAAGCGAGACGAAGGAATGCCTCCTTCTTTCTTTTAGCTCGCGAGTTTCACGGCTCAAAAGTCTTCTTCCCTTTTCTCTGAATCGTATTCGAACTAAGTATTTTCGCTGCAGTGCGGAGCGTAAAATATTCCAGAATGCGTGCGCACGCGCAAGAGTGGGAGAGAGAGAGAGAGAGAGAGAGAGAGAGAGAGAGAGAGAGAGAGAGAGAGAGAGAGAGAGAGAGAGAGAGAGAGAGAGAGAGAGAGAGAGAGAGAGAGAGAGAGAGAGAGAGAGAGAGAGAGAGAGTAAAAGAGCGGTTATTCGGATAACGCATACCGAGAGGGCAGACACGGCTTGGAAAAGGTTTCAGTGAAAACACCCTCTATATTTCCTTCGGCGGAAGCTTCTGCTAATTTCGGTTCATGCTCCTGGAAATCGCGCCTTGAATGTGGAAAGCTCTCCGCTCTCGTCGTCTTCTTCGGAGAGATTCGAAATGCGTTTTGCGAAATCGGATATGCCGAAAATTTTTAATCCGTTTATGTAAATTAGGGCAAACAGGTTAAAGTACGATTTTCACGAGCGCAAAAAGAAAAGACTTATACACTCCTTTGACCGCATCCTTTAAAACCATCAGACTTTATCAGCAGCGATCGCAACGGCGCAAATGCGAAGCGATATCATCCTGCAGCATCGTACAGCAGCATCTCACGTATTTGGTTATTACGATGCCCATAAAAAAGTCGTTAAACCTCCGTAACCAGCCATTAATTACGCCCGTGCGCGCGTGCGCTTCTCAATAATTTCATACGGCAGCCCCGACTCCGTAATTTCTCCGGCGCATCCATCCACCCGCGCGCGCACGAGTGTGTTCTCCTGCAGAAAGCACACATACATATGATGAGCTAGAGCGCGTTTTTTCTCTTCGCGCGCGGCTGAAACTCGCGTAATGCATCGCGAGCTGCGCTGCCATACTAAATAGCCTGCGAGTTTTCACATCACGTCGGGCCCCTTATCTTCCCTGACGATGCAGCATTAAAAAAGCACGCGAGCGTAACCTTTCCATGATCCACGTACCGGCTCATGAGTGTGTGTGTGTGTGTGTGTGTGTGTGTGTGTGTGTGTGTGTGTGTGTACGCATACACGCGGAGCGATCTTACTATGTATACCGAGTGGTAGGAGGAAGGACGCGTGCGTAACGAAAGTCTGCTTTCTATCGGGAGATCGAGCTCGCGCGCGCGCCAAGTTCAAGGTCGCAGTCGTCGACGTGGTAATGCTCGGTGCTGTGTGCTAGCCTTCGCGTTGGTGAATGGCATTGGCTGTCGAGGAGTGTGGATTTTAAATGATCGTGTTTTTTTAGAGGCTATTTTTGGAGTTTGAGGTTGCCGATTATTCATCGGAAAGAAATCAATCTTACTTGTTGCGCATTGCATGATAAAAGCTTGATATAAGTCAGAAAGATATCAGAAAATCATACAACACTCTTTCCCGGAAATATCCATCATCATCCTCTAGATCCACGTGCGAAGTTGAAGCATAACTTCGACCTGTCCCACAGCGCACTTAGAGCTTAGCTCAGCGTAAGATTACCAGTTCATCAGAGCTCTGTGGCAACACTCAAATGGAAACCCGATTCTCTCTCTCTCTCTCTCTCTCTCTCTCTCTCTCTCTCTCTCTCTGCCACAGCGCTCGCGCGCGACTCCATTCCATTCGACTCGAGAGAGTCGTTTCCTTTATTTTATCCACCTTTCTCTCCCTTCTTTCTCCTTTTTTATCTCTGTCCCCGCGACGTCGATTCCTGGACACTCAAGTCGTTCTGCTGCAACAGCGGCGTCGTCTTTCGTCTCTCTTGGCCATTATCTCGTTGCGGCAGAGCCGACGAAAAAGTGCCGACCAGCAGCTGGCGTCGTCGTCGGCTACTCGCGAAAATATACATGCGCGCACCGACGACTCTGTATACGTGTATACACACGCGCCAGCGAGTCGCCAATAGTTGTACACTCCGATGGCCGGCGGCCGCTATGCGGTAGCCAGAAATATTCTCTCATCGCTGATGCATGGATTTTCGCTAGCGCGGGCTTTTCTTGAGACACTTGGAAGCTTCCTCGGATCGTCTTTGTGGGCGGATTATTTTTGAGTACAGTGTGTTGTGTGTACCTGCGGGGAGGTTTATGTTTCAGTGCGTCTTTGAAAGCTGCGAGTAAATTTCAAAATCATCGCTATATATAGTGACCTCTTTTCCGGTTTCGAGTGAGTTACACTGCTACTTCGCGGAATACAGCTGGGTTGATACGATTCTCTCGGTGTATTATTTACCGGTTCGCTCGCGGTAAACGTTGTGCCGAGGCTAATGAAAATGATGCGGATCCCCTCGTTAATGATGAGCGGCTGTCTAAACAGCGGGGAATAATGAAAAACAACGTCGAAAATAACACAATAGGGTGACTAAATCTGTGGGAACGATATGGCTGCTCGAGAAGAGCACGCACGTGCGCAGTTATAATTCCAGCAAGTGCGCAGTTTTGATAAAAATTGCGATGCAATTAAACTTCATTGTCCCTCGTATAATAATAACAAAGCGCCTACATATGACAATGCAAGAAATTAATTGTGCGAATGCATCGACTCACTTCGCGCGGCATCATTAATAAACAATCGCGTCCCGCGCGTCGTCATCATCATCAGCATTGAAGAAGCCGCTGCCAACGCGACATTCCATACACGCACACCCTCGGAGACAGATGCAGATCGTCATCATCGTACCTTGCAGGTTTTCCTCGTAGCAGGTCATCGCGTCGAAGCGTCTTATCATTTTTCGAATTCCTCCCTTGAAGAAGCAGCAACAGGCCGTCCTCCCAAGAGCGAAGCCCAGCAGCAGCCCGGCTGCATTCCGTGGCGCATTTCATTCGGTCATGCCGAGCAACAGCAGCAGCAGCACAATCGCGACCGACCAGTAGCATGCAAAACGGAGTACACACACAGACACTGGCACAATCGCAGCACAATCACAGATAGAGAGAGCACAGAGAAGAAAAGGGTATATACCGCGCCGATACACGAGAACGTCTCCGGATCGAGAGTAAAACCCGCACTGTCTGGCTGGCAACGGTGGAGAATAAACCGGAGCAACAGCGGAACTCGATTAGGTCGTCTATTTCGGACACTCTCGCGAGCGAGCGAGCAAGCGGCCGGGTTATATTCGCCAGCTGCAGAGCGCCAGCGGAATGCGCTCGCTCCGCGCGTCTACGTGTACATAACTCTCGCACGCGCTCAGACGGCGCTACTCTCCGCACAGCAGCAGCAGCAGCACTGAATGGCCTGCTGGAGCCTCTCTGACACGACTGAGAGGCCTCGATCCGTTGCCGCCGCTGGAGAACACAGCAACGAACCTCTTTCTTCTTCCGCTCTCGCGCGCGCTCGCCTGCCTGCCTGCCTGTCGTTCCTTAAGGTGCCCCCCTTCTCTTCAGCCGCACGAGGAATGCCCCTCTCTGCAGCAGCAGCAGCGATGTGCACCTCTTTCTCTGCTGTGTGTACCCGCGACTGCCTCCTCTCTGCTCTCTCTGTCTGTGTGGGTGAGTCTGGTTCTCCAGCGCATTGCCGGCCTCTTTCACGTGAACGCGTGGGGCCGTATACCACTGCAGGATAGGTGTACCATAACAGCGAGCTGTGTGCGTGTGTAGGTATATATTAATGCCGCAGTGCTTATGCTTTCTCGCGGCTGAGGGAGAAAGAGAGAATGTGTGTAAGAGCGCGCCTTCACGGTCCGAATAATTAATGGATTTTATAACGCATTCTTGTTGGCGTTGCTCGGAGTTCACGCGCGTGAGCGAGCGGGGATCTCCATGTGTGTGGGAAGTGCTCTATTTGGCGATTCGAGCTCTGATGAGCTGGTTTCGGTCTGAGGTCGTTGCCGGCAGGAGAGCCAGAGGTGAATAACTTTCTCACCGTTGGTTGCACTGCTTGGAATTCTGATACGATCCGTTTGCTGGAGAAGAACTGATTTTGAAGGAATTTTCGTGTTTCCCTCGGAATTGCTGCTGTGTTTTGAATAACTATGGGGTTACAGCAAAAGTCCGTGCACATCTTCGACGAGAGCTGGTTCAATATTTAATCAAGCGTTATTATAATTCCAGATCGAATAAAGCGACGGTAATTCATACTTGAAGTTTTCATTTTACTACAATATGTAGGTCAACGCAAGCGCGTTCTTCGATTGGTTTCGAAAAAATCAAATAAAAAATGAACTGTATTTCATATGAAACCGTCTGCATCACAGCAAAAAATGCTCGTCTCTACGCAATTCGTTCTATTGATGTAACCGTGTCGCAGAAAACAAGTCGTCCTGCTCGCACTTTTCAAATCGCGATCATAACTTTATCACGTTCCGCTTTTACGAGACAAAAAAGAAAAGCAAACGTAACACTTTTATATTATGAGCGAAACCGGGTCAGAAATTCATTCGAAAATGTTTACATTGAAGCGAGCAATGTCCTATTTTTCCCGTGGCAGAATTTGCTCGCAACCTTTGTTCATTGTTTGACTTCGCGGTCTAAGAAGTCTGTGAACGCTCGCGCACGAATGTTTTATATTTATTATACGCGAATGTAGGACTTAGCCGAGCGATGCCCTCTTGCCTGGATTTTGGCGGAAATAATTGGTTCACTTACCGTGAGGAGCCTGCGCTCTGAGGTTAATGCATTGAGAAGAAAATAAGAAGGCTACTTTTTCTCTCTTTTCCTCTCTTTCATCGCGGCGCGATGCTTTACTTTCGCGACATATACGCGAGAAACTTTTAATTAAACTTGCAATTAGGTCCCCATTTTTAAAACACCGAAACTTATGCATATCCAAGAATCAGGAAATAAGCGATTCCTATCCGTCATAATCCTCTGAAAACTTTCGAAAACATTACACAAAGTTCGATCGCACATCGAACTGCGTCAACAGCGAAAGATAACCCAGCAGCTCGATTTCCTCGCCAATCGCGCGATAAAATATAAAATCCCAACGAGGGAAAGAATAAAAGACTTCCATTAAACTCGGTCACCACCACTCGCGATTATCAGCGCGACGAAATGATTTCCCGCACAAAGTTTAATTCGGCCTTGCCGCCAGCGCTGCGCAGCTCGCGACAAGTTTCGGCGGCACTTTAAAAGGCCACCTCGACTATACACTCCAGTGCTTAATTGATATACCGGCATCATTCGGTAATTACGTCACCGCGGGAGAATTTGCGCGTCGTCGTCGTAGGAGCTGCGAGAATCGAGGAAGATTCTAGCGCGGAGCGGAGTAGTAGGAGAGAAGTCGCTCGCAAAGACTAAGTGGGCCGTGAACGAGAGCAAACGCGAAGGCTTCGTAATCGGCCGAGTGAGTAATGGCGTCGATTAAAATCTCCGCGGATCGCCCCGTTGTGATGCTCCGTGAACGAGAGAGCGGCCCATAATAGCGTATACGCGAGAGAGGAAGAGTGTGTGTACTTGGCTGCGGCTGAGTCTTTTTTTTGTCTACTGCCTCGCGTGGATGGAGTAATGGGGTTATTGTTGCTGTGTGTCGTCTGGGTTTGGCACGAATGGCTACATCGCATGCATAATTACACGAGTCGCTCGTTTTCAGATTAATCTTGCGCTGTCGGATTCCGAAACGAGCGTGAGGTCAGGCTGTAATCAGTGTATCAAGGACTTGGGATCTTGCGTTGCTTGATGTGCGCACGATTTTGGATCGAAAGAGAGAATCCCATTATGCGCTGAATGCGAGCTTCGAAATTGATGAGTCAGCGTCCAATCTGGGTGTCATTATGTCGCTTAAGGAAAAGCAAACAGAAACTTATTGGTGCGTATGAAAACGAATGAAATAATCGTTATTGGTATATGGACTCGCACGATGTGTTGCGTAAACATCAACACAGGCTTTCTCATTTGAAGAAAATAACGCTTATGGAGTAAGCAGTAAACGTGAATATATATTTCTTCGACTTTAAGACTAAATAAATCGAAAACCGTAACTATAGGTATAAACCATTTCAGCGACGCTCGCGCACCGTAAGTCTTACACAACATCTCTTCCGCCTCGCGTGCATTATCGTGAGCGGATTTTTTGGGAAGCTTTCAAGGAGCTCCGAGGACACGCGTATAATACATCCACGCTGCTTCTCGAGTTACGAGATGCAAAGTGGCTCCGGTGTTTACGTGTTCGCCGTGTGATTTATGCCGGCTGTCGGTAGCTGCTATATAGCTAGGAGCCGCAATTTTCTCGGATTCAGAGGTCTGATAATTGCAAGACAGACGCGCTCGCGAGGGCTCCTGGTTTTTCTCCTAAGCGGACGACCCTGACAGCAGCGGAAGAAATCGCAGCACATAGATACGATCTGTCTAATTTCGTCAGGGGGTGTGTATGTGTTTGCGTTCTGCGAGTTTGCCGTCGTCTACTGCGACAAAAACGTTATGAGCCCGTAGAACTACACGCAATTATACGGAGAGGCGATGAAAAACAAGCGTGTATACGCGTAAACAAGTGTTGGGCAATCATAAGGTAGCTTTTGTTCTTGATAAAATAAATTGGATTTTTATTTTTTGAAGGATATTCAGGCTATCCCATTGATATACATTTCCAGAAAAATGATTCTCCTCCCCTCTCACTAAAAATATCCGAGCGCATAGATTAAAATTTTCCTCGAATTCCCGATACAAAAGATAGGCGCACTTTGATTCCCGCGTAATCCACGCAAGAGATTATCATAATACGAAAGTCAAGCGAGAGCTATAGCGGCTTACGCGCGTCGGAGGTTCCCCTCACTCGAGACATTTGGTTTTCGGAGGCAGTCAGGTGTCAATCAAGAGGCTTCTCCGCTTCAGCAGAAGCTGGCGCATCTCGTAGAGTTGCGGAAGCACGCCAACGCATAGGAATATGAATGTATAGCATTTCTGGACCGAGAGCCGAATGTACTTGGAATGCAGCGCGCGCGTTGCTTGGAGAATCAACGGTACAGCGTTCTGCGGTCTCTCGGCGTCAATCCACCCTCCATTACGCGCCTGCGTCTCGGAGGCATCGTCTCAGCGGCAGCTTGAAGCTTTCGGGGTCTAGAATGTCACGCGCGCTTCACAATGGGATTCCGATATAGGAATTATGAAAAGTGTCGTATTCGCCGATAGGAATTTTGATGGGTTAATGGAACTGGATGTGGATGCGAGGTATACGCTCTGACGGGTACGTGTTAAGATTTTAACTAGTCTCTAGCTCGAATATCTACGGAATTCATTGTGTTTCGATCTAAAAGAAAATGCTTATTTTAAAATCATCGTTTACTCTTCTATAACAAACGGACGAACCCCCCTTTTTACATCCTTTTTATTGTACATTGCGGCAAAGATTTTCGTCCGCACATTTCGGCCAAAAAAAAGCATTCGTTACTTTTGCATCGCGCGCATTTTCAATAGCACTCGCGTGCTTCTCTCTTAAAACGGCGCGACGTCGTGAGTGCAAAAAGCCAAACTGTTATTTTTCTCTGCGAAAATTTCACGGCCTTACTCGGCACTTTTTATTCTCTTCCGCAATGAAAGGACCGCACAGCGCGCCGCGCGCGGCGAACGTCAGCATCAGTCGTGTGCGCGCGTGCGGAGAAACCGAAAAATAGCGTTTGCAAAGAGCTCGACCTGCTCGCATATATGTCTATATAGGTATGTATAGTATAGGAAGCTTTTAAATCGTTAAACCGTCGTCTCTCTCGCTGGCGGCGCTCGTAAAAGCGCGCTGCAAAAATATATCCGCGAATGTGTACATGTGCGCCCGCGCACGATTGGCTCCGTATCGAGGGTTTGACTGAAAAACAAAGAGGTCCTTAAAGTGTGGCTCGTTGGCTGGTTTCGATATTCTTTTGTATTGATTTTTCGCTTTACTTTTGGTTTCTATTATTATCTATTTAACCGTCGCGAGTTCGCATAGGCACTTGATATTCACTAGGATCAGCATACAGTCGTCAGGCTGTCGTGGAGCACATGGAACACACCTAATTTCGCTGTAAACCACAGATGCGTTCGTTCCCGTGTGCACGTACCTATATACGGTCGGCTCTCGCGGAAGAAGTGGTAGACAAGAGAGAAGAGCAACATGACGAAGGTAGGACAAATACAGCGGCTCCAGCCGCCGGTGGCGTGCGCCGGATGCGGAAAGAGAATATCGCGCGCTGATGCCGCTGCCTCCCCCCCCCCCCTCGTAGCGCGCTCAGGTGAACCGCAGGAAGTTTGCTCGATTTCTGTGAAAGTTCAGTCGCTCGTGACCCGCTCCTCTGACGAGATTTCGATGCACTTTCATGCTTATTCGATATACATGCGCAAGAGAGAGGTGTATAGGTGTACACGTGTACGTCGACGATTTTATTCCCTGGGACTCCATTACTGCTATCAAGCTGCTTTCGCATCATGTGCTTTAAGTCCCCGCCGCGAGAGGCTTTGCGTTATATCGATACGGTGCGTGTATACTTTGATGCGCCTTTGATATAAGACTACGCGATTTTTTCACGGGGCTGACGTTGATTCGGCTCTCTTGAATCGAAAAGCGCATACCTGCGTTATACGTTGATCACATCGCTAGTATGGGAAGTGATTCATTCGAGGACGACGTCTGCATCGACGATCGAAAATTCGGTAATCGGGTAGAGTTTTTCGGTGCCGTTGACCCGAATCCTCGATCGCATGGGGCTGCTGCGTATAACACACCTCGCTGATTTCCGATAGCACGCAAGCTCGGTGTACGAAATGAGAACGCTAGAAGCGAGAGAAAAGTCACCGCGAGCACTGCGCGGGATACGACCAAAAGGATAGCACCACACGCACGTGGAAGGTTTGTGAGAGTATACTGTGTATAGTCCTGGCCGTGTGTACACAGAGAGTGAGAGGACTACGCGGCTGCCTCCGATGATTCCGTCGGCGCGCCTGAGAAAAGTAAATATAGCTCGACTATACCAAACCAGTTTTCTCTTAAAATAACTCGCGATTCGACGCCGACTGTATACCTTGTACTCCGTAGCTCTTACTCTCCACGCACCTATATACGTGTGCATAACTCGCGGTAAATCTACTTTATTATGCCGTCGATAAATAACGAGTAATAGCGAATTTTATCGGTTCTCAGGGCTCGCGCCACTGCTCGATGTTTATTCGGCGCGCTGTTATATATCCTCCGAATTCGAAATTTCCTGGATCCTTTACTACTACAGGATTTATACGTCGTCGCTATATGTATAACACTCTCGTCCTCAAAGTACTCGCAAAGTGAGCGAAAATTATACTAGATTATACTTGCCGAAAAAAGTTCTGGAAGAAATTCAGCGCTCTCATATTATCTATAGGGTCTATATATCCGGGGGTATATTTCGAACGCGCCATTCAAATATGCGCGAAACTTTCTTTATCTTTCCGTGGCGAGCTTTTGCAAATTGGAATTCCAAAAATACCCGCCGTTTTATTCCGTAGCCGCATGCGCTCACCGATGCGACGGTCGGGGGAGAGAGAGAAAGAGCGACTCGGCGAAATCAAATTAAACGCCCCGGAAAAAACGGGCCGACTCGAGTCTCTCGCTCTCTGCGCTATACGCTATGGCCGAAACATTACGCCCGCGAAAATTGGATTTCCGTAATTGCGGATGGTTTGGAATCGAAATGAACGCACGCGCCCGGGGCTCGAGGAATTTTCAAATTGCGGCAATTAGTCCTTTTCACATTGGCTTATCTTTTTCCCCCCTCGAATCTAGTGATAACTGTATTTTTCGCTTCCGCTCTCGATTGTCCCGAAAAGATTATTAGTCTGGCTCGTTCGCAAAAATTGAACTTTCGATTCCGACCATACTGCGCTCGGTGATTCACCACGTGAAAATACCTCCGACGCTCCTCTCTCTGGTTTCGCCTCTCCCAGCGCTCTGTATAATGCACATACTCGGCGCATTCTTTTTCAATAACGCAAAGTCACACACGCGCTGCCGAGAGGAAGCGTCGTTGCGAATAAAATTCCGCTGTGATTTCGCTGTTTCAAACTCGAAATTCGAGCAGCGCCGCAATCGTCGCGTCAGCTTCGAGCAATTTTCTTGACGAAACAAGAATAGGCGCTTAGAACAACAACTAGGATGACACAAGTCTAACTACAATTCAAATAATGCTCTAATTAAAGCGGCTCGCGAATCTGCTGCTGGAAAATCTGGAAGTTCATAAACAAGCTCAACTACCCCCTCCCACACATTGAAGCTCCTTCCGTTGTCGGAAGAAACGGAAGAAAAGGAGCACAACGAAAGTAGCTACTTTCGTTTCGGGCGCTCCAACAATGTAAATCTAATCTCGTACGTGCGGGGAGGGCGAGGCAACTTTGTCCCAGCTATTTAAACAGATTTGCATTCATCCCGAAGATCCTTGCGTCACGTGCCGCCTGTACCCCTATACACGCGTTATAATCCGAGAGAGAGAGAGAGAGAGAGAGAGAGAGAGAGAGAGAGAGAGAGAGAGAGAGAGACGTTCAAGTTCTGGACAAGAGAGATGTGCGAGGCTTGTTTCGAACTCGATGCGATCAATTTTCCAGAAGTTAATTACGCGTACAAGCAAGTTTCGCGTGCTCACGATGTTGTCGCTGATAACGGGCGCGAATGGCGCTGCTCTGCCGTGTGTATGTTATCGCTCGCACGAAGAACAATAAAGCTATTTAGCAGTAGGATGTGTATAGGGAGGAGGATGCAAGTGAAATATGACAGGTGCGAAACCGCAGTTTTTGGCGCGGAATGATTTGTGCTGTTTTGTTCGACTAAAGATCTTCGCTCGTTAGCGGGGGCTCTATGCGCGCGACTGTGATTAATGCAGTGTGTACGTGTGGTAATTATGGCCGGGATTGTACACTCGGGTCATTATCTGCGATGATCTGTCATTTCGATTCACTTTTGATATCACTGCATTATTGAAATCACGTCGATCGCTGACACAATTTAAGCGAAAAATGCCTATGCGGACTTTATAATACATCGCGCAGCGCATAGCTGAATATTCCCGCGCCGAATTTGCAGAATAAGGGACGTCCTTCCTACACTTTGCGCAAAGTTCTCTCTCGCAGCGCGATACATATTCATCCTCGTAAAACTCAAGTTTCCAGTCCCCGCGGATATTCCCTGCGCCTTCATTTACTCCGCAGGAACTCGGTTACAGTGTCGGATTAATATATCAGTCTCTCCGCTGGATATGAGCCGCGTCTCCCCTGCATCAAGTTATGTACTTAGCTATGCGCTAGTGTAGGTGTATCTATGTGTTATAAGCTTGCGCTGCATGGATATTATAGAAATTTATTCGTTCTTTTACGCAGGCAACGCTGCACTCACTTTACTATCTTTTTTTTTACGAGTGACACTCGAAATTCTCCCCCCCCCCCCTCCTTTTCTCGGGGCTTTTTTCTTTTCGAGTTAGTATACGTCCCGCGCGCGCGCGAAGTTTCGGCGTTTGATGAATGTTTTATGCGAGTTGCGAGAGCAAGTGCGCGCGAGTTGTCGCAGTAGCACACTTGGCGCTAAGTGTATTTTGGCCGGGCCAAACTATATACGTATATTTGAAAAGTTAACCGAAGTTTGTTTAAGTATAGTCGCGCGGGCTGTTTGTCATACGATAGTTAACGTCCTCCTGAAAATGCAAATTTGTTTCACGGTAATTTCCTTCTATACCTACGTGTGAGCGAAGATTTAGCGAATCAAACGGGAAATCACGTCTTCGTCAACAAAAGCAGAAATTCCTGTGTTATACTCCTGGCAACGCATATCCCGCAGCTCTTCTCAACTCTCTCATTGCACGAGGGCTGCGCTCACATACTGCATATAACATCCAAGTTAAGACTTTGTTCCGGCCTAATTAATGCGCGCGTGCACTTGGCACCCGGTCTCGCGAACACCCGTGGCACCATGGATCCCCCGAACGTAAACACACTCACGCGAGAGAGAAGAGATGCCGTCCTATATATAGACGTAACTATACCTCGCCCTTATTTATGAAGACGCGAGAAATTCGTTCGCGGGCACGTCAAAAAGAGAGGACGCGGCTAAGATAGATAAAGAGGCTGGCGCAGCAACAGCCTCCCCCTCGTGTATATAGGTATAACATATCAGCTGTACATAGTGCCCGGGATAATTGAGGCCTGTCGCGCACGGGATACCGATCGCGATTGCGACACACTTCGGCTAAGCCTTCGGGGGCGTTGGCGTTGCTTTCTCGTCACTGCTGTTGCTGACTTTTACTTCTTCCCCCTTTTTTTTCTCCTCCTCTCGTCTAATGCTCGCGCGATATGCATCTTCGTCACGAGTGTGCTGCTGCTGCAGCGATACGCTCGAGTTGCCGCGGAGACACGAGCTCTCGCGTATATCCGCGCGTATTATCTGATCCGCTCGGCGGGTTTTTCTTTTTGTCTCGCTTTGCTTGCCGTCTTTTTTCATCTTCACTCTCAACGACGATGATGCGCGACGCGATGCTGTGTGGGACCGATCGATCGATAATATAATAGGAGAACGATTTGGCACTGTGTGTAACATTGCACGACAAGTCTATGCGAGAGGGTTAGTCTAGTCTACTGGCTGATGTTAATTTATATAGGCTAACTGGATGTGGCTGTGCGCGTTATGATAATTAATTAGCGTGTAATTAATAGCCTTAATTTTCCAAGGTAGATGCCGGATATGCGCTATCAATTAGCGCTCCGATGACTCGCACGTAGACGTGAGGGAGACGTTTTGGAAGATTTTTAAATATTTATGCGCGTTTCGTTAGCGGAGGCTATTTTTCAAAGAAACATACGGAAATTAGTGTGCTACTTTGCATGCATTAGCCTTTGAATGATGTATTCCGCGTTTCGCGACTTCAATTTGGCTCTGATATTACTTCTCGCACTGTGAGCGGCTTGTTACGCAATGTGTACTCAACAAACGAACGTACGTGTAATTATGCGATATTTACGACGTAGGAAACGTTGAGATTCAAAGTTTGTTGACGTTTTTTCTTCCCGCCTCGACTTGAGCTTTCCCGCGGACGAGAGTTATGAAACCAAGGACAAACACACATCAGAAACGAGTAGCCTCTGGCTGAAGCGACGTATTCGGTTCACGTAAGTAATACTCAGCCTCGACGAAATCTGAAAAGACTCTTTTTCTATGGGAGATGCACCGTCGAAGCTTTTCGTAATTTCACTCGAGCGCGCCAGTACGCAATCAAAATGTCGCAAAATTAAGTACACGGTGCGTTCGACCAGGGAAAACGCAAATACAAGGCCTGAATCCAGCCGCCCACGCGTCGAAATTAATGTTATCATTGTTGGGGCGCAGCCGAGAGTGTCCTACCATCATTGCAAATACAACGATCACAGCGAACGGCCTCTATTGTGCTCCTCCCTCCGATTTTCCCGGAATCATAGTAATTTTGTCGCAGAAAAGACATCCGCTACAGAACATCACAGAACGAAACTAAAGCATACGCGCGCACGATTTCCCATTCCTTTGCGCCGATTATTCGATTATCCCGCGAGCGAAGCTGTATACCAGTAGAGCAATTATCCCCGCAAAGAGAGTAGATGCAACGCAGCGATGATTACACGCAGAGGGAAAACGATCGGCTAGAGAAGTAGCATCAGCCAAGCGCGATCGGCATCGATGACTACAGCAACAGCGTCGCACACAATACACGGATACACGGACGGTTGACTACGGGAATGGCGCAATTGCGCCCCGCTGTACTGATGTATACACGCCGAATGTGTATAATGCGCTGTGCGCAGTAGAACTAAGGTCAATGAGGCCTACGAGAGGGGTGATGCATCGCACTCGCGGCTAATTGCCGTGTAATTAAAAATCGGCTGTGGAACATCATGCACGTTCTCTCTCTCTCTCTCTCTCTCTCTCTCTCTCTCTCTCTCTCTCTCCCTCACTCTCTAATGACACGCGCGTACATAGTGCATCTGCGCGCGTCGCGTAAATTGTGTAAGTCACTCCCATGGTGCACAATACAATTCTTTACATACACACAGCTATACACTCGATCCCTGGGAGAGCCATAGGGATATCGCGTGACAGGGAGGTCGCACACTTACGAATGTTAATGGCCAGTCAGGGGTGTGTAAAATCAATTTACCATACGTGCGCAGCGTGTGCATTCCTATACACGAATGAGTTTAATCCTCCCGTATAGCCGTGGTAACTATAGATCGAAGCTCGAGAGAGAGAGAGAGAGAGAGAGAGAGAGAGAGAGAGAGAGAGAGAGAGAGAGAGAGAGAGAGAGAGAGAGAGAGAGAGAGAGAGAGAGACAGAGGGGGAGAGTCGTTTGGTGCATGGTAACGAGCGTTTGTCAGTTTATTGCCGATCGTCGATGCGACCAAAGCGCTTCGCCGAAATTCAATGTTTTATTTGAAAGCGTGTGATGCCGCCTAGTTAGTTGTTGGATTATTTTTCACGGTGTTTGTAGCTGATCTTGATCACTATCAGCTGTGCGCACGAAGAAAGAAGACACAGAGACACTGAATTAGAAAAGACAAACTTTATTGACAAATCAAACGTCCGAACTATTCGATCGCTCGCCATCATCTGCCCAATTTTCCATCGCCTGCTCGCTCAATTGTCAAAAAACATAATTGTTGTTTCATCGCTAGGCAACCTACTTCTTTTCGAACGTTTTTCTTAAGCACAAGTTTTCCTATGGCCAATCGTCCGTGAAAGCCTCTGCGCATTTCACCCCGTACCCTCCTTCATTTACCGATTTACTTATTTGCATGATATCATGTCAAAATCGTCGAAGGAGGAAAGCTGCCCCGGACGATCCTTTACGAACGCCGTGCACACGGCCTACGACACAGTATCGACTATCACCGGTCGTCGGAAAACTTGTTTCGTTTCTTATTTCCAATTTTATAAATAAAAGAATTATTAACATTTGAGCGATTACAAATTATTAAATTGAAACGGTAACAGTGTTGTAAAGCTTTTTTTTTATAAGCGTACGCTTTTTATAGCTCGTGCGGCAGGCTTCGATATTTTCAGCATCTCGTGATAAAATAATGAAATTCGAGCAACGTAGTTCTCGGAATTAATACGCTTTCGACCAACAACCGCAGGAACCTTCGCGCAGCGTTATTAGCCATTCTTTCCAGCCGGTGAATATCCATAAAGCTCCATTCAAAATTTCCCGCCATACACGGGGCTATAGCTCCTATTCCAAACTTTCTCTTTCTCGCTCTCCATACCTCATTTATATTGCAGGTGCGAAAACGCAGAGGAGCGAGGGATATTACGGCAAAAGCCTCGGGCAGGTGAAAACATTTCTCGAATCCGTGAATACATAAACCACCCACCACGCGCCGCGCGGAGAGATCCGTATTTTCCGAGCAAACCAGACGGGACACACACAGTCGGCGCATTGGCGCGAAAATCGCCCTTCGCCTGGGGATAAATAGAAAAATTCCGAAATCGACTGATGCGGGCGCGCGCGCATTGCGGGAGAGTTATGAATACTTGATAATAAAAAGGTATTCCGAGGCTGCGGCTGAAATGATGAAACGGCGCGCACGCGAGCAACGCTTCGATTCAGATGCAAAGCTATGCGCGCTTTACAATGACGAGTACGCGAGTTCCATTGTAACTCGGCTTATACTGAAGTGGCTGCATTGTATTGAATATTGAATTCTCGAATATATGTGACTGTTGCCGAGTATAAGTATAGGAGCGATGATTCGTTTCTTTGGATGCGTAATTTCAGGGCTGGGTGGGAGGGTTTTTCCTCGCGAGTGACGCACGTGCCATTGTTGAAGAGAGAGGATGCGTTTTATCGAATTTCAATCGGTATTTCTTTGGTTATTAAAATATTGTGGGAATTGCTATGCATAGGAACGAAGATTTGAATAGACAGCGAATAGAATCTATGTTCTTATCTATATCCGTATAAAAAGCAATAGGATCATACGCATCTACGGGTCGGAATTGCTTTGGATCGAATTTGAAATTAGAATATTGATATATTCACAGACGCATCTCTCGGAATGATACATATTCAACCATCATACAAATATTCTCTAAACCCAAATCAGCCGTCGAGTGTACACGACTAAAACGCAAATTGACTATACATCCCGAACCGCAGCGCATTCGATCACTCGCGTCATTCGATAATCCCATAAACGAAGCAATTTACGTCGCTCGCTCCTGCCCGCAACGAAGAAGCAACTTCCTCGCACTGCAAATTTCCCATCCGCGCTATACAGTCCCGTCAATTACCCGCGAAGGAGCTATTTCTTCGTCTCAACTCGCTTGCTCGCTCCGACGACAGCTTCTCCTACTGGTCGTTCGTAAACGCCGGACTAATAAACCCTCTCGATGCAGGACTACGCGCGCGAGTTGTATTCGCGCGAGCGCGCAACCCGTTACCTATATATATATATATATATATATATATATATATAGGTAACGGTAAACTATATATATATATATATATATATATATATATATATATATATATAGAGAGAGAGAGAGAGAGAGAGAGAGAGAGAGAGATTGAAAACTTATTTATTACCGGCAAGGCCCATCAGAACCGTATACCGGGGTGCATATAAATGATACAATAATAAACTTTATAATATAATAAACAATTTACGCATGAAAGTAGAAAGTAGAGACCAATATATAAATATAGATGTACATACTATGCTTTCAATAGAAAAACAATGTTGCGCAAGATATAACAAATTATGATAGAAGTTTGAAATACTAACGTAGTTAACAACGAGGTGCTTAGGGCTACTTAAAGCGGTATTGATCACAGTTTATCGGAGTGCTAATCATTAGTTAACAGTTTAAAGCTCGATCTATTGAATTATTTAAGAGGTAGTCGAATAGGGCAATTTTGAATAAGGTAATAGATGGTTTCAGTCGAATGTTGCAGGGGATGGAATCCCATGGAGTCATCGCCTGAATACTGAACCCCCTAAAATAAGTCGTAGTAGTGGCGGTAGGTATATTGAATGCCGAGGAGTGGTTCCTCTCTGATCTTCGGATATCACTGCTTAATGGCGGTAGAAATGGAGTAAGATAAGAAGGCTTTGAAGTTTTTAAAATCTGGTAAGTTGTTACAGCCAAAAAATACCTTCTATGCTTGTCCGGCGGAAGCCACCCCAGCTTAGCAATATACGATGATAACCTGGCGTCGCGTGGTAAACGAAATATAAATCGGACTAATGTATTAAAAAGACGCATCAGTTTGAGGTCTAAGTATCCTGAGAGATCACAGAACACATTGCACGCATAATCTAAATGCGGAAAGATTAATGCTGCAACTAGTTGCTTTTTTAGGCTACTAGATAAGTAGTATGTCCTAAATCGTAGACGATTCAGCACTCCATGGACCCGAGAGCAGATGGATGAGATGTGACTGTTCCAAGATAGATCGTCAGTAATCTTAACTCCTAAATCTTTCACTGATTTGGTGAATGGAATAGGTGTGCCATCAATGACGATCTGAGACAAGGAGTTCAAATCGATTCGCATGAGATTTTGTACAGAGCCGAAGACTACTCCCACGGTTTTTTGAGCATTTAGCTGTATACCGTTATCGTTGGCCCATTTAGCCACTCCATCTGCGTCATGGGCGATGCGCGCAATGCACTCTGGCAGATCGTCACATGTGCATTGCAAGTAGATTTGGAAATCGTCTGCGAAGAGCATACATGATTCTCTGCAATAGAACAATGAGCGGACTATGGTATTGACGAAGATGAGAAACGCCACGGGCCCCGGGTTGGAGCCTTGGGGAATACCAGATGATAGGTTTAAGAATTCCGTTGGCAAGCCATTTATGTCCAAGACTGATTGCGATCGGTCAGACAGATATGAGTGGAACCATCTGATGACATTCTCGGAGAAGTTCATCTCCCTCATCCTTCATAATAAGTGTGGCTGATAGAATTGAAAGCTTTCCGAAAATCGAATTAGATCAGGATGGTGACTAGGCCTTTCTCTATGCCGATTCTGATGTCCTCGACTATTTTTATTAATGCAGATTGCGTGTTAAAATATTTTCTGAACCCAGATTGGTAGCAAGTGAGAATATTGTTCGTTTCGAGGAAGTCCATTAACTGTATTGTCACAAGTTTATCAAATATCTTGGCAAAATGCGGCAAATTAGCTATAGACCGCGTATCCGAGGAGGTTAATGGCTTTGCAATTTTATTTAATGGGATAATGAGTGACTTTTTCCAGCCTGAAGGGTAAATTCCCCAGTGCAGAGAATCGTTATAAATGTCAGTCATCGTTTTCATGACATAGCCAAGGACATCTTTGAAGTAGTGTAGTGCTAAGTCGTCACTGCTGCGCCCTTTAGCTTTTCCTAGATATTCAGTAGCAGTTTGAAGTACTAGAGAGTAGTCGAGGGGTACGAATTCAAAAATAGGTAAGCAGTCAACCAGAGGTATTGCCAAGATGTTTTGTAGCTCATCCAGCGAGCATGGTGGGTGACATGTGGTAACAGACGCATAAAATTCGTTTAACTCTTCGGCTCTGAAATTACTAAGGGAAGTGTTAGTGCGCGGTCTGACAATTCCAAGTTTGGACAGGAATAGCTATCTTTTCGCATGGTCAGTGATTTGTCTTAATTGGCTTAATGATTGAGATAGAGAGAGAGAGAGAGAGAGAGAGAGAGAGAGAGAGAGAGAAAGAGAGAGAGAGAGAGGGAGAGAGAGAGAAAGCGTAGGGGGTATTGTTGTCGAAGTTCCGCCAGCGGAAGCCAGCGTTAGCCCAGGACGAGCTTCTCCGAGAAGAGAACGAGCGCTTCGGGCAAAGTGCTCGCGTGTCCTATATATACATAGGCTCTCTCGCAACCGCAGCAGCTATATGTACATACATATACGCGAATCGGGATTCTGGGTCGCTTATACTGCGTGCGAAACAATCGCGAGCGCGAGCGTTTTTAAATCCCCCGACGTGAATTCCGCGAGATCTGTCGACCTTAGTGCATTATTAATCTTATGCTACGCCTCTGGTGCGCACTATACATACTGTACCGGGGTGTTACATAAGTAATGGGTATTAACCGAGAAGTCCGTACGCGTGTCTCGCACAGGCTTCTCGAGAACTGTCGCGTGCGGAGCTATGTATACGCCGTTCTTATCTGGCGCGCGAATACCACTTTGTATTCGCACTGTGTGTTGTGTGTTTGTTCAAGGTTTTTTTATTTTCTCGCGCGCGCAAGGCGTGCTGGCGTTCCCAGGGTGGGAAATCGATGGATTCCGATATACATATTGAACACCTGTGTTATACTACTCGGGAGCAAGGAATGTATAGAGGGAACGTTTTTTTTTGAGGCGTCGTTTCGGAAGATTGTTATCAGTCGGTGTGTTTAGATTGGAAATACGTGCTCTGGGGGTTGGTCGTGGAATTGAGAACTGGTGGAGATATTTAAAACTCGGTTTTCAGTGTTGTATTTTACCTTTGATTTGTGGTGGAGTAGGTTCGCACGCTCGCTATTAGTCGTAGAGTAATCGCTGTTTGGACTGGTTTGATTAGGATCGAAACGGTAATTGATTAATGCTTGAGTTTATTGATTGAGGACTTACCTGCAACAAAAAATAAATAATTAGTTTAAAACATGCATAAATTTAAACGAGATATCGACGCAAGCTTCTCTACTCCCGTGCTTATATTCCGAGAAAGCTACGGAAAAGTACGTCAATTCGTTGAACCAGAGACGCGAGCCTGCTCTAGAAAAAAAGCCCGAGAGATACTTATCCCGCGCGCGCGCGTGTAGAGCACACGAGAGCTTTCAGCGCGTCGAGAATTTTACGCGCTCCGGCGTTACATAAAGCCAGTAGCACACGCGCCGCTTTCTCTCACCCTCATTTTCGATATAGATATATTTATATTCACATCTAACGCATATATACGTACACATACGCGCACAGAGAGCGAGGCACGCTGCTTCTGTGTTTGATCAATGATTATGTGTCGGGGAAACGGCGTCGACGGCGAGCGGCACGTCATCCACTCCGTTACCATCAGTGCTCGCGGCCGTATATGTGTACATGTATATATAGGTATATACATACACGTGGTGAACGAGAGCTGCCGCCTCTTGAGATCAATAACATTTGTTGTGAGCCACTCGTAACATAGCAACGTAGACTCGCGCGACGTCGAGTGTTGCTGCTGCACGCGAGTTCGACGACCAGGTAATCCAAAGACACTCTCTTTGCGTACGCGGCTAATTGGACTGTTTTCAATTCCCTTTCGACTCCCGAGGGAGCTTGCGACGACGGATGCGTCTCTTGCTTGATCGGTTTCAGTCGTATACCGATCGTAGTCTGGTTAATAAAGCCTGATTTACCGTTTCACTATAATTTCGATCAGCGTACTCGCTCTCCCCCTCCACAAACTCCCAAACAAAGTCTCGCAACTTTCCCAAGTCGCTGTAATTTTTAAGTTCGATGTAATCTGCTCACACCCACACACACGTTAATTTGCCCGCAAGAGCTGCGGACACCATGTCTATACAGCCGCGCGGGCATGCAAATTTTCGCGGTAATCTTCGGGCCGACGCCGCTGCCGCGTATAAGTTTCTACAAGTGCCGCACGGGCTTGGCCGCGCCTGCTGCAGCGGCCTTTAATGAAAATCCCTGATTAGTTGTCGGAACTTGTACGCGCCGCGGCAGCTTTATCGCAAGCGCGCGGCATCGGGAGATTCCCCGGCTGCGTGAAGGCTCTCACGAGAAGAAGTTGGCCCGTTAATGAGAAGAAGTTGGCCCCTGCGATGTTCGACGATCAATAGACGCCCCCGGTGACGCTCTTGAGTGGATCTCCGCGAGGGTTTTATTTTTGCTGCTGTATTTTTTTGTTCTCTACTGAATCAATGCGATATGACGATTCCAAAGCGGAGGTGGAACGAGGACGCGAGACTTTGGAATCTTTGAGCAACACTCGGCGCATTCTTAATGAAAACGTCCGAGACGGAGGATAGAGGTAGAAGAAAATATTTGTTTGGACTAAGTCAACCTTGGCTAAATGATATGAAAACAGATGGCGAGTGAGCGCATACCACTACGGCGAGCTTATTATTTGATGACGCAGGAGCCTTTTCTGCGAGTAATTAGACTGATTACGCTGGACATATATAGCTTTTATATAAAAAAAATATGTCATCGTTTTACATTTTGCGTGATTGATGACGTACTGTACGTAACGGATGAAAAATTCACACAGAGGAAAATTCAGTTTTCATGCCATTCAGAAAAAAAGTTTCAGTCCAATAGCGCAGAATTGCCAGACTATGCGTGATTCATGCTGGTATTCACTTCGCATACATCGCCGAACCGAGTCTCCGGTGAAAATTAAAAACGGAAATGAACAAAAAGCGAGGCGAAAATTATTCAGAAATAGTCGAAACAAAACTGCGCTTCCGCATACAAAACTCCCTCTCTTTCTCTCTCTTTTCTCATCCACGCGCCGGCCTGCGGTAATTAATTTCTCCCACGAGTAACTAAATAAAGTGCAAAGCAAAGTTTCTCTCGCTCACTTCTCCGCACACACACACACAGCGACTTTCTCCATCTCTCGGTACGCCAACTTTGCAGAAAATAGGTGCGCTACGCTACTGCCTCGTATATGCGCGAACGTATACGGAAGAAGAAGAAGAAGATGCCGGTGTGTATAGCGGCGATGGCTCGAGGCCAGGAGTGAGATTTTTGTTATTGACGCTGTTAACGCGAAAACACGTTAGCTCCCTCTCTCTCTCTCTCTCTCTCTCTCTCTCTCTCTCTCTCTCTCTCTCTCTCTCTCTCTCTCTCTCTGGTGCACAGCTTTTCCGTCGTGTACGCGAAGTATGTGTGGACGCTGAGGCGAAAAGCCCTTGCAAGCTCGAGTCGGAAAACCATATAGAGCTCGTTCATCACAGCGGCTCTCATATTTTGGAAAATTCTTGGCTAACTTATAGAAAGTCCAGCTAATTTGCAGAAACACGACGTGGGAATACACGTGCGCCATCGACGGTCGCAGAGACTCGAGGGTAATTTAGTAGGCAGGGTTTTTACACCTCCTGAAATATGATGCGCGTATTGGGTTTTCCCCGTAATTCAGAATCCATTATTCGTTACTTTTTTCTATCGTCGTTTATCAAAGGGAATAAATTAAACTAAGTGGATCATCGGTAAATTAATTATTCACTGTACCTGTAATCAATAACAAAACAGCTTATTGGTAAAGCAGCGACACTATACGCACACACAGAAGCTAATTCATCCGATTAACGCGAGAAGAAAACGTCTGCAAAAAGCCGCCTGTAATAAAACGGCGGCGCGCGATCGAGCGAAATCCGGGCGCACTTGAATTTTTAATGAATCGCGTCCGCTCCCTTCAATAAAAGAGAGACATCGATATCGAGTTCGCTCGCATTACTTACAGCTTAGCCAAGCTGAAATTCAATCGAAGTGCTCGGCTCCTCCCGCGAAATTAGTGAAATCAATAATCTCTCAAAGCCGCAGAGAGCAGCTACGGCTTCGTCCTTCTCTCTCTTATACGTTTACGACAGTACGGCGGCGCTCCCACTTTCGGCTGAGCCGCCGAGCCAAAGAGGCCTCCTTCTCTCTTTTTTGAGTCGACGACGACGGCATTACCATATGTGCCAGGCCGCTGCAAGCGAAGCGTGAGATGAGGACGACCTCATCGCGCACGCGAACGTCGATTGAAATTCTCGCCGCTGCCAGTAAACAATGTAAAGATATAAGAGCCGCCTGATGAATAAAGGCGAAACGTCACGATCGAGGACAAGTCGCCGACGCCGCCGCTGACGACGACGTCCCTGAAGGATTCCGCTTTCGTTTCTTTTTTTCTGCTGTCGCAGCCTTCCTTTTTCGCGAATCTCCGCTCGTGCACCCACGAGAGAAAGAGGAAAGCTTTTCGGTCGCTCGCTGCGCAGTGCGACGCGGCGGCGTGTCTATAACCGTAAGATTCCTCATCTCGATTGTCACATGAGTCTGCGGCACGGAGAGCGATCCTGTCTTCGCTGGCGTAGAAAAATGAAAAATGTAGGTCGATCGCTCTCCGAACGTAGCCTTTTAGTTAGCGTCATTTATAAAACAATAGCAATCAGCTTCTTTCAGCCGTTCGCAGTGCACCAAAAGAAAGGATTTCTTTTCACTCCTCCCTAATATATACTTTCTTCCGGGCCCTCGTCGCTCTTTTTTTGTAATTGGCCGCGTGAACGAGCGCATTCAGCAGCAGCAGTGTACTTTAAGTAGTTGCGCGCGCGACAACGCTTTTGCTCGTTGCCGTAAAAGCTGGCTCTCTTTCCCGAGAGCAAATGACAGTAGTGTTCCTTATTTCGTCGAGATAAAGCAGCTGTAGTGGCTTGCGTATAATAAACTTTGTCGCCGGCGCACACTATACTCTCGACCTTTTTTTTCGAAAGATACGCGTCGTCTCGTGAAATTTTCTTGTATGTCGGGCTTAATTACGTCTAAATCGTCGGGGTCTTTTAGTGCAACGTGCGCAAGACTAACGGCAACGCAGCGCGAGAACAGATTTGCGCATTTTACGAGCTCAGCGCTCACCTCTGCCTTCGTTAATGAGATCATCCTGCTAGCTGCTGCTGCTACTGCTGGGGTGTATTTACTCGGCGCAAAGAGAGATTCTTGCGCGCACTCGCTGGTCAGAATTGACGGGATTATGATTTTCGAGTGTTTGCTCTCTCCGCCATTACACACGCTTTTATCGTAATTAGCGACAAAACGTCCCTGCTACTGTGTGTTATTGTTATACGTGCTTTTGTCCGGTGTTCTTGTTGATGTTGTTATTGTTGAAACGAGCTGGATAGTAAATATTTGTATATAACAGGCATGATTTCAATTATCGTTCGCAATCGAGTTGATGAAGCGAATGATTGCTATGAGTTGTTGTTCCTGCATGTTCTGTTTGATTTGCAATTCGACTGTTTCATTCAAAAATTGGCAAAGACAATCGATAATACACCTTATTGTCATCAATTAATTTACCATTATATAGGACATAATCAACAAATTATTACCGCTCGGAAAAAAATTCGAGGATTATTAAGAGCACGCACTAGCTCGGGTAAAAATCGCTTTTAACGTTGGCAGTTTAATAAAAATTCACGCTGTGTACAATAGACCGAAAAATCAAAGTCAACAGAAAATTTAATTACGATATCGCATGTAAACGAGCAATCAGGCGGTTATCTTCAATAAACCCGCGCGCGGCAATAAACGTATAACGCAATAACATAACATCAGCTGCAGCGATGCTCTTTTGGAATTTTGCGGAGAGCAGTACACATCACAAACAAGGCCAGCGCCTCGCTGATGTGGGCTGCAGAGATGCTTCGCAGCAGCTATATATATATATATATATATACAAACACCGGGAGCGCCATCGAGTCGCTTAATAATTACGCCTTTATTAATTTACGGCCGTGCGCTGGAGCTTCCGCGATAGCAGCGACGTGTAATTATGCGGTTGATTGAGTTTTTCTCGTTCACTTTTTTTGTCAGCGAGCCCAAGACGCAGAAAACAGTGGCTCAGACTGGTGTAATTAAATAATTGGAAATTCACTTTTAATTGCGGAGAGGACCAGCAAAGGATTGTAAAAAAATGAGGCGCGTGCGTTCTAGGGTATCTCTTAATTGGACAAAACTATTATGTAAGGTGATCCTCAACCGAGGAACCTTATTTGGGCTTTGGAAAAAAGTTGAGGAAGACTGGAGGCTTTTAATGGGTCAATTTGTCAATTAGGAGGTCTCTACGTATAGGGTTAATGAAGATGCAATACACCGGATATGTATACCTCACTGTAGAAGACTGAAGAGAGATTATTTTTACAAATAAACTCTTAAGACTGATATCGATACACAAGTTCTATATTCTAAAATAAGGTAGTATGTGAATACTTATCGAGTTCGGGGCTACTTAAACCCAAATGACTTTACATTAGCGTATAATATTATCTCGCGCAGAACACTTTCTGCTCCATGCGGTTTCAGTTATGCGCTGCTGCATAGTAACGCCAGCCGTGGCGCAGGGGTACACGCTATAAATGCTTGAGTAATGTTGAAAGCAGCGACTCTGAAGTACAACGTGCATCTTGAGCTTAACGAAGGACATAATTGAAGATGAAACTTACTCGGTGTCACGATGTCGACACAGCGAGCCTGCTTATGAGATCTCTTTTCCTTTGATTACCAAAGCGTCCCGTTTCTTTCTCTGTGCATAATTAAAAAATTTACAAAAGGATTAGAATGCAGCTACTGCACAGCGTCAGTTTACGGAAGTAACCGGCTTTCAAGCCGGCATTTTACTTAAAAACAGAATTTATCTACTATTAAAAGTGCAAACACAAACTGCGGTTCACGGAATAAATTGAAAAAGAATTATTAATACACTTCTAACGATTTTTCAAAAAAATATTCGCAACATCACGGCAGCTCGATTTCTCTGTATTTTCAACCTCCGCAAGTTCAAACGTGAATAAAACACAAGCGAAAAATCAGCCAAACGTATTTTCAATCCGACACAGGCTAAACACAGCTCACTCGCGCGGAGGTGGCTTTATCGGCCTCGCGCATTCTAGTAATTTCGAATACAGATATACTTTTTCCCCAGACTCTCGACGTTCGTCAGGAGCACCAAATGTGCAGTCACACAGACGGCGTCCACGAATTGCTCTCGTCGAAGCCAGGCGCGTGTGCGGCTACACGTACGAGTGACTTCAATTTTCCACATAGCTGGTGCAAATCGCGCGCGAGTTCGCTGCGCTCTTCCCCCTTTCGAAAGGGAGCAAGAGAGAAGAGCCGAAGGTCGATAGAAACAGCAGAGACCGGAAAAACATTACGCACGGCGTCTGAGTTGCGCAGCAGTCGATGTTTCCGCTGCCGCGATGTTGTGTGTGAAAAGTCGATGATTGCCAATTTCCTCTCAGCCAGCTTTCTCGTCTTTTTGTCCGGAGCTTTCATTTGATTACCGCGGGGGTGTCGCCGATGCGTGAGATGCGTACTGTTCTGCACTATGTACTCTGATGCGGCGCTTGATTGAATCTTCGCTTCTCGTTCTCGCCGTCGGGTAAATAAGCGAAAAGTTGGAATTTTCGAACGCGTGGAATGAATTGGTCTTGTTATTACTTTTTTTTTAATCTCATCTCCAGTAGAGAAAAGAAACGTACACGTATGAAAATCAGATGCGCGATGCATTGATTGAGAAATTTCATTAAAATACAGCTGCAGCTACATGAAAAAGTAAAATTGCTATTCGCTTCTGATTATGTATGCCTACGTACGTACACTTCATTTCCTCCATTCCGTGGAAAAATATATGCGGTACTTTTTTCAGCTGTATCGTGTGCTGATATCTGCGCCATTTATCATTGGTTTATGTGATACTCTATCCGTAACGAAATTTCTGAAAGTCATGCGACATCGTCATAAAAGGTACATTTTATATAAAATATCAGTATGTGTACATACATCAAAGTTTTTGCTACCTTCTAAAAGAAGCGACCTTTAATATCCGTCAAGTGAATCACCGATAGCTCGACTCGCACGACATTAAAACATGTCCTCCAACAATGAGACTTGCTTAAAAATTCCGTGCGCGTGCCTCTCGCGTGTATCCTTGTTATTTGTCGTCTGCTACTTTTTCAGGTAATTGATAGATAGGTATGAGACACGTAGTAAATAATCTACCCATACGCGTTGAATTATTCAAAGTGCTCGTATGCGAGCAAGATGGGTGTATGTATGCGAGAGAGGATGAGAGACTGAGAGAGCTTTGATATCGCATGTGGGGTTTGCAGACTAAGATTTTACCTTCGGACTCCGACACGTAAGTCAGCGGGATTTCCAAATTTATGGAAAGGCAAATTGCAACGTGAGTTTGCATGCGATATTTGCCTTTGGCAAACGCAAGCTCCTGATGCTTTCTAGATGATTGTGTTCGTCGTTATTAGGATGTGGCGTTTAGGACGGAATTTCGACAGTGACTTATCTTCCGTCTATCTTGAAAAATTGCTTTCCTGATGCTTTTAATAAGTCGTACTGGGAATAGCGTCGAGATAAAATTATTACTTACATCTTTATCAATCGATTCACGTACACATAGCGTTGACCAAAAAATATGATGGATCGAGAGACACGCTATTACTCGATTTTTCCGCCGTCTAGCCTTTGAAGCTTTGATGTACTGCCGGAAGGTAAATGTGTATCTGTGTACAGTCAATAGTGCTGCTATACGTTCTCTACAAGACTGTGGTTGCTTACGTTTAGAAAGATGAGATACTGCTGGACTACATTATAATAGTCAACCTTATATACTATGAAACATTATATACAGTTGCGATTTATTACAACATTCTGGTTTTCTCGGAAGTTGAATCAACGCTAATTTTCATTTTCGTACAGTAATTACAAAACAATATCCTGTATCCGAGGTACAGTACGATTTTATTCCGAGTATTACGACGATGCTTCTTATTTCGATACAGCAGTAATAGCTTCCCTGGTAGAGATGCTGACGATAATATTTCCAGAAGTATCCAAGATTTGTATGAACTGGGTAAATTCCAGTCTCAGCATATCGGTAGAAATCCCATCTAAAATGACATGAATTCTGGAATATTTCTAGCCAGATCTGCTAGTCGTCTGCAAGAGTTGCGGCTACATAACATAACCTTGCTTTTTTGCTTTTTTTTATGGTTCGTAGGATTGGGATGTGCGACCGACTTTTAATTCGCGTGTATACATAATAAACATATATCACTGATACACATTTAAATGATATTATAACAAATATAATAAGCCACAATTCCAAATAGTCACCAAAAAGGCCTTTATTGCGCCCCGGGTAATTTATTACCTGGCCAAGCAAGCATTATTTTTTCCGGCATCACTAAACAGCATAGCCCGAGATCTTAAAAAATTTAAAAAAACAATTGTCGAAAATGACCGTCCCTATAAAAAATGCGAACTATTTGAAATATATGGTAAAATTCTTCAAAAAGAAAAAAATAAAACGCGGTGGCGTTTTATTTTTGCCTCGTTTTCTTCCCCTCCTTCTCTGTCGCTCAGCTTCCGTGCTGCTTCGATTCCCTCGCGGTTGCTCGTTTTCCGGGGCGAAAAAAAGAATCCACTTTTATTCGACCGCTAGAGGAGTGATTCATAACGTCCTTAAGGAGACAATGGCCCGATTTTTCGTGAAAGCTGCGCTGGCTGTGTGTCGCGTTTGTGTGTGTGTGTGTGCGTGTAGAAGTGGGAGTGAAACTGTGCACATTTATTTCCGCCAGCCCACTAAGGGTTTTGTCGCGCTTCGTGTTAATATTTTCGGATGTCATCGAGCGGCGTGTTTTGTCACGTATTGCTAAGGAGGGTGAACGTACGAGGAGCACTTTTCGGCGATTGACCAATGACTTATGTCCCTTTTAACGGCGACCGTACGAGAGCTTTAGCGAAAGCATTTCGTTTTTGCGCCAAGTTTAGACCAACCTTTTTCATTCGAGAATTTATTGGAAAATGAAAGCAGCGAAAAGAGCTTAATTAATTATTCTGGAGAAATTACGTTTTTTCTCAGAAGAAAAATACATACAAACGATTTATTTTCCCTCTGCAGCGTTGTAGATCGAAGAAAGCGACGTATGCGCGTCATCTCGAGAACGAATTGTCGCGCCACGACGATGAAGTAAAATTCGCCTCGAAATGCACTTTACAACGACAGCGACGTTTCGTCACTTGTGACGTTTTTATACACAAGCGCTGAGAGATGTTTTGTCGCGTTCTATATAAGCTCATGCAAGCTCGCGCCGCAAAAAAAGCGTCTCCAGCTGTGGCGTCTCGGTTAACTCACTCGCCCCCGTTGCAGCATGGCGTCTTTGGAAATGGCTTAAAGAAATTTACGCTGCACGCGCACAACCTCATTTCGAAGATTATAAACCAGCGCGCGCGACTGCAATATTTACCCGCTGGCGCGTGATGTGCTTCTTCTTCTTCTTCTTCGACGTGTGTATGTGTATACGTAACTCTTAGGACTTGTTTCAGGTGAGAATGACTGTATATTGTCACAGACGCACACGTCTGCAACGCGAGCAGCGAAGACGAGTCAGCGATAAGAGTCCGCCGAGCCGTACTAACGATGCATAGCGTCCGAATGCATCGTAGACGTTAGCTCAGTGGTTAGAGCACAGGCCTCTGGCTCTCGGGTCCGCGAGTTCGAGTCCCGTCGTCTACTTTTTCGCTTTCGACTCTGTCTCCTCTCCGTTTGTAACATTCTGGCATCCCTTACGGGGGAGATCACCGGTTTAGAACCCGGCTAAAAAAAAATAGATCTCTTCTCGAACCCACGACAATTCCTACCTTACCTAAATTAACTACCTTAACTACACCTACCTTACCCTTGACAGAACTCCACCATTAGACGCCCCAGATCAAGCCCCGTAAGTCATGAGTCTGAATAGATCATGCGTGGACGCCTCTAATCTGCGTGGTAATGCAGCCTGTAGTCTTGTGTCCGAACATGGCCGAAGGCCGAGACACAAGGCCGAAGAAAGCAGGAACTGCCTATCAGTAAGGAAGTGCGCGAGCCGAGGACGGCTCGCCTCAAAGGGGGGTGGTGTCACAGACGCACACGTCTGCAACGCGAGCAGCGAAGACGAAGTCAGCGATAAGAGTCCGCCGAGCCGTACTACGATGCATAGCGTCCGAATGCATCGTAGACGTTGCTCAGTGGTTAGAACACAGGTCTCTGGCTCGCGGGTCCGCGAGTTCGAGTCCCGTCGTCTACTTTTTCGCTTTCGATTCTGTCTCCTCTTCGTTTGTAACAATATACAGCGAGAGCTTTACCTTCTCTCTCAGTTCGTACACGTGTAGATAAGAAATGTACTCTCTTCGCAGCGAAGTTTATTCCTGCAGTTTGAATATCGCGCGCTTTTGTTAAGTAATGCGCTTTTATACTCGACTGTTAAAGCAACTCGACTGCGCGGCGGAGTAGGGTACGCCGAATACCTTTTTAATTGTTAAAGTGTACATTATACTTTCTTTCGCGCTTTTATCGCGCGCACGACTGTGTGTTTTTTGCGTGCATAATACTTCGTCTGTTTATTATGCGCGAAACTTGGTCTCGCTGGCTTTTACACGAAAAAAGACTTTATTTTCTCGCGTTTGCGTCTACCGGTGCTTTAGGGAAGTTATATTGTGCACACAAGTAGGGCAGGAGAACATTTTTGAAGTGTACGCTTAAACTTTAATTTTGCCTTAACTCATCATTTGTCTTAACTTACGTGACACGTCAGATCTAGTTAAGGTGGAGGTGATGACTAAGACTTACCTGAAACAGAAAAAACAAACGTTGATTAAAAACAATTTTCAAATAATAGATATGAGTATACAACTAAGATAAAATCACACAATGTACAAGAGCTCGGCTTTGCGACGTTGCAAACGTCGCAGCCGCGTCGATACGAGGAATCTCGTTCGATGCGGCCAAGCTCTGAGTGCGCGGAAGAAACAAGCGAGTTGGATTGTTGTTGTCAGTGCCAGCCTGACCTCGAGTTCGAGGAACGGGCCGGCTAACCGTCCACGTTAGCGCGAGAGTGAGCATCGTTGGCGCGAGAGTGAGCCTCGACGGCGCGCGCGCTGATTGGTCCTCCGCATGTCGCGAGCCAATCAGTGGGCGCCGATGTGCGACTCGCTATCCGCGCGGACTGTCAGCCAATCAGGCGCGAGGAAGATGCGCGGGCCCGACGAGCGCGAGTGGAGAGTGAGCGCGAAAACGAGCGGGAAATCGGAGAGTTCTCTCACGACTGTCGACGGAGTACGTCGACGTGCGAGAGAGATACGTGGCCTCCTCTGTTGCGAGGAGAATCGGGAGAGTCTCCCGAGGTTGTGCGAGTGTGCGAGAGTGTGAGAGAGTCATAGGTGCAGCGCGTTGGCACGAGCAAGTGCCGACACCCGGACGAGCCAGCAACCATCCGCACGAGAGGAAGGAAGCTAGCCAGTCCGCCATCATTGTCCGAAGGACCAGAGCAACCAGCAGCCTTGGCGTGGGAGAGCCGAGGAAGCTAGCCGTCACCAGGTCCACGAGAGTCAGGGAGGCGCCGGCGGGAGCACCGACGGACGTCCACCAGGGAGAGGGCGAGTAAGAAAGTATTAGAGAGAGAGAGAGAGAAAGAGATAGAGAGAGAGAGAGAGAGAAAGAGATAGAGAGAGAGAGAGAGAGAGAGAGAGATCCGAGAGTGAGACGAGTGTGGTGCGGGCACACTAGAGAGAGAGAGAGAACTCGAGAGACCAGGGTGTTGGTGTACAGTGCGGGCGCACACCAAGACGTCTTCTGCGCGAGGCGTCTGGCCAGCGCACGCGAGAGAGAGAGAGAGAGAGAGAGAGAGAGAGAGAGAGAGAGAGAGAGAGAGAGAGAGAGAGAGAGAACAGTGCGAGGAAACGCGTGTGCGTGAGATAGAGACAGCGCAAGAGAAAACCCTATAGCTGCGCGGCTGCAGCAGGTCGGGCTTGCCACAAGCGGGAGGCATAGCCCGCGCGAGAGAGAGAGAGAGAGTCAGCCGTCAGCGGACTGGACCTGGGCCTGTGGCCAGCCGTCTGCTGCACGAGCGTGGCTCGTGTTTAAGCGTCCCAGTGTAAGCCCTGCGTGGCTAAACTGTGCGCGGGAGGCACTACAGCCACCGTATTGTAGGGAAGGGCTGGGCGAAATACATGTGCAATAAAACTTAACCATTGTGTGTGATCATTTTCCCCTCTCCCTAGCGTTCTCCCAAACGTGATGATCGCGGTCAAATCCTACGTTTAGAAAAATCCTAGTGCACGCGAGGCTCTAGGTGTTGCGCACCTGTGTTGGGAGGCACAGCGTCGCAGCTTATCTAAAATAAAAATAGCGTAAGATCTTATCGTCGGATCGAAAATTCGCACCTTAATAAAGCAAACACCACCATCCTAGGAAACTTTATTGACCAGAGAAACCAGATAAGACGCTCAGCGTGTAAATATTACATACAAGGCACACGGTGTACAGAGAGCGAGAGTATCCCGCACAACGTTGTCGCAGCTTATATTTGTATGTATAGCACACGCGCGCGAGAGAGAGAGAGAGAGAGAGAGAGAGAGAGAGAGAGAGAGAGAGAGAGAGACGGCGGCCGCGGGGCGTTCATGCTATTATGCACTCGTAGTTACGGGTTTACAACGCTCGCGCCTCACGAGCCCGAGAAACCGGGACAGCGACGCGCAACGACGTCCCCCGGAGAGATTGAGAGCTGAGAGCGCGTAACCGTTGACAGGCCTCTTGTGTGCGCGCACGAGCATTGTCGGCCACGAAATGCGATTGTTTCGCCTTAATAATCTTCGCAGTCCAGATTCTTTGCTTTCAATGAGCTGATGTCGACGATATGTGAGACGATGTTTTGTTGCTCGCGATTGTAGCCGCCTCGGGTATTTCAAGGATCTTGACGAGAGGATTGGGATTTTAAGGTCACGCGCGCTACGGAGTCATTTGCATTGTTCTGTGATGGATAATTGCGGTGTATGGAAGCACGCTGGAATATTTTAATTAGCGGACGTTAATTGCAAATTTGAGCTGCTAGAGCAATCGCGGAATCGTTGCAATTTTCAAGATTCCGAGAGACTTTAGTAAGCGTTTAAAAATAACGGTAATTTGCATTATTAAGTCCATTATATCAGCGGAGACTTCACGGTCTGATGACTTATTCAATTCATTAAAAGGCAGAGCGTATAACGGAGTTACCGCGCTCGCGTAACTTCGTTTTCATCTCTCGCGAGAAATTTTAGCATTTTGGATTTAGCGATCGAGCATTCCAAGTTTCAATTTCAACTTTCCGAAAATTTAATGCACGCGTAAAACTTTGATGGGGCATACGGGGGGTGGCTTATTTTACCCCGGCAAACTTTTAAAATCCGACCACTCGGCTGTTTTTGGCTCGGTACCACCATGTACCCTTTTTCTCCGTGTCTTCCAAAAGCCTAGAATAAAATGCTTCCGAACTTTGTTCATCCGAAAGCCCTGCGTACACTATATTTCTTCTTAATTAATTCCGGCACAACTCTCCGTAATTCAATCAAGGATCAAAGCTCTGTACACGTTTAAGCATCGAATTCCGCCTCGAAACACGAGCCCTCTCAGGGTAACATTTTCATTTTCCATAAAACCGCCAGCTTTGCCAGAGTTAAAGAAACAACCGAAGCGCGCACAGTACATCGGAATTGGAAATATCACAGTGCTACTCCCTCGGAATTCAAAACACCGTCTTCCAGCCCCATTCATAACCAATGCCAGAGAGCGAGCCGCCGCAAATAAAACGAACCAGAGCAACCTCTGCCGCTTCATCCTCGAGCTAAAAATCTCCTTCCGTAGAGCACTTCCTCGAAGAATTTTCAAAAGAAAAACTCTCTTCAATCCTCGCCGAGATCAGGCACACACCTACACACACAAGATTGCGAGATAACGTACACCGCGCGGTGCGATGTTAATCCCCGTTCGCACGGCAATTTTCAAAGTGGCACTCTGCCGAATCCACTCCCGCGCGCATATACACACGCAGCCGCGCTTCTGATTTATACGCCGAGTGCGCTCTGGCGAGCATTATCGGTTTCATGAATTTATGTAAGATATACCCCCACCACCTCTCCTGTACGCGCCGCTGCAGGGAAATTCGGAGCATTTTTCTCGCTGGGATAAAATTTTCTGGATGGAAAAATCGCTCTCCTTTCTCTCTATCTCGCACAGCCCGCGCAGTTACGCGCGTTCGTTCTTTGAAAAATTATTATATACGAGGGACGTTTGGGGAGGGGGGAGGCGTCTTTCCATTATACGAGAACCCTGAGTTAGAGGAACGAGGAAAGCGAGCAGGAGAAAACCTGTTGGCTCGAAAATTATCTCGCGCGTTCGGTATTATAACTTATGCGCGTGGGTTCGAAGGTATCAATTCTTTCTCGATAATTTTCTTCGATATATATCTGTATAACAATAAAATCAACGATGATGCAGTGAAAGCTACAAAGAGTTCGGGATTTACCGAGTTTATACGCACCGCTCCAATTAAACAACTACGCCCCACTTTTTATTCATTGTTCGACAATCGCGTTCTGGATAAATAAAAATCGATTCGTGTGCGTTATTTGTTTTTATTCACGTTTATACGAGCCAGTCGAGCTAGAAAAATAGCAATGTCTCATTGTTTCGCATTACTCATTAAAACAATGCCAAGTAGAGATTGCGCGGCTTCTCAGCTGCAGATCGAGTTTTAGCTTTGGCTTTTCGCGCGATGCTGGAAAGCTGCCAATTTTCATGTAAATTATTGCGGGTCAATCCATAATTCACATCTCTCTATATTAAGGGGGCTACAGCTATCTGATATACAACCCCGTGATTTCGATGTGAATGAATGTCGATTAGCGGAGCTTCGATGCATTTGGTTATTACTCTTACCCATGTTATATAAACGTATGCTGTACAATAGATTTTTATATAACCCAGAAACTTTGCGGTAAAAGAGAGACGAGGTTTTTGTGTGCATATTATATAACGGCTTGCCTACTCAAGACGACCTTTTTCTTTTTGCGAAGTAAGCATACAAAGCCAAACTATGAGAAAATCGGAGGACCACGAATAGTTTTTAGATTACTTTCAACTCTAAGATTTTCATGTGCAGTAGTGTATCGCAGTTTGCACATCGCTTTAACGTGTTGCTCGGGAATATAAACTTTCCGAATGAGGTGCAGTACATCGAATTCGCATAAGACAAACTGAAAGCTCGCGAATACACTACACACAGTACTGGGAAGTTTATCCGGAAAACTTTGTTTGCGCATATCTTCGAGCGTGTTATATGCACATACTAGAGTATAAACAGCAGTTGTTAATCGATCAGACCAATTTTCAAAACACTCTTCTAAGTTCCCTTTTAATTCCGCTCCGACAGTGTCTTTCTCTCTCTCGCAGTTTGAATAAGTATAGACCCGCGGAAATTCCCGAGAAAGATGTCGGCCCTTGGGAGAGCGCGAACTATAGTCACGAGAGAAAAAGACAGAGAGAAACGCCGATGTCGCCTCCGATGCATATTGAGCTCTCCGGGCGATCTTCTGCGCCGGGAACTCGTGTGCGGGTATATAGACGTCGACCAGGGAAAATATTCGCTCTCCAGTGGTAGAGACTACCGGCGCTGCTGCACTTTGACTCTTCCTTTCCTCCTCTGTTGCGGCTCGAAGTGCGCGCTCACGCGCTATCACAAAGTACAATTACGCCGTTATTGAATTATTCACGCACGTATTGCGCGCTAGCGCTGCGAAGTGTGCGGCTTCTATACTCTGTGTTGTATGCGCCGCGCGGTGGTAACGGGAGCTTCGAAAACGTCGAGGTGATGCGAGAGAGAGAGAGAGAGAGAGAGAGAAAATTGAAATTTCATTACCGCAGGCTTGCGTTTGTATATACACTCGGGGTCTTGTAAGTGATTTCGTTTGACGAATTTTTTACTATAATTGGACGCTTGGTCGAACGTTGCAATCTTTTGACTGTGAGAAACGAAACTGTTCGCGAGAGCAAAATTTCAGGTGAAATTTCGACCCGACGTTTATTGCAGCCGTTTCGGCGATAAATCTAGTTTCGACAAGTGCAGCTATCAATAACGGAAGAATCACGCGTGGCGCTATCATTGGTCCACTTCACGCCTCCGCAATATACGCTGTCGAAATAAATTCTCAGGCTTTGCGTGCAGCTTGAAAAAAGCGATATTTCAAAAAACTTTCTCGCTCTATGTACGACTCGGGGGAGATAAACTTTAAAAAACTTCGCGATGTACGCAAAACGCCTCCTCGAACTCTCAGCCGGGCATTTCACCCCTCTCCCACATTGTACACTCGCGCGTATACCCATACACGAACGTTAAGCAGAAAAAATGCAGAGCGCACGCGGGGGAAAAAGCTCATTTGCCTTGGAACCGCTAAATGGGTCGCTATAACAAGTATAAAGCCGGGAGCGAGAAACAAAAAAAAATGCAAGAGACAGAGAACAAAACGAAGAAAGTGAGAGTGAAAATGCTCTCCGGAATTCCTTGAGAAAGGGAAGCTCGTTAATACACGCTGCCTGGTACTTATTTTATAGTGCATAGACAGGGGACTCGGCTTCCTCCGCGTTGCTGGCTTATAACATATTCCATTCTCATATACGGAGGATACTTTCGGCGTGATGGGGACCGGGCGTCTCACAAGGGAACAAACAAAGCTCTCAGGATATACACGAATTAGTAATTCCGAATTCTTCGAGTCTTCGCCGTATAGCTGAAATCCCCGAGCCGACACCACGAGAGCTCGCTGGTGTGGAACGAAGAATATTCCGAAATGGGTGTGTATGTGTGTGTGCGGTGTACGTCTCAACTCGTCGGATCGTATTTTATGCCGGTGAACGTTTGCAGCGGCTGACAGCCCTAGAGAGAGAGAGAGAGAGAGAGAGAGAGAGAGAGAGAGAGAGAGAGAGAGAGAACGAGCGAATCGTAAGTCATATTAGTTTTCACAATGAGAAGCGTTGCCGCGATGCCCGCGTGCTGTTTTGATGTATTCGCGAGAATGGATTTAAGTGATTTGCTTTGTTCTGATTCCGCAAACACAGCGTGAATTGATGGCGCGTGTTATTGAATGATTGCTTTTCTCTTTGATAAAAAAAGTTACTATAAAAGCTGTTTATGAATCTTGAACGAAGCGGCAGATTTAAAAATTCAAGCGTTTCCAGCTGCAAGCTCCGCGAATACAACATTAAAGACGCACTGAATTTTCCAACTCTATTTAGTAAACAGAAGCTTCAGAGAGAGAGAGAGAGAGAGAGAGAGAGAGAGAGAGAGAGAGAGAAGCTTGAACCAACCCTAAAACAGTCTGCGCTATCTCATTCTCTGCGCTGCCGCGCGGTGCGTATGCTTGCGCAAATCGAGCGAGTATAACACTGCAGCCGTAAACGCAGTTGCTCGCTCGCACCTTTTATTCTCTTCCTCTGCTGATGTCGCTTTTAAAATTCCAACAATCTTAGCGCAGCTTAAGACCAAAGCGAGAGCTGGTCGCGCCTCTGTTATGTACCAGCTCTCCCCCCTCTTCTCTCCTCAATTTCATTTGTAGGATGCCTCTCTCCCGCGCGCGTGCGTTGCTTTTAATAAAACGTCTCGGGACCATAAATTCGCCGAGTATAACCCCCTTGAAAACGTATAGCCTCCGCTTTCCGCGGTTCAGAGCTTAATACGGATTTAGAGACATCTTCGCGCGCGTAGAACTGCCTCCGTAAATCAGTCCTACGTCCGCAGGAGGAAGTAAACATAATGTTTGTCGCGCTCGCGCGCTCAGGCTGTATATGCGCAAGCGGAGCTAAATCCCAGTCATTTCGCGAGCGCTCTCGTGTACGCGGGCAAGTATAACAGCGCGGCGAAAAGATAGAAACGGGCGCGAGACTCATTTACACCACGGTGGGATGATCCGAGTCTTGCGAGGATTAACTTTCAATCGCGAGCGGATTCACGGGATGGAAATTGGAGCAGTTGCGCAGCGCTGGATTGCGCGGGCTTGTGAAAAATTCAGGATTCTAGCGCAAGCTCTACAGAGAGAGTTTCGTCGCTTGTGTGTGAAATTACTTTCTGATGCGCTTTGAAGCAAGAGCTTTTGTTCGATTATATGGGAGAAGACGACTCGAAAGGAACCTTTATACACTCTAACGCAATCAAAGACTCGCAGTCGAAGAAGAAAAAAAGCAGGGCTGAATAACCTCCATTTATGCAAGAAGGGTCGGCGACATTTTATTTACTCGGTAAAGCGTGTAATTGTGATACTTTCAATTGAGAAAATAATACCGGTGCACGTGCACACGTGCGACTATCACTCGAGGAAGGAGAGAGAAAAAAACAACACAGAGCCCACCTTTGAAAGAGCCAGCTTGTCGCGCATCTCCTGAGCGTGTTCCCCTCTATAGTATATATAATATACACCATAACCAAGCAGAACCTTTTCGCCCATTGTGCAGGCGAGCTTCCGGTATTCCGTTATTGTTATGCTCGACACGGCCCATACATACACACATATACTGTATAAGCGACACTTATTATCAACACTCTCTCTTACCGAATCTCGTATACACATCTCGTGCCCACACACATACTCGCTCTCTTCTCCGCCCTTATCTCGTTCCTTTTGGCTCTTTCCCCGTGTGTCCCAGTGGGAGAGAGTGAAGGAAGAGTCGTTAGCGATTGAAGGTCGAGCCTCGTTTTCGAGGCAAGCCATCTTTTGTTTCAAAGTGGAGGAAATAAAAAGAAAAGTGGGACACTCGCGGCAACGACTCCGCCGCTTGCGGAGAAAAAGAAGGATCAAGAGCGCGGGGGCGAGGAGCTTAAAGGGGCGCAAGACACACCGCAGTCGTTAAATTGAAAATCTATGAATAAGCGCAGAATTATATATGAGCTGCGCGTCGAGCTTTTTCCACGGAGAGTGTTTAAAAGCGCTTTTTCTTCCGTCGTACTGCATATACTGCCACTTTATGGCGAGCGTTTGTTCGCTGCTTTTCTCTCTCTCTCTCTCTCTCTCTCTCTCTCTCTCTCTCTCTCTCTCTCTCTCTCTTTCTCTCGGTGCACGACGACGCGGAGATGGCGTTTGTGTGTATATAGGTGCTTTTACTTTTTAATGCGATACACGCGATGTTTCAATTTGCATGAGAGATATGGCCGCGGAATCCAAATAAAATGAAGTATTTCATAACGAGCATGTACACACAGTAGTAAATAACAGCGGCGGAGACATTTCGAGAGAATCAAAAAGTATAAAGAATATAAAAACACACGTATATATAACGAGAGAACCATATTGTACAAGATGTTTCGTTATATGCGGTACGTTAATGGCGAAGAGGGCTCAGGTAATTCCAAAGGATGAAAATGAAAGATGATGTTCTTGCGTTCGTGTGTCCGGGAAAGGCGTATAAATTTATTTTCCCTGCACAACTCACACTGATAATAATTTACGGAAAATTTTCGTCCTCTCTTTCTCGCGAGAACATTTATTTCGGAATGCTGGAATTTGCACGTGTATACAGGACTGACCTAGTAAACCAATATGCGTTTGCGCTTTATCCGGGCTAATCTAGATTAAAGACGACGTAACAACAATATTACATTTATGTAACGGATTATTATAATACAAACTAAAGTCATCTTCAAAGAATTTCACCCTAAAAAAGAAATAAATTCCTGCCAAGCATATACTAGCCGGACTAGGCCAAAATACACACCAGCCGACCGGAAGCGCATCGGACTATACAAAAAATTCATCGCCGCGCCGAAAACCTCCCAATATTTCAGCGAACGACCGACTGACTCAGGCATCGGCCTATAGCTATATACGTCCGTTGGCTCTCTCCCCACAGCCGCCGCAGGACTATACCCAGCTATGTACATATACATACACCCTATGCATTCCGCGTGCGTTCATAAGCCGAGCGCTTCGGCCTAAGGCGACTATAGGCGCTACGATCGCTGCCGGCTCTGCGCTTTACGAATTCAACGCGCGCTGAATCCGCGATGACGGAACCAGATAACGCGCTCCACTGCTGATGCGGTCAGGTGGACGCTCATATTTGAACTTCCAGATAAGACGTTTTACGAGAGCATTGCGTATGGTGCGCGCGTGGAGTCGCCGACGATGATTCATTAGAGTACGACGCTCTCGTGCAGGTATGTAACTAATACTCACCGGTGGGGCCCGAGTGCCTCTCTGGATCTGGTTCATCGAGTGTTATAACTATTGCGACTTAGTGCTTTTAGAGTGTTTGGAGGATTACGAGGGGATTCTCGCGTGAGCGATTGAAAAAGTGCGTTGGAGGAAAGCGAGAGCGAGATAAAAGCGTCTCTTTCTTTATTGTTACGCGTGTGTCGTAAGGTGACACACTTGCTCTCTGGGTGATCTTTATCGCGGAATTTGGTCGAATTTGGAATATGCTTGAAGATTTTAACGTTTTTATGTACGTGTATGTTTTTGTTCCTCATTAATAAATGGGATTTCGTAGAAAGCCCGATCCATCATCGCGTTTAATGGGGTAAAAAACCCTGGTAGAAAATTGACTAGTTGAACTACTCAGTCAATTAAGAGATCGCCAGTTACGAAAACGAATTGTTCGCCGCAAATTCGAATAAAACTCGGCAGTAACTCGTGAACGCGAAATCCGTATACGCGCATGCGCGCGTGTAGCAGCCGCTCGCCCGCTTCTGCCTATGTGTATAGCGCATGGTGTAGTCAAGTGTGTGCAGCGTCTGTTGTGAACATAACCGTATTGTTCCTTTTTGCATTTAGTGAAGCTAGAAAGTTATAATCAATTTTCGGAAGATCAAGAGAAAAACTTATATATGGAAGAAGATTCTCCAATTGAAAACATTGCTTCATATCATATTTATTATTCAGTCCACAGCAACAGTTCTAGTGAAAGTGAATTTGACAGTGATTCAGTTAATTAATTATTTATAATAAAACAAATCTTTTTTATTGTTTTTTTTTTAAACATATTTATTATTTTAACATAACCTACAAATTCAAATTTCATTCGCTAGACGGGTTTTTCTCGAGTTTTTGAGTAGTTAACGTCGTCAGGTGACGAGGTTTCTGGAGATAATGGCGAGCATAAATTGGCGTAATTTTCTAAATTCGAGATAAACTGGGCAACAACCAGTCAAGATTTCTACCAGGGAATGTAGATATAGAAAGGCAATCGATCATCATTCGAAAAGTTCTGCAACTTTTTCAATCTATATAAAGAATTTATTTTTTCATTAAAATTGATGTTTTCTCTACGTTAAAACTTTTCGTTTACAAAAAGTTCATACCTCCAAACTAGAAACCGCATTTGTACACTTTCCATAATCTCACAACCGTAATTGCAGGTCTCGCTCGAAATTGTCAGAAATTAAAAATCCTACGAAACTCATACACCAGTAAGTTTACACAATATAGCGCTTATTACAGTCATAATTACCCACTATCCTCGTGCTCTCAAGCGCCACAATCGATTTCCCAACAACAATCATTCTCGCGCGACAAAAGACGCAATTATCCCCCCGCGGCAACAACGTGACTATACGTCTCCAGAGCCAAGGATCTCCCCCTTGGCTCAACAACACGTGGCACCTGCAAAAACTGCTCATCTTTGCGACGGCGTCATGCCCTCGATGTCAAGGTAAAACGCCGACGCGAGCACAGACGTCACGCGGTTTTGCCGAGTTGCGGCCGCAAAAAAAAACGGCGTAATGCGGAGATCGATGAAAACATAGCGTATGTGCTGCGGCACGCGATGCTGGAAGTTGCGCGAGAATGTTGTATGCTACAGGATGAAGTTTTTCGATTAATTTTTTGGGAGCCAAAGAAGTCGAGCACCTTTTTAGCGCGACAAGGGCTTTCAAGTTTGTATATTATGGAGTGCTCGATGAACGTTTTTGATAATGCGGTGTTGAAACCTTTAATTGAAGATGTGATTAGACTATACCAATAGTGATTGTAATCTTGTACTACTGTAACGATACTATTCCACATGAGCTCGAACCGTAGAAACACTGTCTATAGTTCCCTTTGATACTATAGATCAAAGATGAATCGAACAAAAGCACGGCCGCTGAAATCCGATAACGCGTGAGTGTACGACCATCCGCGAGTGCCCTCAACCTTCGTCATGTATATAAGCGAGGGACATTTTCATCCGCGGATAGACTGTTACGTTAATAGTCGCACGGCGTACGAAAGAAGCTGCGGGCGCAGGTATTTCTAATAAATCCGGATGAACCAGCCAAATGTAGTATGATTTCTCATTGTCCAGAGAAACAATAGATTGATTGAAATATAGATGATTGCTTAACTTTTTAATGGACAGTATAGACTGCGTCTCAGTAGCCAGTTATAGCATAAGCGGCTCAAATCGTAAGTCCGAGTGTGCCACCTATCGTTTCTATCCAGAGACTACATCAAACGTACAAATAGCGGGGGAAAGGCTAGTCTAAAACTGTTTTTTAGTTAGCATTCGCAATAAGTATGCCAACATGGCTAAACGATGTACAAAAATAAAACTAAAAACTATTTATACGAATAAAATTTCTATAGCTTAAAACAAAACCTCTCTGTATGTCTCCCAACGCCAAACTTTTCTGTCGCTGGTCTGAAAATTCCCGCACCGGCCAGTACAGTCCCGTCGTTTATATCATTCCGTCACTCGCCTATACGAATCTCGCCCACGCTCGCTCTCACGTATACATATTCAGTCGCACACACATAGGCATGTGCGCGAATATCGCGCGGCGGCGAAGCGTTGAAAGAACGTAGATCGTAAATTTCGGCGCCCTCGCGCCGAACAATCGGCCCAAGCGCGTAGCTTCGCTCTCTGACCTGCATTTGGCGCGAGAACGCGTATATATACATATAGCTCTCTATACGCATACATGCCCAGCAACTATGCCGCTACCGCGTGCGTATACACCCTGTATATAGGGCTCTACATTGTTTAACGAGCTTTTAAAGCAGGAGAGAGAGGGAGAGAGTGAGTACACCTTGTTGTTTTCGCCGAACGTCCATCCCTCTATACTCTCTCGCTCCCTCTCTGGGTCAGGGCTTATCGATGGGCCGCGGTGCGATAAGCGGGCAAATACGCGGCTCGTGGTAATGATATGGCGGCGAGCGTCGATGGAAATTGCTTTTGTGTTTTTCGTGCTATATAGCACGAGCGAACGGCCGCAGGGCTTAATATGGGACGGATAAGTGGAGCACCTTTGCCCGAGGATGAGATGTGCGCGCGCGCTGGATTATAATATGAGATTGTCGACAGAGAGTTTTTTTCGGTGATGACTTGTACTCGGACGAGAGCTTTGTCGCCTAGGCCTATGTGCGTGGATTCTGTCGTCGAAGTCGTACGTGCTCGATGTTGTTTGAAGTTTGTCTTGAAAAAAACGTTTTTGGAGTAGTGATTTTCAGAGTTTCGGTTCTGTACGTGTACGTTGAAATGAATTTTCTTACAATTTGACTTGCATATTATAAACTTATATATAGTAGATCGAGTAATATGCAATTACGATCGAATAATATGCAAATCCGTTATCAGTAATAATTATAGGGTCATAGAAATTGTATACTAGATATAGTAATGCAGATCGAAATCTAAATGAAATTAATGTAAATTGAATTGGGTTATCTTTTAGCTTTTCATTACCGTTAAGTGCGTGTTTGAAGTTAGAGATAAATATTTAATAAGCTATTTACTATATAGCTTCAATCCATTACCGTATACACAGTTTTAACTTATTACTAATTAAAAATCAAAGCTTATTCGAAATACATGCAATGATACGTATTTCAGTTAATTGTAATTAAATCGCCTTAAATGAAAATCGTTCCAGTCCCAATTCCGTTTCATGATACACGAAACAGAACAATACGAATCCAATTGAAAAATCGTATGAATCAACGTCCCAGATTGGAGCACAAAAACCCAATTTTTAAAAGCGAACTCATTCGATTCGCGCAAAAGCGATTAACACAGCGAGCACGCGGCAATAACAGATTTTTTCGCTACATCTGTCCACACCCGCTCATTGTGCGCGATAAAGAAAACGATCCATCACAGGTGCTCCGACGCTATCCTCGCGGGTGTCCTAAAATATAATGAACGAACGTACTTGCATAATTGTCCCGCAGCGCGATACGCAACGAATATAAAACTCGCGCCCGATGGGCCCAAACAGCGTTATTCTTCCCCTCCCCATCCCCGTGTCTTTCAGTGTACCATGCACTCTCGTTCAGCATGCAAACGACAGCGAACGAGAAAGCGATCAATCTCCCTCGAAAGGCCGTAGATAAATCCGCGCTCGCGTCATAAAAACAAACAACGCAAGCGGAGCTCTGCCTCGAGCGTCCCTTTTCCTCTGGAGCTTTTCTAATTCAATGATTCAGCCCGAGCTGCGTCGTCGAACAATGTATATACACGTATACCTAGAGGCGAAGAGAAGACGAAGAAGAAGAAGAAGAAAGAATACCAACGAAACGGGAAAATCGAGAGTGGAGAGAGCTTAAGAAACGACGACGCGTTTTCCGCGCGTGGAAACGCGACGACGTTGGGGAAAGGGTCTCTCTCTCTCTCTCTCTCTCTCTCTCTCTCTCTCTCTCTCTCTCCGAGCATCGGATGAATCGAATTTCGCGCAGGGCTCGCGAAGTACCTGCTAGACTTTGAAAAATTCAGAGACCTCAGGGGGCCTCCTTCACGTCGTCGTCGCCTTCGCTCCCGTAGCAGTGCTTTATTCGGAGAAAGAGAAAATAAAAATACAAAGCGCCCAGATTCCGAAATTTCAAATTAAGTTGGAGAGAGAGATTCGATCCGCCCTGATAAAACACGCTCGATCGCACTGGACGCGAAGTGAGAGCGCGGGTAGTAAAGCTACTGCTGCGAAGGACTCCGCACAGTCTTTTTTATTGCGAACGCTCGCGCGCGCGAGCCGTTTGCTTTTTCGAATGTTTTTTATTGCGAAACGCTGCAGGGAGGAATCTGCACGTCTCGGGCGCTGGAGGTTTCAACTTTTGACGTTCGCAGAATCGAAGCGTTGATTTTTTGTCTCCTTTATTTACAATCGGACGTTCGAAGCTCGACACGATTGAATTTTTCATGCGCGGCGGTGTAACGTTGCGAATATACACAGGAACACGTTCGAGAAACAATCAATTTTAGATTAATTGTTAAGGGCACGCGATCCGACGGAAAGTTCATTAACTTGGATTTTCTTCACTGCTTCCGATAAAATAGCGAAGCTAATATAATAAGAGCAATGAGCAGAGCTTCACTCGATCAACTGAAAACAGTGGGCAACGAAACGAAATAATTGAATTTCTCTCCAGCTGATTAATTCTCCAATTACGCTTCGGCAGCGGCATCAGCCGAGAGGGACAAGAAGCAAATGAAATTTGTAATTGAAAAAGAGAAGCTGGAAAAGTAGTAAACGAGCTGATACTGTAGCACATACAACCTTCAATTACTCTCTGCGTGAAAGAAAATGCACTTTCTTGACTTTGCAAGCTCGAGCTGACATGCACGAATGTCTTTGCGGTCAAGCAGTTGCCTAAATTAAAACGATTTTAGTGCCTCCAAGGAATCCGCTGATTCGCGCGCAAGCGCAAGCGTATAACTTCTGTGCACTGCTGCGCCACTACTGTATGGACGAAGAGTGGAGACAACGACGACGGAAGAAAGGGGGAGAGAGGTGAAATCTTGCGATTCCGAGAATTCTTCTGGAATTTCGTAGAAATGTCGCGTCAACTCGTCCAGTGTTTTTAGAAGACTCGTGGAAATTCGCGAGGAAACTTTGACAAAAGTGCGGAGATTCCTTCCTTGTTTGAATGAAATTCAGCTAGTCAACCAAATTGATTTTCATTGCAGTGTTCGAGGTAATAAAAACCCGATATTACTCTATTTTTCATGATCGATTCAGTTGAAAAAAAAAAAATAAACAAGATATTGCATTCAAACTATACACAATGTTTTCCATAATCCCGCGATATTCTCGGTAATGATCAACGCATTATGTCACGCAGAGTTCGACGTACAAGCGAGTCGAGAATAAAATTTAATCCGATGCCGCAGTATCGACTTCGCCAGTCGTACTCTCGAATATCTCGTACGCGAGCGACATCGAGAAGCTTGTTTATTTACCACTCCAAGCATTCGCGCACTTTCAATGACGGAATTCTTTTTAATGACAGGCGCCGCGGGCTCATTGTCGACCGTTTCCCATCCCATACCCCGGAACTTCGCAAATCGTTTTCCTCCCTCTATCCCCTCGCTCACTTCTATACCTATACCTGTGCACACATTCGTCACGCCTTCGCTCAATTAACGCCGAACATTACGTCATCGCAGTAGTCTCCCCATCCTCCGTATATAATACGGAAGCGAAGACGAGAGGAACGAATAATATCTGAAACTCATCGTAAATTCGAATTGCGAAGGGCTCGTGCGAGAGAGCGGTATAATAACGCTGGACGAATACAATTTCCGCGAGCGCAAAAATAACAAGCGTTGCGAATTACTTGCGTTTTTCTTCTTTCCTCGCAGCGCTTTATATAGCTACTAGACTTGGCGCAGTGCGCTGCGCGCACTGTAGTAGACTATAATTTCATTAACTTATTAAATGGAATATAAATACTTGATTGATATATTTAATATTTGTTTTCTATCACGGAAATATATCAAACTTTACAATATATGATTCATTTCGCGCTCATATAAATTTCAAAATTGCCACGGTTTCGTCGCCAACTTCCTTTTAAAATTGTAAGGTTATGTCTCGAGAATAGAATGTCTCTAGAATATTATAAATACACATTATAATTTGATATGTATTATAGTATTATATTACATTTTTAATATTAGAATCAATTTTAGAAATCAAAAACAAATCAAAAAATTCTAACGATACTTTTGACGCTAGCGCACTACATGAGCCAATCATATTGACGCATTCTTGGCTTCACTTCATCCGGTCATGACTTTTTTATATAGGGATATTATGCAATACATATACACATAAAGGCCCAGTGTTTATGAATTTGCGCGCGTTCTCGCGAGTCGAAGCATTTCGCACGCTTCCGACATAAAGATTCGTTCCGTATCGTCGAGTGGGGGTGGGAGGAGTAGTGTTATGTACAATATAGCAGAAGCAGCTAACGGATTCGGAATATATTATAGCGAGAGCATTTTTACATTAATTAACTCGGCGAACTTCATAAACACGTGCAATTTCATTCGCGACGCTCTGGCGATAATTGAATTTGTTTCGTCTCTCGTCTCTCGCTGTATACCTGCACATTGGCACATTGGATTCGTCAAAATATAGCTGGAGTCGAGTGAAAAGGGATTCACGGTATGCGTGGATAGTTAATTGTTATTAGGTATATAATACGATGAATACCTGGCAATATTATGCGATTTATTGTTACTTCGATCGTTACGTAACCCGCTTGTGCGTGAGTGAAAAAGCGAAAAGTTGATGAGATGCCAATATCGTTACTACACAGAAAAAATGGTTGGTAACGGTAACAAACCGCTTGTCCAAATATGCACCAACTATTTTTTTGGTTGACCTAACCAATAACTTGATAAATGTTACCAAAAAAAGCAGGTAACTTGCCAATTATTTTATTATACTTACCAAGTACTTGGTAAGGTTAACCAAAAAAATAGTTGGTGCGTATTTTGCCAATAGGTCTGTTACTGTTACTAACCATTTTTTCCGTGTAGTATTGGCATTATGTTAATATACATCATCGTTGAATTTTGCTTCAACTATCGTCGTTTAGAAATTTGGAGAGTATGATTGATACCAGAGTAATGGTATATTAACATAAAATAATCACGACCATAATTATAATTGCCCCAGATCTGTCAGCGTTATTAAGCCATTAGTTTGTTCGTAATCCGTTTAGCTTATTTGAGTGGATTTTCAATTAAGCGACTATTGACATTGACGTGTGTTTATTTCAACGCGTTTTTATCGATTTCGGACAAGTATTTCAATGTATCGTTTTTTATTCATTCGCGTGACATGGATACGAGATTGCGATCAATCATCCCATCTATTTATATCGCGAATTTTAAATTTCAGCTCTCGAACTTCCTCGCGATCTGATATCTCGTTCGCGATTAACTTAAAGTGATTTTGTATTTTTCAAAATCAATTCGTCTTACCAAATTCAATGAATCGAATAAAAAATTATGAATCAAACTATTCAACAGTTCCTGGCTACAACACAGAATCGAATGAAGAATGCGTGAATGAAGTCCGAACGCTATACATAGCTCCTCGCAGAAATAAAAATAAAGTAGCGCAGTCGTAACGATATAACGGCTGACGTTGCAACCGCACTGCTGCCCTCTTCGACATAATAAAAGAAAGAGAGCCGAACGTAACACTCGTGTCAAGTGTCCCTGGGCCTCGCGTATATAGGTATGTACACATAGAGTATAGACACACGAATATACAATACTCACAGGTTATATCGAGAGTCGGAGTTGACCCAGTGACTTAGCAGGAGAGCGAAGACTCCGCGGAAGAAAAACGGCCTTGGAATCGCCTAGTTTGATCGACACTGTAAGTATACTTTCTTTCGTGCGACGCGCAGACGACGGCGACGACGATGACGATCGACGTTATCTCTAGCTTTACGGCCAATTACATCTGCCGCGCGCTGTACGTCTGTGAATGAAGGTATAGGTATACGTGTACACAACACAGAGAGCACTAAATTCACCGGCTGCTGTGGCGCTTAGAATCGACGGCTCTAGTCCGACAGTTTTCGAATACACTGCGGCATTCTTTCGCTCTATATAACCTTACTTTTTTCCGGACGGTCGTGTACATACACTGCACACTTAAGCCTCGCGCGCGAAGTCACGTCGAAATCACTTAAAAAACAGCTGCACTGGCGACAATCTGTCCACAATTATACAATCGGCACGTGCGATTACAGAGCGCAAAAAGTAGGGGGAAATTCATTCACTGGCGGCTCATGAATATTTCATCACTCGCATAACACCTCGAAGAGCAAAGCGCCCGTCTCCGCCGGCATAATAATCACAACACCGAGCCAACAACTCGATTCCCCACGACGTTAACGTATAACGCGGCGAACTGTAAACACGCGTAGTCGCGCACCAACTTTCCTCCGGAATTCCAGAGAGACGTAGTGCGATGCCGGTTATCGTCGAGCACTCGAGTGTCATAATTTCAATGCCACGATGTGCATTAGTGTGAGCCAGTCCAACGCGACACTGAGAGTAAGTAACCGCCGGCGTATTCAGGACGACAGGTGCGTTTTCGAAAGCGAGAGTCAGAGCCGAGCGTGTACACATTGAGAAAAACACCGAACGGAGGGGCGAAGCTCGGCGGCGCGCATCACGTTGCGCGGCTCGCGGACAACTGAGTCGAGTCGCGCGGCGCTGCGGCTCGACGGCTGCGCCGCGTGCTTCAACGGCGCGACGCGCAGACGCTATACTCGCTTCTATATACTTATACATGTGTGTGCGTGCGTGCGTAGGTATACGCTATACGTCTATATCCTCTCTCAACCCCCTCTTTCTCGAGCTCTGACTATGTATGTAGCTGTGTGTGTGTGGGTGAGCGCCTCTTTTCCACCCTTCCATCTTGGGACTGCTGCTATGCGGCGTTTTATATGTGCGCGCGAGAGAAGGAGATCCTTCGACGTCTGGCGCGCGCACAATAGTCATTCAATCCCTCTGACTTCTTCTGTTCTTCTTTCCCTCGATTTCCTTCGGCCGATGCTTTTCCTATATTTTTTCGCGGCTAATGTTTCGCTCTGCAGTGCAGCTTCTATGCGCTTGTTTTACGCTTTTCGAGTGGTGACCTCTTTTTTTCGCTCTGCATGGTTGTTTGAGTAGGGGGTGTAGTGTAGTATACGATGTTTCGTGTTTTCTTTGGATTCAGAATTCACAGTAGCATTTTTGGGGTGCATTGCGCTCGCGTTAAAGAGGCACCGATAACAAGTAATTATTAAGACTTACGAGGACGCTAGCTGAGGCGATAATTCACAATTAAATTCCGTACACACCGGCAATATCTCTGCATCGATATAGTTTCCGCGCATTTCTCTCCATACAGCTCGCAGTTTCGTCGTCGCTCCAGAAAATGACACAATTTTTCACTACCTGCTTACAGCTCGTCCATAGCGCCGCACACATGCGCGCGAACGGCCGTCGGCCCTGATCACCTGTTCAAAACAGGTTCCATTTCAGGCTGCATTTCCCTTATGCCTGCGCTGCAGCGGGTTGCACTGGTCTATTATAACCTTCGTTCTCTCTCTCTCTCTCTCTCTCTCTCTCTCTCTCTCTCTCTCTCTCTCTCTCTCTCTCTCTCTCTCTCTCTCTCTCTCAGATTCACCCGTATATACACGTCGTCCTCGTTATAGCTGTGCGGAGGCGCGCAGCGGCCCACCAAATTGCTTCGAATGAACGTTAACCCCCGGGGGTTTACTACCTGCTCTCGCTCTCGTTCGTTCTCGCCCGTTGGACTTAATGGCGAGGAGGTCTCTGTCTCTCTCTCTCTCTCTCTCTCTCTCTCTCACTTGCTATCACTCTGTCTCTTATTTCATTTTTTTCCTTTTTCGAAAACTGCCTTACTTATACAATCTCCTTAATGAAGTTTTCAGCTTCACGGGAGAAGAGCGATGGCATTCGAGTCGAGGAATTCTTTGAGTTTCTCTTCTTTGGCCGTCTGTATTTCAGAAATTTGCTGCGACGGTATCCCCTTGAAGTCGAATTGATTCGGACTTTTAATTAACGATTTACGAGATCGCCTAGAACTGACAGTCTTGGACGCGATTTTGAAGAAGGTATTAAGGAATATATATATATATATATATATATATATATATATATATATATATATATTGTGGTAGCAAATTAATTTCAAATTGTGTTTCTATTGCTGTGCAATATTTCAGTGATCCTGATCAAAATTATATAACGTTTGTAAGAGCAGGATTACTCAATAAATTATCAACAATGGGATTTTATCAAATCGTTTAATTTTTTATTAGTTATTTCAGAGTTAAAATGTCGTATGCATAAAATAGTGATAAATAAATAAGACAAAGTAAAAAATTAAACCAAAATAAACCGTAGCTTCTTCCGGAAATGGACCGCCAGGAATTCTGGTATCGGTTAAAATGTGTTTGTCCCAAGTCGCTTCTCTAAATTTACAAGTGCGTTATGAAAGAAAAAGGGAAAATCTCCGGCGACTTTCCCCTTCCGAACGACCACATCATTACTAATTCTTTCGAAATATATGGATTCCGAATATATCGGTGAAAGCTTTACGGTCGCACAGAAACGTGCCGATGGGCCTCCGGGTAGGCTCAGGCTCCTCTTTCTATACCTATATACACATCCACTTTTTTTCCTCCGGTCGCGTTGGGCACGGAAGTTTTCCTCGATAAAATTGATGATTTCTTCTGTTTGGCGTCATCGACCGCCGTCCATCCTTTCTTGGCTTTGCCTTATACCTGTCGCTTCGAGGGACTCGGCGCGCGGCATAAAGGTCGATCCGCCATTCTTGTTGTGCGGAGGAGGTCACGGTACGCCCATAAAATTCTAATGCATTATGCCACCGAGATGCCGTGAGAAATTTTTCTAAGAGCTCGGAAGATAGTCGTTTAGGACAGATCTTCAGCGGAGGTCGAACAGCCATGTGGAATTAGAGTACGATTTTTCAAATGCGCTTTGGGCGATGTGAAAATATTTTTTTTCTCGGGAGTTCCTTGAAGAATGGAAAATTAGGGTTTCTCACAAATTGGGGTGAAAAGGTGTGTGTCGCACGTGCATTAAATAAATACAGCAAACAATTCCGCATTTTCCAGTTCACAAGAAAAAATTCTCTCGCAATTCAAGCACCTGCACCGTAATCATTATTCTAAACGCGTTTATTGCCATTCTGAAGCACTTTCATTTAACCCCAAGCCGCACACGGAGTCTGCAACATAACAGAACTAAACCATCCGGGCAATCCAAGCGTAATCACTTGGCGCTGATTATCTTTTTCGCGGTAATGGGAAAATTTTAATGACACTGCAAAGCCCGCATAAGAAATAATTTAATGAAACGAGGCGATTCCTAGGCCAAGGACCGCGTCTCTGAGCCAGCTTTCTCCCTTAACGCCGGCACGACACGCGCAACGTGCTCTGCAAGTTATAATCCGGACTATTGCGAATTCGTGATGACGAGGCCGATAACGACGGCAAAAGACCGCTGCGGGACTTCGTCAAAAGGCTTTCTCTTTTGCCTTCGTTAGAGAGGAACTTTTGTCCGATATTAGAATCGAGCTTTGACAAATGTTTGCGCTTCGCATAGTTTGCAACTGGACTGAGAAAGAAGCTGGTTTTAATAAACAATATGCACAGGTGTTACGACGCTTTCTTAACTTTTAATAAAACATCATGCCAAACGGACATTCCATCTTCTCACGACTCAACCAAGCTCTCTTTCTCTTTCTTTCTCCAGCTCTAAACCTTTTATCCCTAGTCTCTTGTTCTCAACCACCCTTACACACGAGCTTACATACCCGAGCACATACACCTGGGCAAAGCAGCTTTGAGCCAAGGCTACTACACGCTGCACTCGCGCGTACGCGCGGTAGCGGTGATGACGGCGCCTACTCGAGCTCTTAACGACTTTCATTTGCTTTGTATGCACCAATTCCTATTGCGCGCTGTCGTGTAGAGGGAGAGAGAGCCCAATCCACGGCGGCGTCTCGCGAAGCGAGCTACAAAGGGAGGGATAGAGTGAAAAAGCGCTTTTGCAGTGCAAATTGAGCGCGTCGCGGGCTCTTTCTTGTGAGCTTTCTTCGCGCCGCTCTTTCTTCGCTGCTGCGACACTAGATGCTCCCTTTTGGAAATGCGGATTCCTGCAGCTTTGACATAGCACATCATCACGCACTGCGAGACTGATGAGATTCGCATCTTAGAGGGCTGCATTGTTGACATTGTTGGGAAGAAGATGTGTAGCCGCAGCAGAGTTCGTTTTTAATAACGAGAAAGTCGAGGAGTGTATGTTAGAATACAATTTTATTTTAATCAATGCATCGATGCACATTTGCGATCAAATTGCATTTCCTGATTGCGGATGACAGCAAACACCATCCGATTATTTAAATAAGACAGAAAGACAAACATGTCGGTAGTAATGCTCCCGACTGTGTAAATAAGCTTCTTGACACAGCGCCGAAGACCTTAATTAACGCGAGTGGCTTAAGCCATAGAAAACTTCAGTAAATCCCTGACCCTCCGAAGCTTCTAAAGAAATTCTTCAATATTTCAGCGTTTCGTATTTATTTACAAATCGAAACTTCGCTTAGAATAACACGAGGCTCGCTTAATTTACAAGCGCGTCAGGTTTGCAAAGGAAAAAAGCTCGTAAAACGGGCTTTTGATATCGCTGTAAATTTAAACGAAAATGCAATTTAGCTAATTTTTTAAATGCATGACATTGATGATGAGATTATTGCTTTCCCAGAGCACGTATCCTTCGCTCCCTCTGGGAGCTATATATACAGCTGAACTTTCGGGTATTCGGAACCAGCAGCAAGCTTTCACGGTGCCTCCATAAAACCTTTGATTTACGTAACGGTTATAATCTATCCGATATAGGACAAGGGAAATGACGGCTAACGAGCGATATCTCCTTAGAGTCCCGAGGCGGCTTTTGTCTTTAACGACGTCTTTTTTTTTACTCATAAAGCCCGCACGGAGATAAATACCCAGCCGTGTATACGCATGCAAAAATGCGAATTCTCCGCGTGGTCGCTTCAGCGACGATAAAAAACGCGCTAAAGCGATTAAACGCGTTTACTTTCTGGAAAATGTCGCCCAAGCGCTCGATCGTATATACAGCGAAAAACAACCGATAAGAGACCCGCATCGAGCTTTTGAAAAAATGTTAGGCTCTTTCTCTCGCGTCACGCATGCAACTTGCGCTTTCTATCAAACAGCGGCGCTTGTAATATACGAGGCGATCACAACGACCAATGAAAGCCGCAGGCCGTCAGTGTCGCGTACACAATATTTCTTCTTCAAAGTAGTTTTACGTTCCGCAAAGTGCAGCGCCGGTCCCTGCATGATTCATTACAGCGCGCGGCCAGCTCATCATACTTCACGCCGCGGGCATATCCTCCGAGAGAACGGCCCGTCGCGGCTTATGGAGAGCTTCGCGCGCGCGCATATACCCCAAGAGAGAATCTGTTATGGCGATTTAGTGGCTCTCCTCACGTCTCGCTGTGTTTCCTTGCAGATATATTGCCGCGTCGAATACCGAGTCTTCCTCTTCATCAGAGTTCTTTCTGCGTTTTCGCGTTTATATGTGTGTCGCGCGCGCGTCTACTGACGCGTTAGAATGTGAGACTTGATTTTATGCGCTTTCGTTTGGAAACGGGTTCATTTGCGCGGTGTGAATTTTGAGATGCGCGGAGCTATGTTTTGCTGTTGTGCAAAATGTTTCATGGAAGATGTAATGTCACGTAAGAGGCTGGCATACGTTCTTACTGATAAATTAAAAATTTTGCGTATAATTCTTACAGACGAATTCACAGCGCATGGCCCAGTAATTCAATTTAATGAGACACCTGGGCCGCTGGCAAGAAGTTTCGAGCTCTGTTCAGCTCCCGCTGAAGCGCAGTTGATACGCCGTTTCGTACACTTTCAGATTTACGCGATGAATATGCATATAACTTCGAGAGCCCTCGCGTCAAACTTATGTTTATTTTCAACGGAAAACAAAGTTTGCCTTCTTTCTTCGCGCGTTATATTAACTGTATAATAAATAATTTTCGATTCTCGCACTCGTTCGCGTTTCGCACGTTTATCTCCATATTTATAATCGAATGTTTACATCACGAAACGTTTTATTTAAAAATACACAAATGCGGTTTATTCACCCGCATCGCAAAATAAAATTGCTAAAAAGCTCGGCGAGTATCGATGAGCAGCTTCTCTTTCCGAATTGAAAAAGAACTGGTTAGACAACACCGAAGCTGCAAAAAGGTATACACAAACGATAGACTCGCATATTTTGCTTGTTTATTTAATTTGTTGCCTGAGAGCATCGTCAAAGACCCACCCTATTGAATATGTCAATTATCGAGCGCACAAAACGGGGACGCGTGCGCGAGCAGTAGTGCTTTTGATCAAGACCAAAAGACAATCGCTCCGGAGCGAGCGCAGCTGCGCTAGACACGATGTGCACTACGGCCAAAGCGGTGGCACGTATGCAGGCGTTTTTCTCGCGTTGACGCGCGGCCGCGGCTCGCTGCTACTGCAGCGTGTGAAAAACGGGTGGGGCGCTATTTATTATAGAAAACCGAATGAATTCGCGTGTGCGCCTGAGCATGATAGAAATGAAAAATTCAACAAAAGCGTATCACGTATAGCGCGATGTGTATGTATAGCACGAGACGCAACGCCGGTTTGATATTATATTACGGAGAGTGATAGTGTGTGAGAAAGAGGTTTGGTGAAGGATATGCAGGCAAAGTGATTCGAAAGCATTTATGCCGATGATTGGAAGTAAAAGATTCGATGCAACACTGCTTATAAACCTATTAAACCATCCATTAGTTCTCTAGCTGATCTCCTCGGTGAAGACAGGTGGCGCATGGACACTTTCTTGCTTCCCTCATCTCAATCTACTCACCGAGTCTAGATATAGCGGTATACCACTATGTCAAAACCACCTTTTTGGGACTACATGAGTAACTTCCCTACCAAATTCTAGGTTGCTGTTTTTAAATAACCATTAAAGTATCCGGTAGATAAATAATTACAATCCTCCAAACAGCTTCCAGCCTTATTCAACTTGTTAGTTTCATAAACAAGCGCCACGGCATCAGATGTATCCCACTAGACACGTATAACGTAAACTCGCTCACGCTATAATTTCCTAATTAATAAGCGCAAGCCGATCATAATTCATATAGCCGCGCGGTAAGAGCGTCTGGGACATATAGCGTGCGGCCTTTTAGCCGAAGCGCGAAGCCCACAGATTTAACCGCTGGCGGCCACCACCGCGCGCGCGCACGGTTTCGGAATTTTCAGTCCTGTGCAGCTATGCAGCCGCTGTGTTGCACGTCTATCTCACCTTCTCGCGGAGAACCGACTAATGGCGAAATGCGGTCGACCAGAAAGCGCGGAAATACAAACGATCGTTCGTATTAATTGTGCCGGGACGTATAGCGTATTTACGCCAGCCGCAATTTCTGCATCCATATTTTCATTTCGCCGCTGCGACTGCCGCCGACCGCGTGTATATAGCTATCTCTCTCTGAATGTATAACCAGAGCGAAGCTGGTTTCGGGGGAGGGTGGGAGACAACAAAATTAGTAGTTTTTTCGCAGTTTCAAGATGCGATGTATGAAATTTAATGGCCGTTTTTTTTGTGCAAAGCTCGCTCATCCCTGGTGTTTAGAGAATGGCAGTTAAAATTTAAATTGAATGAAACTGTTCGCGTTTAATAGCGGAAAGCTTGACTCTTGGTTTTTCCGAAGCTCGAGCTACGCGTATCTGCTGTTTCGTGAATTAGGTCGCTTCATCCGGTGATATTGAGTTTTTGGGCCGGGCGCGATTGTTTAATACTCGCAATGGACTTTCCGAGCAGTTTGAAATAACGGCTCGAAAGAAAGTTACGCGCTAGCTCGAGCTTGCGTTGCGTTATATAGGCCAAACTTTAATCACAAAGTTTTAGCACCGCTGAAAATAATGATAGTGTCACGAGTTGTATAGATAATTTCAGATATGTATGCGAGCGTGCCTTGGGAAAGAGCTGATTTGCTTTTAGACGGTTTTGCTTCGGCTTTTCTCTTACAGGTGTTCGTAAAAATATCTTCTTGTTCGTATAACCTATTATGTTTTAAAATGTATAATGAAAAACATCGAAAATGAATTTATTCAAAGATGCACAAATTTCTGACCCAGATATTCGTGAAACAGTGCATGACTAAAGCTTAAAAGATTTCATCCCTTCCATTCCAATAATACAGGGCAACATTATCGTCCATGCAAAATAAATCTCTACTCGAAGCTTGCATTTGATGCGGAAAACGAAAAGCTCACCCGCACATGCACGCAGTTACCAATACACGTACAGTCGCGTAAGATAAGTTCGAATTTTTCTGGGGTAGAGGTTGCGAAATCGAGATTTACCGAGCATTACGTAACGACGAATTTTCCGCTTTTGTTTTTCTTCGCTGCGCGCGCCAGCCGACACGGAGCCGAAATGTATTGCCGGTTGAGGAAGTAACGACGAGAACAGAGTCTCTGTCGTTCTCTCCGCGTCTCTCTCTTGCTCGTTCGCTTTCTGGCCTTATGCCAAGCAGTTTCAAAGGCAGTCGCTCGAAACAATGTATAAAGTGATTCACATATAATCTACGAACGCCGTTCGAATGCAGAGACACAGAGACGTCATCGAGCCGGTGATAGTTTGCTCCAATCCTTTGTTCTCTTATTCGTTAATTCGAGTGTTTTATTTTTGCGAATTCTGGGGCTTTGCGGAGTTGGGTGAGCTACTTTTAATTTTGCATCGCTTATTTTGCTCCCGAATTTTAGAGGGAGAGGGGGTGTTGACAATGACATTTTTGAGTACTGAAGTAGGATCTAAATTTAGAGATCGGAATTTGTCTGCGAGAAAATCGTACGTTTTGAAGAGCGGATATTTGTAGTTTTTAGTTTTTATTACGCATTTTATCAGACATTATACCATTAGGATAAATAAAATCCCAAGTAATGATTAAGATTCTTTTCGATTTGATATTCTTTTTTATGGTTTCAAATGAACCCATGACCCAAAGGTTGTCAACTACTCTTATTAGCATATTAGTTATTAGGTGATCAAAGCATTGCATACATGGCAATATCCGTCATTACATTAGCATATCCATTACAAATTATAGGATAATATACTGAATATTGTATGTCCTTCCATATGCTTCGATGTATTTATAACTTCGTATATTTGCTCTACTCCAATCTTGTTCACTGCGTCATTACTACATGGATAATCGACAATGATCAATACACCCAAAATGTTTTCATTGTTTAGAACAAATTAATTATTTCGATAACCTAATGTTTATTATTCTAATTAGCTATGCGGTATAAAAATGCGATGGTACAGTCATTAAGTATAATTTATAAACTATAATGCGACACAAGACAAGTTTGTGACGTTGAATAATCAATTTCCCGAACATAAAATTATCTCAAAATTGCTAACAACAAATTGGCATGTAACACACTAAATTTTACGGAATTTCTCGATTTTGCAGCGTCAAAATTTGAACAGCTGCCAGAAAAGAAGCTTTGTTCGTACAAGCGAACCGTTATCTGCAAAATCATGCAGTTTAAAAAGTAATTATCGCGTTTATTAATTACATGTCCAAATTATTTGGAAATTCCGGGAATAAATTAAAAGCCTGCCGAATACGTTAATTCATGATGAGTAAGCTTCATGGAAAGCAATATTCAGCTTTTAATAATTTCAATATAATCTACTTGTATATAATTTTTACCTGTCATTCTCAAAATTATCATCGTTTGAAACCAAAAACAATCATACTACTTCGACTACATAAAGAATCCATGTTATTCACATTATTATTTTCTTATTTAATACGGCAATCCACGTTATAACCGTGTTGCATTTCCACTAATAATACAGCATGCATAACCAGCATCATCCAAGATTAAAGCCATAAGTTGGGCAGAATGTACCCGCCGGTAGCTTATTTTGTCGTTCGCTAAAATGATTTCAAGAGCAAAGCTCCAATCCCCTTTGGTCTGCTTAAGCCGTTCGACTCGTTTTTTCATTTTGGCCTACACGAGAAGTTGTACGAATAAACATTAAGCTATAAAATTTACCGAAATCTTTACTAAATCATCATTATAAATAACAAAACTCAACCACCGAACAACCGACCCCTATCAGGTGAGCTTTAAATTATGGTTTTCAAGCATCGATGCTCTACCCCCACAATTTTTACAGAATTCCTCGCGTACGCTGTGCATTCTTGTTGTGCAAAAATAAAGCGGATATGGCATTCCGTCTCTGTATATCTGCTGGCAGCAGTCCTCAGCAGCAGTTTGCGCGACGGAACAGTTTTCAGGGGAGAAAGAGGAGAAAGCACCGGCGGACCTGACAGCCTGACACTAATCTCTTTGGCCGCGAGCCCGCGGCCTGCGTTAAGAGTAAAAGTTCGAGCACTCTGGCCCTCGCGGGCTCGCTGTCGCTGCCACTGCACAGATTTATGTGTACACACACTCGCCCGTGCAAGCTCACGTGACTGCGCCCAACCTAGAGCCATAATACCCCGATGTTACTTCTTTATACCGGAGATTGCGTTATCATTTTGCTTTTGTGCGATTGGGTAGGTTGGAGCTTGGATTTTGAAAGTTTGCTTAGCCGTGGGAACGAGCTTCTTGTTTTATTTTTACTAGCCTACTCTATATCATCTTAATTCGCGTTATAATACGAATCGAGTTCGCATATATCGCCAGACGTATTATCAGCGAAATTGAAAAATTTGCGATGCGTTCCGCAAATCCTTTGATCGATTGAAATATTTCTCGATGCTGTCGACGCTTTCCCATTCTTTTCTCACCTTTCGACTCGCGACTCTCGCAAGATTTGCGAGCTTGAGATTGCTAAATCCGCCTCTAGCTGGCTCGGAAGCTCGCATATTTGATTAACGTCGACGTGCAGTCGATAGACTCGAATCATAGGAGGGTATACGAGAGCGACGCGTTACAAACTGCGATAACTCGATTCATGTATACTTCTTTTCTTTCTGCCGATCTCCCGCAAAAGGGAAATAAAGATCGATGTATCGGTATTCAGACTTTACTCTCCATTCCTCACTGTCACTACAATTCTCCAACGCATAATTTATTCCATGTAATTTGAAACCAAGATTATTATTCGCACTCGGCGCTATAAGTGCACCACTCGAGCGTTCTTTCGCCGAGTACTCCGCCGCAAATTAATTTTTCGACTTGCTCACCGAGAGCAGTCGTGCTATATTTCACACACTGAGTGCCGCTCGCGTGGCTCACTCCAGCCGATCGGAGGGAGAATCAGGAAATGGAAATGACAAATGCGGCCGACTGCCAAGAAGCCCGTCGGTAATGGCGTTTTTGCGCGCGTTTAATGCATCGCAGTGGCAGTCTGCCATGCGCTAACCGCCGGCATTACCACATCGAGCTTGAAATCTCCGCTGGAATCGTCGGGATTATCGGAAGTATGATTATTCATCACCGTGTGCTGTTATATTTCAATTTTCGCGAACCCCTTTTCGATGAACATTCGCGGTCTGAATCTAGCTCAGATCAAATCGACAGAATCGTTTGCAAAAGTCGAGCTATTCGACCAAACGACTATGACATAAAGATCGGAAACTGTAAACTGAACCTTACACGCAACTATAACAATAACTGTTTCACGTTACAGCAATTAGCTCTAAAATCAATTACTCCGCAACTGCCTCGCCAACAGTAATCGCGTTAATGAACGCCTCATCGATTTTAATTCGAAAAAAAACTTGATGAAACTTCTCTCACACCCACTATACTCCCCACGCAAGGGCACTTTAGTGTGATAGCAGTATCACGGTCCATTTACGTAATACGAAAGAAGTTCGCGCTCCTCGACGTTTAATATTTCGAAGCGTCGTCGGCGGCGCGGGAGACGCATAAATATGAGCGGCCGAACGAAGTTTCCGTGAACTTTTCGCATTAGCAAGAGTGTTCGTCGTTGTCCTAGCACTTAAGCTTGGCTCTCCTGACCCCCCCCCCCTGGCATTGTACGACTCGCTCGCGATTGAGATGCGAAACGACTTCGGAAGAGGAGCAGCTATTTCGAACGGCGTTTAGCGATGTAAACGGGAGCGCGGATTTAAGAGAGGTAATGGCTATTTAAAAGCTAGGAATTTTAGTGGAGTATTTTACTCGCTGAGTATGATTCAAAGAAGCTTGTGCATGTATCGAAGGAATAAATGAAAAACGGAGACGAAGCTGCGGAATAATTAATATAGCTCTAGCGACGACTCGATTACAAAACACCAAAACGTCAGAGGCGTTAGCTCCTGCCCGGCATAATTAATCGCTCGCGCGCGCATCAGCATTCGCGTAAAATCTTCTCGTTAATTACCTTCAGCCGGCGGCTTCTCCATTTTTCTCCGGCGTCTGCGTCTTTTGCACTGGGCGACCTCCTCCTCATCCTGCAAGTAGTTCGAGGAAGACGTGTCTTCGCACCTCGCGTCGATGCGCCCGCTCTCGGCCAGCTTTTTGGCCTCCTCCTGTCTCCTGCGCAACAGTTCGTAAACCCGTCTGAAGTAGTCTCGCGCGATATCTTCATTCGTTTTATTTGTGTAATCATAGCACACCGCGTTTCCCTCCTCCGCCTCCTGCTCGTCGTCCCTGCCGTCGACGACGCGAAAGGTGTCGCTCTTCTTGACGTTCGAGTTAGCGCACGAGCCGCCTTTGGTGAGGCCGTTGCGCTTGGATATGGAGTTGTAGCCAAAGTCAGGAGATCGTTCGCGGCGCTGCTCGTCTTTGCAGGGCTGCGGCTCGTTCGTCGAGGGATCGATCCTCAAGTAGTTCTCTTGGAGACTCATGCTCGGCCTCTCGCCTGTCTCGGTCAGCGGTTCCTCGGCGGATGGGTTTTTCATCGGATCGACGTAGCTCCTCGAGTTCTCGCAGACCTTGCAGTTTTTCACGAGGCAGAAGGAGGCCTTCTGCAGGTCTTTCCACCTGGGCTTCTTCATGAAGTCCTCCTCGACGAGATTGTGATGGTCTGAGTCTTTGTGCAGCCGTTCCTGCTTCTTGCGCTCCTTGTACTCGCGCCAGGAGCGCTCGAAGTTGTCCTGGCTCTTAATACGTCTGGTCGGGTAATTGCTCTGCGCCGTCAGCGGCTGATCCTTTTCCGAGTCTAAAGTGCTACCAGCCAAGTGGTGGCTCAGGAGAACGTCGCTCTTCGTCTTCCGGTACACCTTCCGCTTGTCCGAGCCCGAGGAGTTCTTCTTCGAGACTTTCTGCTTGTTCTTGGAGGCCTCGAGGACGTCGGGTTCGAATCTTATGTTCGCATCGCTTCGAATCTTCCTCGTCCGGTAGTTTTTCAGGGCTCCCGGCCTCTCCTTGTCCCTCGCGCAGTCTGACAGCCTCTTCCTCACGTCCATCGCCCGCCTCAGCACGCTGTTCTCCCTGGGCGCATCTGCTCGTGGAGAGGAGAGCAGCATCTCCTCCTGCATCTTCGCCTGAATCTTCTGCTGCAGAAAGCTTCTGATCTTGTCTAGGTCTTCCTTGTTCAGCCGCTTGCCCGCGAGAGTCGTCTCCTCGTTTGTCAGTTCTTTGAGATGCTCCGGCTTCTCCTCAGACGCATCATTGCTCCGTTGTACGACGTCGCTCTGGCTGCGCAAGTGGGCTTTCATCCTCTTGTACCTGTTCCTTGCTATTTGGCTCGGCTCCTCCTCGCCGACGACGTCGCATCGCTTAGACAGGTCCTCGAGTATCTGCTGGCGCAAGTAATCGCCGGCTGAGTACCTCTTGGGTCCGTCCTTTTTCGTCTGCGGCTGCAGCTCCGAGGCGATGGACGAGTGTCGCTTACGCACTTTGCGCGCTCCGCGGCCCTGGGAGGAGGAGGCGACTGTCGTCTCGCTGCGCGACTTTCTCGGCTGAAAGCCGCACGAGGCGGAGCCAAACTTGCTGCTGAAGCCCTCGTAATTGCGATTGCCGATTATCGGCTTGGTCTCTGCCGGCTCCGCGACCTCCTCCTCCTCCTTCACGGGTTGAGGGAAGGATTCGTGGGACTTGAGACCGTCGCGGAATGAGCCGCGCGCTCGCTGTGCCACTCGACCGCTCGTTTCCACAAGCAGCTTGCCATCCTTGTCGAGCAGTTGGATCACCGGCAACGCGTCCGCAGTCGTGGTCAATTGCCAGTCCCAGTGCGCCGGTTTGTCCAGCTTTAAACGAATCACCGGCTCGGCTGCAGTGTCGGCGCCGTCTTCGGCATCCTCGACACGTCGAGCCGTTGCCGAGATCAAAGGGTGATGCTGCGTGATTTTCATGACGACTCGTCAGGGCCTTTAATCTTCAAACCAGCAAGGATTCACCAGCGAGGGTGCAATTACAACATTTGCTCCACCTAACAGCGCTGATTGCAGGCGCTGCGATCAAACGGCTAAATTTACCGTGTTTCGCTTCGCAGCTTTTTTTCTCAACGTCAGAGAAAACTGCTGGTTCCATGAAACGGGCGCTCTCGCGAGCATTCGGTCTGTTGATCATTGGTCGCAGTAGGAGCATCGGTTCTCCCGACCGTCGCTCGGCTCGTATTCATTTATCGGCTTGGACGATTTCGCAAAATTCAACTCGAGTGGATGAGAATTATTACGCAGCTTGCGTAAATTCGGCATTGCGAAGTCCGAATTCTGGCAGTCGGTCAACAACACCCAGCAGCATCTACTTCGACGCCGAACATTTCGGCAATGTTTACCCGGACTTCGATTCGACTTTTTCTCTTACTCTCTCTCTCTCTCTCTCTCTCTCTCTCTCTCTCTCTCTCTCTCTCTCTCTCTCTCTCCCGTTCGGGCAAGAGCTTTATTTTTAAACGTCGCGCGCGGGCGAATTATTAATACCGCCGTGACTTTCACCGGGTACACTGCGCGGCGCACTGAAAAATCGTGCCCGGTCTTTAAGATTTTAAAAGCCCGCCAGACCTAATCAGCATCGTATCCGATTATGCCGAGTTGAGAACTCGCTGCAGTAGCACACAGTTTCACCTCCGCCGAACTTCTCCAAACGAGCCGCACTGTATATCTCCTCTAGTTGAATAACGACGAAAAACGTCAAGCTCGCTATACGGGAGCTTTCCAAACCGCACACTATGTAGCAAACGCAAGTGCGCGCACTTCACCGTCTCCTTATCAACCGGCCGAAAGAGGCTACACACGATCGCGCGGTCGATGCTCACACGGTCGATCCTCACACGGTCGATTGATCGCGACTGCACTCGACGTGCGACTGAGGCTCTATGAGAGAAGAGAGAGGGAATCCGAGATTTAGCAAAACCTGCGCGGCTATACACTACTCTCTCTCTCTCTCTCTCTCTCTCTCTCTCTCTCTCTCTCTCTCTCTCTCTCTCTCTCTCTCTTTCTGCTGTAACGATGTGTGGCAGCGACAGTAAGTTAGCTTATGACGTAACGTGCGCGCGCGCGCTTCGCTCAAAATAAATCCCCCGAGGGATTCGTGAGATGGACCGAGGAATTTCGACACGAGCGCAAGCTCTGCACACGCATACACAGTCACACACTTTAGAGCTGAGATGTGTAGACGCAGAAGCGCGTCGAGGATGTAAGCACGTGTCGCGGACTTTTTGTGCTTTCGAGAGAGGGTCGAGCTTAGGTTCTTGTCGAAGGTTTCAGAGTTACAGAGTTGATAGATATTTTTATGATCGATTAGGTTGCGAGACGTTCGATTGTTTACGGTTTTACTCTCGAGACGATTTTTGTTCCAGTCGTTGTCGAAATTAAGATCTTGATGCGTTGAATAATGACAGATTTCTTAGTTCGTTCGAAGTAGTAATTAGCCGCTGCGTGTGTTTATGCAGTGTGAGTAAACTGGCTGAAACAATATTTCTGTCTTGGCTAGCGTCAAAAGTATATTTTCTTTTGATCTGAAATCAAACAACTTGAAAGTTGCCAGATATGCTTTTTTGTGAGATTTCTCGTGAATAAATATTGTAGCGTTAACATTATTGTTTATAGCACAGTGTGGCTAAAATCCGCTGTTAAGTCACGCCTATCTGTGACTAAAGTAGTCCTTTTTTGCACCGTGTTTATCACACTCGTGCGCTAACCTCACGGTGCAAATAAGGACTACTTTAGTCACGAATGGGCGAGACTTGCGGACTTTAGCAGTCTGTGCTATAAAATTTTATACTCTTGACTGAAACGATTCAGTTTTACAAGGCGCTTAGCGCCCTCGCTACGCTCGGGTACTAACTGCGCCGTGTAAAAACGAACCATTTAAGTCACATGTGTAGTCATGTACTATTTTGTTTGCTTTTTTTCAGCTCATCCTATTTGTTATCAGCGCAGAGGTCGTATAATAATCAATCAATGTAGCGACCATTCTTGCGATTGGAATTAATTTTAAACGAACTTGAAAGTTCTCAGACATTGTTATTTTTTTCTTGGCCCTTGTAATCTATTTTTTGAGAAAGAGCTTTTATTTTCGAACTTTGTTTTGAGCAGAATGAGAGTATATTTGATCCTCCTCGTATAAAAAGTCTCAATATTTTCGGGAAATTATTGAATTTAATGTCACTTAGTGACTTAAGACGCTAGGTTATTATATAGTACAATAATTAGCATTAATGGTCACGAATAAAGAGAACGAATCAACGATAATTGCCATGTCTGTTTTCGAGAAAGAGAAAATCAATTGGTGCCGTAAACAAACACCGCCGAATAACGAAGTTTGACTTACAGACTTACTTTCCGTTGAATGCACAAAATGGTGTTTTATCAAAGGAAAAAGCACGAGGACACTTCTGTAATCTTTCGGTCCAGAGAGCCTCGAAGACTTCGTCGCCGAGCAAAAGACGAGTCCAGGTCTTTCTCCTATAAATTGCACATCGCTATTCGAATGTTCGCGTTCCCTTATCCGCGAGTTGAATTCAGAACTGCAGGTCACGTCTTTATTCGTGGATTCCTTCATCCCTATCCCTATCTTTATCTCTTCCTCTCGCTTTTCCATTTGATTCATTTCGGCAATAATGAAAAAGTTGGAGTTATTAGAAACGGCTCTCTTCTGCTTCCCGCAGGAATTCGCGGAGTCCGGGAGGTTTTATTACAATTTTCCGAATTCCTCGAGATGCCGCCTATTCGAGGGAATCGGCGAAAATTATTTTTTAATTAACTCAACGTGTGTTTCAAAAAAGATTAATCTGGTTTATGAAATATCAATAAGTTGTATATTTCAGTTACGTAATTTTTGAAAAAAAAAAAATGATTTCAAAGAAGATAGTGCTATAAAATTTGAAGTTTGCTTTAAAGTACGGATTGCAAAAAGTAAAATTTAAAAATAGCAGGAATTTCAAACATTGATTTTTCAGAGTTGAGTAAATATCCCGGCTAACATCCTTTTCATACGGGCACGCAGCATTTTAACGAGAAAAACAGAGATCGATTGGCTCAAAGTGTTTGCTATGTAAAAGCAAGCTTTCAACCTTTACGCACGTTGGTTTATAATGTGAATCTCCTAATGCTGTCAGTTTTTAATTAAAATATGCCTGAAAAAACTACAAAGATGCGGTACTAAAAATCTTGTATAAGATTTTCAGATAATGTTACGTATTGGAAGGACGAAGCTAATTTCTTTTCGTTAGAATTACATAATCATAATAACTGTCGCAACCAATAATGTGTTGAAGAAGTATTTTTTTTTCACGTGAAAATATATCTTTGATTGAAAAAAGGCTAATTACATCCACACTCACGGCGTCACGTATCATCGCAATTGCACGTCAATTAAAAAACGAGACAAGCTACACATACAGATCTCCCAGTTGTACCAGAATGAATCCGTTGATTTATGATTTTATTGAAAACTTCGATTCGACTCGCACGTGACTGAACCGAATACCAAATCAATCAATCCTAATGCTAACGATGATGCGAACGATCGATACCAACGCATAAAACTGTACGATCGATAAACCATCGCGGTAACAGTCGTATACGCAGCTTTAAACACAATATCTAAATTGAAAGCTCGGCCACGGAGCTTCAGCCTCTCCTAAATACCGAAACCTCGTTTTGAGTTAAACTAGAAATCGCGAGCAGGCAGTCGGTGTAACCTTGGCCAGCATATCGCTCCAGCTGGCCTGCATTCGCGACTGTGTCCGCGCGCCGCAGCGTACGATGAGAGCTTGCAGCGCTCCTCTCGGTCGACGGCTTTTATTTCGGTCGCGCTGCTCTTCGCTATACTGAGAAAAAGCTCACGAGCGCGCATTATATTATTAGCTAGCATGCGCCGGCGAACCGACCGAGAAATAGAGTATCGGCTTGCCGCGATGAGTTCATCTCAAGCACTGCTGCTATATACTGATATACCGACTCTCGCACTGTCCCTAGAGAGAGAGGAGATGTGCGCTATTTAGTCGTTCTACATAACACTTTCGGACTTACACTCAGATACGCTACTGGCTTTGAATAAGGTCGTTGCAATTGCAAGAATGAAGTATATAATGCTGCGTATGCAGCCTGGGATTGAAGATTTGGATTTGTAGTGTCATTTGATTGTTTGGAAATTATTTCATGAAATATGCGAGAATGATCTATGAATTCCGTATCCACCTTCACCGTTAATATATGACCTATATTGATAACAGTTGTACATCACTATTTAGATAATTATGCACGCAGATTTTGATAAGGAAAATTTTGCTAGCCAGAAACTAATAGAGAGTTTAACAGTTCAAGCGATGAGAGAGGAAGAGAGAGAACAGTCTAAAACTACTCCGTTGTAATAGGCTACTATATTTTTTGAACTTAAATTGAGATTTGTAAATGAATAAAATAACAATATAAGCGTATCTGGCATTTTATTTATTAAAATTGCATTTATGCTGTATGTATAAGTGTTTTTGTCATCATTATGGTAATAGTTTGAAATAGATCACTATTACAAGGTTGAAATTTTTATTGTGCAAACTTCTATTTGTATATGGGCTACAAGTTACATTCACACTTGCATGATTAGTTCGCAATGATCATGACGTGGTACGAAAAATAAAATCAACGTCAGAGGTACAGCATAAAAAATAATAATTTATTCAGCAGTCGGCGGAAATTATAAACGTACAGCGGACTGCAAGAAAAACAGCCGTAACAATTTAAATGAGAGTAAACAGTCTCGCGCGTTGACGTGATCGAACATGGTCAAATCATATACGTGCAATCGAATATTTATATAGTCATCGATCCGCTTTCACTGCAGTCGCATATGCAATTTTCGTGAATTCCACAAAGGCGTTACATAACTTTTTAGCATTTCTACGTATTTTATTTGCATCTTCTCTTTTTATAAAACTGCGTTAACAATATTGTTTAGACCTCAAGTATTACGAGCTTGTATCCTCGCTATAAACGTCGCTTATGTCTTACGAAAGAAAAAACTTGTCGAAAAACCGGCAACGAATCATCATTTTCTTTTTTTTACTTTGCAACTATCTAGGATAATAAAAAGATCGTATCGTATTGTGAGAACCCGTGGTCGTCCGCACTTGTAAATTGATCTCTAATTCGCTTGACTCCGCATCGTATCCGCGCATAGAAAACAAACGTGGATCGGGTTAAGTCCACTCTCGCTGATTTAATATTCTCATTATATATCATTTTAATCGCGATTATAACAGGCTCGTCTATTGTAATAATATCGTCTATCTACACATACGCACTTTCTTCCTTCTGCTTTTATAATATATATCTATATATAATACTTATTATCGATAAAACTGAATTCTCAATAGATCCACCTATCTAAAAACAACTTTATAAAATCGTCGCTAAAACAAGTAGCGTTTATATATTTGTATGTATGTATTTATTCCAATTTAATGCATCATTGTCCTACAGAATAAAGAGCAAGAAACGTCTTTTTTTAAATCGTAAATCAATGTATCGACCGAAGTACGTGTGCGTTGAGGAGTTTTCAGATAACTTACGTCGAGTTCTTTTCAATTACTTTTGTCTCTACAATATTTTCATCATAAGTACTTATTAGGAACTTGCGAACAAGTGCTGGTGTCCTATTCGGAATTCCTCACCAGTGACATAATTGAGCAAGTACTTCGATTTTCACACTACTACATCATAAACAATAATATACAATACTCGTCAAGATAAATAACAAATGAAAATAAAAGTGATAATACAAATAATAATAATAATAAATGTCGTAATATAGTCTCATATTCAATATACATCATACATATATATGCGTGTAATATACTTCGGAATTGCACGTGTAAAGGAAGATGTTTGTCACTTATTTTGCGATTCATATATAATAATAAGCGCATTGCAATTCGGAACTTAACAGTGCGTAATAAGGACTATTATTACTCATCGTTACACATGTATATAATATCTAATCTATCTGCCAGCAGCTATTCTTCTTAATTATAATATACACTTACAATTAATCGCAGACGAATACTTTGTACAATGATGGTCTATATAGTATGTGTGTGTGTATATATATATATATATATATATATATATATATATATATATATATATATATATATATATATATATATATCACCGAAGGTAAAATTTGTCCATTCGTCTATCGAAAGGGTGCCGCCAATGGCATCGCGTGAACTATCTTTATAACAAAATCAACATAATAATGTCTCGATACGTCCATAGAGAGCCAATGATATTTTCTCGTGTATGTAATAAATACTCTTGTAACCGATAACAATCAATTTTCAACATAAAGGTTTTGCTCTACATAATATTGCCGATAATCATATGGTCATGATCTATATCATTTTCTTTGCTTGTGAATAAGAGAAACTAGTTGCTTCAAATTTGAGTATCACTGGGTGTCACTAGAAGAGTTTCGACAACAACTACTGTTTATACGGTGCAGTAAAAAACAATAGTTTGGTTGTTTTGCAGGGTTTCGGTTTTTGGGAGAAAACCTATATTACCTGGTTTTGATGTACAAGTCATTGCCTTTGCTTCTGGAGACTTCTGCAACAATGAAAAATATTCATCTTTTAATAAAGCTTGTTCATTATAATAACAAATTTAAATTTGGTACTACTGCATTGCAAAGATTTAAACGCGATTAAAAACATTCTCAAATAAAACCAACCTGGATGCAAATTATAGCAGCACTCTCGGTACGCCGTTGATCTAGCTTTAATCCCTTCTGCTGCAGCTCGGATTTTTTAACGTCAGGTTTTACGGGAGCCTTCCTCTTCAGCTTCGTCTTAATCCCACCTATAAATGATGAAAATGTTCCTTCTTCCTCGCCCTTCTCCTTCTTCTCTTCCTTTTTAGCAGGATTTATAACCGTACATTCACTATCGAATTGCACACTTTTTCTCCTCTCGGATCTTGGACTCGGAATCGTGCTCTTCATGCAGGATTGTTTTTGCAGTAATTGCTTGGGACTACTAGAGGATGTTTCGACATTTCGACATACCGACATGCTGTCGCTACTGATCGATTTGTCAACGACTTTCCCTTGCATCTTCTTCGACGTTATTCCAGTCTTCGGCGTTGTACTATTTTTTGATGTTTTTTTACTCTTCTCGCCAGTCTTTGTTGATTTATCCACATGTTTAGCCTTATCGTTTTCACGCGCAAGCTCGTGTTTTTGTCGTTTAAAAGCATTATCCTTAAGTTTAGATATACTACTGATCTCGCTGTGAATCTCGTAGTATTTAACAAAGCTCCTAACACTACCGGGGGTTATCGATACAGCCTCGCGAAATTGGTCCTTGCTTACAACTACGGGTGTCATGGCCTTATTGTCGTTATCATTACGCTGGGCTCGCGGAGTTTCTTTAACTATGGCACACGTATCTTCGCTGTTGGAAGCTGCAGCGTCTTCGCTCTTCTCGTTACTGCACTTCGTCTCGGTTGTCAGTGATTTTGTACTCAGATCCATCTTTGGCGTTGCGACCTTGCTCACGCTTTCCGTCACGTTTTCCTGTACCAGCCCGATTCCAGAACTTTCATCAGTATTTGCTTGCTCGACAGTCGGCGCAATGTAACTCTGCCCTCGTTCGCCGGTATTATCTGCAAGTATGGGTGTCTCGGAAGTATTGGTGTTTATCGGCCTCAATTTGATTGCACCAAAGTTGGTCAAGAGTTCATTCAACACGTCGCCTTTGATTTCGCCGGCACTTTTATTATTGCTCGAAGTCGCATTGATCTTGTACCGAGCTTTTGGTCGTGAGCCAGACTCCGTTAATTTAATCTCGTAATCGTTCCTTGGCGCCGCTGTATCCTTCGCTACTTCGGCTGCTGCCGCGACGACTGCAACGATGTCGGGCTTCTTCGAGCTTTGTTGCTGCTGCTCCTGCTTTGGTGGAGCACTCGAATCTTGCTTTGGGTGCGCAGCTATCACCTCACAATTTATGCTCGTCGAGGCCCATGCATTCTGAGACAAATTGTCATCTGTTAGCATAGTTTCTAAAAAGCAATTCCGACGAGCGCTTACAGGCACTGATTTTTGCTCGACTGATGTGTCCATTACTGGTACTTCTTCGAGAGTTGCACCAACGATTAATTCTGCTTTGTTTTCTAATAAATTTTTAGTTAAAATTTGCGTTGGTGCTTCTGCATTTTCGGTAACTTCATCACAAGATTCTGTTATTTCGACGATTTGAGGAATATATGGAGAAGGATCTTCAAATTGTTCAACATTGTCTACAGTTTCTTCTAATTTATTTTGAGAGTCACTACTGTCGTCAGTAGATAAATTATATTTTAACGAATCGATGAAGATCTTTCTCTTTTTACATATTTCTTCGTATTCGAGAGCCTTATCCATTTGCTCTAGAACTTGTTTTAACTCAATATTCTCGTCGTTTAGTGTAGCATTTTCATTTACAGTTTTTTGCGATTCTGAAATCTCAATATTTTCTTCAGATGCTATGTTAATTGTTGGTTCATTGTTGATACAGATAGCAACAGCAAATTCTTCTACATCCTCTTCTAGATCCGAGTACGTATCATTAAGTTGATTTGTCGTCACAACGCACAAACTTTCAGATATGTTTTCATCTTCCACGGTCATAGATTCCAATTTATTCGTGGTATCCAGTTCACTTTCGACTTCGTTGCTGATACTAATGTTCTCATCCATCTTCTTTATTTCTTCATCAGTCACTTCCACCAACTGCACAGAGGATTTCCCGCGAGTTTCGAACTGCTTTTCAACAAAGTCTCCGTAACTCGTGCCGTCATCGTTAAGATCTATGTCCGGCGTTGACGTGCTGGGTGACTCAATAACGAATCTTACTCTCGTGGTCGAGACACTTATCTCTTCCTGCGACACAGCAAAGAAATTTTCACTGAACATCAAATGTGGCCTTGCGTTGATTCTCTTGCTTCTGTCCATGTAATCTTCAAATATGTAGAGATCGGGACGTTGTTCCTCCTTGAATTCTTCGACGTCGGCCTCGTACGGTTTTTTCCAATCGCCCAGGCATTTTTCAAAAGGTCGATCCGTGGTTGTAACGCGAAAATAAATCTCCTCTCTCTCGTTCTCGAACGAGACATTTTCAAAAAACGGAGGCAATTCCGGCTCTGTACTTTGTTCAACCTTCGTTTCGATCTTGTTTTCAATTTCTTCGTCGTCTATGGTATCATCTTTCGGATTCAGCGAGTCCTCCATGACTGTCTGGTAATCCTGGTAGGTGAAATACAGAGGTGGATATTTGTTTGGCTCTGGAGACTTGGTAAACGGCGAAGTAGATCGGCTGCGCACTGGCTCTTCCGCTGTCAGTAGATCCAATCGTGCTTTTCTCGGTGGCACATGTGTAGTCTTCGGCTGATCGACGATGATGCTACTCTTTGTCGATTCATCATGGCTCACCGTCTCGGGGCCATACTCGAGGCTACTATACTTGATGATCACAGGTGATGATTTTTCACTGGGAAATGGTGAGGGCGTCTTACGGCCAGTTCTGGATCGCAGAGGCGCGGCTGGCGGAGGAAGCGGAGGAGCTTGTCTAGATTTGCGTTCGGGCCTTTGATCCGAGTGCGGGTACGTGGTGTTAGGTCGCCTCGGTGGGGCTTTGAATCTCTTGCGACGTGGCGGTACTGGTGGCGGCAATGAAGACTCATCTGTATCACAAAATGTAACGGTTTGGATTAGCATTTTTCAAACCATTGCTTATATAAATAAAATCATATCAAAATATGTATTGATTAAATTTGTGTATAAAATGATTCTAACTTTCTGGCATAATAGGTCGCAAACAGGCCGCCCTTGAAATTTGTAATTTTGACAGAGAAATGCAAAAATTTTAAAAACAAACGATGCTATACGTTGCGCCGCACAGCAAGCGAAGGGAAGCACACAGACACGCGAGACTCGTTCGACGGTGAACTGGCTGTGAGGCACTGCAAGTGATTCCATACAAGTGACATTCGACCTCTTATCCCTCCCCGTTTCAAACGTCAATAACAAAGACGGGGGGTGTTCTGCATCACCCTTTAGTGTGTTATTAAATGAACTAACGCGTATTTCCTTACGTAATATTCAGTTTTTGAGGTCAGATGATGTATCATCGACAGAGATATTTTGTATGCAGCAGCAAAGCACAAGACTAAATTTTATCGTATTGAAAGAGAAGAATAAGCTACTTCAAATCAAATGGTACCAGACGTTTTGCTACGATAGAACAAAGGCTTCTTTAAACGGATAAAAGCAATTCGATTAGGGATTGAAACTACTAGTAGAAGTTACATTTTATCATCTTCTTAGATTATAGAATATTTTTGTATGAACGATTGCATCATAGCTAAATTATTAGGGTACTAACAAATTTTGACTCACATTTCTTATTAAATAAAGACTTGCTGAGTACTTGATCGACTAACATCAAAGTCTTCTAGGGTCAACAGCATACTCGCTGAGTTTATTGCATTAGTTTCGTCAATATCGGGTACATAAAGACTATTAACATTGTGATTTCCCATTGCACTAGACGCTGCACTACTATAAGCACTGGATGTGTTTTGCACAGAAGCAACATCTATAGTTTTTTGAAGCCACTTCGAGGACATTACTGCAGAAGTTTCTGCTTCTGAAGAGACATTAAATCTTATGTTCCTGTAATCAAGAATAATTGGTATTTAAATTAAATTGCTCACAATTAGTTCGAGATGATTAAACTAGATTACACTAGTTTATGCGCGGAGGCTGGAAATGTAATTTACAGTCAATTCCTTTAAAACTCAGTATTCCAATTCATATAGTTACTGCAAAGAATAAAATTTAAATGCAATACTCACTGTAGATAGTTATTTTCGATAGGTTCTTGAATATGGTCTTCATCATCATGCAGTGGATCTATTTGCGATAGAACTAATTCAACTGTTTCTGACGAACTCTGTAACATCTTTAGAGCATCTTCATACCGGAGATTTAGTAGACTTTGTCCATTTATAGCAACAATCCGATCTCCTATAAATGAAATTAATTATTAATATAAATCGATTGGAGGATCAGCAAGTTAGGATGTATAGCAAAATTCTTATAATTATCAATAGCGAATCCAACATACATTTCAAAATAACTATGTAAAATTTTAGTAATAAGATAGTAGCTTCAGTTATGTTTTTAACACGATTTTCTTCATAATGAATGATATGCTTTACAAAATTTGGCGCTTTAAAAGCTTACCGACAGCACCCTACTAACCCTTATTAACGTTTCCAGCCATATCGGCAGAACCTCCGACGGAAACTGCCTGAACGTAAACGCCCCCGTCGTTACCCTCCGTCACTTGCAGCCCTATGCTACCACCGTGGCCACGTTCCAACTTTATCGTGCGCAGCATCCGTTCTTCGTCAAACGAAAGCTCATCCAACCTTGCCATCAGTGAATTGGACATCGTTTCGTCTGGTATCCTAAACGTCTCTTCCGATGTTCGTATATCAGCATCTAATTGAATAATTTTGTTTTATTTATAAAAATGTATGTATTATTAGAAATTTTACAATTTAGGGTAACAGGCATGTTTACAAACACTTACTAAGCACGTAAGCTTCGGGCGTTGGGGATGGATTTGATTTTGCCGACGTCGAGCGTATCGACGCTGTGTCCGACTTCAGAGACAGAAGCTCCAGGTCGTCGGTAAGGCTGGGATTGCGCTGTCCTACGCTGCTGTAAATCGCCCTATTTCCCGTTTTCACATCTAGGCGACGCGGCTTGACTGGGGAATTGACGTTTCCGTTTTGTCGATTCGAACCGTAATTCGGTAAACTCGACGTCTTTACCTAAAATAAATACAAACATGAATATTAATGGTAAACTGATAGAATATGTTTCTTCGAAGAACGGTGATAAAAGAAAAAAATTGCTACATATAATATTCCTCATTTAGTACAAACAATAATTTCCCAAGAATATTCCGAGAGAGATTGCTATATTTTTAGTCAGTAGCTTGCTCTCTTATATATTTTCTTACCTCAATTTCCTTCCACTGCTCGCCGTCGGACACAGTAAATTCGTTTTTCTTAGGTAGGCCGGACTTATTGATCGCTGCATACAGATCTTCAGGATTTTCAATCTTCTCGTTTAGCCTGTCGATGTCGTTGGTGGAAAACGTTGACTTTGGAATCGTGTAAACGTATTCCTCCCGTTCGTTGCTGTGCGGAATGCCGATGTTCGCGTAATTGTACAGCCTGTCGCTCTCACTTTGCTCGAGCACTTGCAAGCTGTTACTGTTCGGCGACGCGAGAATCTTCCTGTTGACAATCAAAGCCCGATCGGCTTCGTCTTCTTCGGTATCGCGAGACTCACCCTCAGGTTCAAGACGACCATTGACTTGAGCGTAGAGCGCGTTGTTACCGTTTCCCTCTGGAGTGTCAGGCGAAAGATCGTCCTTGCTGTTCGTCGGCTTCTGATCCTCTGGATCCTTTAATGGATTCTCGTTCTCTTTGTTTTGCTGTTCTTCGATGCGGGTCGGGTATTTGGAAGACTGCTGCTGTTGTTGCTGCTGCGGCTGTTTCTTTACGGAATCTGCTATCGAGATTTTCGTCTTGGCACTCTCGGGCTTCATTTTCGATTGGGGTGAGTTTGGTTCAATAGCCAGAGGAACACCAAAGTCTGCAAACAAATAAACATTGCCTTTGTTAATCCTATCGTTCTACGAGACGAGTAAAGTTTTTCTATTGAGACATTCTTGTAAATGCAGAAAGAGTCCTACCTTTCGACAAACCCTGCAAAGAAGTGAGCTCGGTTCGAAGTTTCAAGAAAAACTGATGGTGCAGAGATGTTAGTTTGAAGGCGTAATAGCTCCTGAAATAGTTAAACGTACGTTATTCGATATATCATTAAGTATGCTATCAAACCAAGAATTATATCCCCCTTCAAACTTCAAGTATTCAATAAATGTGCCGAGCTATACGTACTTCCGATGATCCATCTTCAGTTTGAACTTGCAGCGCTTGCCGTTTATCCTTGTATAAACGACGAGGCAGTTCTTGCCGTAACTCAGAGTTTGAATATCCTTCCACTGGAATTTTGCAAGCTCGAGTCTCTCGCGCAATCTGCCGCCTCGCTCGAAAACCTTGAGGCCTTGCGAGTGAATGGCGAGCCATACGTCGCTATCGCTCTTCTTGAACTTGCTCGTCTTGCTTTTATTGTTATTGCCGCCTGCGTTATTGTTGTTGTTAGAAGACTCGGGGATGGATGCCTTACACTGCGGTGATGAGTAGATCTCGTTCATCGTCGTGCTTGACGGACTTTTTGATAGCATGATCTTTTGCTCGTCGGTGTAAGGACTTTTTTGCAGATTCTCCTCGCGTGTCTCCGATCCGTTGAAGTCTATCTTACCGTAAATCGGATAGTCCGAGCACTTGTCGATGTCATAGATGTTTTCCGAGTTGATATAAAGCGCTTGATGTTGCCGTTCGTCATTCTGCAATTTGAATATTATATAAAACACAAATCTAGCGTTCTTATGAATCAGTTAAAATAACGCTCGCAACTACATTCAAGCACAAAATACGAAATCTTTGATTGTAAAGATTAACACTTTACCTGAAGGTGATTCTGATCGGCGTATTTTTTTTGCCTGGCAACGATCTTGCCCAACTCCTTGGCGTCGACGGTGGCCACGTAGTAATGAGCACCGTAATCTGGCAAGGACTGTGCGTGCGTAATGAACATCTCCTCAGCTTTGCTGCCCTCGAGGCCGCGACGCTCTCGGTGCGCCTGCTGAAGCCGTTTGCGCAAAGCCTCACCGCTGTCCGGCAGCTGGGGATGACGATACTGTTGCTCCTCGGAATTCAAGATTAGGGACTCCGGTACGTAGTGCTCCAAGAGGAAGTAATCGCCGCAGCCGTGTTCCTAAAATTGGAAGGCCCGTTCAGCAAATATACTTACGAAACCTTGCGGATGAGCGAACGTGCTCTAATAGAAAAGTAGGAAATAGATTTGAAGAAGTATAGAAGATCCTCATCCAAATAATAAAAGATGCAGTTAAAATACAAGACTTAGGCAATTATAGCGTGAGCGGCGCCAGTATAGATTCAACAAGGCGATTTTCGCATAGGCACGCTGTTATGTATATATATATATATATATATATATATATATAGTACGCAAATATTGATGGTATGTATGATGCATATTTTATATTGATATTTTTTGTGATTGTAAATAAAAATTACTCAAATATTATCCGATATGGTCTAGTGGCTAGGATACCTGGCTCTCACCCAGGAGGCTCGGGTTCGATTCCCGGTATCGGAATTTTTTGCCATTTTTTAATAAAAAATCACATTAGACAATTAATTATGACGCACTTTCTAACTAATTGCGCTCTTTTTGTATAACAAATCTGAGACTTTACAATACTTCAATATTAGTTCCTAAATCATCATTTTTAAATTCATATTAATCATTATAAAAATGTTTTAGTTACATACAAAAAGTCGTATTTATCATATAAAAAATGTTTAACAATGTTATACAATCAAAATTGAATATTTTCTTCTCCAATGTAACTAAATAAAGTACGTTAATTATTTTAATATCTTCAAATGTCCTGAAATTGATAACGTAAATCAGATCAGGTAATATAAAAACCGAAGGTTTGATTATACAGAGCTGTATAACTAATCTCACAACGAAGGTACTTATTCAACTTGGCAGAAACATTTACTCACGTTTGCACTGTAGTTGCCAAACTCAGCCTGGAGTGCAAGTCCGGTCAAATTGATCAATTGTGTCAGAGGACAGACCAACTGCTGTTCTAATATGCAGCGACGGATTTGCAGATACAGCAAGTGTTTTGAGATCCAGTATCTGAGGCAAATAAATTAAATTTTAGTTTCGGAATAACTGCTCATAAAATTTAAAATTTCTGTACTTTTTTCACTTAGAATTTTTTAAGTTTTGTATTTAAAATTTTACTAAATTCTTCATCAAGTATTTATTTTGTAATATAATATGAAATCATTGATCAATATTTATTAAATATTTACCAACGAAGCAATTTGAAGATTTTTAAATAAAGAATAGAGATAAAATGTTAATTTAGTACCTTATTCCTCGGAGCGATGGTAAAAAAAAGCGAAGCCTCAAGTAAAGCATAAAACTCGTCGGAAGTCCCAATAGACCTTTGCTCTTCCCACTGTTTAACCAGCCAGGGGGTGCGACTTTATTCAATTTCGTATCTGGTGGTAACATTGCAAAGTCTCCAGCCAATAGAGCTGCTAATCCCAGAGTAAAGTTCTCTTCCAGGCCTTCCGTTTGTACAATTGCCTGTAAATTTAATTTTACAATTTGTTTGTTCTATCTTCATATATATCACATATTAAAAACCTTTTCATTAAATCAACATACGTATAATTATGCGTAACATAAGGGATATTTTAAAATTCAAACTTTTAAATTTATATACCTATTTATTATTTTACTTCTACTTTCATATTTACTTTGTTCAGAAATATTGTAGGCGCAATAAAATCGTGGTGACAAACATGGAATAGTATTTGATTTAAAAGAGTATAAAAAGAATCCATCAAAAAAGTTTTAATTTGCAAGTTTTCTTAGAAAAAAATCCATCCGATCAAACGACTGGCTTATCAAGCTTTGGCCCACTCTGACCTATATCTTAGTCGACTTAAAGATAGTTCGCGAAATGAATCATCTATCGGAGAAGTTCAGATATTGAAGGTCTGATTGCTCTTTATCAACTGCTGGTTAGTGACAGTCGATATACTATACATATGACTGTCGAGTAAAACTTTTTGTCGAGCTAACAGCGTGTATTCGATCGTCTTCAATCAATAGCTGATGCATTTACGTCATTGATTCCTCGACGCAGTTGAACGTCACGAATGCGAACGTCATACCAAGTTCAAACGTACAACTGCAACCTCGACGGCGCGGCATAAAGTCTCATTTATTGACAAGAGTATCAAATAGTAACTAACTGGTTAATGTTCATTACCTTAAAAACTTGCATTTATCTACATAGAAAAAATTGCACCAGATTTCGCATACACATCAGAGAAAAAAAAGTTTTGACTTATTAAATAAAGTTTTTTTCATCTCTTGCACTATTCAGCGTCACTAGCGCAATATCTCTTTGGTAGCGCAGAGTTCTTACTCAAATTAAATTACAGTAGCAAGAAACGCAAATGTCGCAAACTTACTTGGAAGAGTTCACCGGCGGTGACTTTCTGTGGGTCGCAGGTGACTTCGAGTCGCTGTCCTGTCAGGAGAATCACTGTTAATCTCCCAATATTGTTCATCTGTAAAAAATGTGTAATGATCAATTTTTGTCATGCATATCAAAGTAATTTAGTCTAATGTATATAGAAGTATTGTAATTGATACTTAGTTAGTTTTGATTAAAACATTTAATAAAGAGACAAAAATTAGTCATTTCAAAAAATTTGGGCGCCAATTTGTTCTTTTTATTTTACTTTTGTAATTGCTTTTATTAGAGATTATTTATTATTTCTTAAAAATAATTTTCATGAGACAACCCTAATATTATCGATGGTCTTCCTTTAATTAAAATTTTCTAACAAGATCCGGTATGGTCTAGTGGCTAGGATACCTGGCTTTCACCCAGGAGGCTCGGGTTCGATTCCCGGTACCGGAAATTTTTTTGCAAAATTTGAAAAAATTTAAGGCAACATTTTTTCAACAAGCTTATTCATTTTTCTTAGGCTTTATCGTATTTATATTCTGTACTACATTGTATTACTGTTTTTTGATAGTTGTTTTAGCTGTGTGCGGTTAATGACTCATAGTAGTATAGAGTCATCACTCCTACGACTGCCCCTTCTGACTGTTATCCTTGCGGGATGTTCGAGCAGTATTATGTAGTTCAGAAATATTACATGTTCCGCAAGTTTTCGATTTCTTTTATCCTGAGCTAATTCTACCCATATTGCCGCTTTTCCCGATTTTAGCTCGGTCCTGTATTACGTTATTCTCCCACTTCCGCCTGGGTTCACCTATTGGATTATCTTTTGCTGTTCGGTTTTCCGATCGCATTGTGATCATAATTCGATAAATTTACTTTGATACTGGAATTTAATTTGAATTACTCTAAAAACAAAAAATTCCGGTACCGGGAATCGAACCCGAGCCTCCTGGGTGAGAGCCAGGTATCCTAGCCACTAGACCATACCGGATCTTATTTTCAAATTTTAATTGAAAGAACACCACCCAAAAATATACAGATGTAAGTATAAAAAACATTTTTGAGCAGATAGTAAAATAGAGAAATGACTTTAGGATTTACATTACCCAATTTAGTTCAAACACAAATTTTCGGAGTCAGATAATGTCATTAAAATGCAGAATTTGTACACTATGTGTATAGAAAAAATATTGAAAATAAATCGCATCCCTTTTTCCTTCGCCTGACGTGAATCAATAAATAAGCCATTTTAAACAAACTATATTAGGATTTCATCTGCTATTTTCAGATTAAAATATGTCACAGCGTTTTTTATGAATAAATTTATGTGAATAATAATTGAATATAAAGTATGAGTTGAGAGTTACTTGCCTTAAAGTCGCCGACAGTCAATAATTTTGCAGGCTGGTTGGCGCGCACGACGAATTCGGGACCCACACATTGTGTTTTATTAAAAGATCGGGCTGGGCCATTTACAGCTCTGTAGAGACGTGACGGGGCTCTCTGAACTGCTCGACCTCTCCGTGCTCTAGGTCCATTTTTCAAGTCGCTGTTACGGGGGAAAAAGTGGTTTATTTTTTAAAGGAACGATATCCACTCGATCGCTAAAGTTTTTCCATTAAATGTGAGTTACGCATCCTTTCCATTTTCCTTTCTATATATTATTTTATAATGAATTTTAAAAAGCTCAGGAGCACGATGCATTATAAGACAACTGAAATTAATTAAACTAAATTGTTCAACTGATTATAATTCGAAAGTATTATTTTCAACCGTAATTTAGAATTTTAGAAAAAATCAATCTATAAAAATACAAATTTTATTTCTTAGGCCCACTTTTTTTCTTTGCTATGTGAGCTGACGTCTATAAAATGCGTGTTCCCCGATATTTCTGTACATAGGCTAATCTGAAAGCTAGTAAAATACCGCAAATGCCAACGGCACCGTCGACTGAATATTATACCGTGGCGTTAAAGAACTGCCGCGCAGAGTTTAATTAAAGCTCCTGCCTTCTCCTCCTCCTTCTAACGGTAGCAGCGGCGCGAGAGCTTGTCTTTTTAAAGTCTTTTTCTCCTCATCTTTTTTTTCACGCGAGAGCCGAGAACGCCGAGCTTCATTCATTCTTTTCCTAGCACCGCTTATTCCTTTTTTTTTAAGGCCTGCCAAAAGCAGGGAAATACGAGCTCATGCAAATATTACCATCATCAAGAAAGAAAATGGATTTCCCTTAAATCCGTACATCAGTTCCATCACAAACAGAATTCGTAATTCAAATCCATAAAGATTTATCTGTTCGGTACTTTGCAATGAAATAATGATTGGATGAACCACCTCGCGTTTCAACTTTGATAACGAACAATTTCACAAATACTTGTGAAATTGCATTCCTTCGTTAAAGTCTTTTGTGAATGATGTCTATCCAATAATAACGAAGCTGCTTGCCAGTTACGCGCAACGAAAATTTACGAGAAGACTAAAATTACATGGTTACTGTTATCTTTCATTTTTAAAGCTATTCATGTACTATCATGCTCCAATCATTACCATAGTTAATTCTCTTTGATCTACACCACTCCCAACCCAGAATTGACTGCCTATAGGGCAATCCCGTTTTCGCTTGAGCATGCACGCGCCTTAATGAACATTTCTCGAATCCATGCATCTTACCACTGTGGCTTGACGTTCACCGTTCTAAGCTGAGCATCTAAGGCTGCCTGTGCCGCGGCGGCTTTCTTTAGGCTTGTGATTATCCGGGGCGGTTTCGGCGGCGGCGGTCCCCTTGGGACGTAGGGAATCCTTTCCTCGGGATTCAGTTTTTTCTGCTGCTGTTGCTGCGTCTGCTGCGGTTGTTGTTGCTGCTGCTGTTGCTGGTGTCGCACCTCAGAGTTTCCGGCGCGCGGCATGTTGCCGTTACGGGACTCCGGAAGAAGATTCGCGAATTCCCAAAGTTTTTGCTCCTGAGTGCCGCTGCAACGCGTCGTCGGAAACTGCGGACTGGAATGCTGGCGCTGCAAGATAATAGGTCTCCCAGCGCCGTTCTTCGTCGATGTTGCGTAAAGATCCTCCTAATTCGAGGGAGGGAGAGGGAAACAGACACGGAACGGGTTATTTAACGTGTTTCTTAAGGATCGTTAAACGCATTTACGCGGAACACGGTGGCTGAGCGCGATAAACTATGTTGTTCGCTGTTGTTGGATTTAACGGTAAGAGCTTTTCCAAGAAGATTGTAACAATCTTGTTATGATCGCACAGCTCGCGGAGACGGGTAATTTATGCAATAAAAGCATTTTCACATTAACCTATAACGATCAAATAATAAGATAAATAATGCAAAAAACAAGAATCTGTTTCGTTCGTCAAAAATTTAATCCATTATCAGGTCTTTTAATGAGTACCAATATTTTCTCTCTTCCAGGCCTCATATCACACCCGCTTCCGCATCAAATTCTCGTTCTCGCACAATATCCTCATGTACACGCGCACAATATTCCCCAAAAAGTTTACCTTGACAGGGGCGCGCGTCGGTCCGCAGAGGCCTCCGGCATTGTCGAGGCAAGAGACGAGCGCGCCGTTGATGCCCGGGCCCGGGTTGCCGCAATAGTTCCGTCCGATCGCCGCCAAGCAAACTTCCGGCTGCTGCTGCTGCTTTTGCTGAAATTGTCTCGCGGCTGCATTGGCGTTGCGCACATCTTGCGTGCTGAGGAACGGCTTCACCGGCATCGCGTAGATCGGGTCTCCGTAGTACGGGTTATTGGCATTCCGAGCGTCGCTCGCGGACGCTACCGCTGCCAGAGCTGCCAGGTTTCCACTGCTCCTCACCTGCGGTATCGTCGTACCTCCACCTGCGTGCATGAGATTTTTCAATGTGGTCGACGGTCTAATGAGGTCGATGCATTACGGGCGGAAGAGCAAAGGGGTGTAGTGGATGATACTGCAAGCTTGTGAAATATCGATGTGATATCCGAAGTTTTCGCCAGACTATACGTGTATATATAGTTTGAAACTAGTAGTTTGGAGGAACATTTTAGCTTACTTTGGCAAATTTATCGGGAATTCACGCGCTGTATGTTTCTGTTCGAGCTCGCATCATTAGTTCATTCAGCGATCAATATTCCATGATAACTTTCATGATAATTTATACGAGAGATACTCTCACGTGCATTACGTTAATTTTAATTTATTCTTTATGCTGGGATCGAACGTACTTTATGCACCGCGTATCAAAGGATATATAATTGAAGCGAAGTATCATTTGATGGATTTATTCAGTTATCGATGAAATTACTACACGGCGATATAAGCTGTATCGGCGTTGATTGATATTCCAATCATCAGATCAACCCTATAAATAGTAGGGATTTGTTATTACTCATTATGCATCATTGATGTGTACTTAGTAGTAGGTATATGAATACTTGATTTGGATTAAAGCATCGTTCTTCGGATTATTAATATTACACCAAAGTACGATGCTTATCAAAACGCGAAAATGCATGAGCGCGACGAGTAGCCTTGAGTGCTGCCATGCTGTTATACATCTCCTCTGGTATTTAAACCATCCTTTATCCCCTCGGCTCCTACGCTCTAAAAACTCGAAGTAAAAATATGCCAAAATTCCAGTGACGGCATACCTGCTCGTTCCATGCAGCAGTCGGGCTGGGAATTGGTGCGCTGATGAAGATTTCTCGCATCGAGCACATAGCCGTAGCTACCGCCGTCGGCGTTAGTCCTACCCCCGCAGTATCTCTCCTCCTGACCCGACATACTCAGCAGATTTGGCTGAGACCTCGAATTCCTCGACTGCGCCTTAAAGAGTATCCCTTTTACTCTGTGCCTCGGCTGCTGCTGTGGTGGTGGATTCTGGCGCATCGGTACTGCGTTTGGCCCCAGGGGATGATGATGCTGCTGCTGCTGTGGTGGGGGTGGTATGCTTGGGAGACTCCTCATCAAGTGCTGCAGGGCTCGTTTGCGCGCCGCGTATTGGGCCGATCTTACCACCTCGCGATACATATCCATTACGATGTGAGTAAAGGGCCGTGACTGCAGCCTAGTCCTGCAGTACTCGGATATCACCTGCGAAGCAAAGAAGTTGATTTTTAATTAAATTGTCAGGAACAGGATAAGTGAAGAGGGAGAGAGCTTCGACCGGTGCCTTTCATTCGATTCAGCGATTTCAATTAAACTGTGTCAAGTTGGCGCTCACGCGACGCTGATTAGCGGATTTCTAATAAATTGAAATTATCAGAGGCAGTGGCTGTTAAGTAGTTTGAAGGATGAGACTCTTGAGATCCGACGACGAGCCGTTGAAGTGAAGGACGACAATTGAAGAAAAAGGATCTACCGCGTCAGCCGCGTCCATTCATCTTAGTAGCGTCGATCACGAGATAGCCACGAAACAAAACAGTTTTGGCAACTGAGTGTACTGTTTATCATTTTAATCCTCCTTTAACGTTATTTATTATATTGCTACTATTAAAGTGAAAGCTACTATGATATTCAAAGAATAATATATCATAAAATATGTAGCATAAAATGGGGTTTGCTGTAAAATCGATAAATTTTTTGCACATGTTTTATCGCCCTGTTCACTCGAGTATACATGCGCATAGATTCATTTTCAAAAATATTTGTCGTATGATAGCAATATTTATTGCATATGAAAATAAGGTAAAACCACATTTTTTCCTGCTCAATGGCATCACAAAGATAATGTTTGACGGGTGATTTCTATAGCTTTGGTGAGTGTGTGTGTGATTCCAATTATGGTGTTTGAACGGAAGATTATCTGTACAAAGCCGTTCGCATCAAAATTCAATTCAGTTATGATTAGCTTTTGATGTTTTTCTCGCAATTCTTCCTATCGCATACAGCTGTGTCCATACGTACGCGTGTCCAATACCAGATTATTCACACCTGAATCAATTAATACCTCCACCGGTATATCAACGATTACCATGCGCATGTTTTTCAATCCATCCTGCATATCAGACACATTGATCTAGAACAAACTAAGTCATCGTTTCATCGAATATATGTCACTTTACTCCGTAAAATCAATACCTCGAAAATTAGCTCATTACCGAATGAAGAGTGAGAGAGAGGGAGAGAGAGAGAGAGAGAGAGAGAGAGAGAGAGAGAGAGAGAGAGAGAGAGAGAGAGGCAGCCGGAAGCGGGCTCACGCGCAGTTCGGCGTGATGCGATGATTGGTCAAGGAACATCAGCGATGCAGCTGCAAAGAAGGGGGCGGCGTATACCCGCCGCGGGCCATGCAATCAATATCGACCTTCGTTACGCGACCGGCTAGCTGCCTCCTCTAGTCCCTTGTACGTCCGAAATGACAAATCGCGCCTCGTTTGTATCCGGCTCACGTCGTGGCGGCGACCCGCCAAGCGTTATAGGCAAATGGCTCTCATTACGCGAGCATTCAGGGCCAGCCGACAAATGTTGCCAAAATTGCATCGCGACGCTGAATTCTTTTCACGGCCAGATATAGCCCCGTATGCGACCCACGCGTATGTGAGCATAGCTATACACGAGGCTCGTAAAACACTTTGCACCCCACAATGATGACTGCTGGAATTGCATTATTTCGCCATCTGTGATTTTTCGACCTTTTTGGCCGCGATCTCTGCGAACGCGTTTATGTGCGGAGCTTCTATTGAGATAGCTTGATTTATTAATTGTTACGCGTATAATGGGTCTGATTATTACACGGATCGCAGTTGATGTATCTCTGCGATTATAAAATATTTACAGTTCAATGAGCTGGAAATATTATATCTCCTTATTAATTTTAATGGCAGAGAAAAATGTCTAGTCGTATTCGCGCAAATAAAGTTTTCGAAAGTATAGGTGAAGATACGAACTTTTTCCACTCGAATAGAAGCCACCCTGGGGACTTCTGTGCGAAATTGAATGCGCAACTTCAGCCAGACATAGCGAGTGAGAGGGAGAGAGAGAGAAATAGAATACTTCCTTTTGTCTCTTTTTCCATCTACGATTCGCGCGCGTATCAGCCAAGGGCACTGAACGACGACACTCTCGACCCACTTAGAAGGCACACGCACACACATTCGTACGGCGACGACAACGTATAATAAGTGCCTCGAATTTTGCATTCATATAAAGAAAGCTCGCGCATAAAAACGCGCGCGCGCACAAACAAGCGCAGCTGCATAACCTTAATTGCGCATAAAGCCACATTCAAAGCCGCACCCCCGTCGCGCGCGGCGCATAAACGTTTGCTCGTTTTCTTAAATATTCATCCACGGTGTAATTGCGAGAGATTGCAGCTGGGAGGAGGGAGGAAGAGAGATGGGGAAACCGCGGCACCAAAAAAAAGAAAGAAACAACAGACCGTTCGCGTCGGCGTTTCGTTCGCATAGCGGCTGGGAAATTACACGCAGCGCATCCCTCATAAGAGGCGGCAGTGGTACTCGCCCATCACAAACGCCGCGCCGAGGGTGCTACTCGCAAAGGAACAGAGAAAGACTCGCGAAAAAGAACAAGCCGGGCCGGCCGAGAATAAATGCCAAGGAGAGAAAGCTCGGGCAGTCAAGACGCCACAAAAATGGCTCTCGTAAGTTCCAGGAGAGACTGAGAGAAAGGGAGATAGATAGAAAGAGAGAGAGAGAGAGAGAGAGAGAGAGAGAGAGAGAGAGAGAGAGAGAGAGAGAATGAGGGAAGCAGCGGTCGCTAAGCTAACGCGCGCGGACAGTTTAATTGCGCCTGCGAGTTTCTGGCATTTATCATTGTTAGGCTGGCTCTACGATGTGACGATAATAGCTGCTAGCTCGCGGACGGGCTAACCACTCGCTCGTCCGACTATATAAGCGCGCGACGTCGCTGCGCGTAAACCACCCCCTACCCTCCCTTCGCCACCACCACCGCTATGTTCGAGCGGTCGCTGCTATAGTTGTAACGGGGAGGTGCAGATGCGTGCAGTTTTGAAGAGGCGAAAAAGAGACGCTGATGGGATAAAAGTGCAGGATAGGAGAGAGTACGGAAGCTCTTGTTGTGAGTGGAATGTTGAACAAAGCTGTGACAGCCGCGCTTTTGTTTTGAACGCTGTGCAATTTTTTATTAACTCGTCGTTACTAAAACGGTTTTGAAAAAAGCCGGGAAAAGTCATTTGCATTCGTTACTTCGACGGCTGCGATATGCGTTGGACCTAAAAGGACTATAAATGTAATTATCGGGGTGTTTTTTTTCGAGCTCGAAATAAAGCGCGCGTGAGAGAGCAGTCGTTAGAGCTGTATTAAAAAATCAGGGAGAAAAGACTCAGACGGAATAATGAGGACTTGTGCGCGGTAGGCAAGAAGACAACGAAATGACGGACAAAAGAGCTAGAAAGTCAATGGAAAAGGTTAAATGCGGGGATGAATAGAAGAATATTCGAGATTTAAGAAAAAGATAAAATGACAATACGCGAGAAAGACAGGGATAGCGAGCATCGGCGCTGAAATTCAATGCCCTATTGTTTCTTTTTAACTGTAAGATGCATGCAACTTTGTTTGGGACTCTCTTTCTTCAGTGAAATTCCATCTGCATGACGATATTTCAAGATATTTCTACGTTTACAGTGCGTCATCGACGACCACGCTCCAAATATTGCACGGAATAAAAACACTACTATTGCGTTCTTTTGCGCACAGTAGAAAAAAAAAATTAGCCAGCCAATTTTCAATAAGGAGACTTAGTTAAGCATATGGTAAAAGTTTAAACCGGGCATTTAATAAGACTAGAATGTCACTTTTTATGAGATGATACTCAGCTCTCCTCTAATACCTAAGAGTATAAAGTGTCGGCTCTAAGAAAGTTTAGAGTGACGTTTCTTTTTATATCTTTCAATTATTTTTAATTGCGGCTTCTGCCACACTTGGAAGCGTTACTTACTTTGCCCAAATTAGAGAAAAATCCTATGTACATATTTTAAAGAGCCTAACAAGCCGTCACAAAAGAAGTTTAATGAAAAAGTTTCATTAATTTCTATAGTCTTGCATCGTTATTGTGACTGTAATTTTTATCTAAATTCATGTAGTGTATGGCATAAAATCGGAAACTTTTGACGGTGTGAGTAAAGTGGATTTCAATTAAGTACTTTAAATAACTGAATTTTTCTGGGATCTAGCTTAATGTCCATTATAAAATAATACTACCGTGAAATATATAGTAAGGTGCCGGGGATTTTCGCACTCCGGTGCTTTGTAATTTCCGAGCGCACAATTTGGCATACAGAACGCTCGATTCGGCAAAAGGGTCCAGTGGCTAAAAAGGGGCAAAACGGCAGCGGTTACCCGGTCTCGTACATCGTTGGGCGCCATCGCGCTAAGCGATTTATAATTCGTACTCTGCCAAGGTGCGGGGGCGGATCCTTGTGCATGCTTATAATTTATGATGGTTCACGAACCAACACATGGGTACTAACGGCCGTCAGGAGCCAATGAACCGAATAACTCTTTTAGGTCGTTTTCGATGCGGCTGATGTCCGTTTCTCCTATAATTCCTCTCAAAGTAATAATCCTAATTTTCATGGAATTGAAGGTGATTATATCAGAGTTTCATCATTTATTGAATTCATAAAAAATGCTATGAAAGATAATGTTACTTCTGACACTGTAAGATTGCATTAAAAAACTATATAATTTTGTTTGATTATTTAGCCAATTAAATAGAAAGTGTGTAGGTTAGCTATGATAATATTTTTTTTTAATCCATATTTTCAAAATGATCAATTGTCTTATAAATACAGAAACATGAAAATTTTGTTCATATGAGCTTTTGCTGCCTAATAATTGTCTGTTTTATATCTTCTCTATTTTGGCTCAATATCGGGCACATTGAACCACCTGCGTGCTGTATAGCCATTGAAAATTCAATCAGCCTTATCCGACTACATAGCACATACAATTTTTTTCCATCACGCACATCAAAGCCACGGTACGGTTTCCATCTTAAACGAGACATCAAGCATTCATCCCTATCTGCGTGACTAATGTAGTAGCTGCAAGGGGGTGTACAGGCTTGTACAGCAGTCGCTACCGCCGAGGTATCGGAATGCTCAGTCTATACACGGCGCCCACAGGTTGCCAATAATGAGGAACATATATGATCGGACGTGACGTGCAGCTGGAAAAGAAGTTGAGTAGTCGAACTAATCATTGAGCATCAACGTTTACCTTAATTATCGCCCCATTGATAATATAATTGACAATCATCAAAGCGAATCTCCACGTTAACATTATCTTCATTGCAAGAATACCTTATAATTAAGCAAGTGTATTTTTGATAATTTTCGATAGATCAATCTCACAATACCTATTTGAACGAGATTACTCCATTAAATTCGTCACCTGATACAGCAATCTCTACTCCTACGAAAATTCAGACCTGACCACATAAAATTCACACGCTAAACCGCAGCTTTTAACGTGTCATGAAAAATTTCCTGAAAAGATCAAGCGCTTTTTAGTGAAAAGCCAGCTCTTGCTTGCATCTGGATTCATTTTATCACAACCCTAGCGACAGATCGAGAGCTTACATAATACGCAAACTATTTTCCATCGACACCAGAAAGCGTCGTCTGGTATGCAGACGCTATCGCTCTGTAAAAGCGCCAAACGTCGAATATCTCGAAACGAAGGAAAACCACGAGAGGGAATCCATTCTAGCCAAAAGCAAACAGTCGAGCGCGCGCTATACTTACGTGCTGGCACGCTTGAGTTCATAAATATACATAGGCGCGTGTCTACAAACCCGCGTCTCTCTACTCGTATAAGCATACATACGTACGCAGGGCATATACACCTTCGCCGCGACGTTATCAGGCTTTCTCCCTCTCTGTGCGACTCGGTGTGCAGTTTCGGGATTTCGGCGCAAGCGACGCCTCTCCAACGTCAAAAATAAAAGGGATCAGAGGTAGTACTGCAAGCTTTGCGACGAGAGAATATATGATAAAAGTATAGTGGATCGCAGGCGGAAACTGTATACAATATGCGTATGCACGAACTGGACCACACCGGCGAATATTCCGAGAGGGATATCTCTCATCAGCGCCAGTGCGCGCATGCTAATATTTGGTCCACTGTGTAGTTTACTGCGTAGAGGGGACGGAAAGTGTGTAAGAGGAATATATGTGTTGGGGGAAGTGAAGAGCTTATACGTATATGTGGAACATCCTTGGTATAATGCCCATCTCGACCCCTTCCCTCCGGTGCAAGTCACGGGTAAACAGCTTACGCATGACGCTCGCACGCGCGTAGTGCGGTTTTGGACCGGCGTGTAATTTATATATGAGAGCTAGGAGCGCCGCCGGGGTGCACGTCAAACGGCTTATCGTTTTCAGCGTAATTGGGACGGCTTTGAGAAGTTAGGAGAGAGTTTCGTCGTTTTGCGTATAGTTTTCCTATACGATGCACGAGGGCTAATTTAGCCGGGACGAAATAATCGACAGTTTTATAGATTTTGACAACAACAGCCATCCTCGATGGCTTTGAACAAAATCAATTTTTTAACGGTATCACGTTGTAACGGTTGATTTCCATATGGAATAGCCTGAAATAATTCAAATTTAATGATTTGAAACGAAATTTCATAGCGTATTGATTCTAGCTGGAGGATTTACCTATGATTCGTCCAACGCTAAAGTAATCGGGGTTATGACATACATAGTTGATTTTGATTGGCATGCTAGCTAGAATCAGTGACCTTTGCATTTGGAATATCGCGATCAACAGCGAAATACATAGCTTTACGATGAACGAATGAAATGGAGTTATATAGTTTCAAATAAAAATTTCTAGCTTATTTGGATTGTCCCTACTGCCTTAACCTTCCAAGTCTCTGGCCGCAGCGAAAAGAGGTGGCGCTCTTCTTTTTTCCTTTATCGTTAACTGCGACTCAAATGCATATATCCAGCAGTTCGTTGCCCAGCGGAAAATGTCTTTCATTGGGCATGCTAAGGCTTCTCGTGCTGTAACTGCCTGAGAAAATCGACACGTTGTAGGTTGGGAATATAATGATTTTACTGAGAAAATTATAATGAAAATCGAGATGATAATGGTTCGGAAGCGATATAAATCGAAGGAAATGATTTATGTGATTCGAAAATATTAAATCGCCCATAAACATTTAACCTGTTCCCTCTGAATATAAAAACGCGTTAACGCCGAATCCATTCGATATGGGTCACTGTAATTAGCTTCATTAAATTAAATCGAACAAAACCTCGCCAATTCATTATTCGGCTTGTGTTCAAAATGTTGTCACTAATGAAAACGATAATCGGCGCTGCACACGTGTCGAGCGGGCTAAAAGCGTCCTTCGAACTGCCCCTTCTCGACAAAGTTGTTACCTGCAGAAAACAAAACCCCATTATAAGCGCCTATACGCAATGACAAATTCAATGAAACCAATTGCAAATAAAAACAGCCAGGCCAGCTTTTTCACATAATACGATTCTCATTATAATCCTCCGTTCAGATCGCACGCGCCAACAGAGCAGCTATTTCTCTATCGAAATTTCGGGACACATGCCTCCGTGCGCTCGTTTCGTATTTTCTCTCTCTCTCTCTCTCCTCTCTCGCGCGCGCGTGGGCGTCCATGTGCACATACAACAATGCGTCCGTGAGCTTGCGGGCATATCGACCTACGCGCTCTCTCCTCGAAAAATAAAGGAAAATTCCGCAGCGGCAGCACGCGCCGTTGATAATCCGCTAAAAACGACGCCCTCGACGTCGCGCGCGCGCATTGATAAAGCTCTTTCCGGCTAATTAGTGTATTATTCACCGCGCGGAGAGCGTCTGACACACACGCGGTGCATAGATACAGATCCAGCTGATACGTATGAGAGAGAATGCTTTCAAAGAGCGCACGCCGGCTCTAACTTTGCTGCGGTTGCGGCAAAGTTCATCTTCGTACATCTCGTCTCTATAGCCTCTTTCTCTCAGTGATGTTCGACTGACTGCATGCGTAGTTTCGCGGCATTCCTCGTTTTGTACGTCCGGCTTACTACTACTATACTTGATTTAACTCCTACGCTTCATACGAGTACAATTTGCTCGACACGAGCGTCTTTAATCTTGCGGCTCCCGCTTATATACGAAGCGCGCGTGTACCAGTTGAGCACCTGTGAAGACATGCGCGTGTGACGTAGACCACTGCGAGTTTGAAGCTGACTTTGACTATGTATAGCTTTCGATCAATTTTAAGAAGATTTGATTTACATTAATTGTTGCAGCGAGTTTTTTTTCGGAAATTCAACCTTTTTTCAAGCGGAATCCAGATCAATATATCGGATTTATAACTCGATAAATTTTGCTCTTAGCACACTTCGTTCGTTCGTCGCTTTTTCAAAGATATACCACTGCAACGCAATGACGTCACGGCAGTTTCATCCGTTATATCATCTTTAATATTAAAGTCACTACTGAAATTCCGAAAGTTTATTTCGGGCTAAAGTTTTGATTTATTAAAGTTTCCCTGGAACAGAAGAAAAACAAAAAAAAAACAGCGAGATCAACGTCTTCTACATGGAAACGCGCTTGTCTGAAGGAGCAGTGAAAAATTTTTCAAGAGTAGTTTTGTTCGAAATGGAACAATTAGCGGTGGAAAAGGTTTCCGCACAGCCAGCGTTATTCATGACAATGCAACGAGTCTACTCCGTGTCGAGAATTTTTCGTGCGCCTACAAAAGAAAATATCGCACTACTGGCCACTTGTAAGCTGATTTCTCATGCTCGAGGTACATGGTCTCTCTTTCTCTCACAGCACAAAATGCCTCATTCATCCCCATTGTTCTGGAACAATGTTCAATTACATTCGCAGCAGCTTCTATCTTTGCTGTGCGAGCAGAAAACTAACCACAAAACAAACTTGTCTTGATTCCCTTGCCGTAGACACAAAGGCAATCTACCTCCGGTAGGTAACTCAAACCGTGGCATTCGAAGTTTACACCAATGTATCGAGTTAACCGTGCTATTAATTACCGCATCGATATGGCAAATATTTAATTCAACTTTGTTTATTCGTGGTGTTCGAATTACAGGATTTAATTTAAAGGAAAACTCCGTCTCTTTTCCAAGAGCATCGAAAGCTCTCCCAGTTCCTCGAAGATCCATCTCCGTTCATTCGGATGAATCCCAACAAATCGACGACCATTCGAGGCAAGCCCTCCAGAGAGAGAGATAGAGAGAGAGAGAGAGAGAGAGAGAAAGAGAGAGAGAGAGAGAGAAAGAGAGAGAAAGAGAGAGAGAGAGAGAGAGAGAGGGCATGTCTCCCATTCATACTCAAGACGCGCGCGTGTAGACTCCTTCGCCGCACATAAATTGGCGACGTGCGCGGGCAAAACTCGCGAGCAGCTGCTCTACACGATCTCCCGAGACGGAAATCGCTTTATTATTCGCAGCACAGCCAAGCCGGCTAGCGACCGATTGCCATTGAACGAGTTCCGAGCCAACGAGCGAAAGGCCATAGTGGCATTCAGACGCAGCTGTGCACTTGCCGTTGCGCGCGACTCGCGAGCGATGCTAAATTGCCACCGTACGCTCCAGCAATAACGCTAATTAATTCCGTCGTGCCAGGAGGGGACTGGCACCTATACGTGGATAGGTGCCAGTGAGTGAGAGAAAGAGAGAGAGAGAGGGAGAGAGAGAGAGCTACGGGGGGATGCATATGTATATGCATAGAACCAATGGCTTCTCGCGTTGCAGACTCCCTGGGTTCACTGCGCCGCCTCGGGTCAGATTGATAGCACCGGCGAGAATTGAGTCGCGCGCCCCGGCTTAGACTCTAGCGCTTCGAGCCCGAGATCTTGATTTGACAGCTGTAGCCTGGCTGCACGGATAGTGTCGTACATGCAAATAGAGCTAGTTGAATCGCGCGCGAGGATCCCAGAGATGAAAAGGGATTTGGAGTTAGTTTCAATGAATTTCGAGGTGGAGCGAAGGCTGAGTTTGCAATTTTATGTCGGACGAGTGGAGATTTTTTTTGCGTTTTCTAGTAAACATGTGCATATAGTTCTAGAAAGCTATTGTTATAGCGAGAAACATGGAAAATATTAATAAAAAGTCCGCATGTGACACGCGTGCAACTGCGTTCTGAGAGTTTTCCGATAACGTGAATAGTTGACAAAGCCTTCATCCAATGTCAAGTACTTTATTGCTGATCACTTGTCATGTTATGTCGATTGCGAGGAATTTTCTGATATCCCATTGATTTTACTATGTGACCGTTTATACAGATATTCAATATAATAACAATTGCAATTAATTTAAAACCCATTTAAAAATATACCCTCTTCTGTAATAAACCGTAGAAAAGCGCTTTGATGCTTCAAAAAAGTTCTCACTGGAAGAATAAAAATGCAACTTCATTGAGGTTTTTCAGGTCAGTAATTAGAAAAATAAAAGAGCTCGTAATTTTCGCAGCATGAATTATAAAACAATAAAAAACCGCTTCGTATTAAAAATTACAACGCAAGCGATTGTTTGAAGCTTTTATAAAACAACTGAATAAAATTCGATGCATCAACGCAGACTCGTGTACAGATCAAAAGCAAGCAAAACATTAAAATGTTCATTAAAAGTTATACTTAGAAAAGCTCACGTGTGTGTGCACATAATCGTATGTACGGAACGAAAATAATTAAAATAACGCAACCGTTCTTGCGCGTTACATCATTACCAATGTTAAGATTAATTAAAAAGTTATCTCGTACACAAGCCAAGTTGCATAACGTACCCATCTATAGTATACCCGCCCACTTTTTGCAAACAAGTTTTCCCAACTTTTCCGTGCTCCCACTGCGGGATTCATAGTATTCAGTCTCGAATCAATGGAACTTTCCAATGTAAGTGCCGGTAAGAAAAGATAAGTCAAATTAAAGCCAACTCGTAAAAGAAACCGAATAAAAGTGTTTACGGAAAAAGTTGCTAAACTGTTTCCCGGCGTTGCACTCAGCCTCTCTCCTACTCCTTCCATCTTATACTAAACTTTGCTCAACACAACGCTCTCGGCTAGCTTCCAAATTGACAGTTTCATTTTTACTAGCCCTACAATCTCTCGAGGCGCGGATTAAAGAGTTCTCTCTTTCTCTCACACGCGCAAATTCAGGAGTTGGCCGTTGCAAGAAGCATAACGACTTTCCCCGCAAGAGAACGAGAGAGAAAATGCTCGCTAGGGTAGGGAAAAAGAGAGAAGGTGAAAGCAAAAAAAGGGAGGAAGGGGGAATGCCTGCTCTCTCTCTCTTCCTCTCTCTCAAAGCTCCCCAGAAGCCCTCATACGCCAGCCGTCCCGTTCGAGTACTTAGCGGGGCCGTAGCGAGCAATCTTTCTCTGCTGGGTACACATCTACAGCGTGACTCTCACCTGATCTTTATCCGTGCTTGCTATAAAACGAATCCGAAGTTTTTTTCTCTCGGCGGACGTTACATTTCGTGTTTGGGCGTGTGTACACCAGCCGGGGTTTAACATTGTTATCTTTTCTCTCGGAATTATCCTCTTATGAATCTCAACGTGAAATTTAAATGTGAAAATTTCAAAAGAATGCAAAGAATGTTTTAACTGTGCGTTAAATTGATTGAATGGCGGAACTGATAAAGTTTCATTTGACTTTTATTAATTCAATTATTTTCAATAGAAACGTTTCGTTGTTTACTTTCGACAGAATTTATTCAATGAAAAAAGCGAGCAAAAAACTTTTCACGCAAGAAATAGTTAGAAAACAAATTGGCAATTAAAAGCTGCATTAATAAAGAAAACTCTTGATACCTACCGAATGAAATGTCTAGTTCAACGAATGTTTTCCTACAATTGACATAGATATAGGTAAGCATGCTTAACGCAGTTTTCCAACGATACCTTCGATAATATACTGTCGCGTAAATACTTTAATCCGATAAAAAATAATTCTCCGTCTTAATTATCATTAAAAATACACGCTTATCCAATAAAAAGCCTAAATCTTAAAAATTACTCCTCATAATTTTTCTTCCACAAATTAATACCCCATAAAACGGACGCTGCCGTCGTAACACGCAACAGCAGCCCTTGTCGATCTAAAAGCCCTTGCGTTGCAGCTACGTACCTACCCACGCGCCAAAGGACACGTTTCGTCGCTCGTTTCGCAATTTCCGCTCTAGCTACGTGCCAGCGCGAAATTACCTGCTCGGCACCTTTCTTTCGACGCTGCCGCTATACGCAGCCTCATCAAGGCTTAACGATCAAAGCTTAAACTATGCGTGCGTAGCTGCCGGTCGCTCCGTCGTAAACAAACAAGGCGTACACATCGCTATATGGAGAATGATGTCGAGCCGTTATCTTATACTTACGTCTAGGAGGTTCATGAGGGATGCTCGCCGGCGTGGATCGGGCTCGGTCATAGCGGCGAGCACCGACTGCAGAGCAGATGAGGGCGACACCGAGACCGTACCCGTCAGCGCCGTCACCCGTGGCGTCGTGTCCAGCAGTGCTCGTCCCAGCGAGTACATCCACATCTGCAACACAGTTAAATGACAGCTTTATATATTGCTCTTGCTTTACATACGTATGCAATGCGCGCCTCGTTTTAATAACGTTTGTGCACCCGGCTGCCGAGCTCATTTGTGGGGCTCCGACGAAAGGTATTAAGATAAGGGGAGAGCTTGGCGTTTGTTGCTGTTTGCGGGTCCTCTCAATTAGACGGACTTGACAAACAAAATTTCGACGATTAATACTGCTCGGGATGAGTGTGGAGCGGGCTGACGTGCGGGAGACGAAAGTGGACGGCTGGAGATTGCAATGGACTCATGTTGTTTTCGGCTTGATGTGGAAGAGCGAAGAGAATTGTTTGTGGCATTGTCATGGAGTGCTGAGATTAGTGTTATTAAATTACGATTCAGCAGATTTAACCTGTGAAGTTTCAATTCGTTTTTAAAATTATAGTCCCGTACCCTAAACCGGTGTCTGACCATGTACGCGATGTTACTACTTCACAATACTATGGAGGTATTATAGCGGTTGATAAATAAAAGCAATTTGTAATCGACGTTCTAATCAGTTTAAGTACCAGATTTTGATGAATTATTCAACCAAATAACGTACCGCGATGCCCATCGAACTGCTTTATTAGCGAACGCCAATTTGATAAAGTGACCGAGTTTCCGGCGCGCAGTTGCAAATGTTTAGTCACTAATTCGTGCATTTACGCTTAAGGGGACCTAACCACCTTAAAATAATTATTACAATAATGTCTTGATTTTTGTAAAACTGAATAATTTTGTATGCCAAATTGTAAAGTAATTATTTAATTTCATATTATAATGTAAAAAACTGTAGAAATAATTTTGTATATATGTCTCAATAGATATATTCTCTTAAGGTGGGATTCTGGTGTTATTCGACCAAAGAATCGAAAAATATATTTTTATACTATAATTTTATACTATAACTTTATAGTATATATTTATAGTATTTTTATAGTATAAATTTCACTATATCTTTTAGATATTAGATTTTATCAGATCAAATAAATGACATGTAAACATTGACATTAGAGGTTATGTTATCCTTGTTGGCCTTATGAAAATTGTACATATAGATATCGATATATGTATAAAAGTTACTGTGGCTGAGAGCGCCCCCTGCTGCTCATGATGGTCTCTAGTCTTCATGAACAGTAGCGCATTTTTTTTTGACCTAACGCTCTAAAGTTAGCTCGTAAGCTTGAATTCGGGATAAGGCCGTTACCGGTCACAGTCGAAAAGGAACAGGGGAACAGATATACAGCTTAGATAACAGCTCGCTGTTCCTCACTTATATAGATATACGAACCAATGTTATCTTCTTTTATATGTTCCTGTATCTGTATCTGTTCCCTGTTGTGGATATAGGTTGATTTATTTTACTTTTATATTACACACACACACGTGCGCGTGCGCACATAAAAGAAGCTACAAATAATAAATATAGTAGATATATGTATGTATGTGTGCGTTAGCGTGCAAAAAGTATTTGACTTGAAAAATTATTAATTTTGCTATACATTATTTATATAGGTTGTTTTGCAAATTTTTTTTGCAAATCTGATGACAGATTCGTAATCAGCGCACTCGAAAACCTTATATTACATACATTTTACGGCCCATTCATATGTTTTCAAAAAAGTGGTTTAAGGTGGTTAGGTCCCCGTAATAATCCTGTTCATTAGCGAACAACGTTAGTCATTAGTGATTCTTAGAAAATTGCGTTGAATTAAAATTCAAAGAGAAAAATCTAATTTTACTGATAAGTCAAATGAAGTAAAAACGTCAAGAGTATTTCCGGAGATTTTTTAATTTTCAGTCCTATTAACTCTGTCGCTTTCTGAAGTAAATTTTCTCTTTTCGAATTCCTTTTTCCAGCTAAGTAATTCTAATAAAAAAGCAAACATTCTTCAAAAACCAGCACTCGCTTTCTAATTACAAGAGTATTCATATTCCGAAAGCACACACCCATCAGCAACGTTACCTCGAAAATTGATGCTTCCTCGCCGTAGGCTTGGTGACATTAATTATCGCATCGACTCTGTAGAGAGCAACCGGCTGCCTGAGAAACGAACGGAAGAAGACGGTGGGGAGCGAGTAGCGAAGAAGCTCGCGCTGCAGCGCAAGCGAGACTCTGGGCAATGAGGATGAATTAACGCACCGCTAATTAGAAATGAACTTTAAAGAAGGCGCGAGTACGAAACGGGCTGAGAGTGTGAAGTCACCTCGTTTTACAGCATATCAGCCTCCGGTGTCATCGCGATAGATCGAGTTCGCGCGCGAGAGAGAGAAAGCCAGTTCTCCTTCAGTCGGTCGCTAATCGATATGTCAAAGGCGCTCTCAACATTTAATGGGTCTAAGTCAGGCCGGTTTGGCACGATTGTGCAGTAGTGCTGCATTCTCGGCGTTGCTAATTAAACTGAGATCGAGGAAAGAACAGCTATTTTTAGAAAAATTTTTCGCTTCATTTAAAATTGTCCGTGTCGGCGGAAAATGAGCACACAAGAGTTTAATTGAAGATACGGTTTAATTAATGAAGATATGAAGAGATTAACTACTCCATTAACTTCCGCGTATGTGGGGATCAACTTTGGTACATGGCTTTTCAACTAATTATGTTAATAGTAATTATACAGCATAATCCTGCTCTGCCGCTATAACGCGCAATCCAATTTTCAGTACACGAGTTCGTTGTTCTCATAGACGTTGAAATTAATAACCAGATGTATTCAGAAAATTACAAAAGGTTTCGAAAAAAAAATCATTTTTAACATTATTAAAATTGTAATATAAATGAAAATGTAAAAATAAAGAAATTTTTATGTATTTTGAAACACGCCAGAGTAAGTTTCATTGACAGCGATCGACTGAGCACTCTTCAATGAGGAGGCGGCTGGAAGTTTGAGAAACGGCAGTCAATAATCGATAATGGGATAAGTCACGCGTGACCGAGAATTCAAGGAAGAGAGAGATAGAGAGAGAGAGAGAGAGAGAGAGAGCGAGAGAGAGAGAGAGAGAGAGAGAGCGTTGGTGTTGCAGCGAAGTGGAAACTTGCGCGAGCGAGACGTGTTCTCCCAAAGTGGGAGTTCCATTTTATTATGCCACCTGGATCTCCGTCGACAAAGTTCCCCTGAACTGGCTCCGACCAGGGGACGAAGCGAGCGCGCGCGCGCGCACGAGAGAAGTATTCTCCCGCTGATTGGTCGATGATTGAGTCCCGGCGGAAATGGACAGCAGCGGCAGGGAAACAGCCACGGGGATCCCGGGGAGAGAGAGAGAGAAACTCTCAGCGCCAATTGACATTGGCGAAATGAGAGGGAGACGAACTAACGCTACCGTTTTCACTTAATTCTTTAGCGTTTTCGGAAATAGTGTTCTGATTTGCTTCCTGCCCTTCTTTCGGCTCTGTTGCGAGGTGTCATAGCGCTGTGCGATGTTTATTACTAGGCTAGAGAATGACGCAATGATGACAATTTACGGATTTGGCAGAGTGTCTAATCCAGTTGAGACCTTATCGACTGATAAGCATATTTCACTAACATTGCGATTGCGAGTATATCACTAGGTCGTAACAGTTATCAATACTTCTCCGTAGAATTCTTATCATTGAATATGATTAACATGTTACAGCATAATACATTGATTAAAGATTCTTCAACGTGAAAACACTTTCACGAGATTAAAGGATTTTGAAAGTAAATTTTCAATTTCGAGCAAACTTACAGCGAGAAATATCAGAGAGAAATGATCCCATTTGTTACGCAAATACGTTCCACAGATCGCTGCAGCGTTCCAAGAATAATCGACGCTAATCAACACCGACTATAACACCCCATCATCGCGCACTGAATTCTCCGAAAATCGATTAAAGAGCATTGCTCATCATGCCTCTCTCTCTAGTTTTAGCCGATGCAACGCGCTGCGGCTGCAGTATAGCAGTCCAGTTCCATTGTTGTAACGTTGCGAGAATTTCCCGAGAGGATCGCAAGAGCACGTTAAGATTTATCCGAAAAGTAACACACGAAACGTACAGCCGCGCGGAGCCTCGATTCGTTCGAGTTTAAGAAGTGATGCTCCAGTGATTTGGCTTTTCTCTCGTGAATCAACCGCTCGAACGGGCACGTCGAAACTCGAGACGAATGGATGGATCTTTCGCTTGCAGCTCTTTTCGTTTTTTCATTTTGGAAAACCAGAGCCGAAGCTACGGAGATGCTCGTGACCCTGTTTCCCATTTTTAATGCCACGTACGCGCGAGAGTTTATGTGTGTCAACGCGGGTTTTGTACCGAAAATACTTTCCGCGAACGTGCCGAGTTATTGATATGTACATTCCGAGAATAATGAAACAAATCGTGATTCTTCTGACATCTATTCTTTTTTATCATCGATCGTGAGAATTCCAATAGTAAAGCGTATTAAATAGTTTTTGCGTTAGAAAATTGCTTGAAATTTTTATTTATAACGAACAAGTTTCTTGGTATCCATTTACATGTGGAAGGTATTGATAAACTTCTATTTGTTATACAATTCTTCGAGGGTGTATTTCCCCCCATCTATCATCCATCCAATTTATCCTTTGTTGTACCGCAGAAAACAAGATAGCCCTATATTTTTGGAAATACACAAGAATCCAAAGACAAAGGATCAGAATTATTGACAGTAGCGCGAGGGAGCAAACTCAAAGACAACGCGTGTGTGTATATATGTGTGAATATAGCAGGCAAGCGAAGTCCAGTCGTCAGAGAAAACACTAAATTTATTATAGCAACTCGGACAAAGATCATAGACCCCCGGCAATAAAACACACAGGCAGCGTCGGCTATAAACACATACGTATAGACGACGAAGGGACGAAGAGAACGAAAGACGGAAAACTCAGAGGCGAAAAATACAGTTGTGCAGCAGGTCATCACAAAGGATTCCAACGTCTTTCTCGCCTAACAAGGTGAAGTCACGCTAGCAGCTATGACGAGCGGAGGATAGGACAGAGCGGTATGTATACCTATAACGGCCGTCGCGTCGGGCAAGGACCACTCATCGTACGCGTTTACGGTCATATTTGCTCGCAAGCTGGATGCTTCGAGTGTGGAATTGTTCGTCTTTTTGCTCGCGCGTCTTTTTTCAAGACAGACAGAGAGAGAGAGAGAGAGAGAGAGAGAGAGAGAGAGAGAGAGAGAGAGAGAGAGAGAGAGAGAGAATGGACAGCTGACCCAATTAGAGCACGAGCTGTATCCAGTACGAGGTGGTTTGATTTCTTTTAACTGCGCCTTGAAAAGCGAGCTTTAATTGGTTGTCGGTTCTCGTAACGAATATAATTTGGACTTGATCTATAATACAATTTATCAGTTCAATCCGTTAAAAAATGTATAGATACTTTTAGTCACATGATTGCTTGCTTCTACTACGGAATAATTCCTTCTTTGATGATTAAATAATCGGATAGTCTACAAAGTCTGATGAATCGCGTAAACAACTAAAAAGCTATTAACTACATCATTCTAGAAAATGTAACGCTCCGGAGGCGCGAAATAAACCATAGCGGAGCTATGATAATAGCCTGTACCGAGCCTATATAACAACTTAGCCAAACAGCTCAACTGCGCGTTTCTGCCAAATTCGATCAATGCATTAAACTCCATCCAGACAATCCCTCTAGTTAAATTAGTTCCAGAGACTGATCCTCCAGTGCGAAACCGAATCTTACAAATAATTGGCAATAAAGCGCGCTTCGATCACGGAATCAGCTCACAGGACGATTCATTGAACTTTTTGACAAAAGGCATTTTCCGCAGCGGCCATTTCTGCAGCGCAACGCCGCGAGGAAAACTCTCTCGTCGGCGAAAGAAAGTACTCGATGAAAAAACTTCTACAGCTTGATTACGACACCTGCGATTGCTGAGGCAAAAAATAAAAGAGACTTGAAAAAAAAGAGGAAGAGAGAGAGTCGGGATAACAACGGACTCCACACTGTACAGACATTTCCTTTCGAGCGCGACATGTTACACGCGCGTATGCATATCCACACGCGTTGCTGCATTGTCCGTTGCTTTTCTTCCTCGTTTCCCGCTATCGCGGCTGTTTTCTTCGTGTCTTCGAAGCTCGCGTTTATGGAAAACATTTGCGCTCAACCAGTGCCACCGAGGGAGTATAGAGCAGTGTATATGTGTGTGTATACACGCGGCGATTTGGGACTTCATTGTGCCCGCACAGAGATATCGACCCAGTTGTTGTGTGCTCGCTGACTGACAAAGGACGGATTTTCACTATCGGCACGGGATGAGAGCGAGCGGCTGCTGCAGCATCGAGTGCAGTCATGGAACGCGTCGCATCGACTTAATTCTCGAAATTGCGAGCTATCGAATTCCAGCTGACGGAATAATGCCGTATTAATTTTTGTTTCGGTGAATCGATCGAATTTGCCTTCTAATTCGTATCCGTGGGATCGTGACGGGTACTTAATGATTTCAAAGGGTCGGCTGACCGGCTTTTGGTTTTCGTAATTTCGAGTATAATTCACAAAGAAGCAATTTCGTTTATATGGGCGTATAGAATGACGTTTGAAATTGAAATTTATTAAAATAATATCAATTTCTTCGTTGCACCCGTACTCGTGCCTGTCGAGGGCAATGATACTTCGGTTAATTACAAAACGTCATTGCGATACACGTAACGCAAACTCGATAATTACATCAATCGTGCATATATAACTTGAATTAACTATTGGCTCGCGCATATTGTCTCCTCATCCATCCATCCAGTGCGTTCATAATTCGATACACAGCCAGCACGAATAATATAGACTGTATAACCGAGCACAGACAAGCATCTCTCTCTCTCTCTCTCTCTCTCTCTCTCTCTCTCTCTCTCTCTCTCTCTCTCTCTTTTTGGCGGGCGCGTGCGTTAATTGCGGCTATTTAAATTCACTTTGCCAGCGCTGATGCTGCAGACGCGCGAGAGGCCAGTCGGCATTTTGGCCCCGAAGCTAAAGTACGCGATTAAAACACAAAGCTAGCCGGCACAGATGTAGCGCTCGGCCGAAAATTGATTAGCAGTCTGCGGTAGCCAGTCTCTCTCTCTCTCTTCCTCTCTGATCCTGCGAATATACGATCGTTCTGGCAGTGAGATCCATTCCGCTATATACTACCAGAAGAGGTATTGCAGACAGCTTATGTCGTTTGTTTTCCGAGTCGGTCGAGTTATTTCGACTTAGTGTTGTTCGCGCGACATATATCTGTATGTATATTTCGTTCGTTCGCTGCTGCTGGCAGTGGCAATCGATTCTCATCGATTTTCGATAGTTATTTATAGGAGAGACCGCGGCAGCGCAGAAAATAACCTCATTACGATTCGAGAATATGGACCGCTTACATTGCATTTTTCAATTCGCGTGCGCGCGCGGCTTTCGCTCTTTCGCGGCTAATCGATACTCCGGTTTCAGCGATTCCGATATTAGGTGTGAATATTGCATTAATGTGTGGCCTCCTGGCGAAACATTTTGCTCTCGCTGAACGTGAAAGCTTTTTTTATCGGACTTCCTCTGTGCTTGCTGACGAAGTTTTAGGGAAATAATGGGTTACTCGATTTTTCTTGTTGCTTTTGGATGTGCCGATGCCTTTTGCTAGCTTCGGTTTGCTCGTAGTCTGTAAACTTCATCTGTTAAAGTGAAAGCGACCGTTTTCTAATTAATTAAAAACTTTGTGATTCTCCGTGGCAAGCTCGAGAAACTGCCAATTTCCACTCTTATATTCGAGAGTGACATTTTTTGCAAGCGCGCTATTTTATTCACGGAGCAATCGCAGGGCTTTCCACTTTTTATAATAGCTGCTCTCATTTCTAAAGTGCTCTCGTTAGAAACAGGAAACAACTTTTTTGAGATATTCAAGACCCGCAGGATTTTTCCGAATTAACGCGATACAAAGCCTTCCGCATAGAGCAACAAGAGAAGACCATTGCAATCATAAAGATACCTAGCGCGGTTGGACAAAACAGTGGTAAACAGCAGAGATACTGACCTTTTCCGAGTCGGTGTCGGAGTAGACGCGACCGGGCCGGTACTCCGGTGGCAGATAGGCCCTAGCGGTGTCCGGCGGCGCCAGGAGCAGCGTCACCCGGCCGCGCGCCGTCAGCTCAAGGGTGTGCGGCGTGACCACGGGTCCCGCTCTCGAGCCGCCCACGACGCCTCCATCTGCAACAGATTAAACGATAGAATTCAATAACACTCGAAGCTTCAAGCGCGTATTGCCCGCATCGAGTCTTCGTCAGAGATTAATTGCTGCTTCGGACTGTACGAATGCTTTTTAATTAGAAAATCCTCGCGCGCTAGCTTGGAAACAGATTCTCGTTGCGTTATTTGCTTTGTCTTTGCGCCAAATATTCGGGCTTTACTCTTTTTTTATATATTTGTCTATAAAAGTTATTGTAGATTAAAATAATTTCCTTCAAGAATCACGTTTGCCACTATGTGCCATGTAACTATAGTACATTGAGGGCTCGTTTCTGCGAGACTTAGAAGTGCAAAGAATATTCTCTTTTATTTTTATTATACTCCGTGAATTTCTAGCAGTCACATGCGCGTCGGTGACGTTTATGCCAGAAAAATAGAAAAAGGATAATAAATAAAAGGAGTTGTACAGTAAACGCCGGTCCGTAAGCATCTCGAGTATTTCATGAAAGTGTACGTCCACATAGTTGTAATCCGCTTTTTCGCATAGAGGGATTCTCTAAGAATTTGAAAAATTGTCTGCTTATGAAACTTTCTAGAAGGCTTCTACAAATGCTTGATTGTTATTTTCAAGAAGAAATTGGGTGTTGTGATGAGCAAGTTTGGGCGACTTTTGTTTCATTTTAACTTCAATACCGGTAGGATCACGTTAAATAAAAATTGTCCACACATCATTCTGCAACCCTCTGATTTTTCTCTTCATTATATTAGCCTACTTTTTGACATCCTGAAAAGTCATAATTAATATCAAGCGAAGACCCGATACTGTCTAGCTTCAAACAAAGTAAAACGGCTATTTCTGAATTTAATTAAAAACTTCAATCCAATTTAACAAGTAACAGTTGTCGCTCCACGCGTCAATATTTGATGCTTTTAATTAAAGTGTATGCGTATGCCTAGAGGAAGCAACACTTTTGCACATGACCTTAATAATTAATGATTGGCAAATTGTACGTTAAAGTTTAGAAAATCTGTGTTAATTATTTGATTTTCCCAATTTTAATTTCTCAGATAAGGCCAACAAGAAACACAACGCTAATTCAACGCACACAAAAGCAGAACACGACACAAGGCACTGATATGAGAACCGTTGGAAGTAATTACAACATAATGCTCGGTCTACTGCGAAAACAAACGACTTCCTGCAGTCTCCTCGCATAGTAACGCGCCTAAATTTCATACATGTTTTTTGAAGCTCATTCGTGTCTTTTTAATAGGAGAAATGCGCCTTAACTTTTGAAAGCTGATTCTTGATTTTCAAAATGAAATATATATATATATATATATATATATATATATATATATATATATATATATATATATATTTATACGAAGATACGACTTTTGTGAATTAAATAGTGAAAAATGTTCTACACTAAATCCTTGCAAAATATAATTATAATACGTTGCTTTTTCTAACTATAAAAAACTAGGTGTAGGTATAATCAACTTTAAAGTGCAATAGTATTTATTTTATTTTATTTTTTCGCAAATCATGAAAACGAGTATAATAGTACGAAAGCTACAGAGCTAGCACTCCAACAAAAAACGATTGATGTCTATTGGGCTGAAGTTACTGGCAGCTTAGGTTGGCGACAATGACAAACGATTCGGCGTGTCTGTATCCCGTTTCTTTTTCTCGCTTACATTTCTCCGTAATCCAGCCAAGAGATCTTCTCAAAAAGCTTTTGTCGACAATAAGTATGTGCCTAAATGGGCTAACGCGCATAAGCAAGTCTTTATTTTTCTATATACTTCAAAATTTTTCAACACGAATATTTGTGAAATTTTGCAGGAATAATAGTTTACCACTGTTGCATTGCTCCATTAGAAATATATTTTTAGTTCTGATGCTAATTGAACAATATCAACTTTAATAATACTCTGCGAACGTATTTTTTATACAGCCACTATTGGTAACTAGTTGTATCAATGTTTGAAAATTGTCAATAAAATTTCTTGATCCAATTGAAAACGTTACTGGCAGTTGGGAGGAAAATCGGATTCTATAAATCAAATTGACCTATAGCAGTAAACCGAGCAAACAGGAAACAAATTAAGTTCAACGTAGAACCATATCTGGTGACCTTTTGTATTTTAACTTTAAAAATCTTAATTTTTATAAAAATCACTTTCACCGTGTAGAATTTTTGTAAGTAAATAAATCAACAGTTCTTAAAGTGGAGCGAGAATTCTCTTCGTCTTGAAAACCATGAATCGCGTGATGTCTTTTTAGAATTCCAGATTCTTTTATTTAAGCTGCACGAGCGCATATACGACAAAATTAGAGCAGTGCGTACGCGCGACTTCAAGAACTCAAGCTATACAGCATATAGCTGGTGTCTCGAACGTTCACATCTCCAGCGAACTTATTAATGCGTACACGTAGGGCGGCATTGGGGTGGCGTTGCTTATCGGCCCGAGTGTGAATTAAACCTCATTAACCGAGGCGGAATCTCACTTTTCCATTAGTGTCGAAAGCCCGAGGCTGTATACGCGTGGAGTCGCGCGCTGCACAGTAATGCCGGTCTTTGAATGCACGAGCAAAAAAATTCTTAAATTGAGGCGTAAGAGCACATATACGCGACGAAAAATTTTAGTTTCATAGAGCTGAAAATATTTTATTTCAACAAGTTGAGACGCGGTTTGCAGACAAAAATCTTCATCATTAAGTTTGATTTACATACATCACACGCATTGTTACAGAAGCATCACAAAAGGAGAGCTGAATTCGATAATCATCGCTAAGCAATTCACGAGCCCAAGCTTTCGTGCAATCACTGCGTGAAACGGCAAGAAAAGAATCTCCGTACTCATGTATTAAACAATCCAAGCAGATTTCGCAGTCGTATAAGCGCGAGGGTAGCCGGCCGGAAAATCCCTGTGCCACTTCCTGCTGGAATTTCATTTTGTTATAAGGGGCAGCAGCAGCCGTCGCCTCCACTGCCGCCGCCCGCCTCTATGGAATGTGCAAAATGACGTAAATTCCGTGAGTGGCTTCAATTTGCATAACTTTCCAGCTGGACGGCTGTGCGAGGAAACGTTTCATTGTGCGGCTCGGCGATAATCCCGAAATAATGGGATCGACAGGCCGAGAGAGAACTTGTTCAGATCCTCTGCATACCCTGCCTGTTTCTTTCTCTCGTCGCCCACCTTCCTCCTCCTCCCCCCTCTCTCACTCACCCTCTCTCTCTCTCTCTCTCTCTCTCTCTCTCTCTCCCTTTCTCAATCGGAATTTGCACAAGAGATATCCCGAGCTCTTGCTCTCAGTGCAGTGTAGCAGATTTTTTTGCTCTAACTTTTTGCGCTTTTCAGGCTCGAGTTGAGAGAGAGAGAGAGACAGACAGACAGACAGACAGACAGAAAGAGAGTCCGAAAGACAATCGGGATGTACAGCTCAGCCGAGAGTCGAGGCATCGTACTACCGGCACTTTTATTGGCACCCAGAGAGAAAGAGAGAGAGAGAGAGAGAGAGAGAGAGAGAGAGAGAGAGAGAGAGAGAGAGAGAGAGGGAAAACGGTATCAGTTCGGAAATTCTATAGTTTTTTGCCATCGGTTCTGCATGTGCGTAAAAAATGCCTCTGTGTGTATTTTTTGTTAAAAAAGAAAGAAAAATAGTAGAGTATAGTGATAAAAATAAAGCCCCGCATTGTATATTTTGCGATGAAAGATTTTCTCTTTCGGCACTGGGAGAATACGCTTTTTAATTAAAAGTTTTAGATTTTATTTGTTCAGCAGCAGAAATCGGACGCCGTTTAAATCAAGTATTTTTTCCAGTAATTAAATGCGGGTCAAAATTTCTTCCATTCAACGCGTACTTTACGTTAGAATCACAAGTGTTCGTTAAAAAATGGATATATGTTAATGGACTTGCTGACCGTGCGATTCGCACATTTAAATGTTTTACGGGGCGTTAAAAATTGCAGCTCCACACGATTCACTGTTTTTACGGCACATGCGGTACAAAATCGTAAAACATGCAAGAATTGGACGCTCGAATTAAAGTTCAGTGACTCGACGTGTGCGCGAAAAAATCGATGCTTTTATATTAGTCGTACGAGCGGGTGTCTGGTGTACGAGCATGTAGCAGATGTCGGGTTGTATTCTCTGGGAGATTTTGTAAACATTTTAACACCTCAACAAACACATTCGCGCTCGAGTGCACTACTAAAAAATCAATTTGACGATGATCCCTCGTCCGCGTGACTCGTATAATCCACATTGCGAGAAAAAGAAAAATCATCATGTATCCGTGGGATGTTACGCCAGCTGTGGAAACACGATCGACCTCAATTTTCCAGAATTATTATTTTAAAATCATGACCCTTTTTTAAATGTCATTTATGAGTTTAACAGAGCGTTGGGATATGAAATGTATGCGTTCATTTACATCCAAATTCAGATCGACTGTCATTCTGTTCTATAAAAAGTCAAAAACCGAATGTTTGTAAAAAATATGCCGATAATTTTGTCTGAATGGAGGAATATACATAAAGAGAAAATTTGCATTTAGTATGATCCTATCCACGTAAAGGTATTCAAAGTACAATATATACCATTGTCTACTTTGTTCAAATGCGACATCCTTTTCTTGGCTACCTTAATCGAGGAAATCCCCGGGATCACCGTGAAAGCGGGAACCTTAAATAGTTTCGCATTAAAGTGTCAGCTCCTGTGCCGGTTTCCTTTCGAATTAAAGCGCAGATTTTTCGCTTGTGTCGCTGATAAAATAGGCTACGTTCGTAAAAAGTTGGAAAAAAATAGAAGAAAAATAATGGCTATGCATTGTAGCATCGGCACAACGTGCGCTTCGTGAAACAAACTTTCATCCATTTGTCTCTTGGCTACTCCTCCTATGTACCATTGCGAGCAGATGGACGTTACTAATGATGATTCATCACGTATTTGGTATAAATCTTTTTACTGTCTCGGTTCTTTTAATGAAATTGATTTTTTACGTTCTTGTTAATGAAAAATACAGAACATGATATTGTTTTATATCTTATTCTAATGCAGATACAAGGAAAATATCACAACAGAGGACATCGATCAAGCTGCGAATTCCATCGCTGAAATATTTATACAATCAATACAACGCAACGTTCCACATAAATGACAAAGTTTCTATCATTTTCATATATTTTACGATATGTTAGAGCTGTTAATTACCATCATACGCTTTAAAGCATTATTGTATTTTAAAGCTTAATAATTTCAAAGCTGCAGTTGCTACTCTGTCCCAGCGAGTGCTTCTCATCGCGCATCCTTCTATATTTCTTACATTTATCGTGTAATTTGCCCTCACAAAGGCTGCGACTAGCCCGCAGCTAAAAAGCCTGCACGCATGATGCGAGTATTAGAGTGGCGCGCGCCAGTAGAGCTGACGCCACGCTCTTTTGTGTGGCCGAGAGCAACACACGAGAGCGAATGTATATATGGCGGTCGAGTATTATACAGGAGGGGGAGGAGGAGGAGGATTGCGCCGTTGCTCTGCAAGCAGGGGCCGTTCACTCTTAAAGTGGGATAGCTCGTATGCCTTTGATGATGGCGCTATAGCGGCCGCTCAGCTGCTACTCGACGAACAAGGCGAGGAGGGTTGGCGGTAGGGTGGTCAACGCTCGACTTTCGACGGAATTTGATGCACGATGCAGAAAGGAAAGAGCGTTCCATTATTATTATTTCATCGGGCTGTAGTGTTTTATCCGGAAAAGCGAACTTGATTTTGACATTTTTCAAATTCCTTTTACGGGAGAATTCATGGCGAATTCTTTGAAAGAAGATCATACTCGAAAGGTTGTTAAAACGAAAATTACATAAAATATTTTAAAAAAAGGCTTTATGATATGATCGCATATGCTGCTATAAACTGTCATGGTTGCCATAATCTTCTAATAATGCAGTATTATTTTTTCAGGTTAACATGCATTTACGTTTTGCAAAATCGAGAAATGCACGTTGCTGGAATAATAAATTTAACAACTTGAAGAGGTTGTTTCAGGTGTACTTCGGTATATGCGCTCAGAAATAGGTCCGAATGTTTTACTCCTTTTCCAGAAATTTCCCAAAGGAAATTTTTTAGTTGAACTACGTAGAGTTAAATTCAGTAAGTCACGTTTAATAAAAAATGAGCATTCCATGGCGGCATACTTCTTGACATGTATACATTCAACGAGAAGAATCAATGCGTTTTAGTATGTACATCACTGTATCTGGAAAACGTTTTAAAAACGCTGGAGCATCATACGTTTTAATCAACGCCCCTAGAATCTTTTTTAATATGCATGTCACAAAACAAAATTATTTTTATAACATGATAACAACAATCGTTAAAAAGCCTAATATTTAATACTAACTTGGCTATCCTTTATTCGCGTTTCTTTGCTTACAGAAGAGCGAGTGTTGCTTGCTAAATGATTGTCGCGTTTGTACGTGAAAACAGCAAAAAAGACGCTCTCGCTCCTTTGCTGCGGTGCAAAAGCGCATTTCAAAACGCGCGTGACCTCGATTTTTTTAGCGTCACATCAACGTGGAACTCGGAAATCTCTGTCTTTTTTAACGATGAAGATAAATAGAAAAAGGATAGAGATCATTGAAAAAGTAAATTTTATGCACCGCGTTCGAGCCGCTAAAGCACTACCTACGCTTCTATATTTATATTAGGAGTTTATTTCAGTTGCTAAGAGAGAAATGTACAACGTACCCCACGTAAAAAAATATACATACAAATACGGTTAAACCAGCTAAGCAAATTAACCAATTATTAATTTCGAATGTAGGTTTTACTCATATAATTTAAAAAATGTTGGAAAATTTAAAATCAAAAAGCTGCTTTTTTTTTGTTATGAACTTATAAAAGCTAAAGTGAAAAATAAACCGAGAGTTGGTGATGCAAAAGTGAATTTTGATGAAGACGAGGGTAGGAGATCTTGCGCTCTGTTGAATTGCAACGTGTGTTTGGTCTACAGTTACAGACGGTTGCTTGTGAGAGTTCCAAGATAGCACTGAAGGAGGGTTTGAACACATCTACTCTGTAATTAATGGCTAAACCATATGAAGGTGGTTAACAGACTTATACGCTGCCATTATGAAAAGCATATTTTGCTGAATAATTGTATTATCTAGATAAGCATTGGTTTCTTATTTTAGAATTACAAAATAGGATGATTGTAATTTAAATATATGAATGAAGCCCTTGAACAGTATAAATATTTGGAGAAAAAACATATTAAATCCTACTAGCTACTTCGCTGAATTATTATTTATTATACTAATTTTGATGTAACTAATATTATAAACTGCACTTGAAACAAAAAAAAAACACAGAAGATTAAAAAAGGTCGAATACTGAAAATTAAAGAAAGAAACTCGACACACAGAATTGTAGACTATGTTGTCAGACTTTAAGTCAACCTCATAAGTTGGGATTACCACGTTGTACTTTTTGCCCTGCTTGCTTTTCATGCTCTCGGGAATGCTTTTCCTCTTAAACGTACCCTTTTTTGCCTATAGAATAATGTTGAGATGAAAATATTCCTTATATTTTTAGTATTAGAAACAGAAATCGTAAAAGATATAAATATTATTATGTGGGATGTATTAGTAAAATATTATTTTATGTTAAAGAACATGAATACTGAATAAAATTAGAACATGCAAACATACAAGAAATACCAAAAGATTAATACAAAGCGAGAATGATTATCATTGATTAGAACATAAATTAATATTGTTTAACAGTTTGATGATAAATGTAATCATTTTGATAATCATAATGACAATAAAATGCATACGTAGATGAAAGAATGCCATCATCAACTCCTCTGCTGTATAGGACATACTTGTCTGTCAATCGGAACTTAGAGTATGCGAAGCATCGGCGGCGCGATCAAGGCGGAGTCGATGAAACCTTATATCTATAGGCATTCCCAATCTAAGATCACACAGATCGAATTGCAGACATTGTGGGCAAGCCTATGTGAATTTACACTAACTTACAAGTTAAAAGGGATAAAATATACGCTGTCTAAAATCTACTGCATTCAGTCTTAAGTGACTTATACTTTGTGTGGTTTTGTAAGAGCACACATAATATTAATTTATATAACCACTCTTTTCTCAAGAAGCTTTACAACAATAAAAAATTCATATTTTATTGCATATATGCACCTAGTGAGTTAAATATCTAATGATTAAAAAATGGAAATCTTCAAAACAACATCCAGTATGGCCTAGCTACTAGGATACCTGGCTCTCACCCAGGAGGCTCGTGTTCGATTCCCGGTGAGTCATAGCCGAGCGCATTACAGTCGACGTATCACCACTCAACACAGCCCCTGGGGCTTAGTGAATAGTCAAAGTGCTCGTTTATCGGCCTCTCATCACTAATGTGTGCTTAAGTTTACCATTTTTTTGCATAAAACCACCCGCATACTCTACGGCTAAACGCTGATCAGCGCTGGCGTTCCAGCCTCGCAACAGCGGCTACAGGCTCGCGCCTGTCGTTTGTCTGTCACAGCACGACCAACATGGCGGATAACATGGAAGAGGGAAACGAGTCTGACACTGGGTCAGGTTCGTTCAAGATCGCCTCATCGAGCATATCTCAAAATTCTCTACTTCTGGAGGATTCCCAGCTCCCACCGCACCATAATCTGTTAACTACGTCAAGCCAAAACTCAGACAGAACTTCCACCATGCAATGGCCGCATCTCCCGAGAAATACGAAATCTTTCCCTAACTCTACGTCGCTGGAGGAGATATACAAATCGGCGCTCAAAGAAATGAGGAAACTGAAATCGCCGATCGCCCCCAATCTTAACCTGAAGCGCCCGCATTCGCAGTCGCGAACCAGTACTGGAAATACCATCGTAAACGTGCATAGTGAAACGGCCCCGACAGAATCCTGGACTGAACCAAAGCGCACTGCCAAGAATCTGAAGAAACTGGACACCCATGTCCCGCCGCAAATCGCCAACCGCTTTGAGCCTCTTGCTGCTTCGCAACATGGTGACAGTGGATATCCTCAACCATTCGCACAATGGCAACCGAATATGGCCGCCGATCACATGCTTACGCACCCCAGTCGAGATACAATTTCCTGGAACCAACACATACCGACAAGAGTCAAGCAGGCGATCGCCCCTTCGCAACGCCCATATCAAGACAGTCAACCGCCGCCGCCAGACCGCCACCGCCACAGCAGCCGCCGCCGCCGTCATCAAACGACTCGCTGCTCTTCAACAGCGCCGCTCAGCACAACAACACTGCGCAAACGACAGCAGTAAACACTCGTGGCGCTCGTAAGTCGCCGCCGATTCACACATCTGGTTCCTCTCTAAAAAATTTAATCGCAATATTAAAACCTACCGTCACTAGCTCAGAATTTTCTATCAAGGAAACAGACCCTCAATCACTCGATATACTCGAACAGCTTAGAGTCTTTCACAACAATAAAAGCAATACTAGTCGAAAAAAAAAATTAAGTTCTACACATACACACCAAAAGCTCTCAAGCCAAAAAATCTAATTTTAAAAGGCGTCCAAGATTTCTCTCCCGATGAAATCTCAGAAGAACTCAAAAGCTGAAATCTAAATAATGTTAATATTGTTAAAATAAGTAAAATCTCATTCAGCAAGACTGAACCTAAAATCAATCACTTCCTTGTCCAGTTGAGCAGCGATAGCGATACAAATGAACTCACGAAAATCAAAAGTATCGCGTTCCAAAAGATAAAATGGGAACCTCTGAAAAAAGAGAGATATTTCAATGCAAAAAATGTCAGAGACTGGGACACACTAGCTCAAACTGTGAACTTGGGTATAGATGCGTAAAATGCAACGCTAATCACAATCCGGGTGAATGCAAAGTAGCTAAAAATACCACTGAGAAAAAGTCTCTCTATTGCGTCAATTGTGAGTCGTACGGGCATCCTGCCTCCTACAGAGGCTGCCCCTTCAAACGACCTCGATATTATCATGATATGTGAAACGAAGCTCAATAATAGGCACAGAGTGCAATTTGCGGACTACAACTTTATTCGCACGGACAGATCGGCTAAGTCAAAAGGTGGCGGCACTGCCCTTCTTATTAGAAACACAATACCGCATGACATTATCTACACCCCATCGTCCAAATCTAACTCGATTTTAGAGTACACAATCAGATCGATAAAAATTTCGTCCAACACTCTATTCATTATCGCTGCATATGCAAACAATCAAAGTAAAAAAAAATTCATACACGAACTAGACCACCTATATAATAAAGTAGACTTATCCTCCCCTAACAATTACTACATCATGACCGGCGATTTAAATGCTCGTCACTCTCCCTGGGGCGACTCTAATAATAACTCCAAAGGCATACTTCTGAAAAATTGGTACGACAACCAAAGTATCATGTACCGTGCTTTAATATTAGCCCCTGATCTATCCACATTCCCTAGCCATAACTCGTACCTCGACCTATGCATCCTTGATAGTAGACTCAATATCACCGATCTTTCCTCCAATAAAATCCGCACCTTAGACTATAACAGCGACCACCGAGCACTCCTATTTACCATCGACATATCTAACTTTACAAGCCTTCAAATAATTGATCCGGTAACAACATACAGATTCATGTTCAAAAAAACAAAATGGCGTAAATTCTCAAATAATCTTTCAAAAAATAATACCCTTCAAATCCCCCAAAACAGAAACTTATCAATTAATGAAATAAACCAATATCTAGACCAATTAGAAGAAAGCATTATAAACGAAATTCAGCAAACAATCCCTAAATATAAACCCACAGATAACGTGCTTAACTACATCGACCAAAAAATTAAAAAACTCCATAAATTTAAATCGTTTCTAATCACAGCTACCAATAACTGCTACCGTCAAGATCGCGCTCCCCCTCAATACGATATAGTTTTTCTCAAACATCTTAAAAATAAAATCAATATATCTATCAAGAATGAATACAAAGTTTCTTATACAAGCTATTGGAACTCTCAATTTAAACAGATAGACCACAGAAATTCCGACATGTTCTTCCCGAAAGTAAATAGATTCTTTCGCCCGAAAGACAAAATTAAAATCGACACTCTCTCAGTCGATGTAAACGACGACCTAATTGCATCAAGTCAAATAAACACACCCGACCTATGTATCTCCGAAAACAAATATATCATTGAAAAGCCAGATGACATCCTAAGTATAATCGGTGCATTCTACGAAAAAATAAATTCCCCCACATACTATAACGAACACTCTCTCACTAAAAAGACAGTAGATAACAAAGTCAACGAACTAATAAATGCATTTTCTAATAATTCCAGCCCAATAACCACATTTTCCGACGATAACTCCGCAAGAAAACCGGAATTCATCCCAAACACCGTTAAATTTTATGACATTCTCGAAACTAACCACCTATTTTCTAAACTTCCCAATAAATCATCTTCCGGCTTAGATAATATACCTCCGATTGTGCTTAAACATTTACCCTTAGCTTTCGTCAGTCATTACACCATTCTCTTTAATAATTGCATCAATCTTAAATACTACCCTGACCGTTGGAAAAAAGCCAAAATTCTCCCGACACTCAAAAAAGGCAAGCCACCCGACAACCCCACGAGTTATCGCCCAATCAGCCTCACACCAGCAATAAGTAAGGTTTACGAAATGATTTTAAATCATTCATTATTGGTACACTGTAATGACAACCAAATCATCCCTGACTGCCAATTTGGCTTTAAACACCAACACTCCACTACCCATGCCATTCCTGGACGAAATCTACGAGCATTTAAATAAAGGAGAAGTTGTCGGCGCCTGTCTCGTAGATTTGCAACGAGCGTATGATTCTGTCTGGATAAATGGTCTTATCTACATTCTATACAGTCTTAAGTTCCCAATAGACCTAATCGAAATAGTATGGCAAATGACCTTCGGTCGTTCCTTTGTCACTTGGGACGGCGAACACATCTCTAACCACGCATTTAACATAATAGAAGGTCTCATGCAAGGCACCGTTAACTCTCCACTTTTTTTTAATATATATACCTACAAAGCCCCCACACTCTTTAACGCAAATCGTACAGGCAACTCCTATGCTACGGCTTTCGCAGACGATCTAATCATCCTGGTAGCGGACAAACAACAGTCAATAGCCCAAGACAAACTTGAAAAACTCGTTAATGACACCTGCTCTTATTATCTTGAGTAGAATCTTAAAATAAACCCGAGTAAATGTGAAACAATCTTATTTCGTAAACCACTTAATACAATAGGCAACAATTAACGAACCAATATCAAAAATTTCCATATCAACATCTCCATAGACAATAAACAAATCCAAGTTGACCATAAACGAACAGTCCGCTACCTAGGAGTGATACTTGATGATCTACTCCGATTAAATACTCATATCCGTACACAACTTGAAAAAGCCCGTAATGCCTTCAAAAAATAAGCGCGTCTATTTTTCTGCAGATCTCTAGCTCTTCAAGGTAATCTGTTACCTCCTCCTGATACGCCCTATCATAACCTATGCCGCCCCGATCTGGTGGAACGTAAGTGCTTCCTTAATGGAAAAAATCCGCAAATTTGAGCGCTACTGCCTCAGAGCTTCGCTTCACATATACAGAGAAAGCGAAAATAAACATTTCATAAGTAACAAACACATATACGACGTGGCTAACGTCCCTCGCATCGACAACTTTATTGTCAAATTAACGCGTGATTATTATGCAAATCTAAAAAAGGTCAATAACCATTACCTACAATCATACTCAAACACACCTGAACACTCCTAAATCCGCCATAGAAACTCCGAATATATCCCTCCTCATTTATTCACATTTTTCGATGCAAACGGCTTAATCCAAGACAATAATAATCTTCCTATATTATATCATGCCCCCAGACACCAATCCAACAAAAGAATCAACTTTGATTTGCCTAATAATCAAATACTCTACAGCGATCCCTCACAGGGATTACTGCGATACCTATAAACATAGTAATAAGTATTGGTGGATCGCAACCGACGCGAAAATCAAAGACGAAATGCGTAAACGTTGTAGAAGGAAAACATTGTAAATAATAATGTAAATATTGTCATCTCTACCGACCCAAAAAATTCATTACTCTGTAATCACACCGATACGACTCGCAACACATGATACATTTTTGCTCCATTGCTAACCCCTGCTATTCATTGTGTCTCACTTCCCTCTTAAACGCTAAAGACATGTCGGATTTTTTCTTCACCATATGTACATTTTTTCCCGCATCTTAAACTTAATTTTATAACTTTCAGACCTCTTACGACAAATTAGTCATTGTCTCCAACCGCTGTTCCCCATTACCACTTATCTTCGTTATCAGCTTATGTACGCGAGCGCCAGCGCCATGTATATATTTATTCTATTTATTATACCTATTGTAAGGCTTTTCTTCGGTTTTGTTTTTTGCGCCTCTAACTCTTAATATGTATGAAACTTTGCAAATAAACAACATTAAAAAAAAAAAAGGTTCGATTCCCGGTACCGGATATTTTTTATTGTTTTAAGGAAAATAGTAATTTTTTAAATTATAACAATAACAATTTTAATTTAAAACTATAAAAATTCCTTTTATTTTTATAGTACATTACGATACATGTGACCAAAGTGGCACTTTATTACACGGCGCGTAGTTAGCACCCGAGCGTAGCGAGGACGATACCGCAGCGCCGTGTAATAAAATGCCAAATTAGGTTATAAGTATCGTATACTATTTTATAGCATCTGCCTGCCCTAAGTCCGCTATGCCACAACGATCCGTGACATAAGCAGTCCTCCACTGCACCGTGAGGTTAGCGTCGATAAAGCATGGTGTAATAAAGGAATACTTAGGTCACGGATAGGCATGACATAAACGCGGACTTAGGTCACGCATTGCTATAAAATCTATAGCATTGATTAAAGTTTTTTAAACTGTTTTAAAAGAAAAAAAATGAGATTATTCTCTGAGTATTTTATAGCTTCCAAGCGAAAGTGAGAAGACTTGGTAAGTTATGTTGTGTGCGTTAAGTTATGTTATATGCGAATAAAGATAAGAAAGACTGTATTGAATTAACACATTCAAATTTTGTTACATAATAGTATTTAAAATGGCGCCCAAAATAGAAATTTTGAAAACATTTAGTATGGCGCCCAAAACTGAAAATTTCATTTTGAACTAATCAAATCTAAATATGCTACAGAAACGATTCACTGATAGAATCTTACAAATATTCAGCATAAATATAGATTATTCTAAAAATATAATTCTAAAAAGAATGCTTGCTTTAAAGCTGGATTTTCAGCTTACCATTTCAAGAATCCGGTATGGTCTAGTGGCTAGGATATCTGGCTTTCAGAGGGCGCAAAGCAGCCATCGCGAGTACACGCATGCGAGTCGAGCTCCGTATAAAGTTTAACAAATTAAGTGTTTATCAACTATAAATGGATATCTAAACTATCAACCAACTAATACTAGTGTTCAGCAATATAAGGGTATCAAAATTTCCTATAAGCTATCAAGATTAACATCACTAAGTGCCTTCAGAAGAAGTGAGGCCGACGCTGGCCATGAAGAATGCCGGCGGCCATATTGTAATATCGGGTTACGTCAAGAACAAAAGGCTAGCCGAGGCCGGTGCCATACAACGATGATCCCAATAAAGCCAAACCAAATCGATAAAAAAAGGAAAAGAGACTCGCCTACAAATAACACGGGAAACATGTCAAAGTTTACTCGTAACGAAAGCTCAAAATTCAGTAACAAAGAAACGAGCATCCTGAACAAAATCAAGTTGGATTCAGACAAAAAAAGTGCGATGAAAGGTATTAAACCAATCTTAAAGGACAGAGCCAGCTCAACGAAAGGGAGCCACCAACACCTAACAATACACCCCAAGTCACCGCCAGATGGCAACACCGCCACAACAGAGAACACCGAGCAGAGCACCAAATACCATATCGACGAGGACGACAAGATAAGCGTAACATCAGGAGACTCATCCACCTCTCAAGAAGGTAAACGGCCGAAACTACCACCAATAACGACAGAAGGGTTTAGTATTTACGATCTAATTAATAAGATAAACACGATCGATAAAAATATTATCTATGCGGTTAAAAATATCGGAGAGAAAAAATGTAATGTATTTACTAAGTCCTTAGAAGACTATAACAGAACAAAACAAATACTGTCAGATGCTAATGTACCATTTTACTCATTTACGCCAAAAAGTATTAAAGTAACGACTATAGTGCTAAAAGGCTTGTGCAATGACACATCGCCTGAAATTATTGAAGAGGAAATTAAATCCCTAAATATCGAGGATATTGAAATACAAAAAGTATCAGTTTTGAAAACAAAAAGTAATTTAAGAAAATTCTTCCTAATACAGTTAGCACCTGACAGTATAATAAAAAATTTAACCAAAGTAGACCACTTGTTGAGACAAATTGTAACCTGGGAACCGCTCAGGAGGAATAAAATAACCCAATGCAAAAAATGCCAGCGTATTGGCCACGTAGCCTCGAATTGTCATATGGAATACAGGTGTGTCAAATGTATTGAAAAGCATGATCCCGGTCAATGCAAAGCGATCAATGTTGAGAAAAAAGATATACAATGTATAAATTGCGGATTGAAAGGTCACCCAGCGTCGTTCCTGGGTTGTCCTGCTATAAAAGAATACTTAGAAAAAAGAAACACTATTAAGAATAAAAAAGCAAATATTATTAAATCAAATGATAAGAACACATCCTATGCAGGTGTCTTGAGAGCTGCTAATGAAGCACAAAACAATAATAATATTAACACTGAACTGATAATTACAAAAATTAAGACTGATTATTAGAAAATCAGAAACAAACCCTAGACAGATTAATGAACAAAATGAAAACTGATGTTTTAGAGTTCGTAGTAAATCAAAATGAAGCGTTAGTAAAAATAATAAGCAATAATACTCTGAAAATTGATGCAATAGCTAAGCACTTCAATATATCTTGGAATAATAGCGATGATGGATAAGCAAATTGACAAGTTGAAAATAATATCTGTAAATGTAAACTCTATTTTAGCTAACTATAGAAGGTACAACCTTCAACAATTTATCCACGAACATCAGCCAGATATTTTAGGTCTGAACGAAACCAAAATAAACCAAAGACACAAAGTTAATTTTGAAAATTATACAATGATAAGAAACGACAGAACGAGCGATAAAGGGGGAGGAGTAGCTCTCATAGTAAAAAATAACATTCCATTTGAAAAATGGAAAATTAATAATTTAAAACTCCTAGAGTCTTGTATCATAAAAATAGCATTAAACAACATTGAAAATCTTTTTATCATAGGCATATATGCATCTAGTTCTAACAAAAACAACATCTCTGACGATCTTAATCTTATTGGAGAAAAACTAAAATTATATGGAAAAAACAATTATTTTATAATAATAGGCGACTTTAATGCGAAGCATACAACCTGGAAGGACAATAACCCTAATATTAGAGGTACACAACTTCATAACTGGCTATTGAATCAGGGTACGAAATTCAAATGCAATATAATAAGAACTAATGAGCCTACTTTTCCTCAGGCAAATTCTTTTATTGATTTCGCAATCGCAGATATAAGACTTAACTTTTCAAAAACCGAATTCTCAACTCTACACTATGATAGTGACCATAACGCTATGGAAAATACACTCTTGCTATCTAATGTCATTAATCCTTCAATATTAAAACAAAGAACTATATACTTATACAAAAAAACGAACTGGAGTAAATTTGAGGAAGCTTTAGATAAAAATTATAATAATGTGATTGCAGACAATGAAAATTTAAGCGTTGAGGAAATAGACTCACACATTCAGAAACTGCAAGAGGCTATTTCAAACAGCATAGTTGAGACAACACCAAAACTGAAAGTTTGTAATAGATTAGATAAAATAGTCAACCAGACATGACCCAAATTCCCAAAGCATAGTAGCAAGAGTGCAAGCTCAATTAAAATCTACTAAAAAAGCTATAAAAGCTGAATTTACTAAAAGCACGAGAGATTCCTGGACAAATGAAATAAAAAAAGTAAATTATAAAGAATCGGCATCATTCCACCCGCGACTAAACAGATTATTCAGAAACAAAAATAACTTTGAAATTGACCACATAATTGTCAATAGTAACGAAAAAAATATACTTGACTCTCTAAACATTGAGGCTAGCGAACACATCGATAGTAACAACCCGAATACATATGTAATCCATGATGAGAAAATCATCCCGAACATAGTGGGTAAGCACTTAGAGATAATTAATACCGAGAATAACGAAAACAATGAAAATGTACCTGCTCTCAGAAACCTAGTTGAAAATCTAATAAGCGAAAAATGGGATGCATTGCACAGCAATTCACCGCTCACTACATTTGATAATAATAACACTGCGTTAAAACCCATGATAGCTGAACTGGAAGATGTTCACTTCACAAATGTTATAGAAGTAAGATCGCTTATCAAACATATGAGCAACAAAACATCCACAGGATGGGATAATATACCTAACATAATAATTAAACATTTAAATTTTAAATGTATAAAACATTATACAATTTTATTCAATAATTGAATCAATCTTGGTTATTATCCCAACGCTTGAAAAGTTGTGAAAGTCATAGCGTTAAAGAAAAAAAAAGATAAAACGAACATACTGGATAATCTTAGACCTATCAGCCTCCTCCCACCAATAAGCAAAATTTTCGAAAGAATTCTTAAAATCTCCATAAACAAATTCTGCCTTAGAAAACAAATAATCCCAGATCACCAATTTGGCTTCAAAAACAACCACTGTACATTACATGCAATAAATAAAATAGTCTCGGACATTAACTGGAACTTACTGAATAATGAATTGGTGGGAGCAATGCTTATAGATCTAAGAAAGGCATTCGACTCTGCTTGGTTAAACGGACTGGTATATAAGCTATTAAAGCAAGAAGCGAACTTTCATCTAGTAAAATTAATCAATAGCACTATAAAAGGTCGCAAATTCCGAGTAGCAATAGGAGAACACACTTCAGATCATACATTTACCATCACAAAAGGGTTACAACAAGGGACAGTGAACTCCCCAGTTCTATTCAACATAATTACAGCAAAATTGTTAGAGCTCTTTGGCATCAATGACGAACCAAAAACATACGGTATTGCCTTTGCGTACGACCTAGTAATTTACGTAACTGATAAAAATATTAAAACTATAGAAGAAAAGTTACAAAATTTATACAATAAAAGCAAAACTTTTTATACTAATTGGGGCCTAAAGATAAATGCAAGTAAATGTGGAACCATCTTATTCAGAAATACCCTTAGTAACTATACAAGAAAAAACCAAAAGATTTGGAAACAATTTCAGCTAAATGATGTAGAAAATGACATAGTAACTCCAATACCTCATAAAAGTCATGTACGCTATCTAGGTGTCATTTTAGATGAAAGGCTTCGCTTTAATGTCCACATAAATGCTCAGCTTGAAAAAGCTTCGAATGCCTTTAAAAAGCTTCATAAGCTTTTTTACTCTCCGTATCTTTGTAAAAAAAAAACAAAGTAATAGCATATCTTACCTTAATCCGACCAATCTTGACCTATGGATGTAACATATGGTTCAATGTAAGCGCTAGCTATATGGAAAAATTAAGACTATTTGAGCGGAAATGTTTAAGAGCATGTCTACGATGGTATAGATACGACTACTGTAATTATAGGAAACGCGTAAACAATTATAACTTGTATAAAAAAGCAGACATCACAAGGATTGACTGTTTCATAATCAAACTAATTCGTATCCACATCCGAAGTGCAATCCACAACAAAGCCAATAATCTGATATCAGCGCCTTTTATGCACAGACCAGCATTTTACGATAGATGCTTAGCATCGGGACATATCCCTCCAGAAGCGTTCAAGTTCCTGGATGAAAAAGGCTTCATAATCAACAAAGACTCGATACCAATTATTTACCACGTACCAAGACACATTTATTCTAAAGCGATAAAGTATAATCCAGAAAGGATATTCAAAGTGCATCTTGTATATAACTATGATATAACAGAAATAGATAAGAAAGTATTGCAAAATTTTGACTATTTTGCACGTAGCAAAAAAGATAATACATAAGGTAGGCACCTGTACATATGTAAATAAACCCGTTGAATCTTTATAGTTTAACTCGTTAATGAAAACTCTTTCTTAAAAATAAGATTATAATTAGGCTAGTTTTTTGTATACACTTTTCTAGCGCAAGCGCAACAAAAACCGATAGTCTCTTTCAAGAAACTTACCAGCACAAGACTTAAACAAACGTTTAATTATAAGACTTAAGCACAGCGAGTATCCCACTGGGAGCATTCTGTTCAACACATATTATAAAAAAATGGTTTTTATACGATTCTTTTCCATGTAATTATTACTTAAAGGCAAATAAAGATTTCATTCATAAAAAAAAAAGGATATCTGGCTTTCACCCAGAAGGCTCGGGTTCGATTCCCGGTACCGGAATTTTTTGGCATCCATGCACATATTCTCTTTTAAAAAATCATACTGCTTTTTATACATTACACAAGGGCTTGTGCAGGCCTTGGCCAGGCATGTGAAGTTTATTGGATAAAGTACTTAACGAGTAGCCTTATATTCGTTAGAGTACGATTATACTTTTTAGATTCATTCCGATTTGATATTCAAAAAATTATGCAATAATAAGCAGATTATTATATAGGTTATAAATTTAATGAATATTTTACATGATCTTCAAAAGCACTTCCAATGATTATCTCGCTTGGTTTCTTATTAATCATAAATACACACTATTTGTTCATTTCCAATTCAACTCTTATGCATACATCCATATCATTAGTTTTATACTAATTTCAATGCCCCGTATTCGGTGTATCCAATATAACAGTTTGCTACTGTTACCACGTAACTTGGAGTTGGAAAATCACGCATTGCTACATCTCCGTATACCCACGTATGCGTGAAAGGTTCATATATCAATACCATGTGCTTTCTATCTATAGCAGCCGTGCACGCTACGGCAGCCTATATCTACACGCATGCACGCGAAATCAATTATCTCGTTAACCGCGACTGTAGAGCATCGGCCGTGCGAGATCGACGAACTGACTTTTTACACAGAATGCGCGCACATCTAATTTAAGAGAACTCGTTTTATCAGTTAAAACGGTTACGAAATTACCCAAGCTGCTCCGTGAAAAGGAAACGGACGGTGCGAATATCGCTTCCGCATGCGTATTGTGTACTATGAATGTTATATGGAATAATAATGCAATTGCGCTACTGGCGCAGGACGTCTATTTGACGGGTTTCGTATTCCTCTCCATTTGTATATTAATCGATTGGGCGACCTGTCTCTAACTCTATGTTGAACTATATTGAATAGGTGGTGGTAGTGACGGTAGTTCACGTGGGTGGGAGCAAAGCACGGTGACATATGCCAGTTATATAGCCTTACTCTTCGACTTATACTTGAGTTTGAAAGTAATGACCTGTTAAAACTTGCTTTAGTTTCACTATGCTACTCTTTAGTTAGCTGCTCTCGATCTAACGCGCGTAAGATTTTTGTTTGACTCGATGTTTTAGTTTGTTTAATGTATCACCTTATATAATTATCAGTAATGTTTTTAAGTTAACTTTCAACCAAGTTTTAAATATGTTAAGTCTAAAATGTGCTGTAGATAGATTTAATGCCGCCATTAACTAAAGAACTTTAACTGCGCACTTTTCTCAATTCTTTTCCATTTAACTTTTACCGAGTTTTTACTTTTACTAGGAATGAAGGCGCGCTTCAAGCGCTCTTGATTCTATCTCTCTCTAAATCTACCATAAGTGTTGGGCGGCACACTAACGTCTGCTAATATTTTATAAGCATGTAACATGTTACTAAATCCCTCCAAACTATTTTTTCATAAATATATTAATAATGCTCAATGTCGTCATCATTGGTTTGAATAGTGAATTTGAAGAAAAGTTCAGTATAAAAGTCAGTGGGTTTGTCTATCATTACAATGCCTTTTATTTGCATTACAAAAAAGCTATACAACTGAAATTTTACACAGATACTTACTATGCTACCTAGAAAACATGTAACCTACATGATTATGATTTAACTGTTATCATTCATATTTTCACATCGAGGTCCATATGAATTTTTTAACTTAGCGTATCAAATTTTGCTTGTAGACAGTTACACAGAAACTACCATCTCTAGCACATTGTATTTCTGGTTTCCAGTGTATTTTTACATGAAGAAAGTGATAAGTATTTTAGCTTTTTTGTCAAGACTTTAATTAGAATTTTGACTTTTAACAGTTGTGAGAGATTTTGAGACCGATACCTGTTTCTCCATTTTTGCATTTTTTCTATTCGAAAACTAACAGTTTCTTTTGTGATTGTGGAAAGATATTTAAAGTTGAATCAACGTTAACTGAAATACTTTTGTGTTCGACTACAACATCCATCATAATTATTTAGTCGTATAGCATGAGTTTGCATTCACAGTGTCGGAGTCGAAATCAGAAGTTTTTCAGTTAAGGTCGATTCAACTTTAAATATCTTTTCATAATCACAAAAGAAATCTATATGCAAAACACGAGCTCTCTAGACCTGTTAGTTTTTGAATGAGAATAAATGCAAAAATGGAAAAACAGGTATCGGTCTCTCACAACTATTAAAAGTCAAAATTCTAATTACCTAATACCTTGACAAAAAAGCCAAAACATTTATCACTTTCTCCATGTAAATCTCCATGTAAAACTATGCTAGAAACCAGAAATATAATGTGCTAGAGATAGTAGTTTCTGCGTAACTGGCTATAAGAAAAATTTGACCTGCACAATTAAAAAATTCGCATGAGTCTGGATGTGAAAATATGAACGAAAACAGTTAAATCAGAATCATTTAGGTTACATATTTCTAGGTAACATGTCTAGTAGCCTTTTTACAATTCAAAAAGCATTGTATAATGGTAGACTTAAACTTACTGACTCGGATACTGAACTTTTCTTTAAATTCACCCCCCAAACCACACCGAGGGCGACTTTGGGCACAGAGACACAGTATATCTTCAAACTCTTTTTTCTTTTACTTGAACTTCTCACTGACATTAAAAAAAAACTAAATAATATTCATACACTTTATTACTACTTCAAATAGGGTTAGGGTGCCACTTTTCAATACACATGTTGTAATACTACACACTCTTGGTAATGATTAATTTTTACTAAAATTTCTTGCTAGTTATATTACATATATTTTATCTGTTATCAAGGTTTCCACATTTCATTTTAAACACCTCAAACATTTCTACCAGGGTTTATGAGTTATGACTGTTTTGAGGGTTATGAATTTAAAGCGCGGTTCTGATCTCGTTGCCTAGGTAACCAACCAGCAACCAATCAGAATCACGTATTAAATGCTTCACAACAAAGGCCATCATTTTTTAAAGAGAGGATTAATTTGAAAGAATTATCAAAACTTCAAAAAACAAAGATATAAACTGTGTATTAAAGAATGAAAAAAAAAATGAATGAAGAGTATTTCATTTCATATTTTATACATTGAGCTGTTATGGAGGATGTCTTGTGTTAAGCGAAGCAAGCATCGCGGTGTCAAGAATAAATAATGTATTAGTCCGAAACTTACTTGATAAAAAAAGGTCCTGGAGGGCCTGGGCAGCCTGGCATAAAAGAGCCCAAGTTTCTGCTGCTGCCAATCCTGTTCCTCTTAACGCAAGGACGTCTCCAGCAACGACCCCTAGACCGGCGCCGCCAACGGTCTTCATTGGCATTCTGAACAAAATATGATCATCAGCGAAGTTCCCTTTTAGATTTTCATTTTATAATATCAATATACTTCGATCACGATTATGTAACATTATTTAAGAAAATCGTAAAATACAGTTAGCATTCATCAAAGTAAAAACTAACGTTGTATAACAATAAATCATCCAGATTTCATGCAAATATACAAGACACTAAAACTAATCGATTACATCAGTTTACAAAGTTTTAAGTGGATTGCAAAATCATATAATATTATCAATACTAGCACTGTAATACCGTATGTTTTATGCTCATGTGAATTCAGTTCCTTTGATGACCATTCGAAACTCAAATAAGATGGAGTTATTCATGAACGGCAGACAATTCTAATTACAGGTATATGTGAGGGGCGCGCAAAAAATGATGTTCTTGCGGCTCGTGGCAGACTCTGTTGTCGTCTTTTGCAACGCACGCGAAACAGGAAGCATCGGCTCGACGTGGAACAATCGTCAGACAATACACATGCCTTCAGCCGAGGAGCGTCACAATAGCTGTCAGGTCCGCGCGACGTACATCCCGACGTCGTCTGTCCGTGCCACGCGTCGAAACAAAACGTCTGTTCGGGCTGCTGCTTGCGTGTACGTTGGTGTATACGGCACTCGTGTAACGTATATACTTTCTGCCGTTTCCGACTACACATGCGGATTGAATTTACCTTCAACTTCCTACTTTTCTCAGCCTCGTGTAAATTAATTGATTTATTTGACATGTTACTTCAATATTTATTCAAACCCGGATGTAATATAGCTATGCTGCTAACAAAATACACATTTCGATTCAGCAAAAATATATTGAAATTTAATCATAGTATAATTGTTATGAAACTAATACATACGTTTTCATCAATCGCATAAATTTCAAAACACTATTATCGGATTGAGTAACAAAAACGACTACGCAAGTATATACATTTCGATTTCCAGCATGTCGAATTGTTTGCGTTGCGTCGGATTTTTCAGCTTTGATCTTGTCGCGCGGTGTTTTTCGTTTGCGCGCATCGCGTGTCGTGTTTGTACGACGAGAAGCAGGAGCTGTCTGAGTAATTATTGCAGACCTATAGCTATCTCTCCCTTGCAGTTTCTGCATGTGAGCCCCTTTGCCGCAGAGACGAGTGTGCATGCCTCGTGATTCTTTTAGCGCGATAGCAGCAGAAGCAGCGTGTCGTTGCACTCCACAGTATATAGCTAGACATTTTTTGTCATTTCCAAAAGGTGCGTTGCTCCCGTTTCACTGCAGTATGTTCGTTCTGATCCTGTAGTATTGTGTGTGCATTGTGAAAAGGGAATGATTTATCAGCGATAATTAGTTTCGTAATATGCGTTAATTTACTAATTTGATGATAGAATGTTATCGATGAGTAATCACATCACCGTTAGACAATCGATTGCTTATATGGTTAATTATCGTATGGGTAAACCGGTAGACTTTTTGTCAGTCTGAAATACTCGCTCGTGAATCAAGGCAACATCAAATAGCACTTTGCATTCCAAATTCTCAAATTGCGAGTATCGGGATGAACGAGGCAATCGATCATAATCCGGTAATGAACGAATGCTACCTATTGCCCACTACACAAACATAATTGACAAGAACGAGTGTGCGACAATGCCATTGAGGATTTTTTATCTTCATATGTTGTGAGCGCGTAGTATAACTGTACATCGGGTCCTAGCTGTCGTACTATTCTACTATAATCGAATAGATCTGCTGCATGACACATTAGTCGACTCACCTGAGGGTTGACAACGATCCATTAACGTTTGACTAGATTCGCACGGGTGACAGCTCTAATAGAGTTATTGCGCGGTCAATTTGACGGCAATATATAGTCAGGAGACGAGAGAGATACATATGCCATTTCCCGCGCTAGTCCATGAAATTCTGGCGTCTCTCGTGAAAATCCACTGGGGGGCTGAGAAATTTCCATTCGGCGAGAGTGCCGCGAGTGGGGGCTTTCGTCGCCAACGTTCGTCTCGGGAGCATTCGACTGTTCAAATTTTATTCATGGATGGCTTTTATATACACTTCTTTTTTCCACATCGAGCTTTATATGAATATACATAGGTATATATATTCACGAGAGGCGTATTTATCATCTCTATTGAAAACATTTTACCCGTATTACGCGAAAAATTCATACGGTATTTTTCGGTTTTAGTATTTATGTGCGTGAGTATATTGAAATTCGCTTAGTATTATCTTGAATATAGATTTGAAAAACATATAAAAATCATTGTTAATGTATTAAATATTGGAATAAAAACCAGACACATATACAACATCAAACTTAGCTCGCAATCATCCCGACGAAACGTTCGCGCAAAATGCACTCAAAATCTCTCGCGATATAAGCCGAACTTCGTTGCCTCTTCCTCAGCTGCATCACCGGCGGACAAACTTCGCCAAGAAGGTTGTATTAGGTACTCCTGACTACCGCGAGGCGCATTTTCAGCCGCCAAAGGCGACTAAGAAGAAGAAGAAGAAGTAGATGAAGAAAGCAGCTTGCGACCCTTCCGGACTGATTTCTTCCAGTCGAGAGGAAGCACCGCGCGCACGCCAAGTTTCGTCCGGTGAACGCTGCAACTTCTGCGAGATAGATCGAGGCCAAGCTCGGCTCTTTTCACGGCTCGACTGCTATCAATACGGCGACGGCGGCAACGCTGAAGAGAAACTTTGTATTAGGCAGCCGAACTACGCGAGAATTATTATCTGAGATTTCGTTAATGGCCTCTATTATGGACTGCCAGCTTATGGACGCGGCGGGTTTTGAGCTGTCTCTCGTGGAGGATCCCCTCTATTCGCCGCGAGAAACGCTGCTGTTTTGACTTGTACTTCTTTTGGCTCGCCTGCAAGCTCTTTACCTGACGGTTTTCAAAACTGCCGTCTGATTATTTCAATTCCTTTGCCAATTTCGTTGAATTTTTCCGAATTCAATGTTAAAAGCATTTCCTGCGCAGTGGCTTTTTCACTAACAGTAAAGCCTTTCACGCATGCACACACGTATCATAAAAAACCGTTTAATCGTCCCACCAATATAAAGCTCTTGATTACCATTTTCCAATCAAAGCCGCGTATATAGCTAGCTCGCAAAAAAACTCTATTCGCCACGCGTCGGCGCTTTTGTACATTCGTACTGAGTATTTTATAATCTTACAACAATTAAGCACTGGCAAGCGCATCGATACGTCGACTGCCGGTCAGTTTTTTTCATCCCACCGGCGGACGAATTTTATTTTTATTATTTTTGTTTCACTGGCATATGTACGCACACTGTGAATCTGAAATAAGCACAGGCAGCCGCGTTGCGCGACAGCTCTCGGAGCTGAAGCAATCGATACATCGAGCACGGCTGTTATACTCTTGTAGTAAAATCCCGCTTTCGCTCAAACAGGTCTGTCGGCGCTGATCAGACGAAAACAATGAAGTGCATTCAGAAGTTTAAACTTGCGCTGCTGTGTTCTTGCGTGCATATAACACTAGCAGACGCAAGCGCATGCCCCGTGTATTCAATAATACAAAAGTGGAGCGCGCGCAGTTCTAGCGGCGAAAATTCATTTGCGCGCGCGGCAGCCGCATCGGCCGAGCGCCTGACGGTGCAACGTTCGCCGGTGCGAAAGAGAGGACGACTGTATGTACGCGGGCGCTGAGAGCAATCGCAGTGAAATTCGATGAAAATCGAGGGGGATTTCGACAAGTAAATGCCTGCTCGAATTCGCGAAACACTACTGGCTGGACGCCGTTATTCGCTGGTTATCTCTTGGTAATGAGGAGAAATCATTATTTCTAGTTACGGACTATGCGCGCCGAATTTAATATTTTCAAAATTAAGCCGTACGTACGCTTGGAAGGGGGGGGGGGGGGCTTCATCCATTGGGAATGTTTTTTTAGCTCGTTGGTATATTTTGTTTCCATTGAATATGATACCCGTACATATAGAGACACGCGCGCTAGAGTAACGCAAACGGCCAACTCGAAGTAACAGAGATATACAGTTATTAGCAACGCAGCGAAGCTGAAACGTGAAGTTGAAGTTTATGAGCCAACTTTCCTTAGCTGGGTATTAACGAAGAATGTAAGTAAGTACTCCAAAAAGATAAAGTGGAATGTACATTTGAGTTAAAAAGATAGTGAAGAAGTGTATTATAATGTTACGAACGGAGGGTTGAAAAATTTTAACGCGTCGAAGCCGTAAGAATCTTCTACTTCTACGGATCTCTTTATACTCTACGAATAACATTTTTATCCTTCCAGCTTCGCCTCCGAGCTTCGATCGAATTTTATAATCACTTGGTTATATAGAGATTCGATAACAACGATTCTTAAACAGCCCATTCGTTTCAGGTTTTCACAGCGTACTATATACCTACCATGCAAGAGCTTCATTATAAATTCAATGCATTTTTGATACTCTACATCGAATTTCGCATGCGAGCACTCGCGAAATGAAAATAAAAATTTCAGCATCCAAAATATAAATACCAATATCAATAACAAAAGCAAGCACATAACGCCGCGCGCGCTCCAGCTGAGATCCGCGCGAATTCTCGTCACGAGCGGGAAAAAAGGCTACCGTTAGCGAGAGAGCTTTATAAGATCCGCACACACATACACACACACCTATCGAACTTGCATTACGAGCAAAGCTTAAACTGCTAGAGCGAGAGCGAGGCACAGCGAGAGAATAGCGGGCGCGCGCGACCTCTTCGCCGGATTTTCATTTTAGAAAGTATTCCACGCCGCGCCGCCGGTCGCATGCCTCTGCGTGCTCTCGGGCACACAGAGAGATATAAGTCTCGATCTGACGACTGCGAAATTTCTCGCGCGAACTGTACGTTCATAATGTGTCCGTGGGATGTGCGTCTTCTCTCTCGCGCGCGAGAAAGAGAATGCCTCTCTCGAAAAATTGAAATCTTCGCGAATCGCTGTGTGTATGTGTGTGTATGTACACTCTCTACGCTGTCGCTTGTTTTGAAATGCTTATGCGCGGAGGCAGCGGTGTATACACCACGATGGGATATGAGACAGCTTTTTTCCATTTTCTCGCCTTGGGTAGAGTTTTGATTTACTACCCAGGAGACAAACCTGATTTTCGAAGGAGTTTGCATTTTTTTACGAGCGGATTTGTTTACTCCATACACGAGAAAATAAAAATGTGCTCGATGCTTTCACGCATCGACGTCGTAAAATGGGTAGGCGGTTAACGAGTTACAGACATGCAGAAAAAATAATAATAAGTGAGCATTCGATTCCAGACGGCAGCCGCATTCCAGCGCTGCAGGAGAGTGGAATTCAATCGAGCGCACATAATATGTATAGTCCATACATGTAGCACGCGACCCACCTTAAACATCATCGATGGGCGCATTGGCGCGCGGCGGCGCTCTCGCCTTGATGACCTCGTGGGGGGCGATCGCGTGGAGCCGCGATCCGGGTAGATAGTAGGCCAGACAGGAGACGCCAATGAGAAAGAGGAAGAACGCGAAGACCAGGTCGAACATCAGGAGCGAGTTCAAGGTCAATAACTGCATCGTGCTGCAGCCTCCTTCAGCATTTCACACTTTGACTCGGTTACCTCTACTCTCTCTTCTTTACTTTTATGTGTGTGTGTGTGTGTGCGTGTGTGCGTATAAATAACGTTGATGATGCACAGGTACTGCGCCGAGCGATCGTTCTCTGCTAGGCCATTGTCAATCGATCGCCGGCGTCGAGTCTTCGGGCCAACATTGCCAGTTGCTGCTCCTGCTGGCACACTCTGCACTTTTTCTTCATTTCAAGTCACTGAATAATACATTTAGCTAGGGATGTATCGATTATATAGGTACCTATGGATCCACGCTGCAAATGTGCGCGAGCGCGCACTCGCGAGCCTTAACGGCCTGTCGCTGATTCTTTCATAAGCTTTTACACACGCTATATACTGATGTCAATGTGCGCTGGCTTTAGTTTCGGATGCCTCGCGCGATCTGGTGATGCGGTGCACTTTGGCTCATCTGTTGGGAAAACGATCGGCTCGATAATTTTTCCTGCTTATAATTTTGAGGCGAGATTCGATTATTATAGGATATTGATGGATGAAGAATCAAGGAATAATACAGCGCGTTTTATAATAAACGATCGGATAACGGAATACGTGGATGAATTCGGTGTATTATTTGCTTCGAATTAGATTATCACGTCTAAATTTAATACGTAGTATACGCATGCAGTCAGAATTATGATAATAATGAATTATACTATAAAATATTCTCATCATGGAACACGTTTGCGGTTATCAAATTAGCATCCGCGAAAAATCAATTTAACGCGCAAGCGTTTCAAATACAGCCTCTCGTGGTAATCGCCTCGCTTATAAAATTAGTATTTAATGGACGAAGATTGCCGATGACCTCACGTTACTTTGGACGGTGATTAGAAGCAATCTAGATCGTGGTTAGCCTTCAAAGGGCTCGAAATTCCCGAGAGCGATCGAGGCGCGGTTTCTTTTGACTTCCTCCGCAAGCCTTGAAAGGTATCGCGTTTGATGTTCTCTCCCAATTTTTAACGAGAATTTTAATTACTTCCTCTCCTCATCGCCTTACGACCATGCAAATTCTCATATTTTAGGTATCGTATTTTAGTCCTTTTTCGTTCGTTTTGTCTCATTGTAAATAATGCTGCATGTATTATGAATAACAAGATGAATATTACATGATAAATACCGAATACTTTGTCGAATTTGTAACGCATAAAAACAAAATTATATGACGAACGCGACGTAACTCAATAAATGTCGGTTCAACGAACTGCTGTACCGAATAAAAAACGAGTCCACCCTTCTCGAGTTTACACTCTTCAATCTTAAAACCGCAAACAAACTCTAACAACATTCGTCCATCCCCCTTGACATTCATCGGCCTTCAACAGCCACTTTGCCCGCAATTTTTCTCTCCCAACGACTCGTCTCCACAGAAGCTCACGAGTAGAAAAATTTCAACGGAAGTAAGTCTCGTTCTCTTCCGATCGCGAAATGAAAACGTTCGAAGCGAGAAGAATCGAACGCTCGACAGTTCATAAATTCACGAAGAGCCAGGTATAGGCTGGCGAGCGTGACGAACGGCCGAAACTTAGTTCTCGGTATGCTCGGACGCAGAGATTCGTAAAAGCCGTCTCCCTGTAGCGGAAATTACGTCACGCCCGTAAATTTCCTGCAAGCTTGGAAGAGAGGAATCGAGTATCTGCCGATGTCGAGATGCATCGACTCGGACACGCGCGAGTTCAGACTAACGTAATCGACGCTGAGTGGTGTACAGGATTCGCACAGCTATAGTGAAGTGCGAATGATCGCTCGATGAATAGTGTGTTGAAAATTTCTTTTCGAACATCTTTTCACCCTTCTCTTTCATGTATTATCTACCCATCACCGACTCGCGATGCTCTGTACCCTCTGAAAATTAGCGCTAATTGATTTATTCCCTCGCTAACGCGACGCGACGGCATAACGAGAAGAAAGCAATCTGAAGCAACTTCTCTAACTTCCGAACAAAGTCGTTACATCGGAGAAAAGTTCATTACCCCTTAAACGCACTGACGTATGAGCAGCAAAGCCTGCACTTAACATTAACGCAACTTTCCGTGCGCGCGGCTCTTACAAGTCAAAGTTTAGACTACTGCACCCTGACATCTACATGCCCATATTTTCCTTATAGACAGCCCCGCGTCAGGATAAATTGACGTGCGGATGTTGAAAAGACGAACTCTAGATCGATGGCTTCGGAGAGACACAGTCAACTATACGTCGGCTCCGCGCATAAAAGGCGGGAGGGTTAAGTATACGCCGGGGTCATGTCAATCAGGAAGCTCTCGTTTGTTTTCCTTGCGGCGGTCGAGGCTTCGCAGGATTTTGCATCAGCTGAAAGTGCTTTGCATTGTCGCTCTTCTGAATCCATTAGCCACCAGGCCGCGCGCGAGATTTTTTATACCTTTGCCGAGGGAGAACCCGCTTGACGTAATTGAAGGTAATACGATTAATTGGATCTCGCGCTTTTGTCAGGTCGGGGATTACGCGATTATTTATTCGTACCGAACGAACGATGACTATTAGCATCTGCAGTTAATAAGCTCGACTATCGTCATTATAAAATTATTCCATATACAAGTTTAACAGCGCTTCCCCGTGTTCCCGCGTATTTGAGCTAATTATACGAATTCTCTATTTGCCGATTCAGCGAGTTTCGAAAAGCGACCGAAAAAGCAGAGATACTAATTCAGCGTATACAAATACGCGCTTTTACATCTCTCAATTCTCGATGCAAATTATTTCACCCAGCAGCAGAGCAAAACTCAAAGAACTCGAAGTTCCCATTACAATCAAAGGTCCATCTAATAATCTCCCATCGCGCGCTCAATCGCATTACGCGGAAAAACTACCTCATTCACTTATATTATTCCATTCAACGATTCCTCTCCACCTTTCTCTCCCTCTTCCTCGCTCATTTCTGAAGATCAACAAAATGAGGCGCGCATTGAATTCCAGCGCAAGGCTCGATCCCTTTGTCGATACTTCCACTGATTCGCAAGAAACTTTTCGTCCAGTCACTGCACGCCGGGCCATAAATCGCCGGGGCGCTCCGGTGTTTCCCCGCTCCGCCCGGCGAATTCGCATTTCATCACATTTGCGCAGCCCGTCCGGTAATAGCCTCTGACAGGGAGATCCTGTCTCTAGCTTCCTGATTGGTAAGAGATTGGATTCCAAGGTTGGAGCCGCTGTTCTCGTTCGCTGCTCTTTTTGCCGGATAGTCTTTCCTGTCTCTGTTTTTTTTTCGCTCCACTATTTCTTTCCTCTACTCTACTGATCCGCGCGCGACCGTAGTGTCACGCGGGGAAAAATATAGCCTGGCGGCCACCCGCGTATATGTATTATCGAGCTTTGTTTAACGTATTAGCTATATATGGATAGATACACCAGAGGCGGCTGAAATAGAGCCGAGTTAGCGCGGGGGATAAAGTTGTTTCCGCCGGAACTTTCGGCTTTGGTTGGCGCAGGCCGCCGCCGCCGCGCGATTTAATCCCGTTACTCCGCTTTGTGATGTGGAATGAGGTCAAGGGTTATTAATTGGAGAGATTGGCACTTGGAAACGGATCGCGATTGATTTGCTGCAGCGATTGCATATGATTGCACAACGTACACAGTGCACCGCGACGATATACTCTTGGAAAAGATAATTTAGTGCCATACCTAAATCGAGAACGAGTTTTATGTAAATTCGAAGACGCTCCGCTCTCGTCGTGGATGATTTAAAAATGCAAATTCGTTGAATCACCGCTATATTATAATCGATCGCCCCGTATCTAATAATTCACTTCTCTCGACGCGCGAGCGAGAGGATATAATTGAAAATTTTTTAAAACGACGTTGTCTATTAGGGAAGACAATGGCCGCGGTCCGGGCAGAAGCATAATTTACAATAAATCGATCCGACGACACGTATATAACGAGGAAACGCGAGCTTCGCGTGTCTTAATCCTGTAAGTGTATTCCGAGCGCTGCTGCAGCTGCAAAAAAGTGAACGACTATATATACATATATGAATATAGGGACCGCGCGCGGAGCCGAGCTTCTCTTTCATTACGCGAACAAATAGCAATTTGCATTCCAACGAAGGAAAAGCACGAGCGTTTCTCTCTCTCTCTCTCTCGCTCTACGTATGTGTACGTATATAGTTATATAATTCGCCTAGTCTAATCGGCGCGTCACGAGAACGTCATACCTCTCCCCCTCGGGTTACTCGCTGAATTTCCCGATTTCAAATATAGAGGAAAAAAGGAGAGGGAGAAAAAGGAGCAGTCGGATATCGAGACGCTGCAGAACGTAGACTCTCTCTCTATCGAAGGCAATTCCGATTAAACTTTCAGCGAGAACTTTGACGCTGCTGCGTTCACACCTACATACGGATGGTACGCGCGTAGTTTGTCGGTGCACCCATACTCGATTGCCCTTTTTTATTGTTACAAGCGAAGACGATCGACGTGGTTTTACTGCGGAGGTATGAGGGAAATTTGCGACTGCTATGCGATTCTTCGAGTTTTTTTCTATAAAGTATATTTATAGATAAGGGATAATTTAAAGTAGGCTATTGATCGGTGATGGAATAGAGCTGCTTTTCGACGAACGCCTCTATATATTTTAATCCGGGCATAATAGCTTATCGTTTCAGAATAAACTTTCAAAGCTCTTGCTAAGAAGATTTATTTCAAATTACTTTTTTATTCTCAGCCGCTATATACTTTATACTCGCGGCTTTAATATAGACTTTTAAAAATATTTTCCTAATCATCGCGAGGTACAATATTTTCGTCGCTACATCGATTATACACGTCAAACATGCCAAATGCACCGGAATGAGTCTTAAAAACCCAAGCCCGTCACATAAAAGCACGGATTGCCCTTGTAAGAGCTGCTCACATACACATACGGATAAACCCGAGGGCAGATCAAAACGAGAGGAGCAGGGAACGCGGTGGAGAAAAAAAAGCGCATGCAGAGAGCGGCTCGCGAGGGACTATTACCCGCGCTCCGACGTAATGTATGCATATGCGCGCAGTTGCCGACGACAGTCCGGCGGGAAAACTCGGCAAAGATAAACGATACATCTCACGCGAGCCGAGCAAAACCACCGACGAGTTCCAGTGCAGTATCTCCTTATAGTCATATAGCATATATATAATACACGACGCGCGACATTACTCCTCCTTTTCTGCTTCCCTCTTAGAACATCGCTCACGTACTGGCGTATAGAGGTAGCACTCGGAAAGCAGCGCGAGATAGAAATATGATTAATGCGCTTTGTTTGCGCGTGCGACGCACGGGCTTCTATTTCTCCGGCTGGTGCCGCTACTGCTGCTGTCGCTTATCGCGGACGGACGTTTCGGAAAACCTTTTATAATGGAGGTTTCGTGTAGTGTGCGGTCGGAAGGGCCGCGGGGGAGAGAGGACTTCTCATTTTTTGTCATCTTTAAGGCGGCCAGGCTGACGTCTGGCTCTCTCTCTCTCTCTCTCTCTCTCTCTCTCTCTCTCTCTCTCTCTAGCCTGCTTCTATGTTGGACTCTCATTGGCCTTGAATATGAAAAATCGCCGCGATATATTTATAGGAGAAGACACGTGCAGAGGGTGTAGTTTATTACGAGATTTTGCGCAGTTACAGGCCTGCTCGGACAGGTTTACAGGAAATCGTCGTGAGGAGTGCGAGAAAAACATTTTTTTTTTAATTTTTTTCTCTTGACGTCGTTTGTCACGCGTAAATATATTGGAATATTTTGCAAAGAACGATCGACGCGGAGGTAGGTTCCAAACTCGCTGCAAATTCTTTCATTTTTTTGCTCTCCTATTAATGGGAGACAGTTGAGTTTCTCACTCGTATCTCTCCCGCATTCGTTTATTACAAATTGCTTCCCGCACGGAATGTTGCATTCGTTTGGCTTTGTGGCGCTTCTCTAGCGGAAAAAAGTTTTAATTCGAAATTAAATTTCGCGCAGGCTTTTAGACTCTAGATAAAACGCCCACTCACGCTCCAGTACGGCTCCTTTGTCAAAAGTGTAAAAATTCGCGGCTCTGAGGTCGTGCAATTTATGTGGCTGCAGCCGAAAACAAAGAGTCTCTTAATATAAATCGAGAACGCGCTCTATGCTTTTTTCCACCATGACGTAGTAAATGCGTGTAGAATAGAAATCTATAGTCTCGCATGACGTAATGTAAGAATTTTTAAACATTTTTGACGTGCGTTATAAAATACAAATTTTATCGGGCTTTTAATGCATTGAATAAAACAGCGAAGCTAGAAAAACTATAATACGCTTCCATCGCAACATCCTCGGTAATACAGCCCCTTACATCATAAATATTCATCCCGTCACGTATACGTTTTCAGCGTTCGCGAGCGAAAGCCATCCCCGAAAAAACCGCAGGCGAATCTCATCCCGAAGAGAAAAATTCGCGACTGCTGCAGCTTTCCTCGGGCAAATAAAGCATCCTGTCACGGCGCTTAACCCGCAGCAGCTAGCAGACAGTGCCCAGCTCTCTCGGGTTTCGCTTTTTTGCCTCCGCGCGTCTTCCGCAGTGTCCACTTTGAAGCTTTTCAAGCCTCTGTGTCTCCTCTCTTTCTTGCACTCGTTAGTTGGAACAGAAGCCGCGCGAGAGAGTTCATATATACGCGTACAGGCGAAAAGCTCTAAATCCTTAGCGTAGCCGCGCTGAATTAACGGCGCTCGAGAGAAAGAGAGAGAGAGAGAGAGAGAGAGAGAGAGAGAGAGGCAGAAAAGCTGCTAACAAACGTGCGCCGGTTTTTGGAGCAAGGTACAGGGGGGGGGGGGGGTGGAAATAATAAACGCGAAACCGCGATAAATGGAGACGACGGGGCTGCACGTTCGAGCTCAATTACGCGCGTAAACTTGCGCGCGAAAAAAGCTCTCCGCTGGCGCGGTAGTGGTGCGAAAATGCTCGCCGGCGTGGAAGAATCGTTTTATTTATTCTTTTTTTTGGCTGTTGCGCTGCCGCTAACTATAATTATACGCTACATGGTTGTCGAGCGGTCATTAACTTTTTACGTTTTTTTCGTCACGTTGTTGTTAATTCGTTTTTCAAGCCGTTACGCATGATTTCATTAGTCGAGAAGAGGAGGAGAGCTTGCTCAGCCACGCGTTGTTGTGGTTTCGCACTGTGCGTAATTAGTGGAATTGGTAGAGCGGAAAGGGTTAAGGCGACGCGCGCGTTCACGTTTCGAAGCCCCGATATCCGGAGCGTAAAAGATTGAAGGAGTTATATGTAGCAGCTCGAGAGAGCCTTTCGTCTATACTCCTTCCGTGAAACTGTACATTAACTCGATTTATGAATCGCGGCTTCGCCCAGACTTCTGGATTATTCAGTTAATGGCCCGTTACGCTCATAAATTATATCCAGATTTAAAATGCACTCTGCTGGGGGTAATTAATTCGCTGTTGTATCGTCAACTTTGTTAAATCGTTTCGTTTAATTCGGAAGATTTTAAAGTAATCAGAATATCACAATAATAATTGCAGCTCTGAACAACTGATGTATACGAAAGCTTCTTAATACCCAAAACGTATTTCATTCGCAACGCATAACATCAGCTATTAAAATAGTTATTCATCAAAAGCGAAAGGAATACTGTTCCCATTAGTCTTCGGAAACCAGGGAGGGATCGCTGAATATTCCAATCGCGCGCGACAGTTCATGACTCGATGCGATATGAGCGGGCGCGCGCACCGGCGAATGGATTAATTTGCAGGGCGTTTGTCGAGCAGAAGCGAAATTGGCGAAACTAGAAACTCTGTACACATCTAATGCAGGCTTGAGCTGCAGACTTGCGCTGCTGTGAGTCGATGTATACACACAAGACGTTGTGACAGCCGGGAACGAGGAAGAGGAGATGTATATGCACGAAAGAAGATAAGCGCTGGATTATTTCGGTAGGCGAAACAATTAATCTGGATCTTTGGCGCAAACTTGCGAGCGCTTGCTCGACGCGCCCGGAATATTTGGTCTCGTAATTACGCTTCTCAGATATCGCGTGGCTGCGGGAATATCGCTCGAGAAGCAGATTTGTAAGCAGCTGCTTTTATTTGCACTGAGTTTGTAATTATTGTTTAGTTTATTGTCGGCGCGTGCTGTATCGATGATGTGTTATCTCTAGAACGCGAGCCTGTCATGCTTTCGTTCATTTATTTGATGAATTACATATTGATATGAATTATTTTAACGGTACGCGAACGTTACATAACCGTATCTAATGATGCGTTTCATTGAATTTGTTATCATAATATTGCAGGGTTTATTATTATTGACGTATTCGTATGTATTATAATAATTTTAAAAATCGTACTGCAGCTTCCATTAAATTCGTAAATAATTCAATACCTATACATTAAATATTCATACGGTAGAAAATTTGGCTTTGTCATGGCTTTGACGGTGAATGCGGAAGTGCATTTTTGTGTAACTCAAAAAATACCCGTACCTACTTTCCACACCTCGAGTCAAGAGCATCGATACCAAAATTTACATCCAAATAAACCGTGACAGTTAACCATTTCCTTACCCTGACAAAGTAATCGAAAGCAGAGAGTAAAACTAATCGAATACAATCTAGCTTACGCCGGGACGAGTATAAAGGGCAGTAAATAAGCCGTATCTGCATAAACATGTACTCAGTGAAACGCTGGCAATAAATACAGCAAAAGTGTGAACGGCCCATTAAAACGCGCGTTAAAGATAATACGCAACGGTAGATACACGACGGAAGACAAAGAGAAGACGAAGGGAGAGCGCTACCGTATAAATGAGCACTTTACCGAATGAACGCCGACGCGTGTTGTTCTTTCTCTCGCTCGGCTTCCGACCTGCATGTCCGACTTAACCTTTAGGAATTCTATCGAAGTATATAAGAACGTCACCCACACCTCGCTGGTGAAGGAGAAACGGCAGGGTATGCTCGGCTGTTTAAATTTTTAAATCGATTGCTATCAGGAGAGAAGTTGAAGCACTTGACAGAAAAGTAAGTTTCAGAGAATATTTCGTTGAGGTGAACTTGTGTTTTTCTTAGTCGAATGGAGTGAAACTGTATGCTTAGAGTTGAGCGGTGTTTGAAGTCGGTGGATATTTCATTCCCGTCGATTTTAAAGTTTTTTGATATTGGTGCACTTTGGGATATTAATAAGTGCATCGATGGTTATATAGTTTCACTATACTCGATCTCCTTAGGGAAATCCAGGACCATGTTATGAAAACTTTTGGCAATGTGTTTGAGTATTTTATTGGTATTGATCGGATTCTATTTATCTAGGAACAGATTAATATTAAAAATAAGTGATTTATTGATACGGATTGAAATATTTTTAGTTTATTATTCAATAATTCAATACCGTTTTCCAATCTGGTATGTAATTGCTTTGAAAGTGAAATAGGAATGGGCGCATTTCAATCGTTTGGAACGGAAATATTTTGGAATTAATACTTATTGAAAAATAACAGTGATGCCAGGATGTTAATTTACTAAAATATATACCGGACGCGTCGAAATATCTGAAGCCGTATACACAATCGATTGAAATTTATATTTCCAAGCTATAACGCATAAATAATATGAAAAACGACGAGCAAAGCAAATTAAGAACCTGAAATTTTTTAATTAACGCGGTTCAAAGACCTCCTATATTATAAATCAACCCTTCTAATTATTAAAAGATAGCATCGGCCCGGAAACATAAAAAAAATAGCGCCGTGCGCTACAGCGACCAGAAATTTATGATTCGTCCAAATTGAATGGTCACAAAGCACAGGTGCAACAAGGTAATTTGTATTCAGGGAGTCCCGGCGAGGCGTGCATTTGCTTAGCAAGCTCGCAAAAAGCACGGTCAAAAAAAAAGAAAAAATAGCGAGGATCCGCCCGAGGTTTTTTTTTCACCGATGCCCCTCTCTCGTCCAGCACGAGGAAGAAGATATATTCCAGGCACGGCCGACCGCCCTCTAATGAATTCTTTAAATGAATTACTCGGCCGTCGGTCCGCATTCCGGCGAAGTAATAGGCGCAAGTAGCGTCGACGCGAGCTATATAGGCAACAAGTTACTCGCTCGAGGATGGTTCTTTAGCGGTGCCTTGTGCCAACGCGTAGATGTATATAGATATACATTGGCGATAGTCGCGAGCTGGCGGCTCTAATTGAAAACCCGCTTGCTCGCGTGTACGTCGAGTTATCAAACATTTTCAATAAAGGTGAGGTGAGCGAGCGGCAAGATGAAAAATTGCCCGGCTTTTGTCGATGTTATCGATGGATACTTGACGCGCCGAGCCGAAGCCAGAGAAAGAGAGCAAAAAAGCTTGGGTTATGCGCGATGTGCGCGATCGCTCGGGGGGAAGTGGTAGGTTTATGTATAATTTTAGCAGCTGTTTTACCCATTTTTTGCTGATGGTTGATTTAGTTAAGCTTGAAAGACTTTCAGTGACGAAGGGGATGCGTGTCTATGATAGTTGGCCTGCTGCGAATTACATTCATGATAGAGGATTTTAACTATCGAGTAATTTAATAACATTATTATATTGTGAATTGGCATTTTTGTTAACCGATGAAGAATTTCTGGCAAATTTATATTTCAATTAAAATTGGCTCTCCGAAAAATTACGTTGATAATTAATTTTCATCCCATACACTAATATTGGAAACGTTCAAAATTAAAGTATCGATCTGTTTTCTGACAACGTGGATATGAAATACAAGCAGATACGTGTGACAATTTTTAAAATTGAAGATTCGATTACCAATATAGACGAAGTGGCAGCAGAACAATTTTAAACTGATGGCCTCCACCCAGTTTATGGCTAGCGGCGGTAGGTGGCCCATAGGCATTTTACCATTTCTCTCGTTATAATTTGCGCATAAAATGTATACATATAGCGGTATGCTACCGATGCCTAATTCTTTTTGGAGCAGATACTAATAAAAGCCCCAAGATATATAATTCCCTCTGTTTTAATAATTCGATAATCCCGTACCAATAACAATCTCGGCGATGAACTAAACAAATCTCCGAGAATCTATAACCCACCCTTCTCCGCGATACAAGAGTTAAGACCACTTCGTTCTCGCCCATACATACCGATACACCCGCTGCGGGGATGTATCAGCTCCCCGCGTGTATCGAGAGCAATGTGTTTTTTCCCTCCCCCACACTCGCCCATATGAAATATCGTTCGCTTCCGATTACAAGACGTTCTCGACAGACCGCGCACGTCGCATCCGGATCTATAAGCCGCCGCAAGGCGCGCGCGTGGCACCAGGTAAATTTATATACTGTCGCTATAAATCTTGCTAATGGATTTTCCCCCCGCAGAAAATACTCGCGAGGGTGTACATAGGCGCGAAAGCTCTTCCTTCTGTTTCGATCCGACTTCCTATCGGCGAGCAAAACAATTCCACGCCAAGGGGACGCATAATTACATGCAAAAATCACGCGCCGTATGGCGCGTCGATGAACTCTCTCTGCTCGTACCAGACGCGGATTGATGGTAACTCGAGATAAGCGCCGGCGCGGGGATAAAAGCTGGATTTCGACGGGGAGAAGACATTAATACTTCTCCTTTGTTGCGAATAAAATGAAACTCATTACGTAAGTTTTACCGATATTGCTTTCCCCGCGCTGCCGCGCTCTATAGCGTATTAAGGCACTCTGGCGGGCTTATAGAAGTTCATCAGGCTTGGTGAGAACTTGCACTTGTGTAACGCGACAAGAGGCATAATTTAAAACTTGTTTGCTTTTGTATATTAATATCGACGTGGCGCTGGAAGTACGCTTCGATTTTGTTCTGTTGGGGTAAATATTTAATTTTACCCGAAATTCCGCGAACCATTGCTGCGTCGTATGAATAATATTCGAGCACGTCAAGTATCTCGTTAAAAATGATTTAAAAACACGATGGAAAGCTGCTTAATATTACGGTCAAATTATAACGGCACAGCGGTAGGAAACAAAATTTTAAAAACAATGAGTCATTACCGATTCTAATTACGTTGCAGGTGAATTTTCGTCCCACCATGCAATGAATACAGTCTCGATAACGGGCCAAATTACACACGATTACTATCGAAGCTTGCGGATAAAAGACTCGCGACTGCAGCGCGGTGATATTAATTCCCTGCATTAAAATTCGGCTAATAAAAATGTCGTCATCACGAGTAATTAATTACGCGAGCATCAAAACAAAGATTCGCCGCTAGAAAAGCCATCATGCCGCGCGGCGCTTCTCGAAAAAACAACGACCACAAGTCCACTAATGATTTCACTCTCCTCAATTAATCACGGCCTACGCAGCTACTGTGCTCGTTAAAAAACGACGTGCGGCCAATTTCGCGCTTGAAAACTTAAAAAGCACCGCGTCAGCGATTATTATTCAGCCCCGAAATTACCCACTATTATACCTTCCTCCTCAGCTTCATAGCGACGACGTGCGTACGATATTATGGTAATAGCGTGTGTGCACAATTTCCGGCGAAAAATTCGATCACAGTATATCACACGGCGATTCACGCAGGCATTTTCAAGAGACACGCGCGGCGCTCGCCGGCCCGTAGCTGCTGCAGCACGGCGGACATGGTACTGGCGCGCCGCGTCGTCGAGCCGAGGGTAGGCACCGTTTTCTCCCTCTCCGAAGAGAGGGTTTGCGCGCGCGCGCGTGAGGTATATCTCCGGCGAGCACCCACGCAACTGTTGCGTTCGCACAGCCACCCTCCCCGATGCGTGGGTGGAAGCGCTGCGCCGCCTCTGCTTTTTGTTGCAGCCGCAGCTACGTCGCTCGAAATTTCAGGTTGATTGACTTTGGGATGCGACGAGTTTTTAGGAGATCCGGAGATTGCGCCAGTCACTCTCGCGGCTTAAGTGAGAATGGCCGCTTTTCAGCTGTCTCTGTATGGGCTGAGCCAAAATGACGGCTGGGATGGATTATTCAAAAGGCTTGTACTTGATTTCGTTGATGAAACTTGCGCGTTGCGTTCGGCAGCGAGTACCCGCGTGATTTTTCTGGAATTGCGTACGCGTCTATTTACATTTCTGTACTAACGGAGTAGAGAGCGCGGGTCATTCAGCAAGACGCAAAATTTGCTCTGAATTTTTAAATACACGCCTCTCGCGCATTTGCTTTGACGAATTGCGGCTTTTCACAGGATGTTTAATTTTCACGAAAAACGTGGCGAAATCATGCACACGAGAGGGACCAAATTCACCAAACAAATAGCATGTTTTTCCACTGCTCTTATCGCCGCCGACTTGAACCTTGCTCTTCTGTTAAATCGTATACCCACGTCTGTCTTGAAAGCGAATAGGCTTTGCTGTATATGGAGCTATGGGATTTCCTATATGGTGCTCGAAATTCCGCAATCCCGGGAGTGAAAGCGGATATTCGTAAGTAATTCCCGGCGCGTGCACTCAAACTCAAAAAGTAGATGACGTGTGTATGCGTGCGCAGAGTGGATACAGCAGCGCAGTAATGGCAATGAGTCGGAATGACTAGACCGAGCTCTCTCTGATCCTCGTTCGTCTTGACGCAGTGTGGTAGTTCTCTCTGTATGGGTATCTGCGTTTGATTCGTTAAGAGGCTGATGACAAAGAGCCTTATAACAGATTTTAGGCATTTCACGTCTTTTTTGAATTGCTATACAAATAAGCCTCTTAATAAATAACGACAGAGAATATACGTTTTACGGCCACCACGACATTTTACCGAGTTAAATTATGATAAAAAAGCAGGCGCTTTTATTTTTAACTCTGTTTCGTGAAATCACACACCGCTTGTTATCATTTCTTTTCCAGTCTACCCATATATACATTTAGTACCCATATTATAAATCTCTCTTAATCCCACTAACGGGTGGACACGTTTCAGCTTTATCTGCTGCTGAAACACGGGTGATGCAATTGAATTACAACAGCGATTAAATCGTACATGTCTCGAATAGCGCTCTCTAATGAGGCCGGCAAATTGTATCCCAGTTCATCCTAATTATTTCACAATGTACACACCGTTTCGTCACACCAACTCTATATTAATTTGATGCTTCTACAAATTTTAGCAAAACGATCTCCTCGAAATCCCTTCAGAATTTCTACCAGACATACTTTCACGCGCCAACTACAAAGAGCGCAGACTTGAAATACAAGCAACTTGTATTAAATTTCTATCTCACCGTTGTGCAACAAATTCACGATCGAATTGATCTCGATGAACTTCGCAGTTCGCACGTCGCATTGTGTGTATCTCCTCTCTCATACACGGCGCGAGAGAGACAGAGAGGCAGAGAGAGCTACAAGCCAAAAAGGAGGTCAACCCTAAGCCGGCAAACTTCTTGCGAGGCGCGCAGTACACGATGAAGAGAGGAGAACGCAGCAAAAAAGACGCGACGGCAGAAAAGAAAGACAAAGGCTAAAGTGCGCAACGCTGCTTTTTCGCCATCGCCCATTTTCATCACCCTGCACTCTTCGCGCGCGTGTCTCTCGAGTACATCCCCAAATACACCCGCGGACGAGTCAAGTTGGCGCACAGTTGGCCGCGGGTGAAGCCTCAAGAGGGGAAACCGAGAGCTGCAAAAAAGACAGAGTAGCTTAGGGGGGACCTCTTTCTCTCTTCTGCACACTTCACGTGTCTTTTTCTTTGTCGGTCACCGTGTCGCTCGTCGTTACGAACATAACATAACATAGAAAGTATTCGCGAAGAGTAGCAACGCGAGTGCCGAGCTCGCTTTGACGCTGCGCCGAACAAGTTTCGATGGGAGAGGGTCGCTGCTGCGGAGCTTTTTTCGCCAAAGAAAATATAATTCGATTCGGTTTGAGGGAGTGAAGGGGTGCGTGTCACAAGAATGAATTGTACACCTATTGTTGGGAATCCCGTCGCTGCCAGACACTGCAGCGTGATAATTTTATTCAGGCGCAGTTAAGAGCTCTGGTTTTATTGTTTATACTTTTAAAACCGACTTTAGACTGGTTTTTTACTCACTGTCATTTGCGTAGAAATTCATTCATCGGTTACGTACCTGAAATAGAGAGTAAAAGTATATTATTATTTGAAATCGATATGTTCTTCACTGGGTAAAAATATAAAAGTCACATCCTTTCTGGGCCGAAAATATAAAACAGATCGCTGCTCTGTAATCCCGCTAAATCCGCAAAGATATGTGTGTCAAAGTATCTTGGCAAAGTCCCTTGTGGATTCGCGGACTTGGAGCACATAGTATATAAAGGCACAGTAGTATCGACTAGAGAAAATATTTTTCACAAAACTACAATTTGTTATCGTCGATAAACTGCCCTAACATTCGACTGGGTTTATTTATAAATTAGGTTCCCTTTACACTGCATTGTATTGCAGTCTGCAGTGCGAAAAGCTCGTATTTGTGTGTACAAATAGATACCTCTGTAGCTACTAGAATACATTTAAGGCGAAACTAAATTGCCGGTTTCGAGTCTTCTGCAAAAGCTTTTTTCAAAAAGTTTTTTCAAAAGCCTTCTTTTTTAAACAAATATATACGCATGTTATATCAACAGAAAAACGAGGCTCCGAAATATCGAATTCCACATGCTCGCATACGGCTAGCGAGTTAGTACTTTTTTTTCAACGTTTACAAGTCCACCTCAAAGTTTTCCATGCTTTCAACTAAGCGTCTAATAATCAAACTAGACTCAACGATTAGAATTTGAGGTTGTTGCTCAGCTTCAAGATATACCCCTCCAACAAGCACTACATCGCTCTCTGTCGCGTTTCCGTATGCGATAGCCGCCCGCTTGTCTCAATCCTGTCAATAGTGTATTCTGTGCGCGTGCCACCGTGGCGTATGTACGATAGGGGCGCGAGCGCAGATACGTCGGCCTATAAAGTCGCCCGTTGCCGAGACTCGATGTGCTATTGTGGATCGCTGCTTTCTTCGCGCTGAATTGACTCGAGCAAACGTTCGAAAAATGGCAAGCTACGTGGTGAAGATTCTGCCGGCTCTGATCTACCTGGCTGCAGTGCTGAACGCTCAAGCGTTTGACGTTACCGAGAAGAGGGTGGAACACATCGATCTCACGGAGAAGGACATTGTCAAAAAGGACGAGATGGTGAATAATTTAATCTATTGCGTTTGAATACTTTTTGTTGGTTATTGTTTTATATATTTTCGCTAAAATAATTTTTGTTAACAAACACGCGTTAGCGTTTTACAAGTAAAAGTGGGATAAAGTGCTTTGGTTAAAAATAAAAAAATGCGATGGTTCACCGCAAAACTTCTAATCATGTATGATATATAGGAGAACATTGTAAAAGTTTTATGAACTTGCAAGTATTGCATCTGAACTTCGAAACGAACTTTTAACGTCAACGTTCTTAAATAAGAAAAAAAATGTCTTTATATTGTTTGTGCAACGTTATAAGTTGAAAATAAATTAGGATTGATGGGCTTAATCTATTTATGTCGAAGTAACGAGATGATTATTTTCGGTGAGAAAATACGACGTGGTTAAATTTTTATTTCATATTTTGTTTTACATTAAAGTTTACATATTTATTTTAAAAATACGAGTAGACAAAACTGTACAACAAATTAGATTTAAAAAATGCGGGTAGTATTATTAGCATATCGTTAGTAATACGAGCCAAGCACGGTTAGCGCGGAGATAAAGCTTCACAGGTGTCAATAACCGATTAGCTTATAAATAACTCTAACGTTAGTTGTTAATTATAAAAAAAAATTCTTCAAGGATTTTAAACTAAGAGACAACAAACGAGAGTCCAGATTCATCGGCGACCTGGTAATTGGGGAGCGTCTTGCGGACGAAACGATTTTCCGTCGCTCAGTGGAAATATCGAATCCTACCGATCAGGTCTACAACTCGGCTATTATGCTCAGCGTCGAAAGAGGTAAGTTCTGCTTTGTAGTTATGAACTTTTGCAAAACGGGTAGAGCATGTCACGAGAGAGCACTCGGGTGTATAGGCAGTACGGGAAGTCAGTGCAACTCGACACTCGAATGTAATGTCTACACAAGCCAACAGATGTGTGCGCGCTCATTATTATACGCGTTTCGTAATTAGCCCTTTGAATAGCGCAGTAGTCGCAATTACAGTTTTGAGTGTTGGCGTCTGGATTTCAGATTTTCGTATATATTATGGCACCTTTGCGCTTTGTTTTACAAATGCACCTGCAGAGCAGCCCTCTACCCGCAAAGTGTCTGTGTTGAAAAATATCGGATTGTTATGGAATAGTTCAATATTGATGAAATAACTTGGAATATTTATAATTGATGCATGGATTTAATGAATCATAGTTGAAAGTACTCATATTTCGATTTCATCCATACAGGGACGATCCATTACGTCAGCGTAAATAATGAAAAGAATAGCTACGCTGTAGCATGCGACGAACCATATAGCCTGGGAACTTCAAGGACCAGTTTCAATGTACGAGTTCCTCCCAACACAAAGTCACAACTCTGGCTTCTCGTTGCCGCACATTAACTTTCAAGTATTTGGAAATGCATCATTGAAACTTAATACGTCAAAATTAAATGTTTTATTCATCACTTGGTTGTACACATCCAACTTTTCACTTTAGTGGGGTAATTCACAATAGTTACGTGTAACAGAATTTGTACTAATAAATTCTCAAAATATAAAATCAAATGTTTGTGCACTTCTGATCATTTATTAATTTGAAATATAAAAAATTTAAAATACATTTCGAGTTGTTCTTATCTGAATAACAGAGAGATGAAGAGGAGAGATATGTGGAAAAGCTTCCTTAAAATAGAGTAAAGACTAGAGCGTTAGTACGCCTACTCACTTAGAGGACCAAAGGCGTTTAATACCTCGTATATAAGGTCTTTAGCGTCATTTCATCGTCACAAGGGCATTTATATCAAAGGCAATTCAGAGGGATTGACGAAGTTAGACGCCGACTGCTGCTCCTTCAGCGTCGGTAAACGAGAGGGAGAGAGGGAGTAGAGAAGAAGGCGGGGGTGGTAACTGGTGCTCTATATAGCCGAAGCAAAGATCCGACGTGATATGACGTTTAGAGAGTAAGAGAAGGAGAGTCAGGAGGTTGATGCAATTACGACTGGGCCAGTTATTACGGAAATAAACACCCCTCGGTAACTTACACGCGCAGCACTGGCTGTGCAGTATACACACCGTTGCTTTCTCTTTAATCTGGTTCCTCGTCATTCAGAAATCCCCCCAAAGGCTTTCGAAATTTCAAGGATGTGAGCGTGTGCCAAATGTTGCTTCTATTGCTGTCGTTACTTTTCAAAACGCCATTAATTTGAACGAATGCGCCTATGTGGAAAAAGTTTTTATACGTGTACTCATGGAACTTATAGTTTCGGTCGAATTATTTCGTTTCGGGCAATAATATGAATCCGTGAATTGTTATATTTTGCAAGAAGATATGATCCAGCTTCTCAGAGTATAATTTTAAATATTAAAGTTTCGACGAGACGAATGGAGCATGGCATGCTTATAGTTGAAAACGTTTACACTCTTTCTTTGAGAATGTGTTTTACTTTCTGCATAGTAACTGCTTAACGAAACTATATAACTGTATCCATATAAATTGTCACATTATGATGCAGTGGGCAATAAAGTTACAAATGCTCCGTAATTTTAAGACAATATATGAAAATAATAATTTTCACAGGCAGTGCATAGCAGCGAAGCAACACAATTTCAAACAATGACATTCATTATCTTAATCAAGAACAAATCAAAGTTTCCATTGTTCTCCAACTCCTCTCTCCAAAACCAAAATCGATACGCTTCGCACAGAGCTCACCCATCGCGCGCATTTCAGAGGTAAGCGATCTTCTCGGCGTTCGAGCGCTCATTCCAACACCCCCGAAGCAGTCACCTCTCACCTATACGTCCTCCACCAACTTCTCCGGTATCAAGCTCATCGAAGTTTAGCCGCACGCTCGCTCAAAAGCGAGCAAGAGAAGACGATTTCTCCAGGCGTTCGCGACACACCTCCTGCACACGAAGAGTTTTTATCTGGCGTGCTCGCGCGAAAAAAAATGGACGAGCAGCAGCGACGCAAAGTGTGCTTGAAAACTTTGCCCGCAGCTTTTTCATCCCCCGCACACATGCGGTGGTATAACGTCCGAGCCTCAGGACGACGTATAGAAAGAAGTTAGAGAAATATGGCGGAAGGAGAGTGAGGCCAAGTTTTTTTCAGCGACTGACTGCACCCCCGAGGCTCTATTCTTGCGTGACGGATGCCGGCCGCCGCGCGCGAGCTTGCCGAGGCAGTCGAAATTATGAATTATACGAGCAAGGGACATGCGGCATAGCGGGGTTTTATATAAAGCTATGAAGAAGCTACGACGCTCGCTCTGGCTTTCGCATGTTTTCTCGAGATAAAGCTAGGGAAATTGTGAGTTAGTCGTGAGCTAATTGGGAAAAACATTTTTCCGCTTTAATTCGGGTTGAATTTAAGTTTCGAGTTGAACGCTACATCCTCGCTCGCGCCTTTTTTCCTGGAAATTGTACGACATGCCGTTGTGGAATACAATGGATTTTCATTTTACAATCTGGCTCTTTACGAATTCACGGATTTGCAATTACATCGCGCTGCATCTCAAATATCCAATTTTATTATTCATGAGCTCAGACATAGCGGAAAAGTTTAATTTGAAATCTAAAACTATAAGAACCGTTGGAAAGTCGAATTTTCCTCGGTGCAGGATTTTTATAAACCTCCTCCCGGCCCATCAAGCAGTTCAGCTAAAAACGTCACGCTCCGTGAATAAGCACACCTTGACCTCGCACCCGTTAGCTCCTTCTTCATCCTCACCTCCCTTTCCTCTTGCGCGTTCCTCGTTTAAACGCCCGACGGTCTTTTCCGGTTTCATCACTCTGTCCGACTCCCGAGGGCTACACTACTGCAGCAACTCGCAGTGCAACAACTCGGAAGAAACGTCTCTTGACCGGACTTAATCGTGTCCGGCTGCAGCGGAGAAGTCGTGGAGTCGAAATGATAGCAGAGACGGCCGAGTTTCACCGCCCGAAGTTGACCCATCCAGTGTGCAATCCTCGCCTCCTTCTCCTGAGGATACACGGATTCTATTCTCAATCTCTCGGCCGTATCGACAAAAGTCGAGTGCAGGGGATGAGGTGCTGTGCCGCGAGCTACGAGAATACGAAAGTCGCAGGAGAGGGCGGAAGGGAAAAAGAAGAAATTAAAAATTGATTTATTGGTGCATGAGACTTGTTGTGCTACTGCTGCTGCTGTCCATTTCTGAATGAAACACGCTGTGTACAAATATAACCACGGAAGAGAGATAGAAAGCCCAGTTTGTGTATTAGAGGGTGAAATGTGGAATAACGTAGACGCTCGACTTGGAAATGGACACAGCATTGAATTGAAAAGTCTGTTGGTGCATATGATTGGTGCGGATGGTATCTTGAATGAACGGTAATTTTCGATCCTGGGGAGCGTCTGATTTTGCATTCAGCCAGACATAGAACGCTATTTTTCGCTAGAATTAATCTTATACAAAAAAAAAAAAAATGAATAAATACTTCGTATCAGATTTGATTTCTCTAATGATTCATGTTATAATTACGAACCTGAATTTTGGGTCCATTGTTAGCTAACTCCTTCCTAATTGCACCCAAAACTATAAACTATAATTAACGAGGTGTGGACGGTTCACACAATAAACATCTTCAATTAAGTGTAATCACAACAATAGTAAATTAACAGACAAACAATATTCGCCTTGGAAAAGAACGGAATATGTAGATTTTAATAAGATAGTTATACTGATATTTTGTTTCTTATTTGAGTGTATCATAATTTACGCGACGGGAATTATACTTCGAAATGTGAACATCTCTCAAGAGACTAACTAGATTACTATAGAGCAACTTTAGCCAACTAATAATTACACTTGATTGTGTTCCAAACTCTGCCAACTCTGCTAACGTTAAAAAATGTATTTATTCATACAACGTTTTGACTGAAAAAATATATACAGATATTTAACTTACACGAACTATACAATATAATCATTCGTAATCAAATCAAACGAAACTGATTAGGATAATGAGCCTACCTCTGCTCTAAGTATAGGACACGTTCGCTTCGAACGTTCTTAACAATAGATCCTCAGGGAAAGATGGTGCAATAAAAGATCAAGTGGAGGAGTCAGAGAAAGGAGAGATGGTAAAGGGTGTACAGACTTCGCGGTGCGCGGGAACGTGGGAGCGAGAGCGACTTTCCATCGGATCTTATTAAGAAGTCGTTTTCGTCGAGCGTGCAACCAGGGCTGGGTATACGCCTATGCACACACGTACACACTGGCTCGGTATATGGCGTCTAGGTGACCTGGAAAGTCTTATCGATATCCTGCGTATTCCAATTATAGCGCTTCCTGCCGATACTTTCCGACCTCTCCGCCTCTTGCTCTTTTTTCTTCTGCGCCGTTACACTTTTCGCGAGCAGTTTTTTTCTCTTTCTTACTCTGGAAAATCGGCGATAGCGGTAGCTAATACAGGGGCAGATCTCTACCCTCTCGGTTGCTATAAAATCTCGACAGTTGGGCCGTCTTATCTATTTCTGACTTATGTTGATTAGTGGCGTGGTCACACATTATATAGTTTAGTTGCCATTTTCTTTAAACGATAACTCAATAATAAGATAAACGATAAAATAAGTGAGAATGCGAGAAAAGGAATCAAGAAACTAAAATTTGCATCAGAGTAATTAGAATAGTCAATGTAAAGGTAAAGCCTTAAAAAATAGGCAATACACAGTTTTCAATCAACGCTAATTGCTTTATCTTAAAATCGCAAAGACTCGCAAGTTCGAACAAATCCTGAATCCCTAAAAAAACGACCCTAACAGTATCACCATTAGATACGAGTAAAATCCATTAACGCGAGATAATCGACAATTTCCCCCGGCGAAGTAATCGAAGCTCGTCTCTCATAATGATGTTTACGGCTACTTCCGCGTCCGCGTTGAAAAACACGTCGCCCGCGCGCTCGTCCAAAACAAAACGAAACGTCGATGCAAATAGCATTACAATGCGAATGGAATTACCAGCAGGAGCCGTAGTCAGCGTAGTAGAGAAGAACGATGATAACGACGACGACGACGACGACGACGAAGACAGCCTCGGTAATTCCATTACGAATCAATCTACACTCCTTAAGCGAAGAACCCCGAGAACGACGCCGACACCCAAGTGGCCCTAGGCGTCAATCACTCCTGACACTGCTCTTGTATACACATCTATAGTCACCTTGTGCATATACACGTACCACAGACGCGCGTGTATAAGCACCTACGTATAGAGATACACCTGTGTACTACTGACATAAGAAGTAAAGCTCTCGTTCACTCTGAGACGTCTATCCTCCGCGGAGCAGCGCCGAACACGGATAATGGAGAGAGAGAGAGAGAGAAAGAGAGCGAGAGAGAGAGAGAGAGAGAGAGAGAGAAAGAGAGAGAGAGAGAGAGAGAGAGAGAGAGAGAGAGAGAGAGAGAGAGTAGCAGAGGGATATACAGAGATTTGTGCGTGACTGCGCTGGGCCAGTGTCTAAGGTTTAGCGCTCATTACCAGGATTATCCGCTCGATTTCGGAAGCCAGGTAAACAATGTATAATGCTTTTCGTTTTATTCTCGTCTTCCGAGGGAGAAAGCTCCTGAGCGTGTGCTTCTGAAGCGTATCGAGATAAGAGCTCATGTGTTTAAAGCGAACAATCTTGAGATTCGCGGCTTACTATGATGGTAGTATAAGGTGCATTAGGGATTTGAAGATTGAAATACATGCGAACCCTTATGCCTGGATATCCCTTATACACTTTGTGCTATAAACGCTTTTGTTGATACATCAATTGAGGCTATATTTGATTTGGCAAACGTACGGCATAATTACACGGGCTGCATGTGGTTACGCTCTATCGCTTGCATGATGAATAAACATCAAATGATGATAGATACGTATGCACACATAGATTATCTGTCATGATTTATTTATCGCCATCAGCCAGATACGCGTCGAAAAAGCTTTCGGTGTGTAATAATATATGGCATTGTCGGAGAAAATCTTTTTCCGATATCCGCAGAAGTGAAAATTAAAGTTTCAGAGAAATATAAACGCCTCGCATATCAATATTAAATTAATACTTACAGCTGTCGTAATGGCTATCGTTAAATTAAAGACTTTGAAATAGACGTTGCTATAATCGAAGTTACTCATTGGATTTGGATTAAGTCCTATACATAAACGATCAACTGCACTGCACACTCGCCAGCTGCGGTACTGAGCTTTCTATGCACCTAAATTACAGTGAATATCTTCGGCTGCGCCAAATACAGTTCTACATATTGAATCTATATGTATTGTCTGGCTATGCGAAACCGGATATACATTGACCCTGGAAACCATATTAACGGGCAAGTTGTCTGAGGCATACGTACACGTAACCTCCCTCCCTCGATTGCAGACATACGCATGCACATCGCTATTTTATAGCTCACGGCGTAACTTGTTCTGAATAATGTGGGACCCAACGTCCCTCGCGCACTCGCGCAGCAAAATCCCAAGCTCTGTTGTATCCGCGAATTGTATAGAATATCCGCGCGAAACTGGTAGAACTGAATTGACGGTTTATTTCGAATTACAGGGTACGCGGAATAATATCCACAATGCCCTCCCAAGATTGTTTGCTGTGAATTGCCTCAGACTTATATTCCTATATAATTTCGTGCCCTCGACGTACAGTTGGTCGTTTAAAGCAGGCGTTTACGTTGTGAGATTGTATTTTGCCGCGCTGCACTGGGATCTGGAAAAATTATTTGTAACGCGTCTGGTATAAGGAAACTGTTCCCAGCTGGAAATAAACGCTCTTTGTTGGGGTTAAGCTCTGAATGAAGTTTGCTTGCACGACGTCAACGAAACGTGTATATTGTGTGCTTTATATTGAAATCCGACTGAACTGTATCGCTTTTACAATATGTATAGTGTATAACCTTTGATGCAAAGCGCAAGTGTTTGGTTGCAACGTTAATTTTTTTTTTTTTTTTTTTTTTTTGTAAAACCAGAAAGACTGAAATGAAGGCATGTACTGTGAAACTTATTCTTCGTAACATCATCGTAAATTTAAAAGCTCGAATTTTCAAGAAATTTTGAAGTTTCAAACTTACAACGTTTTGATTAACTAATAATTATATATTCCTCGACTGATCAATCTTTAATACATCGGCAAGCACTCATGCGTTTCGACGTCTGACTGACTGACACATCCGAGAAACCGCGTAAGTTGAACCGATATTAATGAAGCGCAGTAAAGAATCCAACGCCTATGTTAATTTTCCGATAGATTCCACCGACGATCAACTCATTACGGCCGATAAGAAGCTGCTCAGTTCAGTCACGTAGGCGCGATCTTTCTGACGTGCGTGAGTCGCGTTGCAAGAAGAGCTGGTGCACGACTAATTAGGCCGGGAAATCGCAAATCATCCGGCTATCAAGTGGCCGCGCTTGCGGCCTCGGCGGACCAGAGCTCGCGCAATCCGGTCGATAGATTTCGTATATGTATGTATATACATACGTGAATATAATATAGGGTGAGAGGGTAATACGCTTTGGAGCGCAATACGGCCATGTCGCTTGATCTCTGATATGTAATCGATCGACTATGCGCCAGCAAGATACTGCTCCATAGCGTCATCGAAATTCAAGCGCGCGCAAAGTTCTGAATATTGATGGTTCGTTAATCACTGTTGAGCTTGCGGGATTGTCATTGGAGTAAAGGGTTTCGGAAATTCGGGATGTCCCATGTGCTACTTTATACAAAAAGATTTTAATCATTTTATTTGTTCTCTGATTGGCTGGTAATTTCCGCGTAAAACTTTTACTGAAAACTTTTGCAAGCCTACTTTTATTATTATTTAAGCACACGTGTTGACCATGATATTATATAAAATCAAAGCAATTTGGTATCTAAACTTTCAAATATCATTTGAAGTCACTGACACTGTGAGTCTCTGGTCGGCGAATATAGGTGGCGCATAGGCGCTTTTCTATTTCCCTCGTCGTTTTCTGCCTGCCAAGTCTATATAGATATAGGAGTGTGCCACCTATGCCAACACGGCCTTTTGTTAGGCTTGCTTGGGCCGCTCGTGCTATAACTGCGGAGAAGAACAGCAGATATCTTAGGATTCACGTCGCACGAGGATTGGGTATATTTTTGGAGGAAACTTATAGTTTAAGAATATAAATAGCTATTCTAGCGAACTATCGCCGAACTCTCTCCGGGTTCAGTGAACTCCATCGGAATATGCATCATTTCCGTTAGTCAAGTGTACTGAAGTTTCTGTTCGGCACAGAAGTTCGCTAGATCCACAAGCAAATGGTTCAATTGATAATGTTTCAGCGGAAACTCCGAACTAAATATCTTGCCATCCGCTCAAATAGCCCGCCCTGCAAACTTTTATATCCTCCAGTATTAGAGAGAGAGAGAGAGAGAGAGAGAGAGAGAGAGAGAGAGAGAGAGAGAGAGAGAGAGAGAGAGAGAGAGCTAAATACAAATAGACTCCGATGAAAGTTCCCCGCAGAACAGGGAGGCGACTCATCTTTTCCGGAGTTAACTTTGCTTTTGCGCGCGGCCCATGCTCCCGAATTAATATTCCGCGAACGAGAGTCGCGTGCGCTTGTTCGAGCTCCTTAAAGCTGTCTATATCGCGCGCGCGTTTAGCATAGCAACGGCGGGCTCTAGATTACGGCTTCCGGTCTGGCGCCCATTTTCTACTGCGTCAAGAGATAGTTCCCTGAGTTATTGTTGGGATTTTGCATTGTTTTGCCTGCGCTCTAACTGAGTGTGTGTGTACATGTAAGTGTGTGTACACACAAAGCCGAAGAGAGTGACTTGAGAATTGTTTGTAATTGCTTCATTGTTCGGCTTGCGGGATTGCTTGTAAAGTCGGGCTTTGGGCCGGTGAAATTTCGAGTGTAAAAAAGTTTTACTGCGAAAGTGTTGCCATAAAAAGAACTTACGCCGTTATGATTCTCCTACAGCTGAGAGCGGGTTGCCCGTTTGAAGCGATAAGAAATAGAAAGTGCGAGCGTCTATAATAAAGGCGTAAAGATTAACTCCGATCGCTCGCGAAACTGTCGATTTGCATCTTAATCCCACGCGCATAAAGGTAAGCGACGATGAAAAAAGAAAAGAATAGTGGCTGTCGAGCATCTCTTCAACCCCCTGGCAAAATGATTTCATCAGAGCCTACGGCGCGTATTTTACAACCACCCCTAACATTTATAACCCGATTTTACAACATCCCGCGCAATTCATACAAAGTTGAAAATTCTCAGAGCCCCTCGTAAACCCAAAACTCCTTTTCTCTCTCCATCTGCCTCTTCTCTCCTTTTTTCCTCAGCTCTCACGGGGATGTCGCGCAACACGACGACTGGAGATTCCTGACGCGCCACCGCTGCTGCTGCGAAAGCTCGACGTTTTTATAGGCCAGCTTTTTGAGGAGACGCTAATTGCGGAAGTGATTAGCGATTAATTCGACAGGAGCTATATACCAAGGGGGTGAGCTCTGCGCGCGGTACGGTCCGAGATCGACACTTTTACGATAGCTATATATACCTCTAGGACACGGCGAGAGGAGAGCGCGAGTGACTGGCAAGAGAGCGAAGGAACGGAGACGTTGATCGAGTCGAGTCGAGAGAGAAGAGAAGCGCGTCGATCTATTATCCCCGGAAGCGGTCGGCTATAGTCGTAGGAGTTGAAGGAACGACGCCGCGTAAATTTCTCAATCTTGCTTGCTCAGCTTCTCCGCACTTTCCGCGGGGCTCTCTCTCTTTCTTCTGTAGCATGCAGGAGATCGAGAGCGAATTCCTGGCTGGTCTGCCGGCGGGAAATTTGTTTGATTGCGCAGCTAAGACGCCGAGGAGATGAATTTCGCTGCTCGATATGAAGCGGGGATTTTTTACTTTTACGGATTCTCGGCACTGCTCGTGCTACACTAATCCGCAAGGGCGGAAAACTTTTCATCCCGGCGCGCAATGAGTTCATTTTTTTGTTTTGTTTCGCCTCGACAAAAGCAGTCAAAAGTAGCGCGAGACAATCGATTCACTGAGCCAGGACCAATTAACTCCATATCGCCTCGAGTCATAATTAAAGCCTCTCTCGCCGGACAAACAGAGCATTGTCCTGACAAAAATTATATTTATACCTTCTCGCAGCCGAAGAAACAGCGCATAAATGAGAACCTTCTGCAGCCGTAGGACATCCTTATAATGAGATTACGGGCCGTGAGAGGGGGTGGCACGAGGGGTATAGAAAAAGCGCGAGCGAGAGCGAGACGGAAAGAAAAAGAAACCTTACCGGCCTTTAGCGTGCAGTGCGAGTGAGTGTCAAAGCAGCCCCTTCAGTCAGCGCGCGCTCGGAGAGCGTAAATCACGCCGGAAGGACGGAAATTTCAGCGCACTATTCATCACAATAATACTTCGCGACCCCGTATATTATCTTGCGGCCGAGCGCGGACGGGAAGAATCCAGTGCGTTGTATATTATTTGGACGTCGATCATCATCGAGGAGTTCGGGGCCGGGAAAAGCCGGGTGCCATGGCACTGCCCGGCACAGATCCTAATCATGGGCGTGGTGTTGGCGAACCAAGCGTCGGACATTAACTGCGTGGGTCGTTGGATCGTGAGCGCAGCACCGAATGCGCGGATCAAGTGCATTGCATAACGGATGTTATCCTCTTAGGCGAGCGCTCGGCCTATGTGTGTCGCCTCATATTTGGCACAATCCAATTTCCTGCAGCCGCGACGAGCTAGCGAAGACACTGTAGATTCGATCAGCGAGCGCGTTATGCGTGCTTCTGCTGCTGCGCACTAACCGAGAGAACATGATGGCAGGACTCGATCATACCGTTATGTTTGACACCAGTCGTCCGAAGTAAGGGTAAAAATCAGTGACTAATATTCACGTTTCATCATCAGTTGTGTGTGTGTGTGTGTGTGTTTGTGTGTGTGTGTGTGAGAGAGAGAGAGAGAGAGAGAGAGAGAGAGAGAGAGAGAGAAATTGTTATAGTTTGGTTGGCTTGATGCAGCTTTTTTACCTGGTTGTTGGCTCAGTGCGTGGAAAAATTGACTGTGTGTGATTGATTCTGTAACTCACCTGCAACAAAAACAAATAAATTTTATGGTGAATACCGAAACAGTGAACTAAAATAGTTTCGTTATGAGTTTTTTTTGTTGGTGAAATAATAGCGCTTTGAAAAATAATGGGTTTGTTTATTCAATCTTGAACGATTCGATGAAGCGAAAGAGCAAGGATCATAGGTTAAATACAAATGTTTCGAGGCAAAGAAAGTTTTTAAATTCAATTTGTTTTTCTGGTGAATAAATTTACTTCGTTACAGAAAAAAAAGTTACGAAATCGAGTACGAGAACAGATAAAAATCCAATTCCCGTTGTGCTTCTACACTAATTTAATTTTTTAAACTAGCAAAAGAACAAACCTCAATTCGTAATTCGCGTATTTTAATATATTGCATTACAATTATCCATCCTGATTTAATTATCGTACACTTTTTTACACTTAAAACTCATGCCAATCACGTTCAATTAAGTGCCCGATCGACAACGCTTCTGTCTAGCAATCGAAACGACTCAGCAAAGACATATAAACTCGGGCATCGATGTTTTAAGCGACGTTTCAAAGTTCGCGGGACTGAGAATCAAACAGCGATATGAAAGTTTCCGCTGCGTTATATAGTCTGTTGATGTTCGTCCGGATATCCTAATCCGCAAAGCAGACAACTTCCGAATATTGGCGGCGGTGGATCGTTTTTATCGCTCGAGCAAGTTTCATGTACCTCCGATCAAACGCGAATAATACAACGACGACTTCGCAGACGTGTTCGGGGTTGCTACTCGCGCTTTTGCATGCCTCTGCACGAATATATAGAAATGGATGCGGAATAGACCTCGCGGGATATAGATATCTGTGTACATCGGAAAGGTATAAACTAGAATTATCGGTGTGGATCGATTTGGAAATGCGAAAATTGCACGAAATATTCTGAGCTGTATATACACTGTTAATTAATATTTAAAGAAGAAGGAAATGAAAATTCGAAATTTTTCTAATATTTTAACGCATGTGAAAAAATTAATTTTTCAAAGGTGTCTTCAAAGGTACAAAGGTATCTTTCATTGCTCAAAAGAGATTATATATTTCATAAAAAAAATCTACTGTCGTGCACTCATTGATCCCCAATATTCTATTCGTATAGAGCCGAAACGTCGAAATAAAAAAGGGAATTAGCGCTCTTCCAAAAACGTAGAAACCTCTCGGCCAAAACGATACTCCAATCCAGTACTGCTGGCCAGTGTCGAAATAAGGACAAAGCGAATTGAAATTTCGCTGAATGCAATATGCACGAGTCTGCCTCGCGCTGATAACATTAGCTTTTCTCTTACTCTCTCGATCTCTCACACCCCTATACCGCCCCTACCACTCTGGCGGCTATTTCTTGCTCTGTACGGCAGTATATATATATAGTGCAGCTGACCACGGATATCGCGCGGGCAGCCGCGAATCTGGCACAGTCACGTTTGACATCGTTAAACTGCAGGAAGTCTCGCGCGCGAAGATAGCGGTCTCCGTTTATCGGATTCTGACCGACGAAAATTTCAATTTGGCCGCTCGTCGCGCGGCGTATGAGCGCTCCCCGCAGCCTATTCTCCGCTGTATTCGATCGAGACTCGCTCGTATGCGAAAGAGCAATTCTAAAAACATCCGCAGTTAGTATATTATTATTTTATTGCGAGAATTAAAATTGGTAATGGATTAACGAGTTGTAGGTATTTTTCAGTAACAACTACTCGATTTGATGCTTACAGAAGTGAATTTGCATTTTCAAAAAAATTAAATTCGAAGAAAAATCATGCAGCTATTATTTGTGAAAAATGAATGCTTTAATATATGATGAAGGCAACGGACCCGTGTCTATTGAATCCCCTGGCTAGTCGCTGTGTGCATGGACGGAAGTTATAAACAGCCGGCCTGGGAGCTTTCTTTAAGAGCGCGACCGAGAGCTTTGTGCGAGATGAATGGAACCCAGTACAGATCGCCAATTTCCAGGCATTTGCCTCTGGAAAAGGCTGAATTTCTCCCTTTTGTTGTTTATGAATTGCATTCTGTGGTCTTGAATTATAGACATAATGTATGGCTTGAATTTATTTGTGAAAATATTCGAAAACATATTTTTAAGAAAAAAAATGAAGCAAACGAAACGACGAAAAAATATTTGATAATTTCTTAAATTATTGAAGTGTAAGATCACACCAAATCTTTATATTATTATATAAATATAAAAGATGAATAAGTACAGCGTTCGATTAAAAACGTGTCAAGAAGCACTTTTCTCCCTATATTTGCAAGTTCCCATCTAAAAGCCTCGACGGCATAAGCGTTTATTTTACTGCGAGATTCCTCGCTTCTCGATACTGAAGTATTTTTTCTGCCTTTTTTTATTTTACGGCTCGTCTGACGTCGAGTCACAGGATTTACGAGGATCGATCAGAGTCCTCCCTCCGTTTCTTTTATAAAAAGAACGAGGATAGTAAAAGAAAGCCACTAAGAGTAGGAAGGAAAAAGAGTAGCTAGTTATCTATAAATTTTAGTCCATGCCGACATCAGCATTACCATTATGTAATACATTTATTAGAATTGTCTTTCGACGCTTTCGTAAGGGAAGTCTCTATGCATACTGCATTCGATGAGGTGAATTTACAATGTCTTACTCGAGAAAGATGCAAATCAGTCATATTATCGACAGTAGGATTGATATGATTTATGTATTTCTATTTGCGGATCCATATGGATGAATTATATATGTATATACATATGTAAACAACAATGTTAAGGACATGAACAGATGAAAAAAGTAAATTGAAAATTATCTATGCAATAGTTTTAGTTACACCAGCGGCTGAAGTATATCATGACATAGCAAATCAATGTTAGTTATTCAAATGTGAAAAATACACAATTTAATTGCAGCTATAAAATCTTTCTCTTTCGACAGGAGGAAAGTTCGACCCATCTCAAAAAAGCGCATAACGTTCGATACAAAAGACTCGAACGTCTCTCAATCCCAGCAGAAGGTCAATTCAAAATCAGAGCCGAAGGAGGACAAAAAGAGCCAATCCAAAGCGTCAGCCCAGCCATCGTTAGACCCATTTGACGACAATGCGGATAACCAAGGCTTCGCCGAGTGGCTGCGCTCCGGCGACGGGGTCGACATGATGCGGCTCTTCGTCATCGCCAACTCTCTTGTCGTCCTGCTTACAATGGCCTGGCCACACATACAGCTGACCTTCGGCATAATACGCGAGCTTATCTTCGGCGAGGAAGAATACTAGCGATATTGGCTTCCTTATGAAATTGCATATCTCGGCTGCTTTATGCATGAAAGACTGTTTCGTCGGAGCTTCCAGAGAAAGAGAGAGCTTTTTTGCGGTCTGTGATTCTCGGAACGTAGAGTATGTGATCGCGACACTCGATTAGATTCGACTACTTTTTTTTCGCGCAGCGACATATTGCACGGGCTGTCACTGTTTGTTTTTTTTTGTGAACGACGTTCTGACGACTATTAGATGAAGCGCGAGTTTTTCTATCTGGTGACGTACACGCGCTACGCAGTGATATGAAGAGGATTTTCACAACAATGTGACTTTGATGTTTTTGCTTTTCAGTATGTGCTTTTCTGCTCTGTGAATTCTTTACACGCATCCTCTGCTCTAGAGCCCACTATTTTGATTTCTAGTAGAAGTTTCGCGCTGTAATCGCGATAATTC